>NW_024504786.1:2676771-3276771 GCF_017590055.1 Onychostruthus taczanowskii
AAAAAAAAAAAAAAAAAAAAAAAAAAAAAAAAAAAAAAAAAAAAAAGAGGGGGAGAGAAGGGAAAGGGTGTTTTTTCCCAGGCTTTGCAGAACAAAAACCCTGTTTTCCAGGAACAGGATGGAGTGAAGCCTTCCAGGCAGGCAGATGGGAAGCCGGCGGCACAGAGCTCTGCAAAGTGGAAACCTTCCATGGAAGGATCCTGGTTTCCAAGGGCAGGGAAGGCTTGTGCCTTCTGAGCCTGGTGGGGATGTGGCTCCAGCCCCCTGGGCAGGGCTGGACACCCTGCCTGTGCTCTGCAGGCAGCTCTTGGAGCCAGCTGGGTTGGAGCAAAGGGACACTCTGTGTGTGTGGCTGCTAGGAGCCTGTGAGGGCTGGAAAATGGGAATCCAAGCCAGGAGTGAAGGAGCTTGCAGAGAGAGGGAGAGAGGTGTTGCTGATCTGGAGAGTTCCATGGGGTGGGCAATCAGGAATGTGGTGGGTAAGAGCACTTGAAGAGTGGTACTTGTGTGGAGCTGGAGGATGTGGAGCCTCATTCCTCAATGCACTTGGCCTCAATGCACCAGGGAGGCTGCTGGGTAGAGGATGGAGAGGGAAAACTGCAGGTTAAACCACTTGAACTATCACTAAAATCCTCATCTCAAATTGTGGTGTTTTTCTTGTTAGATTTTTTTTTTTCCTTCTGGGTTTGTTTTTTTTTTTTTCCTTCAGAGTAACTATGGGCTATTCTCAGCAGTGTAAAATTTCAATTCCTTAAAGCACATCCTTTACCTATCAAATTGGCAGGCTGGTGCTCTGCAGGCAGCTCTTGGAGCCAGCTGGGTTGGAGCAAAGGGACACTGTGTGTGTGTGGCTGCTAGGAGCCTGTGAGGGCTGGAAAATGGGAATCCAAGCCAGGAGTGAAGGAGCTTGCAGAGAGAGGGAGAGAGGTGTTGCTGATCTGGAGAGTTCCATGGGGTGGGCAATCAGAAATGTGGTGGGTAAGAGCACTTGAAGAGTGGTACTTGTGTGGAGCTGGAGGATGTGGGGCCTCATTCCTCAATGCACTTCGCCTGGTGCACCAGGGAGGCTGCTGGATAGAGGATGGAGAGGGAAAACTGCAGGTTAAACCACTTGAACTATCACTAAAATCCTCATCTCAAATTGTGGTGTTTTTCTTGTTAGATTTTTTTTTTTCCTTCTGGGTTTGTTTTTTTTTTTTTCCTTCAGAGTAACTATGGGCTATTCTCAGCAGTGTAAAATTTCAATTCCTTAAAGCACATCCTTTACCTATCAAATTGGCAGGCTGGAGGAACAGTTATTCTGCTGCAACTTCAAATCACAGCTTCCAAAATTGATCTGGGCTTAGGTATGTCTTTGTGTGTCCACGCTTATTAGCTTCATCTTGTGATTAACTTAATGGGCTATGGAATTTTACTCTATGCAAATGCAACTGCAAAACCAATTATTGAAAAGTGAAAAATGAACTCTAGGAGACAGTCATTAGACTATTAGAATCCCCCAGTTCCTTTGGAAACTGTGTTTGGGTAATACGTGGTTTTAATACTGAATTTCAAGCTCAGAAAAAAGCTATTTGGCAATTACATTTTTTTTCAGGCAGTATGGAAACATTTTGACAGGCCTGCCTGAGTGGGCTACTAAGACCCACTGGGTTTTAAGAGTTGGAAAATTAGTCATGGCTTCAGTGAAACGTTGTAGTCCACTTAGTACCCTATTTTCAGGGTCCTTAGATGTACAAGCATCTGTGAATTTAGTTTGGATGGCTGGTGAGTGTAATCCAAATTAGCTGGGCTGGATCCAGCAGCAAGATGCTCCCTGGCTCCATCCTTGCAGGACTGTCTTTCAGTCAAGGTGTTTTGTGTGGGTAGATGGTGATGAAAACCTCCTCTAAACCTGATGAATTAATTTATGTGCACATGGATGGGCTGTGGCAGCGTTGGGGCAGCAAGTACATCACTGCAGCTGTTAAAGGGGCAATAATGCTGATAACACCAACCCCCCCAAACAGCTGGATTTTTTGACATGTTTTCCTCCTCATCCCTCCAAAGTGGGTGATCAGCTTAGTGGCATTCACAAGCCAGTGGCCCCAGGTTTGGTTAAAAGCCTCTTGAGAAGGAAGCTGCAGGTGAGGAAGGGTTTGTGGTGTGAGCTGACCTAGAGCTCACAGGGAGAATACAAATGCTGGCACTTGGTGAGCTGTGTGCTCAGAGCAGAGGTCACCTGTGCTTTAGAGGATGGAGCTTGGTGGAAAGTCAAAAAGAAGTGATGTAAACCCCTTGTGGAGGAAATGTGTCCTCAGATGTGCTGTGTGCTATCCCTCTAGATGATGGGCTAGGACTGGTATTTTATGTGCTGAGATTGATGTTTGGCCCCTTTATCCTTCTTCCCTTCCATTTCCATCCCAGGTTTGCCTGGTTTTCATCACCTGTAGTTTCAAGGCTCCCTCTGCATGAGGATTTTAGTTTGTGATGTCTCAGAGCCAGCTGGCTCCCTGTGGGATGGAGGTACCTGTGACACACCCTGCTGTTGTATTTGCGGGGACCCCCGTTGCAGGAAGGAATGATGCATCTGACTCCAAGTTCTCAGAAGGTTAATTTACTACTTTATAATACTGTATTATATTAAAGAATACTATACTATACTAAAGAATACAGAAAGGATACTTACTGAATGCTAAAAGATAATAATCAAGACTCATTACTCTCTGCAGAGTCTCGACACTTGGAGCTTGGCCCCAGTTGACCAAAGAGTCAAAACAACTCACACCAGAGACCAATGACACAATCTCCAAACACATTCCAAAGGAGCAAAGCAGTGGAGAAGCAAATGATATAATATTGTTTTCCTTTTTCTCTGAGGCTTCTCTGCTTCCCAGGAGAAAAATCCTGGGCGAAGGGATTTTTCCAGGGAATGTGAATGCCACACCCTGCACCTCGTGTTTGGGATCAGCAGGTCCTGGGACCCCCAGAGAGAGTGGGGCCCAATTCTGGTATTTGTTCAGCTTGCTTTTTGTGCTGTAAATCACCCCTGGGACAAGGTGGGAGCCCTTGTGTGGGAATGGGTCACCCCAGGAGCTGTGCAAACAAATCAGGGCCACATCTGACCTTTCATTTTCCATAGTGCCTGGACACAACTGGATGAGGTGAGAGGGTATCCAAAGGGTGCTGGCTGTAATTTAATCAATTGACATTTAGATGTGCAGTAATGAGTGGCTGTAAATGCATTGGGTGATGAATACAAGATACAAGATCCTTATTTGTCTTCCTTTTGGTTGTAAATTCCCCAGAAAAGAGTCTGGAAGTATGGATGAACAGGACAGAAGCTCAGTGCTGCTGGATGTAAAGTGTCTTGTGTTGAACTGCTTTGAGTTTATTCCATCAGGTAGCTTAAAGCCATTTTAAATATCTTCTATGCAAATGAAGAAGGGAAAAATAAGAATAATCACAGTACAGATAAAGCATGTATCAAGAATAAAAGGCACTGATAAGGAAGATTATGAAGCAAAGAGGAGGAATAAATATGAGGTGGAAAGCAGTTGTGGAGACTGAAGGGGAGGTGAATAAAAGATAGATGGAAATATTAAGACATTTGTCAAATCCTTGAATGTAAAATGTCAGGGCTTCAAGAACTTGTAAAGGTTATTTACTAACTAAGGCCAGAGTGAAATAGCGTGTAACTACACTGATGCAACACAGACATGTGCATGTTCTCTTTGCAGAGTAGGACTGGTTTGATTACTTAGTACCTAAATAAAAAACAATAGTTCTTTGGCTCTTTGTTGCCAGGGAAATGGGATGTGTATGCCATAAGAAACAGATGTAAATTTCTGAGCTCTTAAGAGAAAGAAAGCAGGATGGAGTGGGAGAAATCACACCAAAAATTGCAGTCCTTAAGTATTGAAATCTAATGGAAATATAATGGAAAACTTAAGAGGTAGGATTAATGTAAATGACTTGGATTGAGGAAACTGTAGAATTGCATTGTTTTAGGTGTGGGTGTGGATAAATTTTCTGAGACCCTTAGGCAATAACATTTATAAACAGGCTCTAGAAAAAAATCTGCTTTTAAATCTGACTTTGGAATGGGAGACTTAAAGAAAACCCCAGAGAGGCTCAATAAGATGTAATGTGGGAAACTGGTTTGAGTTGGGATAATTGAATATTCACTCAGAATTACATAATTACATGCAGTATTGAATTAGTTCTTTTTAGGAAGCTGTGTCAGTAGCTAGAAGGGAGTCAAAATGTGTTGGGAGTTTGGTGAAACATCTTTAGACCCAGTAGCACTTCGAGTCTGATCTTCTGTGGGCAGCTGAGGAGGGCAGGTATCTTTAACCTGTACTTCAGAGATTAGGATTTCCCTTGGAAGACTTGAAGCAATTGACAATTATTGGCATAGAGGTAACAGAAGGAATTGTAAAAGCTTCCTGTGTTAATAACCTGGAAAGGGGAATTTGCTGCAGGATAAAAAATTGTATCTATATAGAGATCCAGATCTGGGAAACAAGGAGTTGGAGCTGAGGAGGTAAGCAACTTATAACACTTTGGGATTCAGAGAACAGACAGATAAGCAGGCTGCACAATTTATGGTAAAGAAAGATAAGCCTATGGACAAAGAATGAAATGTAAAAAGATGCAGGGAAAATCCTCCATGGCTGTACAGTGAGGAGATGGAAAAGTAGCTGATGAGCAGGGGAGTTGGATGATGTTCCCTCCACCAGAAATGGTATCATCAGTGCATTACAGCAAACAGTAAATTAAAGCATGTGTAGCAGAGTGACATTTAAATCAGCTGAAATAATCTGACACCCAGCTAAGGACCAGGAGACCTCTGCCAGTCACATTTTGGCTTGTGTTGTTCTTGGCCACAGGCCCAGGCAGTGTGTGGCAGAGGGCAGCCACGTTGTTCTCCTGAGCTCTAGGAGCCCTTTCTATGTCCTGCCCTCACACTGATGTGTGCTGTGGTGTTAGAAATTCATTAAAATTAACCAGTTTGTTGTAATGGCTTTGGTTACCCACACACAATTGCCATGGTCCTGCAAAGGGAGAGGGAATCAAGAAGAAATGCTATAATTACACTCCAGACTCTTAGAATGAGATTTCTGTACTGGCTGAATGTAAATTCATCCTCCAGATCGTTTCTCTCAGCTATTTATCCTCTCAGAATATATTAGCTGTTGCTGTTCCTGTGTGGGGAGTGGGATGACTGTTTATAAAGCACTGTGCAGATAAATCAATACCATTTGCAAATCTGATGAACTCTGGTGTGCTGCAGGTTGCTGTGACCAGGCTGCTCCGTGGCTTCAGCACACCTCACCTGCCTCACAGCCTTCTCTCAGGTGCACAAATGAGGCTTTGTCCTCTCAGTGATACTTTTTTTTTTTTTCTTTTCTCAGTATTGTATTATTCCTTTCCTTTTTGGTGAAGAAGCTGCCAAGTATGGCACAGCTCCAAGCTGGAGCAGGGTGAATTCCTGTGCTCAGCTTCTCACCTCTGTCCCCTTCTGACAGATGACAAGGAGGCAGAGCCCTGGGCATGCCATGAAGGTGGTAGTGGATTGCCCTTTGCTAACAATCTGTGTGGCTTGTGGCTTCCTTGCCACGTGCCTCAGATCCTGAACACCCAGACTCTTTCCCAGATGGGTGATGGGCAGCAGGTGCAGTCTTCTCTGCATCCTGCCTTTCTTGCCAGCTCAAAGGCATCAGGTGCATCCTTCAGACAGACTGTCCTGCTTCCTGAGGTGCAGTTGTGCTTTTCCAGGTGTTGTGGTACAGCTGCACAGTGAGTGGTGTTCACATCTTTGAACCAAGAGCAGCCCAGTTCAATTTTAAGCTCGTTGGCTAAATTATTTGGCCTGTAAATCTGACTTCTGTAGGCAGAAATCCTCCTCATTTCTGGGTATCTGACACTGGATTATTGGGAAGAGGCTGCTGCATCCACACAGATCAATTGACCAGAGGCAGCTTGTGGGTCTGGTGTGACCCACCTTGGATGTGCTGCCTTCAGATCTTAAATCTGCTCCTCGTGGGATGTTTGGGTCTCTGGCTGTATTGCACTGAGGATCAAGAGCACAGCAGCTCTTTTCTAAATCCTTCACAGTGTGCTGGAACACATCTAAAGTGACCCAAGAAGAATTTCTCTGTAGTTTCCCTTAGTCACACACTTTGAATTTAACAACAGCTCCTAATCTCACCATGCTGGAGATGTTCAGTGGGTCAGAGCAGCAGTGGCTGTGTGTGTTCTCCTGGATGCATTTGCTCTATCAGCAGGGAAGAAAAGTCTTTACTCACCAGAAGATCAATGATTAAATTCCAATTTGCAGAGTTTGGAGCTGATCCAGCCTAGAACTTCTCCAATATTTATGGTGTTCAGCTCCAGGATTTTCTAATTTAAGCTTTTCTGTAGTCTAAGGAAAGTTAAGTGTTGAAGCAAACTTTCACAATACTTACCTTGCCCTAAGAGGGATAATCCATGCAATAATATAAATAGTTTTGTAATCTACGCATGTTGAATAGTGGTATGACAATCTCTGAAGATGTCCCATTTAATTTGGAGTTAATTCCACCTTCATTGCTCCATGGATGCACTTGAGGTACTCTGTGGTGTTTAATTTGGGTTCTTCTGAATGCCAGATGCAGAGAATTAGAGTAATTATAGAGTGTAACTCAGCTTTTAAAGGCTGTTTCCTTTTTCAAGAGCATAAAGAGTACATAAATTGTTTTAAATGTTTTAGTGGGTATTGATGGTCTGAGCTAGAAACAGACTGCAAGATCTTTATGTTTCTCTATGCAAAGATAACATCACCATTACTGAGTTGCTTTCTTAAGGGAAAAATAAAATAAAACAACCAACAGAAAAGCCCAAACCTTTCTGTGGGGTTGGAAATAACATGTGTGGTGTTCTTTGGGAAAAATGCCATCACTTTGACAGAATCATATTCATGCAGTCCCAGAAATGGTTCAGGTTGGAAGGGACCACTGGAAGTGATCTAGTCTGACTCCCTGCTCAAGCAGGGTCACAAAGCCACTCAGGATTATGGCTTTCCATGTGCATCTGCAGAAGAACCTGTTCTTTCTCTTCTGAAAACTGACATTTGTGCCCACAACATCTCAATAAATGTTGGTTTTCCTGCATTCTGCTGCCTGCTGTGAAATCTTACTCCACTTGCTCTTAGGTCCCTCCTGAGCAGCAGTGTCAGGAGCAAGGACTTTGTTCTGTGTTAGTGCAGCACTAGGCACAAACAGGCAGAAAATAAAGCTTTTGCTCTTGAATTAGCACATGAAAAACAGAGAAAAAGAGGGTGGGGAGGAAAAAAGCCAAGATACCCAGGTCCATTGGGGTGAACTCTTCAGCCAGTCTGTAAGTCAGCTGGCATTTAGACATGGAGGCGTTGTCTTCAGTTTTCTTATATTCTTAAGATGTGCTTAAAAGTTTCAAAAGCAAAATAATAAATGGTGGCAAAATACATAAATGATTGTGTTCTCTCCTTTTGGTGCAGTTGAGACTGTGGGGTTTTAGTCTGGAATAAAGGCAGTGGGCCTTTTTTTTTTTTCCTTTTGTTTTTTGTTTTGTTTTCCTTACAGCAGTTGAATCAATCCTACATTTGTCTGTGGTGCCTGTGTTTTTGGCAGTGAGTTTGGGGTGTGCAGAGCCTGTTTGCACCCACTGGCCCCAGAGGGTGAGGAGCAGCTGCCATGAGGACCAGGGGGAAATTCACTGCACCAAAGAGCTCGTTCTTAGGAGCAGCCTGAGGTTTTCTGCACATTTAATCAGCTCTTCTTGGTTTTTAAACCAGAAGGAATATGTACCCCTAAACCTAAATTATTTCTGCACATTTAATCAGCTCTTGGTTTTTAAACCAGAAGGAATATGTACCCCTAAACCTAAATTGAATTTCCTGTGTGAATGTGAGCATGGCACTTGGGTATGATGTGTTTCATAATTCACCTGGGCAAAACCTGGTCCTGGAGATGCCTCACGTGATGCATGAGCTGTGATGAGATGCAGCATCTCCAACAGGGGATTGCCAGGCACTGCCTGCAATGGGAATTGTGTCTGACAGCTTAATATTTCAGTTGCAACTGGCCATACTTACAGTAAAGACTATGTAATTATTTTTTTTTAGCCTGATTAGAGCCACAAACATATGGCACAGTAGCAGAAGAAATTATTTTGGGTAGTAATCCTTAAATATTTTTTTGGCAATCAAATGATTAGGCCTTTCCCAAGGGAAACAGAAATTCCCATTAAAGCACTTTGCTGGCAAGGCTTTGCTACTGCTCTGCCACCCAAAGACAAACCCTACCTCCTCCCATCTTCTACTTGGCTGCATGTCTGGACAGTATATCCAGTGTTAGCAGTGCTTTTGTAGCTTGCTGTCACCTGGAGGAAAGTGCAGCAGTGTCTTTTTCTTTGCTATGTGACGGGCTAATGTGCTGACAGAATTATTTTGTGGTTGACTTATCTATTTCTTTAAATTTATTTTATTTTACCCCCCTTGACAAATGACTGTACCAATGTTTGTCATCAGTGAAGGGGGGGTGGTGGATTTTTGGCATGCCAGTAAAGTTTTATAGATGCCTTTTGAAGAAACTGAGTAGCATGTGGATGTTTATGGATGCAGCTCCTGGACATTGGAGATTAACAGCAGTGTTGTGTTTTTCTGCTCACCCTTGTGCCCAAGGCTCTCTGCTCTGCAATACACAGGTTTTCTGCAGAGATGGGCAGTTCCAGTGGGGCATCCCATGATGATTCTGTGTCTGTGTGTCCCTAAGGCAGGTGACACATGTGTCACTCCCTCATTAGCATGGGCAGCTCTGCCAAAAAGGGCAAGCACGTGCCTGTGATCCCAGGTTCTGCATGGTGGCCACTCTTGCTCCCACTCACAGGATAATTCCTGTGATGGGGACAGCACAGTTTGCTGCCCAGGCAGGTTTGTGTCCTGGTGCTGCCTGAAGGGGCTGCTTTATTCCAAAGCAGCAGGGATCTGATCTTGGGTGAAAGAGCCAAGTCCAGCGACCCCAGATATCCGTGTCGACATTTGCAGGGCTGTGAGTAAATTGCCTCAGCATTGCAGGAGCCTTTGTAGGGGGAAAACAAATCTAGGATGAGTGGTCCTCCAGCCAACCTTATTTTCCTTCCTTGCTGGCACAGAGCACATTCCCGGTGTTTCCAATGTAAAAGACTTGCTTTGAAGGGGAGACCTCTGACCTTGCTCTGTAATGCATTGAGCCCTGGAAGCTGTGTTTTGCTGAAAGCTTTTGCTTTTGAAGAAGAAAAAGAGCAAACAAAGATGCCCTGTGGAGTAAAAGCTAAAAAAAAAGGAGAAGAATTACCTATCTTTAATGTTTGTTCTTAGAAGTTTTAGAGGAATTTAGAGTCCAAAATTAGATGCTGAAGTGCTGGTCTGGGGAGAACTGATGCCTTACAGATGTGTGAGTGTTATATCCAGAAACACTTCCTGAGGCTGGCTCTCTGTTGTCCCATCCTGCAGCATTCCCAGTCCTGATCCCTGCTCTGAGCTCCTTATTTACATTTATTCCTTGGAAGTTGGAGGCATTTTGACTTTTCATCCCCTGCCAAAGCCTGGCTGGAAGAGGCAGAGCTGGAGCCACTGCAGGAGCTGCTGTGATGGAGGGAATGAAGGCTTGAGGCCTCTTGGGGAGAGCAGAGAGATGAAGCCACATTTTTTTCACGTGGTGGGCACATGGTGAAGGCTCCAGGCTTTTCTCCTGAAGGTGCTCTGGTTGTGTCCTTAATCTGTAGTGCTAATGAGGGGAGGAGTACAAAGCACAGGCGGATTAGTTGATTGCATTCCCAGGAGTTAGAAGGCTGTGGAGACAAGCCAGGTATCAAAGTTGCTTTGATTTTTCTAACTCAGGAAAATGATAGAAGGATTTGTCTTTGCTGATAATTGACCTCAAGCCTGGATCTCTTTCAGGCAAGGAAGGTGCCTTTTTTTCCTCCTCTTTGAGGATAAGGCAGCGATAGTCAAACCATTTGGTTCCTGACAGGCAGAATGGAAGAGGGGGGATATCAAGTTGGGAAAGCTTCAACATGTATTTGTCCATCTTTTAACTGCTCTTGTTTCACTGGGAAACTTCCAAATAAATGCACATGTTCTTACTTTTAATCCATTCTGTGGAAAGACTAAATGATAAATTAGATATTAGCAATAAAAAAGTCATCTCTTCCTCTGAACTGGTTTATCATGTGATGTGCTTTTACAGAAAATTTATCAAAGGGCATATTGATTTTCACACATTGTATGCCAGGACTTATTCTGGAGGAGCTTGGGCTCCCCTCAGCTCCTGGGCTTGGCAGAGGGTGCATGCCTCTCCACAGATGTGATGCAGTGCTTTGGGAAGCTGGATCCCAAATTTAGCCAGCTCTGTGACACTATTTCACACCTTGGTTCTTAAACAGGAGTTGGGATCAGCTCTCAGAGGCTGTTTTGGGATAGTTTTCTCCCATGAGTTTAGCAATTTGCTAATCATATCATTCCTTGGTTCTTGAGAGGGAAGGAGGATACCTTTATTGGGCAATGTAAAGTAAAACAGGCTCAGAAAAACACATTTTGTAGGTATTTGTATCGTGCCTTCCAGTATGGGGACTAGCAGGACTGCAGAGAATTCTTCTTTTGCCTTTTCCTTGTGTTAAGTAGCTCGGTTGTTGAGTGGGGGAAAGGGACTTGAGATTGGGCAAAGTGGGGAGGGAAAAGCCTTCCAAAGGGCTGCCCAAACCCTTGGATGCAGGAATGGCTGAGTGAGTGCTGCTGATGGGCTGCCAAAGGCAGAGGATGCTTCCTGTGGCAGCACCAAAATAATGAGCAGCATTTTCTGAAATGAAGATGTCCAAAGGCTCTACGTGCTTTGCTAGGAAAGTGCTGTGAGCTAATTTAACTCAATTAATGTTGTCTTGCTCCTTCCCCTCTGCTACAAATTGGTGGCATTTAATTCTTCTTTAGGCTGTGGGAAACACTCACTGTCTGTGGGCAGGACAGATGGGGAGTCAGAACTGGAAACAGCAGGAGGAGCAGAAGCCCTTTGTCCTTGTCAGGACTGGCCTGTTCCTGAGGGTATCCACTCATCCATGGGAAATGAACCTTGATCCTGCCACTGGTCCCAAGAAAACACAAGCCTCTTGCAAACTAGGAACAAGACACATTTTAAATAGGAATGATGATGGAAATTAGCAGCTCCAGCTACCTTAGGGGGTGGTGTTCTCTGTCAGTGACTATTGTCAAGTCCTATGTCCTGCTGGGTGCAGAGCAGGAGAGATGTTCCAGTTCAAGTTTTATCACCTACACAATTTCAGGTGTGGCAGAGGAAATGTTACTGCCTTAGCAACCCAGAATTTCTCCCAGAGTTAGTGAAGTTATTAAAAAAAAAACCAAAAAAATGTAACCTCTGCTCTTGTTAGGCAGTCTCAGCTGGGTCATGATGAAAGAGATGCTGATGGGAATGCTGTGGTTCCCTTGTAAATCAGAACCTGTAAGAGTGGAAAGCACAGTGACTCACTGGCACTCACCAGGGCCAGGAGCTGCTGCTTCCTTTGGGGTGTGAGTGACAAAGAGCACAAATAAATCAACAAGGCTGCATCTTTCTGACATGCTTCTAAATGCTTCCTGGTTTTCTTCACTTTCTTGTTAAGGAAGTGAAGCTGCAGCTCACCCCTGGGCAGGAGGCCACTGTGAGGCACCTCCTGTCTGCCCTTCTGACCCTCGAGGCATTTTGGTGGGCATCAGCTTAGTGGGGTGGGAAACGATGGCAGAAGCAGCCTGGTTTAGATTATTAACATGTCTTGAACAAAAGGGGGGGAAAAAAAGAGACTCTTCCATCATTTACAGCTCCTGAAATATCACTAATTAGTGTCTGAGGAATACAGACTGCGTGGGAAGTTAGACATTCACCAGGCTGTTCATCTGGGAGCCGTCTGAGGAACAGCTCCTGCACGCCGGACATCTGCAGGATTAAAAAAAAATAAAAGAGAAAGGAAAAGACACAGTTCATTAACCACCAACAACATTACCCGGGAAGCAACTGGGGGAGCTGATCACTGCCACTAACTCTCACTCTGTTTACCATCAATTAATATTTAGTCTCCCAAATTTGGAGCTCTTTTGTTGGCGTGCCTCGCGGAGCTGCCCGGAATCCGGGAGCAGTGGCTGGCTGTGGTTTGCATCAGAGAGCCCCAGGAGCTGTGGGCTCGCTGCTAAAGCCTTCAGGGGGCCACTCTATTAAAGAGATAATAGTGCAGATTTGAAAGCTTCAGCTGATTAATTAAATGCAAACACAAGATTGTACTCACAGGCTCTTTCAAAGGACTCCGAGTCCTTTCCTTAAGTCGGTTCAACCTTGACCTGAGTCAGCGCTTGTATAAAAGATTAAAGGTGACCCACAAAGAGAGAAACTGGATTTGCATTGTTTTAAACTTGGGTTTCTGTGTTGTTGGAGAGGAGATTTTTTCCCACTGCGCACACATGCCAGCTCTCTCCCTTAGGAATGTGTGGAAAATGGCATTTTGTGGTTCCTGATGATGCGGGGGGCTTGGGCAGTGCATCAGATGGAAGTGGGATGAGAGAAACTCTCAGCCTGGGCAGTGCAAGAGCCTGACACAACCTGTGGTTTTGATGATCCAGAAGGGCTAAACCATTAGGTCTGGTTTGCCATGATGTTGAGGGTGGAACACCTCAGAAAAATGGGAATAGCCCCAGCAGGGCTCGACCTGTCTGTTTGGGAAACACATTTCCATCCTATTCATTTGTGTGGAGTTTAATCTTGGAAAATGCTTCATTAAAACTACTTGAGTCTATTCTGGGACCAGTCAGAGCAGAATGTTGCAGGAAACGTTAATATACTTGGGGCTTCTTCAGACAGAGTTTCAATTTGTTTTGTTTTACTGTTTAATTCTGGTTGTGCTCCTTACTTGAAAGGGCCGAGCTCCACATTTTGCATTTGCTGAGCAACATGACAGCCTGTGAAGTATGTGACAACGTAGCTTGAGCAAAATGCAGTGGACATCCTAAATTACCACTTCAGTTATATTTCTGAAGCTTTTTGAACAACTAAGATTTGATCCTTTCTAACTTGAGTTGAACCTTATGAATTGCAGATTACTATTATTTTTTGATCAGAACAGAAAAGGTTTTCATTTTCAGGCCTCGTACGTGTTAT
The DNA here is from genome assembly GCF_017590055.1 of Onychostruthus taczanowskii. NCBI lineage: Eukaryota > Metazoa > Chordata > Aves > Passeriformes > Passeridae > Onychostruthus > Onychostruthus taczanowskii. The sequence continues at coordinate 2,689,944 of NW_024504786.1, forward strand.
TTTAGCAGCTATTTCCTAATCTCTAGCTGTTGTAACCCCTTGGACTGTTTAATTGGGTGTTGCCAGGGAGTGCATGGAATTACTGCATTACCGATTGCTGTGCTATGTTACAAAGCAGAGTTCATCAGAGTGTCCAATTTTTTTCCTCACTAAGTTTGTCCCTAAGGACTTCTCTTTAAATTTAACACTTGTCCTTGAGAGTGTGCATAGAACAGAAGCAGTAGAAAGGACCAGATGTAGTGCTATGGAGCTTCTTTGTTCTCCCCTTCGTGATAAAGCACAAAAATCCTACATAGTTTAACAAAACTCTGGTATCTGGTCCTAATTGCTGTAAGTAAAGCACGTGTGATCTAAATGTTAATCAGACTTCTGCATTTAATGAGGGAAAAAGCAGCTATTATATGAGAAATGTTCAGGAGCAGGAGCGGTTCGTGTTCCAATCAGGTGATTGTGTATTTGAATAGTATTTCCATTTAAATAGCTTTATCGCCCCGCTGATTCCTAAGCACTGAGTCAAAACAAAAACTAACAGCTAAATTGATATTATTACTAAGGAGGAATGAGTAATAGGCAGTAATTCCATACCTGCTGGGAATCCTCAGTGTGCTCATGGACTGTATAGGTGTAAGGGTCTGCACCAACTCTGTGGAACTGTTGTATTTGCAGAGGAGCATCTTGGGGATCTAATTCCACCCTACTGAGTCTGTGTCACGATCCTGTTAAATTCTTCCTCTGCTTGTTTTCCTGTTGATTCCCATGAAATGCTTGGTGGTGCAGTGGGCTCCCTTCCCAATTCCCAGTGTTTGGAGAAGCCAAGCCTTCCCAGCAGGCAGGTTGAAATCCACAGAGCTCCTGCAGGACATGAGCTTGTTTCCCCAAATCCCCTTCACAGCCAGAGCCTTTCCTGGGACATCAGCAGGGCTCCATTGCTTTGGCCACCCGTATCTCCTAATGCTCCTGAAAGGATTATTTCATAATCTTATCCTGTGGATGCAACAGCTGTAAGCCCAGATAAATGACATTCCTCTAGGGAAAGTGAGTTGGGACTTGTTTTAAGTGCATCCCAGTGGAATTGCATCATCTGTGATGTTAAATGGCATTTGGCTGGCTGGGATTGTGGTGGATTCAATGGAAGTGCCACCTTAGGATCCTAAGTGGCCTCTCTCTGTTTATATAAAACAGGCTGGTGTAGGCTGAGTCTGAAACCAAGCCACGAGCCTGTGTGTATTTACAGGGGCACTGCCCTTCAAATAATGGCCTTTGGGAGAGTGCCATGAGAAGCACATTTTATTTTAGATCTGGCAATTCCTTTCCAGATCATGCAGCTGCCAGTCAACGTTTGATACAGATCCAATTAGACCTTAGGAATGTTCAGGACCTCTGGTTCTTTCAGGCTCTGCTTTGCAGCTCCCAGATGGTAAAAGCCAGCTGAGGTTATACCATGATCAGCATCCAGTCCTGCCTCCTGCACAGCCTGGGCCAGAGGATGTCACTCAGCAGCCTTTTCAGCAGGCTTAATGCTTTGTGCTTGAACCAGAGCACTCCTTGCAGAAATACACCCAGGCTTCTGTGAATTGATGGGGAATCCAGCTGGTCCTGCCTATCAAAAATAAAAATCAGGGACAAAACCTGCTTTTTGTCCCAGATGGGAGCTCCTACTGTGACATTGGGTCTAGTGGGTGGTGTCCCTGCCCATGCAGGTGGGCTGGAACTAAATTTCTATAAGTCCTTCCAATCCAAACCATTCTGTGATCTGATCAGAAAATGTGATGCTGAAAGGGATCCACATCAGTGAGATTCAGAGCAGGTGAACTTTGATCCCTGTGCAGAGATTGGTCCTCACTTGCTTTTAGCTGCTGAGGTATTTCACAGGATCTCTCATCACAGCTGCTTAAGAATCTGCTCACATTTTGGTACCTCTGCTTGTTAATTCTTTTTCTTTCCCAGCTCCCTCTGGGCCTGCTAAGCAGAGAACTCTGTTTGTGTGATACTTCTCTGTTCTTGATGTTTCTGCTCCAATCACCCTCTGCTTTCACAGAACCATGCTCTTAAAAGTTCAGCCCCCCTATGCATACTTACAAAGTAGTTGAACACTTACACCATGTTTTAGGTAGTTAATTAATAGTGGCTAAAGAGTAGGTATTTCTTCTTCAGTCTATTTCAGCTCTTCAGCATAAGGGTAACTTGCTTTTTAAAAAACTTTTCTTGTTCTCTGGTCAAAAATCATAGAAACCCTAAAGAAAAAGCATCTGTAGAACCCCAGTTGCAGGTGATCCTCTAAGAGTCCTTTGTATGGGGAAAAGGTCTCCAAAGACATTAAATCCTGATTCAGTGTTTTCAACCACAAATTCTCCCTTACCTCCTAGTGTGTGTAGAGCTGTAGTAATTGTATGGCAAATAACAAACTTCATGTGAATGTTGGTTACTTAAGAAAAAGAGGTTGTGTTTGAAAATGTGGTTGAAGGTGTCAAAGATGAAGAGAGCACAGCCAGGAATCAATCATAGATGCAGATATCAATTCAATGAGAAATAAGTACAGTGGTAGGCAAATATCTATAGTGTTGGGCTATTTTTCTAACTGGATATTAGAATTTCACTTTGGGCTTGGTAGAGAGAAACATTTACAACTTAACACCTGAAAATCAATTCTTATGCACAACCTCTTTTAAAATGCTAAATGGAAAACATTTTCCTGACATCTATGAGAGCCACACTTTCAGCAGTAAAGATTGGAAATGTTTACTAGGAATTAAATCAATGATGAAGTCTAGAGAACAGATCTGTTTGCAGGTTTGAGATCTGGGATGGATGCTTTGTTATTCTTCTGTTACTAATGATTGCATCAGGAAAGAAAGAAATTGATCTGGGGGCCATACTGGGGAAGTGGAATAAAATGACAGAATGGTTGGCAAAAAAACTTCACAGTACAAGAACCTGCAAAGATCCTTTGCACAAGAAGCAAAGAGCAAACAAAGTGTTTGCATGATGACACTGCAGAATTCCCCAGCTGGGGGCTTTCTGCAGCCCTAGCTCAGCTCATCCTTGGGAGCACTTGAAGGTTCCCCTCCAGTGTCAGGCTTAGCAAAAAAACTCCCAGACTGGTTCAATAGTGCTGAATTGCATTTAGCTTTATGTTGAAGTGACAATTTTTGCATAGTTTTAATGAGCAGCAGCCCTGGGCCAGAAAACTTCAGGCTGGGATGCTTCTTGCTTGCTGCCCTAGTTTGTTTTCATGCCTCTCACCTGAGAGCACCGTCCTGGAGCGCATTAAACAGCAGGACTGGCATCCATCATGTGGAGTTTATCCTGTCATCTCTCCCCAGGAAGAGAAGTGTGAGCAATGGGGTGTTTTATTTTAATAGCATTGTTGTTTGGTTGATGGTGTTGTCGTGGAAGTCCCTCCCGAGGCAGAGCGAGTTGTTTTTTGGTTTTTAACGCTTTGGTTGCTGTGTCCTGAAGTTGAGGCAGGGAGAATCGAGGCTAGGATGCTGCATCTGGAGTGGGTGGGTGTGAATTTCCTCCTAAGCTTTGCAGTTGATTCCACAGCCTTATGCTTGCCTTGGAGAACATCTGCCTTCTGCTTGGGTGAGCTTTGGCTCATGGTGCAGCGAGCTCCTGGAGGATGGCTCGTGGCATGTGCAGTCTGCACAGTCATCCTGGAGAGCTCACAGAAAGGCTTTTCCCAGGGAGATACTGAGTCACAGATGGATTTTGGTGTCACCTTGTTCTTTTGAGTTCTTCTAAGCCTTCTGATGTTTACATTCTTGTAACGAACTTTCTCACGCGATTTTCTCTAAACAATTATTGTTTTGCATTCTTTTCTGGAGGAGGAGAAATTTGATGGACGGTTGGTTTGTTAGAGTCATTGGAGAGATGGTCATCCTCCAATCCACTGTCACTTTTGGAAATCTATAAATGCTGGAGTCAGAATTAAACTCGCTCTCTTTTTTACCTTGGAGATTCCAGTGTCCACATCTTTCTATTTCATGTCCTAGAGTGACATTTGGTAGGCAGCCACCAGCCCAGCATTTTGCCTTCATCCCAGACTTCAGGGCAGTCTCTTAAATACCCTGGGCCAAGCTCATGGCCTGTTGTGATAGGCAGGGACAAAGCTGTCAAAAGATGACAAAACCATTAGTATCTTTGGTCTGGTCATCATCTCACATTAGTGTCCTAAAAGAGCAGCTGGAGGGAAGCTTTTCCCACAGAAATGTGAGAGCCTGTGGCCACGAGAGACCAAGTTCCTGACATTTTGTGTCAGGAACAGCCACTGAGCCCTGGGTGTGGGAATAGCTGATTTATTTCTCTGTGATGGTTTATTCTCTAGAGCTTGGTCTAGATCCAGCTACAACATCTCCATACCTCTGTTTATCTATCTAAAAACTGATTTTTATATACATATATACCACTGTTGATAGATCTTTCATGTATACATATTTCTGTGCTGTGGAGCCATGGTCAAAGGGAACAGCACTGTATACATCTTTCTGTGCTGTGGTGCTAAAAGGAAACTACTGGAGAGGTATCCAGGCACAGAAACTGGAAAGGGCAGAGGACAGAAAGAAAGGAAAGGTGGAGGAGAATCTAAGCACATCCTCCTTGGCTCATAGGAAGGCTGCCAGTGGTGGAAAGCCTTGGGAATGCTTAATTTCAAAGTTTATATTGCTCATCCAGAAAAATGAATGTATCTGGGTTTTATAGGATTAAGCAGTAAAGTTCATTGCTGCTCGATATGAAGTGGAGAGGAGGATTTCACATGGGGAAAAAGAAAAGAACATTAAATGTGAATTATTCAGCAAAAATCCCCGTTAGTTAGCATGATACTTGATCAGGAAATGACTAGACACTTTCATCTTATTAGTAAAATCACTCCATAAAGGTAAAATAAAAAGAACAAACTCTGAGATGTGAAAACAAGAGAAATAAGTTGTAAAAAATGTTTTCTTGCTGTTTCTAGACTGCTTGAAGATGATGAACATAGTAATAACACTAAGATTACTGCTGGGCACAAAGTGAACTCTCACTCAGGCACAAAAGCTCCAGCCAACCCAAACGACTGGGTCAGTAAAAATTAAATCAGCAGCGAGCCCCAGATAATATCTGATGTGGGTTTGTGTCAGGATGGATGGTTTCTTTCTTGTTTCCTCGTTATGACTGATTGCAGTCACTGCAGAAATCAATAGTCTGGCCATGGCTGGGCACTGAAATGGGGGAGGCAGAAGCACAAGAGCTTTCTTGGAGGCTTCCCAAATCTCAGCCCCAGCCTTCCCAGGTGCACAGGGTCTTCTGCAGGGACTGAATAGAGAAGCTATAAAGCTCTCAGTGTTGCCTGCTCAGGCAGGCAGTTTTTATTTCTTTGTATATTCTCATGTCAGAATCCCAAAACTTCATCACAGCACTGGAGTTCCTCCCTGGACTTGGTCTGAAGTGTGTGCAAATCCAGCTGGGTGGAGGGAAGAGCTCCTCAGAGAATCTTCAGCCCAAAGCTTGCTGCAAAGTTCTTCCTGGTGCTGTAGTGAGCAGAGAAAGAACCAATTATTACAACTGCTGAGGGGAAAAGGCAACTAAAAGCTTTGAATCTGTTCTTCCCAGAGCAGTAACTGAAATGAAATAAAATTTTTGCCGTGTTTTTTTTTTAGTAAACTTTTAAAATACTAATTTGGATCTACATATTTAAAAAGGCTATGTCAATAACTACATACTTGGCTTTGTTTTATTATTTCATTGATCTCTACTTGGAGTTTGATCTGGTGTTTGTGAACAGCAGCAAAAATGTAATATTCATTTAATATTACTAAGTAAAACCCAGTCCAAATCAGGTGACTTACTGCATATTCCTTGATCACTAGCATATCATTTAATGGATTTTTAAATCGGGTTTTAGTTCAGAATTTGTGGATATGCATATCCCTGAGTTTTATTGGCAGAGCTCACACATCCAGGGATCTTCCCCACTTGTTGCCCAGGTTTGTCTCCCAAGACCTTGGAGAGTTTTGGGCCCATGTTTCCAACTTCTCCACACTTCAATATTCAACAAGTTTTTGGGCGTGCTGGGTGTGCCTTAGGCTGAGGATCAGCAGAAGCTTAATTTGTTCCAAATGATTTTCCACTCTTTTTCCTATTGTTTATTATTTATTCTGCTATAATTTATTCACAAGATTAAGTGGGTAAACAACATCACAACTACTTCTAGCTGCACAGTCCAGTGAGCATAATGATGCCAGCTTTAAATGCTGAGCAGTGCTGATTAGAGCTATTACACAAATATTCATTTGTTTGCTTTACCTTTACCACTTTGCTCACATACTTCACAAATTAGGGTATTATCCTTTCTTTTTCCCCCTCTGTACTGTTTTTACCATCAAATGAAGGTAATTTACCATTTTTCCATTTGAATTGAAAAGTTAATTGAACTTAATGGCTCCAGAGAAATCAATAATTTCCTACTGTTACTGATATAATGAAGCACATGTACGAGATCACCCAGTAAAGACACAAAGTGCTTAAATGAAGAATTCAGCTCCACCTTGAACTATTTAAATTCTCTGTGTTGACAGCTAAGGGAAGATCCTTGTGTGTGGGGAAGCAACTGTAACTCCAGCACACTGAAGTTTTCATGGAATCATTTAGTTTAGGAAATTCCAACCGCAACCCAGCACTGTCACATTCTCCACTAAACCATGTCCCCGAGTGCCACTCCCAGGTTTTTCAACACTTCCAGAGATGGTGACTCCACTGCTTTCCTGGGCAGCCTGTTCCAATGCCTGACCACCTTTTCAGTGAATAATTTTCCCCTAATATCGAATATAAACCTCCCCTGGTGAGAGTTGAGGCTGTTTCCTCTCATCCTGTCACTTTTACCTGGGAGAAGAGACAAACCCCTACTGAGCTACAGCCTCCTGCCAGGGACTTGTGGAGAGTGAGGAGGTCTTTGATTGTGACACAAACTGTACAGGCAGGGTTTTGTGGTGTTTAACATGCTCTGTTTTTCATGCCTGGTTTTATGAAGTAGCAACCATGCCACACTGAAAGGTGTTTGGGGTCAGAAATCATCTCGTGAGAAGCTTCCTCAGCTGCACAGCTCTGCCATGGAAAGGGAGAAATGGGAGTTGGTTTGAAATGGAAAACCCTGAGGTTTCTTCCCAAATTTAAAAATACAGATTTATTTGGAATTGACATTAGCTCCTGTCCTGGTTCTGGAAAAGGTTGAATGGTTCCTAGGAGAGTATATAGGAAATTCCAAACAAAACACTTCTGAACCTTTAAATCTGGATCAAAATCATTAAATCCCTAAATGACGTAGGAGACATTAATGCCCTTAATTTAGGGATCAGTGTAGTAGAAAGGGAATGGCAAATATGAAATTAATGACATTTAAATTACTGTTTCATTACAACACAACTTTGCCACAGTATTTTACTGAATTTAGGATACCCAGAGATCAATAGCAATTCCCTTTATTTAAGGCTCTGATGATGTTTACTGTGTAATTTTTTTTAAGGTGTTGCTATTTGTGAAAATGTTTTTGTGAAATATTAGTGGAATTAAATGCATTTTTAATTGCACTCTACAGTAGCATTTGAAACTTCTGCATTAATTTGTGTGATGAATGGAGAATACAGGATAGACAGTCTCTGCAGGATTTGCGGAATGGAAAAGTGGGGCTGAAGTCAGCTCAACACTGTGTGCTAGGGGACGAAGGGGGACAAAAAGGACTGCTTTACCTCAAAAAGTAAGGAAATAATAATTAAAAAATACGGGCTAAATTATAAAAGTTGGGCATTTTTTAATTCTTCTCCCTGAAAATTTTGGTTGGTGCCTTGGTGATGCTTCATGAGCACCATGGTGTCCACATTACTTTCATTCCACCTGCCAAAACTCTTCTCCCTTGGCTTCCGGAGTTCCCCATCAGTGGGATGAGAGGTGCTACATCCCAATATGTTTACATCTAGACTGTTCTGGAAATAATGTCCATGAAGTAATCTAATTAACCCCCTCAGAGGCACCAAGGGAGGATGGCTGAGTGGAAACACTTTCATTTAGGAGGCCCTGGCTTTTGTTGCAAATTCTTGGAAGATTCCAAGCAGAATGAATAACTTTATGGATGCTGCCTGTCCACAAAGCTGCATTTGCAGAAGGAAATGTTGACATGAGCTGTTGAGAGTGGGCAATAATTTCCTGAAGGCTCTGTGCATCCACCTTAGGATGTGGGAAAGAGCACAAAAGAAGCTGGGAGTATTTTCTGAGATGGTAGCTGAGGTGCATCTTGTCCAGTTCTCCCCACAACATTTCAGGCTTACACTTACTGACATGAAAAAAAAAAACAACAAAAACAAAGGCTGGTTGGAACAAACCCCTTCTTTTTAGCACTATAAAAATTGTTGCTATTACCTTCCCAGCATCCTCTCAGCTAATGGCCTGAAACAGGACCAATATTTGATTTCTACTTGCTGTGTTTACTTTATAAATAGATACTTCATGGGCTTCATTCTCTACTGAGATTGAATTAGTGGGTTAAATAGACAGAAATATTTCTTACTGTGGTATACTGATCTCTTAGCATCTTGCACTGACCTGATAACAGGCTAGCAGGAGAGTAAACTTAATTATTTTTTAAGCTAGAGACTGACAATGGAGAACACTATTTCTGAAACTGAGATCTTCTTTTCTGTCATTAAAAAGCCAGGGAAGTCTGAAAGGAGTGTGAGTTCAAGGCACATATCAGTGTGATTATTGAAGGGTTTTCAGAGAGTGGCTTATCACCTCCCCAGCTTATTTACCTGATAAACCAGAGCCTTATGCTTCAAAAGCCCCAGCTGCTCAGTCCCAGCATGGTAGCCACCTCTGAGTGAGGATGAGCCCACTCTGATGGTGCTGGCAAGCAGGAAATCACCAAGGCCTTTTGCTGCAATCTGCACTTCAAAACGCCCCTGCAAATTCTCAGTTTTAATAAAAGCAGGAACTGCTTGGTGTGCAGGGAGGTTTTGCTTCCCTAATTCTGCCCTCTGAACTTGATTTATTTGTGGGTGAAGGTGATGGAGAAGCTTAAATGTGAGGGTCTGTGTTTTTGGGAGTGTTGGAGAGGATGCACAACCCATCCCTGAGAGCTGCTGATCTCTGCCAGCCACTGGGACACGAGATTAAGATCTAATTTCAGATGGCTTTTACCAACCCCATTGTGAGCAGCAGTAACTTGCAAAAGCAATAAACAGCCTTTGCATTGGCATTTGCACCCAAAAGCTGCTGCTGTCCCTGGGGAGGACCTGTGAGGGGTTCCTGCATCCCTGAGCATCCTTTGCCATCATTCCCTGGCTCTCCCTGCCTGTCACCACAGGCCCCTGCTCCAATCTGCACATTAATCTTGATTCTAAACCATCCTGCAGACGCTGCATGCAAATGTACTGAGTGATTCAAATTGGTTTTCTCTGTTTGTAAATGTAGTGTTCTGTGACTGCTCAGGGGCACTTGGAACATATGCTCCTTGATATCTGACATTTTTCAGAATTCCAAGCAAGGGAGGCTGTTTTGCAGCATGGCCTGTTGTGCTGCTGGTCCTGTGTGAGAGCAGCTTCACATCTGTGAGGGAAAGGGTTTATTTTGGGATGGGGGATGAGCAGCAGGATGCAGGGTGTCTGTGAGTTAAGCAGCACAGCCCTACCCTAGTCCCAAAGACTCAGTTACAGGAAAGTCTCTTGTGCAGGAGGTTTGTGTGAAAATTGCGTTACTTATCTCCGTGTTTTAAATTGTCTCTGCAGAGCGTGGCTCTCCCTGGGCTGATGAACCAGAGGGGTGAACCTGATGCTGCTCTCAGCCTCAGGCTGGGGCCAAGAGAGAGCCCTAGGGAAGGGGCTGGGGAGCAGGAAGGGCACAGGAGAACCTTTTGCTGCCCCTTTCCACACCAAACCCCACCTTTTCCTGATCTCCATGTGCTCCTTGCTGCTTCTCAGTCTCTGCTTGTGCAGTGATACTTGAAGGCCATTCAGTGGCTCAGGTCACTGCTCTGTAAGCAGGATGGACAGAAATAGCTGAAATTCTTCCTGCTCTCACCTGGCTGTCCTGCCTATCTGCTCTCAGCTGAGGCATCCCTGGAGTACCTGCAGGGCTGATGCTGGGCACAGTGTTGTTTTCACATCAGCCCTAATGGGCCCAGCTGCAAACTGGGGAGAGGAGGAGTGGATGCTGTTCTGTTTGGCCACTTCACTGCAGGGATGCTCCCCGTGGAAAAACAGCCTGGATTCACCCAGCTTGCATCCCCTGTTTGCAAGGCAGCACTGCTTGGTTTCCCTGGGTGAGGCAGCTGGGCGTGCTGGAGGGGTCCTGCATCTCCTCTGGGGTTCCCAGGTGCAGCCCCACATGGAGTGTGGGGTTTGCAGGCAGCAGCCCAGCTTGGTGGCCAAAAATCACTGTGATGTGTCCAGTAAGAGGCTGTGGGGCTGCTGGGCTGAACCACTGCTCCCCAGGCTCCAGAGACTCTGCCCAGGGACTTCCAGGGCACACAGCCCTGTTCCTCGAGTGCCTGGTGCACCACAGGGCTGCAGGCACACACCTCAGCACTAATTCCTTCCTCTGAAAGGGAATAAGCACTCTAGGAGTTTGCTGGGATAATTAAAATTCATGTTATCCTCCACCAAGCTCAGACAATTCTCTGTTGTCAGCACCTCCAGAGGTCCTGGTTTAGCTCCTTCTGGTTCATTTAATGATATAACAGTGAGAAGGAGAGATATTCCTTTTATTGTTGATGTGTAAGGTTTAGAATTAAATGTCTCTGCTGGTTGCTGGGTACTTTCTGCTACTGCCAACCCCGTGAACTCTTTAAACATATGCTAATGAGCCTGACTGGCTCCCATTCCTTCTGTATAATCCATGAAGGAAGAAAAGTCAATCTTAGTCGTGCTTCCTAATGGCCTCTATACGTTGTAGTTAGCACAAAACCACTGTGAAGTGATGGAGATCTAGAGTTAAATGCATGAATTAAGCAGAACCCCTCTGACCACACTCCATTAGAAGAGAAATTGTCTCTAGGGAGACAAAACAAGATTTCTCTTTATATATACATTGTAAGAGTCACCCACTGATCCTCCAGGCTTTTTGAAACATTACTGGCACCCAAGTGATGTGGACAGAATATAATTTATCGATATTGCTACAACTTCCCACCCAAGATGTTGCTGGAATACTGATGTGCTACAGCATAATGAGGTTTTGAGGGAGTGTGTATGTTATCCATAGCACTGCTTTCTCTCCTGCACCTGACTCCTCAGCCCCGATGGAAATGTGAAAGGAATTTTGTGTGTTTTACAGTCCGTTATTGCTTTTTATTTTTAGTATTGCTTTTAAACACCTTTATGCAATTTTTCTGGCTTGGCCAGCAGCTGTTTGTGTGTGATTTGCTCAGAAAATAGAGAGGGGGAAAGTTATGCAGTTATCCTGTGATGGATTAATGCAAAGGGATAACAGGGTTAAAACCTGGTGCAGTGGCATTGGGCTGGTGGGACACAAAACCTCTGCTCTTTCAGGGAGAATCTTTCCATCTGGAGCAGAAAGGAATAAGCAGTCCCTGCACAGACTGTCCCCACTCCAGCACTGTGTAGCTGTTCCTAGAGAGGTTATGATTGATTACAGCAGCTTATGCAGTCAATGGGTAAAAATAAGAGACTAAGAGACCTCGTTTCCTGCTTCATGATCCTGCAGCTCCATTCAAAACTCAGCTGCTGGGATCAGCTTCTCACCTGAGGGGTTTGATGAGTACAGGGGCTTCTCTGCTGCCTTGACACAACCATCTCATCTCAGCTTTTAAAGCTAATTTATTTCTCATCATGTGCCTTTCTGTGGACAGATAAGAACCTGGAACTACTGTCTGCATGCAGAAATTGTGTGTTGCGGAATGGGGTTGTAGAAATCTTGGGAGTTATTTGGATGATGTCTTCTTGGCATCCCTCCCTTGCATGAGCTTTCAAGAAAGGGTCTGCTGTCACCTGTGCTGTTTGGTACCAGTACCAAAAACTCTTAATGGCTCTTTGGAATGAAAAACTTCAACAAGTAAAAGTACAGAGAGGGTAACAGCAGAGAAAATAGACTTTTTCCAAGTAATGCAAGTGAGTTAGTTCTGTCACAATGATTTGGGCAGACACATTTCTTACTGTCACTCTTTCAGATTTGCAGGAGTGTTCCCAGAGGGTCCTCCCATTTCCCACAGGACATGTTAGGACATTCCAGCCTTTCCAATAAAGAAATATAAAAGAAATCTCTTAATCTATAGTGAGAATTCTACTAGACATTGTTTGCCTTCTGTATTCCTAAGGATGAGAGGATGGTTTCTGCAGAACCATCACCCCAGGAGGGAACTTTGCAGATCCCCACAGCTGGAACCTGCAGATGGTCACAGAGGAAGGATTTTTGTGTACCTCACTTTGGCTGCTCTCTCACTGTCACACAGTGAATGTGTTTGTTCTGTAAAGCCACAGGCTTTGCTTTAGCTCTGTAACATTGCCACATTCCTGGGTTTCTCTCTGATATTTGTTCTTCGTGCCCTGCTCTCCCCCATGGTGTTTTGGTTTGATGCAAGGTCTTAATGGGAAAGCAATTGCTCAGGGAAATGTGGTGCCTATCAGCTGTCTGATCACAGCTCCCCATAAATGGAATTAATCTGAGGCTGTGTCAGTGTAAAGGCTCCACGAAGAAGATTTGCTTCATAAAATTCATCTTGCATATCATGCCTCTCCTTGTGTGTAGTGTTCAGAAGCTCACATCACTGTTCCCATAAACCACCAAATAATAATAGTTAGCACTTACATCTGCAAATCAATACTCAGGCTCCTGCTCCTAACTGTAATGAAAGTTTGGTTTTGTGTGAAACAGTAACTTTCATGTCTATAAGATTGTTGCATTCTGTATTTCTGTCAGATTTGATGACAGTCACCTCCTGAAGCTTTAACAAAAGGCAGAAATTCCCCTGGTGCTTCTGGCAATTACACATTAGTCTTTGTGGAGGCAGAAGATTACTTGCTGATTCCTGTTTGCTGATTCCATTATGTATGTATGCTCTAGTACATAATGGCTTGTTAATCCCCTAAAACAGCATGGCTAGGAATATTCCTTCAAAACTGTATTTTGGTTCAACAGACATCAAAAATGATGAATTCCATAGAGTATCTTATAACCACTGGGTTTTGAAGATGATCTCTATCACGGAACTTATCATTATGGGAGCTGGACTGTGTGTGATGTGGTGAACTGTTTCCTTTTGAAGATATTAATTTTCCTGCCACTGATTTGACACAGTGTGCTCGCAGTCAAGCCAGGCAAGAGTAATAGAGCTGATGAAGACAGCTTGGTGTGTTATTGTGCTCTAAAATAATTCTGTTAGGGTCCAGTTTCTCTCTTTCCCCAGATGAATTCCTGTTTTCTCTTGGCTGTGTTTGCAATCGTGCAGCTGCAAGGCTCAGCCAGAGCTCCATCCCTATGGAGAGCCACGGGATGGTTTGGCCTTACTAAGGTCAGGTTTTACACCCTCTTTAAGGAGTACTTAGCCTTGCTTGCAAAAAAATGCAGTGCTGTATGATGCCATGCTCTGTGAAATGGGATTAGGACCTGGAAAACAGAATGGCATAAAGGATTTGGCCCTGTCTTGCTTTGTGCTTTGGTGCAAACCTCGCCCTGGCCAGCTGCTGTTCCACCCTGCACTGCTCTGTGCAGCTCACAGGCCCACGCTTTGGAGCTACCTTGTGGAAAAATGAGCACTGAGAAACCCTGCAAGTTCCTTTGGACCCCTTTTGTGTTCCTTGTACCCAGGCCTGTCCCACAAGGTGACAGCAGGGAGAGGTCACAGCCTTGCTGTGGGTCAGAGGGGAGAACAGGTCAGAACATCCCTCTGCAATTCCCTCCCTGCTGCTGGGGTCTTGTCCCTAACAGCTTTAACAGACATTCCTGTCCCTGCAGAGCTCGTGATCCAATAGAAAATATGGGTACTGTGATGGAGAGTGTAACCACATCCATCTTTGCACGTGGGGAAAAGAGGTGCAAAGAGATTGAGCACAAGGTCACAGAGGAAGTCCTGTGACAGGGCCAGGAACTGAACTGCCTTTTCTGGGATCTTTGTCCAGTGCTTTAATCACAAAACGTGCCTTCACCTTTGTGCTTTTCTGTTATTTAATCAGCTGAGGAGAAGAAAAATGCAAATTGATTTAATTAAAGGAGAGAGCAAATTTCTAATTTCAGGCTGGATCACTCTATGGTTATGGAAATTTTGGGGAAGGGAGAGAGTAAGCATCTGTAATTTTTCTTTTCTTGACAGATGTATTTTCATTTACACAGCTGTGCAAAAATTATATTTATATATTTTGTGACACCTAATTTTAGCCTTGGAGCAGATCTGATGTTGGGTTACCAAGAGGTGTCATTTCCTGGCTTGCAGAATAATCCTCCTTCTGGCAAAAAATCAGTCCTGCTTCTTCCCACAAACATGGTTTCTTCCTTTTAAGTGTCTCTCAGAATTATTTTATACTCAATGAAGCAAATCCTCCAAAGGCTTCATTATTCTGATGGTAGCATCATCTGATTGAATATTTCAATCATAATGTCCTTTGGAGAATTTTAGCAGTTTCCACTCGGGATGTCGGAGGCTTGGATTTGTGTGTGTTCCTGAGGTTTTGAGGAACTGGTGTAGGAAATTGAGATAATTTCAGATGCACAGAGTTCATTGGGGAGGTTGATGGTAATGTTTGGCTGTTAACTGGAATACAGTAAATCATCCCTTTCTAAAAAAACACAAACACAGCTTCTCTGAGCCCTGATCAGCAAAGCACATAAGCACATGCTTCGGTTTAAGCAGGTGAGCGTTGTCCAAGTGTGTTCCTGCCATGCATTCAAAGGGCAAGTAAATCCAAAGGGCAGTAAAGTGGCACTTGTCAGACCCAGCTGCTGGGGACATCATGAGGACAGCCCACAATTCCCAACTCCAGGAAAACCTGTAACATTTTCAGTGTGTGCTGTTGAGTTTCTCCCCGTGAGTGCTGTCCTGTGATTCCCCTCCTCTCAGCTCGGTTTCCTTCCCCTCACATCCCCACGTTGCTGGCAAGCCTTGATTCTTCTTCCTTGTTCATTGAAAAGAAAATATTTTTCAATGACTCTGGAAAGAAATCCGGGTTTGTTTTG
Source organism: Onychostruthus taczanowskii (assembly GCF_017590055.1). Lineage (NCBI taxonomy): Eukaryota > Metazoa > Chordata > Aves > Passeriformes > Passeridae > Onychostruthus > Onychostruthus taczanowskii. The sequence continues at coordinate 2,705,097 of NW_024504786.1, forward strand.
TTTAGTTCTGACAGGGACAGCAGTTTCAGGACTTTCTGTAGGGCTGTGACAGCTCTTTGTACCTCATTGCTTCCTTCCCCTCCCCTCTCATCCCCTGGATGAAAGATTCTGGCACCCACCTTGGAAGGAGGAGCTCCTCGGGCTGACGTTGCCACCTCTGAATTGCTGAGGGATCCTCGGTGAGGGTGTTCTGCTTCTTTCAGCCTCACGTTAGGTTTTATGAACTTTAATGAACAGTATGTAATAAATTTGCTGAAGAAATTGGGTTAGCCTGTGATTAACATTCAGAGTGATGCAGATGAGTGTACCAATGATGGGAACATGTGCTCACATCACGATGAAATGCAGATGAGAGGCCCTGGAGCAAGCCCAAGGATGTGGGCCAGCACAGTTTCATCTCTGTCAGCTTTAATCTGATCTTGAGTGCCACTGCTACCGGCCTGCAGGAGGAACCTCAAACCAGACCTCAACACAACTCCAGTGTTCTGTTAGGGGCTATGAAAACATTGCTTTACAACAAAGCTCCATATGTAGAAACCCGAGTCACTGTCTCTAAAAAACAATATTTCTAGCAGTGGGGCAGAGCGAGGGAAATGGTTGGGAGGTGCCTCTTGGTTTGGTTTGGCTTTTATAAACTTTTTACACTGCTTTACTGAGCAGCCGTTTCAGTCAATTGAAACCCAGCTGAGCCCATCGTCGTATGACGGCGGCGTTGTGGGGAGCATAGAGAAAAATCCCCCCCGACCTCCCTTTTAAATGAAGTGCAAACTAATGCTGGGAAGGGAAAGAATAAATCAATTTTAAGTGGTAATCTATGAAGTTGGACAGAAAATGATGAGAAATGAAGCAACTGGTCATAGGAAATTGACCTTGAAAATGGTGTTTATCTGGCGGCCGCAGTGGCAGAGCCCCGCTGCTGCTGTGGGCTGAGAGGGAATTTTAATCAGAGTTTCTTTGCTTTGAATCTCAGTTGGGTTTTGGGGGAGTTTCTTTCAGGACTGTGCTTTCTGACAGTTGTGCCAGTGGTGCAGCTCAGCAGCATCTGCCAGGCAGGATTTGTTGCTTTGTGGCAGCCTGGTATTTTGCTCTGTTGCTTGAAAGGCTGCACCAGTTTGGGAGTGGTGGTTGTAGGAGAAGGGTCAGGAGAATCACTGTGGTTGTGTAACAGATACATATGTTAAGGACAGAGATGGTATTTTTACCTGGCTTTTAATTTCCATACAAATAAACTCATTAAAGTGAGCGAAAGGACAAATGAGTAATGCATGTCACCTCTGCTATTTTAAACTGTAACACCCACTTACAGCAGAAGGATGGCTATTGCAGTATTATACACATCTTATTTACAGTGAGGGGACAGCAGGATGTGGGAGGTGGAATATATTGAGTTTTCACTGAAACTCTAGCAGAAAACAATTGACAGAGTATTTCTGTGATCTTTGTCTTGTAGGGCAGGTGGTCAGGGGTCTGTCAGATTAAATAAATGCTTTTTGAACAATGTTTTTCTGACTTTTTTATGTACATCAGCTGTGTCCATAAGTGATCCTTATGCAACTCATTGAGGTGAGTTACTTGCTGCTCTCTGCAGCTGCATGCTGGGTGTTTCAGGAATTCCCCACTAGAACATGAAGGTACAAGTAGCCAAGTGCTAAACCTTGGAGAATTTATGGTCTTGATGGCCAGAAAAATAACCTGATATTAACCTATAAACTTTACTGAAAGGTCAGAAATCCTTGTGTCAGTTCTGGTATGAACCACACAGGTGGGTTTGCTCACCTGGTCCATGTCATCACTGACCTCTTTGCCAGATTCTCTCCCAGCAGAAGTCAGAGAGCAAACACAGGCAGGACATTTGTAGGGTAAGGGAGACCAGGACAGAACCCTGAAGTGCCTTATATTGTGTCTTGTCATAGGCTTTGCTTCACACCTGAGCTTCTCAGAAGGCTGAGGACTTGCTCATACTGGCCATTAAATGAGGTGCTCCAGGCAATTCCTGCAAGGAGCAGCTGGTGTGGCAGCACCCACCTGAGCTCTGGGCACCCAAAGGCTCCAGTTCCTGCGTGGGACCTTGCTGGAGATGCTCCACTCCAAGGCCTTTCCCTTGCTTGGGAACATTCCCTGATCCATTCAGTCTGGGATGAGCATTGGGAGCAGAAAAGGGAAACAAAGGGAGAGAGGTGGGAAGCAGGGAGGGAGTAGGGCTGTGGGAGGAGAGGAGGAGTCCCATTCCCAGCAGGAGTTTTGGATTTGGGTTGATCAAGCACCAGCCAAGTCAAGTTGGTGGTGTTATCCCCGTGCTTCTGCTCTGATGGGAAGCTGACAAATAATAAATCTAAGCAATGTTTCCAGACTGAGTGAAAATCAAGGATTTTGAGGCAAGCCTTCTCCAGATATTTAAAATTCAGCAAGCTTTTTTTGTCCTGGGTCTTGAGATGTTAATAACTTTGACTAATTGTCAACACCACCAATTACTATGACTGATACCTTATCATTTCCCACAATGAGCAATGCTAATTAAAATTGATTGTGCTGCTGTTCTGGCACAGCAGCAAGTTTCCTTTTCATTTTTTGTTTAAACATGAGCTTATTGTGCCTATTTGGTGAATTAAATAAGGAAAGCTCATTATTCTGATGTTTATTTTTGAGCAAGGGTTTTAAGCCACATTGGAAGCCCATTACAAGTGTCAAAGAAATAGAGTTTGAATAAATTGTATTTTTTGGAGTACCAAAACATACAACTAATAATAATATTTAGCACTTTTATACCACAGTGCTTTTTACATGATCAAATTTCTGCACAAACCTAACCACTTCTATGATCTCTGTAAGGTGGGCAAACACTGTTATTGCTGTTTCACAGACACTGCAGCAGATATGCCAGAGCTTTGATTCCCTAATAGCAGAGCACTTCAAGCTATTCACTTCAATTAGGTTACAGATCCCTGTCTTGCAGCACTCCGAGCTGCCTGAGTTACAATTTGCAAGACTGGCGTTGCTTGAATTTTATCCAAACTTGGCCTTTTATTTCTCACTTCTTTTTTTTTTTTTTAAAGCACGATTATTTATTTCTCCCAAAGGTAGGGTTAGGAATCCCTTGCTGCTTGTCTGCCCAGTGCTGTAAATGTGGATTCTGCCCATGCAGAACCACGTAGGAAGGATGGGGCTGTGCAGCTTTGTGTCCTTCTGGTCTGAGTCTTTCCTTCATCAGCTGCATCTCCTGCTGTCAGGAGATCTCCTGTTCTTTACTGGGTAGAAGCTGCTTGCAGGGAGGAGAGATGGCTGAACAACAGCATGGAACTCTGAAACTCCCATTATCTATTTCCTGTTGTACTCTGAATTTAGCTGTGGCTTTACATGAAGTTTTCCATGGGGAATGTTTATGGGATATGTTATCACTGGAAGATGTACCTGGATTTTTTGACTATTCTGCTGGTATCTTCTCCTTAAGTGGCCAATTGCAGTTAATAGCAGAAGTCTGTGACCTTATCCTGCTGGAGATTAATTTAATCTGAACAATTTATTCTTTCCATGATCAATATGAAATGAGTTTATATGTAATGGATATAAATGCATGGAACTGCTTGAGATATTCCTTACTTCCTCCTACTTAGTCCATAAAATGAGTCAACGACTTCATGGTAGTTATTTAAAAAAAAAAAGTCTTTAAAAAATTCTGCATGTTGCACTTTTCGTAAACAAGATTTCCCTTAGGTTTTGACAGAAAGGGTCAAAAAAGCCCTGGCTTTTTAGATCGTGTCAATAAGAAAAAAAATAAAATTCATATTTATTGGGAAAAAACTGAAAAATCTGGCACTGGAAACCAAGATTAAAATCTTTATATTACAGAGACAGCACCAGCAAAAATCATATCTGAAAAGTAAACATTTCAGTCCTGAACACTACTTTTTGGTTGTTTTCAGCTACATGGCTTTCCTTTGAGCATTGGTTTCTTCTGATCCTGACAGGAGTTAGGAGAAGCCCTGGAAATCTGCAGAGCTGCTTATGCCGTGGTGCCACCAGTGATCCCAGTGCTCCTTGCTGGGAACAGGGGCACCTGGCCAGCAAGGCCTTGTCCCTCACAGTGACCAGGTTGATTTGTTTGTGTGGGGAAAATGCTGGAGGAGTGAAAAGTGTCACCCAATGGAGCTGTGGGAGCGTGGGGTTGGTTTGGTGACACCGAGGGCACCCTTAGCAGGGGAAGCTGTGAAATACCTCCGTGCCAAGAGTGTCTCCCTGGAGCACAGCAGATCGAATTCTCCTCTCATCTCTGCTGATGTCTCTCCATGGACTGGGCTGAAGCTGCTCGTGGTTTCTGCTGCACAAAATCAGAGAGGAATCATGGCTGGATGGCTCCCTTGGCGTAACCAGCTGCATGTGGAGAAGGAAGTTTTTTTTCTTTCTTCTCTAGTTTCAAATGTCCCCTGGAGTTTCATTGTGAAAAGTCAGTTATGAAAATTGAGAGTCTGAAGGGGGGGAATGTGTCATTTGGGTTGTGATTTGCTGTTAATTAAAGTTTAGTGTGACACATCCTTTATGTCTGGGGATTCCTGAGTCTCATCTCAGTGGCCTGGGTAGAACAGAGGAGCATCTCCATCGAGATCAATGCTCATTATTATTTTCCTCATTATCATCATGATCCTCATCAGTATTTGTTCTACAACACTGGCTGTGGAACAGAAGCACAGGCAGAGATGACCTTCGCTCCTGTTCAAAACTTTTCATTTTTAACAGATAAGAGACTCAGGGGCTGGGGACAGGAAAGTGACAATGAACTGACAGAATTAGATCCAGCTACTCAGAAGTCAAAATCAGCCACCTCAAGCACAGCAAGCATTTGATGGTCTGACCACCTTGTTTTGTTGGCTGACCTCTTGTAAAATCTGCATAAAGGACCACAGGAAAAGATGTATCCCTTCAAGTTAGGGACTAGGACCTTTCTGCTTAAAATGTTGAAAATCAGTTCTTTTGGAAGGTCTGGGACAGAAAAGACTCTTGCCAACTGATAGCTCATTGCTTCTGGTTTGAAATGGAGGAGGAGGTGTGTGAGTTTTTTCTGAGTCATCTTCTGACAAGCAGCTGATAACCCCCCAAGCATCCCCTTAGTGCTGGTGGTTTTCCTTTTTGCTGATGCAAAGTCATCTGGGGGTCAGGGAGTGGATGGCATTGTTAAGGCTCTCACATGGAAATGGGGGGATTCAGTCAGGCTGGACTTGAGGAAAATTATTTTGATTTATTTCCACTTAAAAACAGAGTAGGATAGTGAGAAACAAAGACAAAAACTAATACACCTCCTTCCACTTCTTCTCAGACCCAAGACCAGTTTTTCATGCCCAACTCCCCTGCCTCCTCCCTGCCCAGCAATGCAGGATGTTTGGGAATGGGGGATTGTGGTCAGGCCATAGGAGGCTGGCTCTCCATGGGAGTCATGTTTGGTTGAAAGTGGTTTTGTTAATATTTTTTTGTCTAAATGCTTATGTAAGGGTTTTGCTGTTTTTCAGAATATCCAAGTACAAATAGATTTGTTTCATAAAAGAGAGGACAGTGCCAATTTATTACAGAAAACAAACAGTACCCTTATTTTTTTTTGAAGATAAAAAGGTTATATGGCAACTTATAGAATTAATGCATCACTGAAAAAAATTCGAAATTTCTTCCTCCCCTTTCTCTCTAAGTGTTGAGGATCTTCACCCCAATCCTCATTTTTGCTGCATTAGTGGGTGCTCTGCAGTTCAAGCCCTGCACACCCTGTGTGCCCTGGAGGTTGCTCGAGGTTTGGGGGGACATTTTGGTTCCACCAAAGTGTTTCACACATCACCTTCAGGAGTGAAACCGTGTCCCATTGTGTCCTGCTGACATGTTTGCTATTTGAATAATGTCTAGACTTGTGACAGCATCTGAGTATACCCTTTGTTTGTCTTCGATTTGTTTCTTAAAGGGGTTGTGTTTTATACTACCTTTTTAATAAACAAACTCATGAATAGAACAAGTCTCTGCTGATTAGTTTCAAGGTAATGTATTTGTCTTTTTCCTCAGTAAAAGATACAATAGCATTTGGTACACTGGGGCTTCAGTTTATAAAACATGTGGTAACGTGCTAGAGCTTCCAGCTGGACCCAGCAGACGTGTTGCTGGAACTGTAAGTGGGAATATGGTATTTGTTCCCTATTTATGGATTTGGTCTCAGCCTTCTTCCTGGCTTGGGGTGTTAATGGACCTGCATGGAGAGAAAAGGAGCAGGAGGGATCACTGCAGACACTGTAGTTAAAATTGAGATTGTGAAGATGTTTTTAATAAGGACAAGTAGAATTTTAATTTTTATTAAAAAATTAAAATTAAAGTTCTCTTCTGTGTTAGAAGAGAACTGGGGACCCAGAGGAGGTGCCAAGCTGTTCCCTGTGTGTGAGCACTGTAACCTGGAGGGTTTGTGCACACGTGGGTGAATGGGCTGCGGCTCTGCTTGCCTGGAAATCGCCCATGACCAAAGAACTGCAGTGAGGTTTGGCCTCTCCTGCTCCTGAACCTAAGGGTGTCCCCTTTGGGTGAGGTCTCTGCTGCTCTTTGCAGCCAGCTACAGACCTAAAGCTTTTTCTGCATCTAAATGACTGGGGAGAGACTTCACAAAATTCTCCCCTCCTGGGAAAACCCCTTTTACGGCGATAGGGGCGTTCTAGCATTATGGATTTTCCAAAATCAGATTTTATTGAAAGACAGCAGGATTGCCAACATGCATCGGGGTGTGCTGAGCAGCTGCTGGCACCCAGAGCTGGGTGTTGGAGTGGCTGTGGGGTTGGTGGAGAGTGATTTACACAGCCCAGCTAACGAGCACAGTCCCTCCAGCATCAGCAGCTCATCAGAACCGACCAGGAACAACCTCTACTGACCAGAATTATGGGAAAGCTCTGTTTGGTGCATGACAAATAGCAGGGTGTTGCATATTTTTCATTATTAGCTCTGAATCCATACAATTAGTGGTAGAAAAGAAAATAATATTTATTTATCTGTGAAGTCTAATGATAAAATAATAGCCAAGGAAAGTATTGATCCCTCCCTTGACCACTCTCTCCAGTGAAAGGTGTGGAAGAGGGGGGTTGGAACTGAATTATTTTTGAAGTTCCTTCCAACATAAACCATTCTGTGATTCTATGATAAAAGAGAAATTTTCATTTTTCCACCAGGTTGCATGTACCAGAGTTGACAGTACATTTTGTATGAACATTAACTCCACCATCCTGTTCTCTTCCCTTCCTTCCACCAAAACTCACCTCTTTTTTTCCCTTCCCGTGGGTGATGAGGAATGTGTGTGCTCGATGGATAGAAAGGACGAAGTGCCTTCTAGTGACACCAGGAAGAAAATGATCCGGGGAGTTACAGACCACTAAGCCTTTCATTTGTACCTCGTAAACTGGTTCAAACGATAAGAAAAAAAGAAAACATTTGGGAGACGCTGATAAGATCAGGCTTATCCAGTAAAAAGGTAGTGTAGGATGTGGCTGGAAGTGATAGGGAAAGCCTAGGCTTGATGACCCAGCAGGTCACTTACAGTCTTTCTCTCTTAATCTCTTCGAAGTCTTTGAACTTGTCAATAGGAAAGGAAGAGAGAGGAACTGGCTTATCTCATTTATTTACGATGCTGAAAGGTCTTTGCAAGGCCCCTTGTAGAAAACAGTCAGAAAGACAAGGTGGGTGGGTGAAAGGGAAAAGGTAGAGTCAGGAATCAAAACCTGAAGTGAAGATTAGGAGTAACTGGGGAATTTTCACCATGGCAGAGGGTTAAACCAGGGGTTCCTTGTGTGTTCCTAAGTCCCATAGGTCTTTGGTTTGGGGTGGAGAAGAGAGGGAAGGACAACCAGATCTAGGGTAGCAAAAAGCCTCTGAGGTCAGTCAGCTCCAGAGAAGGCAGTGAGGGAGGACAGAACAACCTAAACAGTAAATACATGACATAATCTCCAAAAAATGTGCTTTGTTAATGAGTGGCTTTTGCCCACACTGTGGTTTCAGTTTGAGTTCAATGTGGTCAAACCAGAAGCCAAAGTCTTTGGTTCTGCAGCCCATGTAGGAGGAGATCTTGGTGGGCTGCTGATGGGGAGGAGGCATTTTTTCCCTGATCACCTCCCCAGCAGGGTCTGCTGTGCTTTTTCAGGAGCACAGAAGGGTTGGACAAACACGAACACAGCCTTATCTAAAAGGCCAGCAATGGAACTCGGCATCAGAGCAGTCTCATTATTGAAGAAGCCCAAATTAAGAAGCTTCATGTAGCATTACTGGGATTTAAGTTAATTTTTTTTCCTTCCGTTTAAACTCTGCATTTGTTTCTTTTCAACAGCCGTGTCTGTCTCTATCCTAAAGAGAGATTTTGAGTAAGGGTTAAACAAACACAATTTGTTTGCATTCCCTGCTGCTCTGCCACAGCTGAGTGTGTTCCCTGCACCACTGATTTAAAAGACAGCCCCACCTCTTATGAAGCCTCCTTCCTCCCTTCCATTCCTTCCCATTCCTCTGCCTTTCCCCACCATTTTTAACGAAGAACCACCACTGGATATCCCTTTGAATTCCAGGGGCTGAAGTCCTGGATGCTGCTAATGAGCAGCGAGAGCCTTTTAAGGAACTGAAACATTGCATTGTTATGATTTGGGAAACAAAAGCTGAATTAGAACTGTAACACTTAACTATGGCATCCCACTTTATTTTCCTCTAATGCAGGCTAAGCTGCCTTACAGCAATCTTTTAAATGTAATGATTGAGACTATTATAGGAAATACTATACAAAGCAGCATTTTTTTTGCAGCCTAAATAATAAGTAGGGCAAGGTTTTAAATGAGGCTAGAGTAATGAATGCTGTACAATAATTTTGATGATAAATTTCCCCGGAGGATAAAGTGGAAGAACAGAAGCAGGCTGTATTTAATCATGCAAAGTTAAAGGAATGCAGACCAACAAATATTTATAGAAATGTACGGATTTTCTAACCTTTTCTGAGATATTCTTGCCCCTTTCACCTGGGAGACTCCGCAGAAGTTCAGGTCTTTCAGTGTGTAATAATTTGGAGGAGGAATTGATCACATAAGGTCAAGTGTTTCTTTGATGTAGAGCACAGAAAATTCCTGCTTCCTTGCAGGCTGGAGGACTCAAACAATGAGACATTTGTTTTTCACAGCTCTTTCATTCATCAGAGTGTCTGAAAAGCTTGCTTTGAGCAGATACACAGCATAGGATGACACATTCTGCAGCTGCCCTTCCCCTACTACTGACCCAAGGAGCTGTGTCCCCACCAGAGCAGGGCACTGTGCAGAGATCCCTTCCCAAGGCAGCAGAGGTGCCTTTGTGCCAGCACAGTAAGGGGAGCTGTGAGCTGCATTGCAGAGGTGAGACCTGGGCTTCAGTGTGCTCAGCAAGCTCAAAATCTCTGCTCCATCACCAGGCACAGATCCACAAAGGCCATCCGTCCTCCTCAAAAGTGCTGCTCCTCAGCTCTGGCTTCTTCTGTTTGTCTTGAGGACAAAAGCATGGCTTCAAAAGCTAAGGGACACTAAAAAAGTCGCTGCTGACACCTGGCTTGGCACGTTCCTAATCGTTCTGCATGGATGCACTTGTGGAAAGGTTAGACAATCACTCCATAAAGTTAGATACTCACTCCATAAGGTTGGGTTGCTTTGTGGTTTGTTTTTCTTTTTTTTTAATAACTGTTAAAGTAGGGTGTTTCAGTGGAGCTTCAGCACAACCTCCAACAGCATCCACTCAGCAGAGGCAAAAACCCGAGGGTTTCTGTTCTGCTGATCAATACTTACAGCATCTATTGATTTCCAATTTAGGTGTTAACTTTTTAGCTCTTAGAAGTGCTCTTGATATCAATTTTCACCTTGCCTGGTGTTCATTACATGCTGAACGTTATGGCAGTGAGTGAGCTCGGATCCCATCTGGAGGGACGATTAATTCCAGCCACTTCAGGACTGCAGCCTGCAAAGATTTACTCGCCTTGCGCCAGCATCGTGGTAGCACGAAAAATCTGTGTTTAAGGCAGTGACCTGAGAAATGCTTTCACTCCAGCCTGGCACTTTCTCCTCTACTTTCTCAGCCTGTGTAGTCATCTCTGAAATCACAGAATAAGCTAATAAATAGTGCTGTTTATTATGTTCGTGTTGTTTCGGCGTAATAATTCACAGCCAAAGAGCCCGGGGTGGCGGGCTCAGGTTGCTGGGTTGGCTGGGTTTTGTTTAAGCAATAAGACACACATGATAAGCAGCGTGTCCCTGGGTGATTGTGCCTCCTGTAGTGTTAGGAGGCACAAGGTCAAAAGGCTCAGTGACTTTAACTACCTGAGAAGTGCCGCGTAATCCCCTGCAAATGGGCTGTCTACAATGTCTTATTGCTGTATCAGAGAGGGAATTATTTCTTTTTAAAGGCAGCCACATGAATTCCCTCTATAATTGGCGCAGGGCTGACATCACTGGCTGCCAATCAGAAATCCGCTTTGTCTTGGATTTTAACACCTTAATTTCAAGTCGGGGTCATCTGAACAAATGGATTTTGTTAAAATGATGTTTTATCCTCTTTGTGCTCTGAGTTCCATCCGCCTATTCCGCGCTCTGTGTGTGCCTGCGTTGTGAATTGCTCTGCAGTGGCTTTTGTGTCATCGTCAGGCACAAAACAGTGACTGCAAAGTCCTTGCAGAGTTGGTGACATGGGAGCCATGGCCTGGCTTGTGGTGCCTAGGACATTATTTAGGCTCATGAAACTCCAGGGAGCACGGGAGGGCAGACAGCCAGGTGAGCACCTCGGGATGCAGGCTGGGATCTCAAAATAATTGTGTAGCCATCAAATTCTTTCAGCCCATGCTGTCTTTTCCTTGTTATTGACAAAGATAACCCCAAAATAATAAAATCATCTGGATTTGCAGTTACTGTTGGTAAAATGACACCTAGGTCAGAGCTTCAGCAGTCTGAGCAGGTGAGGAGCAGGCTGTTTATCCCAGTGCCATTGAGGAGACCACAGGCAGCTGCTGCCCTTTTTGGAAGGGGGGATGAGGAATCCCAGATGGGAAGATTTCCTCCTTGTTTCTCCCCACTTTAAGCCCCAGCAGAAGCAAAGATAAAGGCACAGCCCACAGGAATTTCTCTGCAGCCCCTTGAGCTGGTTTCACTGTCTTCCATCCAGCAGCTGCTCCTTCAGCAGGGGAGAGGAAATCCTGTGGTCCACCCCAGAGAATGCTTTTCCTATGGGACAATGGGAATAGATGCCAGAGGTCACGACTTCTCTGTCTCAGTCTATCACTGGGTGGGATAAGGGCATCTCTGGGGGAAATCTGTGAAATCCACAGCCGAGGAAATGCTGTGGAAGTTGCTGCTCAGCTGCACTGGAATTTAGGGACAAAGCGAGAGGAATCCTCACCCTGTTAGAGGGCACAAATTTGACAAACAGTTTTAAAGGCTTAAAATAAATCTATCTTCATAACCTGACTGCTGTGCTTTTTTCCTTAGGTGTGTTATGGAGGTAATGATACTTCTACAGTGAACTCAATTAACCTTCTGCAACTTCCCGTGTGACAGGGAATCCTAAATCTTCTGCTTTATGAGTGCATGTGCAAAATTTGAAGCTACTCTGAACTTAGCATTAATAAATGCCCTTTTCTAATTGGTGCCCATTTGTTTGTTTTCTTTTCCAGTGAGAAAGACATGGTGTCTGTGAATGGAATGTCGTGTTCATGGTTGTAAAGAGATTTCCACACAGGAGAGAGGTATTGTTATTATTGTTATTATTTTTAAGAATCTGCTTCTTGTGTGTGGATACCTTTGGAGTTTCCATTGTTCAGTGATGTTTTAAGATGATCTTCAGGACTTTATCTTTGATTCTCTGCATTGTTTTGCATAAATGGACATCCATTGCCAGTGAGAATGATTTGATTCTCCTCTGTCTGATACCCAGTGCATTTTGAGTGTCCTCTAGAAGTGCTGTGGAAAAAGGGATGGTGTGAAAAACCTGTGTAGTTAGGGTGAAAAATCTGTGTATTTAGGCTTCCACAGCCCAGTTTCCATACAAAACTCCCTTCTGCTCTGTGATGCATCCTGGTAGGTGCACCCTGCATCAGGAGACTCAGTAGTGTTTGCTCCTGCCTGGCTCCTGAGATCTTTGCATGAACACATTCTGTGCAGAGCAAAATGTTTCATCTGGGAGGGAGGATGTCAGCGATAAATGAGAAAACAAGAGAAATGGATGATGGTCCATAATGCAAACCCTATAATATAATCATTGTTGTTTGATAAAAGAGACACTTGGAGCAACTCTCCGTGCCCTGCTAGGTATGTCTGGATTTATTATTCAAAAAGACACAATCAAATCTCTTCATTCCGTTGACAAATGGGAGCTATTCAATTCTGTATCTGCCTCTTATTTATAGCATATAGAGGGGTGATTTATATGCTGGCTGCAGATCTTCCAAAACAGTTTTAATTAGCAGCATTGGCTATTAGAATGAGAGTCCTGTAACTTCCCTGTCATACACATCCCCTTAAAATTGAGCAGAAATCTTACTCTTTGCCAGGCAACGTTTCTCTTATTTTTTTGGTGATGCCAGAAAGAAAATGCATGGGTGTTTTGGGAGCTTGGAGGCTGAATTGCTGCTGAGGAGCAGGCAGGGGAGGGCGAGGAAGAAATTGCCATTTATTGGTGAGCCTTGGGAGGTCAGGGCAATCCTTGGGGCGTTGGCACCATCAGTGACTTGGGGTTTGAGGACAAAGTAAGCACCAAACACACCAAGGCCAGCTCGGGCTGGGAGCACTGGCATTCTGGGATTCTGTTCTGCATTTCTGTGCTTGGAGGAGGTTGCATCTGAGCTCTCACCTCACCGTGTCCCATGGTTGGAGAGCTGATCCCTCCTCTCGGCGCATTCTGCGGCCGGAGCACGCGGACCAATGTTTTTGCTGGGAGTGTTGTCAGAAGATGTAAGCGAGCATTCCAGCGTTCCCCCAGCTGTTCCCTGCTCCTCAGAGCTGCTCTGGCTCGTGGGCTAATTGGTACCCCTGAGGTTCAGAGCAGAGGCAGGCGCGGCGCGGGGGGCAGCTCGGCAAAGGCACCGGTTTGAGTCTCTATTATTTTCACGCATCTGATAGGAATGTGATCCCTTTGAGACCTCAGCCTATCTGTCAAACCTGAGACCAGCCAACAGGTTCAAAAGTTATTTGGGGAAGCAATGAGTGACAGAACAATTGCACAGCTCTTGTTTTTTTCCTGAGAAACCAGGCTAGAAAAGCGCAGGAAACATAAAGAGTATTTTTTGTGCTTTATGCGGTGTGTGTAGCATGCAGAATGCTCTGTTGTTATGCTTCCACTGATCTTTTTTTGACATAAGCAATGCAGTCATTCTGTCTTTGCATCAAATAAGTCTTTGTACTGCTTGTCACCAGCTCACAGTGTCTCTGTCTGTGTGTAAACTCGGTGTTTGCTACATCCCCCTGTCACAACTGTGCTGCTGCCTGCAGCTGGGTAGTTCTGCTCTGGCTCTGGGTGCTTTACAGTGATGCTCTGTTGGTGATATTCACTCTGGAGAGTAAGAAAACCTTAGGAAATCTGAAGTTTGAGGTTGAAAAGAACATGAAAAGAAAGGACATGAGCACTGGACCTGGTCACAGAGGTTTGGTGTCTTTGCCTCTTCTCTTGGAGGAGGTCAAGGAAAGAAGGCACAACTGAGAGAGAAGATTGGATGAAGTTCATCACTGCTCTGCCAACACTGTATGTCTTTGGTGTTTGGGAGACTGATGGGAAAATGAGGAAATAGAAAAAAAATCCTGCTACAAGCAAGCCTGAAATTAATTTGCTCAGAAAGAAGGAATGGAAATGATTCCTGCAGTTTGCAACAGGGAGATGATGGGCTCTGCAGCAAGGCATCCACGGGTAATTCACAAATCTGGGAGAAAAACTCACAGTTCTTGGGCTGAATACAAGTCAGATTTTATTTTTTTTTTAATCTACAGAAATTGTGTGTAGGTACTTTATTTCATTTTCTGGGCATATTGATAAAGCACACTGGTTAAGGAAGCTTTCAAATTATTAACATCTTCTGCCTTGTCTTTGAGCCAAGTGAACAGTATTTGGTGAGCTGTCTTTGGGCATTACACTAAGTGCTTTTCTACTGCAATTCTAATAGAGTGGAGGGCTGAATTTGATGGTGTTACCTATTAGTGATTAGAGAGTGAAGGGCTTTCAGTGTGTCTGTACTGTGGAGTTTGCTTTGATTGATAAATTGGGCATTATGCATTTCATAATTTTTTAATTTTGCCTTGAAGTAATGAGATTCCCTCTTCAAAGTCCTCTTTTCACTAACATTTTGAAAACATTTTGGAGGTATGAATGGAGAAGGAAAAGAAAGAGGAGAGAACAGTTTTAGTCATAAACACTTAAATTGTGCATTTTTCAGTGGCCGAGGCTGAACTCTGCTGGAGAAAGGTACTTCTAAATTACCCAAATATTAATGCTGTAATTATTGAGCATGGATAACAGTTATTAATTTTTTATGGATTAGTCAGGGTAGTAAAGTCATGGCTGCCTTATAAAGATATGATGGGAATGTGCAGGAAGATGATTGAGGATTCTCTCTTCACATTTTCATAGGGTTTTTCATAGGGAAAGTGCACTCAGGGAATATCCCACTACCCCGTGACTCCAACAGGAGCTCCAGCAGTGCTCACTGTTAGGATATATATTTATTTTTCTAAATCTGGGTCTGCTCTGGCAAGAGCTCCTGCCCTATTCCTCTCCAGTTCTTGAGATTAACCCACAGCTGCTCCTCTATCAGTTTTCCAGTTTGTACCTCCCCAGCTTCTTGCCTTTTCTTCTGCTACATATATTTTCTCCAGACAAACCCAGTTGTTTTACTTAGTTTTTTTTTTTTTTTTAGAGAAGGGCTGTAATATATTTGAAGTGTCTGCCATTAACTTTTGAGATTCAGTGACCTTTGTTAATCAGGAAGGAGGTTTTTTTGAGGTCTACAGGAAGAATTAATCATATGTAAACTGTTTGCTTTAAAAAGTCTCTTACCAAATGTGGGATTTCCCAGGTAGCTTTCAAAAGGTCAGAGGCTGGAGGCAGCAGCTGGAGAGCACTGCAGGAGGACAAACCCTCTCAGAGCAGGTTCAGAATTAGGGAGAGACCTGTGCTAACACATGGCACTGGGGAGAACCCGTTGTGTTTGAGAGGCTGGACTCAGGCCAGAAATTTGGAGTACCTAAGGAAGCAACACACAGAGTAGCATTGTGCTGTTGCACCATGCTGACATTTGCCTGCAATATTCTCCTATTTCAAAATCACGTTTTTGTGCTTCCAACAAAATGTTCCTTGGCCCTACAAGACTGGAAGCAATTTTTGGGTGAAAGAAACCATGAGAATTTTGGATAAGTTTTCAGTCAGCTGCTGGTACAGTCCCTTCTCCCAGGCATGCAGAGACCTGGAGTCTTTAAAGGAGAAGTTTGGCTTGTGGACCCAGTTTCTGCCAGCTCTTGGTGTGGCAGTTCCTGGTCCGTGGTGGCAGGTGGCTCCAGAGCTGCTCATGCAGACTCCCAAAAAGGCAGAGAGGCTTTTCCCCACAGTGGGGCTTTCTGTCCTGGATTAAGACATTTGATAAAGATCAGCTTGAGGGATTTCATAGTGTAACAACCCCCTCTCTCCTCCAGCCTCTGCAGCAGTGATTGTGGGTCCTTCTAGCTCTGGGTTAGAAATGAGTTGATGGAGAAAAGTGCAGCTGTCAAAAGAGAGGGACAGTCAGTGTCACCAAAGCCCTCAAGGCTGCAGTGTCTTGGTGTGCAGGGTCCTTGCAAAGGAAGATTCTTTCTCTGAATTTTAGAGAATTCTGCCAAATCCTTTAATGTGGTTTTAATGTGTTTTGCTGTACTTAGTAGTGGTTTTTACCTGCTGTGCCTCAGTGAAGCTGATTTTGGAAGATGTCTCACAAATTAGGTACAGTGCAGTGAGTGTTTGGTTTCCTACATGTAGCTCTGTTGTTCATCCCTCTTTACTCCTGCAGATGATGCAGTGGAGCCTGTTCTGAACTTGCTTTCAAGGTTTTATCAAGTCTTGGTGAATAATTGCATTTATTGTTAGAGGGAAGCCCATCTGGAGGGTTGCACTCACAGAAGCACACCTTGTGAGAGAAGTGGGAGTTTTCCGGGCTTCTTTGCCCATACAGGGGAGCACACAGGTGAAGGGAGGGAGATGCCACCCCACCAGCCACCAATCTGCAGTGTGTGCTGTTCCCCAGGGATGGATTCAGGTCTGATCCCAGCCACTCTTCAGAGGGACCTCACTGCAGCATGGCTCAGAGCCCAGGGGCTTCTCCAGCTCATCCTGCAGCAGTGGAGTGTGGGCATTGCTCTTTCTCCCAGTGATTAAAGGACAGAGCTTCCTCTTCAAAGAGTTCATTCCCCAAAACCATTAATGGAAAAGTTATGTGCTAGAAGCATTTCCACCCAATCCAGAACACACAGGAAGTCTGGATATGAATGATTTAAAGACTATGGGAAAGCATAAAGATGTTAAGGTGAATTTACTACTTTGTTCAGCACATAGATTGTGTGAGGGGTCTGGAGTATGAATTAAAGAAAGGTTCCAGCCATGAGATATTACAGTTTAATTCAGACATTAGTACAGCCAGGGAGAAGACAGTAATGTATTGCACATCTAAATAGGATTTCCATACTGGATTGCACCTGTGATCTATCTGGACAGTGCTGCCTCTGTCAGGAGGAATAATGTGATGGGGATAATAGGCAGCTGTGGAAGGCTTTACCTGGAGCAAGCTC
Source organism: Onychostruthus taczanowskii (assembly GCF_017590055.1). Classification (NCBI taxonomy): domain Eukaryota; kingdom Metazoa; phylum Chordata; class Aves; order Passeriformes; family Passeridae; genus Onychostruthus; species Onychostruthus taczanowskii. Next base: position 2,721,881 of record NW_024504786.1, read on the forward strand.
TGCTGCTAATAGCTGGCTCATATCCCAATCTAACCGTGAGAGTTCATTGTTACAGTGTCCTGTTGGATGTGAGGAAGGATGTTCTCCTGACCTTCAGCAGCCTCAAGGCATTAAAGAATCACTCACATCTGCCCCTTGTTCATGTCAACCAGCAGCACGTTCTGTGGGACAATGTGTTTAAAAACAAAGGGAATTGTTCTTTTAAAGGCAACTTGAAATATGCTGTTGTCAGTCATCTGCTGCCACACTTTTGTACTGAGGAGGTGGGACACTACAGAGCCCATGTTATCTTCATTAAATTACTCATTATTCAAATAGACCAATGCCCCATCACTTTTTATTCATCCCTTCTCCAATTGGAGATGGTACCAGTTTTCCTTGCCTCAAAAAATATTTGCAGATGGAACCCAGACTTTTTATCTGGTTTGTTCCTTTTTCCTTTTTGAGGTCAGGTGTGCCAGTTTCAGTCAAGGCTGGATAAACTTGTAAAGCATAATTTCTTGTTCTGGTTTCTCTATATCTTTGCTTTTGACTACTTCTATTTACAGACCTGTGACTTTCCTGGAGCTTTTATTTCTCTTAGAAAACCTGGAGGAAATAGAGGTGGCCAAGGACAGCACTGTGCCTGTGCCAAGTGTGCACTACAAGAGTTGCTTCAACCCTCTGGAGGCTTTCTTCCTCCTGATTTTTTTTTTTTTTAATCTTTTTTTCCCCCAGTTTAAGCATTTCCAGCATCGGCTCTGCAGTAATCCCAGAGCTCTGTATCTTCCCATTTTTTGGCAGAGGAGGCTTTGCAGTGTGTGTTGCAGGGGCCATCCACCCGGGGTCTATTGCACATGAGCAGCTCCGCCAGGTGTTTGCTGCTCTTTCTACAAACGACGTTCCCGGAGCCGTGCCGTGAGAACAGATGGGCCGGGGAAGTACCTTGCTCTCGGTGGGTCTGGAGAATGAACTCATTATCCACCCAGTGGCCTGTCACACCAGCCTCATTTACCAGTGGCTGGTGTAGAAAACAAACCCTGGAAAGCAGAACCTGGCAGGACGGGAGCGCGGCCGCGCCAACTGCGGTGGTGCCGCTTGGCGAGCAGCTCATTGGGGATGAGGGATAGGGAGGGAAGCTGGGAAGGCAGAAAGTTACAAATAGGTATCAAAAAGCCTCATAAAAATGACAGTAAGTGTTTCTTTTGGGAGATAAAAAATGTCACGTGGAGAGGGGAAACATTTCAAGGCTGACTCTGAGATGAAGGTCCCGTTCCTTCCTGAAAGATTATTATGATTAGGTGGGGTCCTCTTTCTCCAGGCAGCACTGACAGAAGCCTGGCAGGACGGGAGCGTGGCCGCGCCAACTGCGGTGGTGCCACTTGGTGAGCAGCTCGTTGGGGATGAGGGATAGGGAGGGAACCTGCACCAAGGGAAATATAGGTTGGATAATAAGAAAAAGTTTTTTCCAGAAAGGGTGATAAAGTTCTGGAATGGCTGCCCGGGGAGGGGCTGCAGTCACCATCCCTGGGTGTGTTTAACAAAGCCTGGATGTGGCACTGGGTGCCAGGGTTTAGTTGGGGTGTTAGGGCTGGGTTGGACTCAATGATCTTGAAGGTCTCTTCCAACCTGGTCATTCTCTGAATTTTGTGAATTCCTTAGGTGGTACCTCCAACAAGTATTCCTTTAAAAAGGCCAGAAAGTATTAACAGAGCATGTTTTTATGTTTGAACATGTTCAAACATAAAAAAGGACCCAAACCTTCCAGGTTATGTTAGGCCAGAGAGGTAACTGAACAGCTTTCCATCTTTCTCTTGAAGACCACCTGGGAAATACCTCTGACTGTGCTCACAAGGTTGAGGATTGCAGGAGTCCTCTGAGGCTGCTGCTTTCGTTGCTGGTAAAGATAGGAAAAATTTTGGCACTAGGTACTCGGAGGAATATAAAAAATGTCAGAGCTGGCAGCAGTCTTGGAAAGGGAAAGTGCAGAGTGGGAAACTTTTGTTTTTTTGTAGCAAAATCCATGAGGAGCGTGGGGGAAATTGTTGTTACCCCAGTAAATCCTCGTGTACAGGGAGAAGTGGGAGGGCACGCCAGCTTTCAATTAGGCAGAAATTTCTGTTTTTAAAATGGCTAAAGACAACAAAAATATGTCCCCACAGGCTGCTTCTGGGGTGTTTTGTGTTAAACTGGTGCCTGGCACAGCTGGCACGGTGATGGTGCGTAACCTTTGCAGTAGGTGAAGAGCTGGAGGCAGACAGATGTTCCCGTGTCGTTGGCTGGGATTGTGCATTCCCTGCCCACACAGATGGTCCTTTGGAGCACCCTGGCAGCCTCTCTCTCCCCATGCCCCTTCCCACCTGTTGGCACTTACAGATCCAACACAAGAGTGGCTGGGATCTGGGGAGAGCAGGACAAAAAGATCCAGTAGCACTTCTGGCTGTGAAACAAGGCAATCTCTGTGCAGTGCATAGCAAGGAAGCCAACAATGAGGGCTCGCCCCAGAGCAGGAGCTTTCTGTCCAGAATCCACTCTGGTAATTCACCAGATTGCAGCATGGATGGAATTACAACGGATTTTTTTTCTTTTTAAATGAAAGGGAGCTTCTGTTCTGAGAAAAATTAGTGGTTGCTCAATTGGATTTGGTTCTTCTCCTGTGTGCTCAGCTTTATACAGAGAATAAAAAAGGGCAGAGAAGAGCAAATTGACTCTGGAAATCACCTCCTACAAACTTGGCTTCAATCCTGCCAGGCCTTTCTGTAGGAATGAGCCTCCCACCCACACAGAGCAGTTGAAGTGGAGAAGCCCCTTTCCAGAGGCAGCTGCAGAGCCTTGTTGGAGCAGTTTCAGGGGGGTTTTCAGCAGACTGCACTTGTGCTGCATCCCAGGGGCACATCTCCCTCCTGCTGGGACCAGACATTTCCCCCCTTCCCCATCTCCCACCCTTTTCCTCACAGCAGGAGAGGGAGCAGGAGTGCTGCCTGATCACCTCCAGCATCAGCACAGGTCGGGGTGGCTTCAGCCCTTCACCCAGAGCTGGAATAAACCCAGAATAAGCTGAGACCTCAGTGTGACTCGTGTCACTCCATTCTGTAGGTGAGAAGAGCATCCAGAAGTGAAATATAAAGCTGTGAGAACATCACTCAGCACTTCAGGCTTCCCTGGTTCCCTTAATGGTCTGTAGGGAATCTGTCAGTCTGGGCAGTGAGCTGGCACAGGTTGGCCTGGCATTCCTGACCTCACAAGGACCACACTGACTCCCAGCAGTGGGAAAACACAGTCATCATTATATTTTTTCTAATAAATCATACCTTGCAGTTATGAAATGGAGCACTGACTCCAGCTGAATTGGAGCAGGTTTGGTTGGAGGGCAGGAGAGCTGTCCAGCAGGGAGTTTGTCAGCTGCTGCACCATGTGGCCCATCACAGCTGTTTAAGGAATAGCACTGTATCATGCAAAATATTTTGCATGCAGGCACTTTGCAAACCCTGGAAAGTGTTTTACAGATTCTTCTGCAGAGGAGGTTGCCAGTCAGTAGCATGGTTTATTTATTTTGTTTGGTTTTCTTGGGTTATTAAACATGTTTTATTTATAGAGTGTGCTTTCTAGAGAACCGTCTGCATGCATGTTCTTAAACAAAGCATCTGAGGGTGCTGGGCTGTTGTTTGTGTGTGTGGGGCCATGCTGGTGCCAACAGGCAGCTCCATGGGGTCTGTAGGAGCTCTGGAGACGTGCATGGAAGTGCTCAGTGAACTGGAGAGAAGCACTGGTGTGGAGAGTTTGTGTGTGGCTCCCTGTGAGCCCCACCCGTGGCTCATCCATCCCCTGTTCCACCTCAGCTCCTCACCTGCTGCAGTCCTTTCCCAGGCAATTTTAGTGCAGAATCCAGAGGGACTAACTCCAGCCATAACCCTTTTAAGCTTAAGCATGGAAGTAACCTTGTGTTGTGAAAAAGTGTGAATTTGTGTGTGTGTTTGCACCATCTGTTCCCTTTCCTGCAGCTCAGAGTGAGATTTTTTTGTTCCCTTTGCTCAGCTCACACCTGTGGTGCTGGTGTCCTCCACAACATTGCACAGGTTTTTCCCACTAGAAAACATCAACACATGGACACAGGTGTATTGGTGCAGTGCAGGTAGAAATTTATTCGGGTAATAAACACCCTCCTGCCTTTATCTCCTTGTCATCCTCTTAATTAAATTGATATTCCTAAGGTGTATTCAATTTAGGAATTTGGGTTTTTTCCTACTGAGAAGCCCAAGGAGAAGGAATTACGTGCATAATGGAGTGGCCAGCTGGCAGAGCTGTACTGAAATACAATTTCTGCATTTATAGGTTGGTTTTTGTCCTAGCAATCTGCAGAGCAGCTAGTGGGCAAGGAAACCCTGCTTATAAGAGCAATTTCCCATGATTATTAATGCCCTGGAAGCTGAAATCAAACATTGCTAATCCATCACTCACAGTGCTTTGACACCAAGCCATCACAAGGAAGGAAGTGTCGTTTAAGTTGTGCTTTGACTGTAATGGGCTTTGAGAAAACTAAGATTATCATCTAGAACAAAAGTCTCCAGTTGGTGTCACAGAATGAATTTAAAGCTCTTCCACTCTCTTTGGCCATGTGGAAACTGCTTGTCTCCACACACCCAGCTGATTTCTCTGGAGCAGGGAATTTTGTAGCTGGGGCTATTGCAGTTTATTAAAATGAGCTGGAGATTTTCTGGCAGCTTAATTCACAGTTTTCACATCTTGGCATTTCAAATAATTTTAATCAAATAATTAAATTCAAATTATTTTAATACATTTAATTAATTAATTTTTAGGTTTACAATTTGTTCCAGAAGTAATGCAGTTTGCTGAGATTACACACATTTTCTGCAGTTTTGATTTTACTGCCGTATTCATTTAGCTCAGCAAATTTATAAAACTAATTAAAACAGAAGTACTTCTTAGATTCAAATTGTGAATGAAAAACAAGAATCTAATGTAAAATGACACTTGCAGGGAGATTAGGACCAATTGCAACTCTATGGGTGTTTTACAACTTAGTTTTTTAAACACAAAGCAATTATTTTTATAGCATATTCTTGGTGTGGTTATATTGTTTTCATGTTTTGGGATGCCAGGGGAGTGGGAGATTTAGGATCTGATTCAGCAGTGTGCTGAAACATGTCTGACATTAGCCATGGACTTGGCCCTCACTGAATTCCTTGGATTTCTTGTTTCCTGAACTGAGATGGATCTTTGGAGCCAGACCCCATTTCAGTCACCAGGGCTGTGCTGCTCCCCAGCTCTTGTTAAGCCTTGTGTCATCCAGGGAGTGAAAATAATCTGCAATTCCCAGGCCATCAGCATCAGAGGCTGCACCAGGACTTTTCCTTGTGCTGGAAGTTCTCCCTTCTGGTGGGAGAGCAGGGAACATGTGGGGTTGTTGGAACTCATTTGGTGGCACACCACCGTGGGTTCAAACACCAATTACCACCTTCCAAGTGACAAATCTGGAGGGGGCAAAAAGAGAGGATAATTTAATACATTTCTTATGAAGGCAAATGACTCATACATAGATCAAGCTGCTTCATTAAAGGGGGAAGTGGGCTGAACACGAGGTGACAAAGGTTAACTCCACACTTGTGACACCAAACCCTGTGTCACTTCTCCTGAGACCTCACTGTGAATCGCTCTTGCAGCAGTGCCTGTCACCATCCCCAGATCCTCTGGCAGCACTGCCATTTCTCATGCCGCCTTTCACAGCATCAAAAGCAGTCTAAATGTTAGGAGAAATCCACACTCCTCCTTTGGACAGAGGTGAAGGGAAGGCTTTGCTCTTTTTTCCGGTGTACATCTCATGAGTTCCCAGTGCCCCCACGGATCCTGGTCCTGCTGTTCCCCAGCTCCTGGCACCATACCTGCCTCAGCTGATGTAATTGCAGTGCTCTGAGCCTGTGCCTCTGTCTGGACTCCTGTCCTATTCCATCCCTGTGTTTTTTCCTGCTGCTCTAACACTGATCCTTGCCTGCCATCCTCAGTGGCAGCCACGGCTTCTGCTGAGCTGCCCACATGAAAGGTGTTCTCAGGACCCACCTCCCACTTCTGGGCACCCCTGGGCCACCCTGCACAGTTCAGGGTGTTTGACTGACTCTGTTGTGGCTGTCTCAAAGACAGCAATTTGGATCTTGGCTCATTTCACAGACCTCTGTGCAGCGAATACACAGAGAGAGGTTGTGGGGTGCCCTCAGGGTTGGATGAACCATCCCAGTTGTTGTCACCCTGTTTGTAAATGTTGTGGTGTTGTGCTGTGAGCTTTGGGAGTTTGTGACCAATGATAGGGTGTCTCAGCTGCTGTGAGAACAGAAAAAAGCACAGGAAGGTTTTGACCATGCAGACACAAATGGAATAATTTTTGGTGCCTTTGGAGCTTTTAGAATTGATGAAGATGCAGCAGCAAAGAATTTACACATCCTCCTGACCCCATATGGCTGTTCCCCCTGCAGTTCTCTGCTCACGTGTGCAGCATTCCTCTCTCCTCATTTTCTTACACCTTGAGCAGGAGCAGGGCAGGCAGAGAAAGGCAGCACGAACACCAACCCACCATATGTTGTTCCTAATGATTGAGAATGGTGGGTGTGCACAGTGCTCTGCTAACATATTCCATGGGCCAGGGGCCTGTGGCACTACAGCTGTTGTGCTTTTATTTCCCCCAGTCCTCTCCCCTTCACCAGCAAGTTCTGCAGCCAGGAAGCTGAGGATGCTGTTGCTGTGAGACACCTTTGGAAGGCACCTCCTCTGTGAGGATGCAATTGCTGCCACTTACTCCCCTCTGGGTTACACAGCCCAGTGCCAGGGAACATGGTTATGATCAGGGAATTGCATTTTTTCCCCCCAAACCTCTAGCATTCAGTAATTTTGTTCTCATCCCTGTGGCAGAATCCATCCAGATTTGTGGTTGGTCCCAGTGCTGCTTTGGCATGTGGAGAACAGCAGTGGGAAGGGACAGTAGAATCCTGTCATTGCACTATTAGTTCATATTTTTATAAAACATGAGGAATTCAGAGTATAGCTCTTTTAATGTCTCATTCAAGCAGGCAGGAACATTGAAATGTACATTATTTGAAGCCCAGGAGACAGACACTAGCATTTATAGTGACAGTAGAAATCTTCTTGTATTCCAAACTCCTCAGGAGAAACATTGATAGCTTTGTTCAAAACAATGACACTCAGAATTGCTGAATCATGTTCCCAGAGCATCTGTCCTGGAGGAAAATCAGTGCTGCCATCCCTGTCCTGTTTCCAACAACTAAATAATGTCTGGAGTTTATGTGTCTTCTGGTCTGGGAAATGTATCAGAATGGTCCCAGCCCTGCTGTGGTCTCTCTTCTCCCCCATTTTTAGTGGAAGATTCACTCTCTTTCTGGTGAAAGTTTCCTTGCACATGGCAGGGGGACTCAAAACTAAAACATCTTTAAGGTCCCCTCCAACCCAACCCATTCTGGATTCTGTGATTTTTTGGGGAGAGAAGTTGTCACTGAATACATCGGTGAATTTTTAGCATTAGGTTGGCAGGATGCTTAATGAAAAGCAATAAGGAGAGTTGGCCATTAAATACTTTATTAATCTGACAGACAATGTTTATTTGTCATATTTTTTGATACAGTGGCAAATTATCTGGCAGTAGTAAAGCCCTGGGTTTAGGTGACCTTGTGGTGAATCTTGGCCATTTTATTTTCCTGAGTGCTACAGGGAGGCTTGTTTCATTTTTATGGAAGAGCTCTGAGGTCTCTGTATGAGCTCCACGAGAAGTAGCAAGATTCTGCTATTACATTAAATATAAGACCTGCTATGTGTTAAAATAAAGTGGAAGTCTGCTTTAAACTGGCACAAGGCAGAAATTAACCTCATATTCTGAAAGAGGCACTGATGCCATGCAGAAAATACTCTATTTGGAGATCATTCTGCTGATATTTTTCTCAGCTATATCCTTTTTTTTTCTGGAGAGGTGGGGAGGAAAACAAGCTCTCGGTGGCTGAGTTCATTTTCTCCCGCTGCTGCTTTTTTCATTGAAGTCATCATAATCCTCCATTTGTGACATCAGAGTTACTGGCTAGCGATATAATTATGATTTCACAAACTGAAGATTATGACCTTCAAATGAGGAAGGCACAGCGGGGAGGACAGATTCCTAAGCAACAGCCATCAGATATTTGTGAAATATTTGCAAAAATGTCCTTGCAGTTTAAAAAAAAAGAGGGAGAGAGGGCAGGAGGAAAACATCCAAAAAATATTATCAGCAGAATGAGTTGCCAGCCAGCATTTTTTTCCCCAAGTTTTCCATTTGGTGCCCATGATTCTCTAACCTGTCTCATTTAGCCTTAATGAACACGAGACTTTTTTTTAGCATGCCATATGTGCTGTGATCCTTAGGAAAAAAAATATACATCCAAATAACTTATTTTTTATGTTCTGACTCTACCCAATCATAATTTACATTTTGCACAGTTTGATGCCCATCTGCAACGTCTTTACTATCAGAAAAGGTAATAAGAAAGGGAAGAAAAAAACCACAGGAACATGTTGAACGACTGACACAAAAAAACCTGGCTGGGAGAAAATAATTTTTGTCCCTATGTAAATAAGCAGCTTGCAAAATGGGTTGGATTTGTGGTTCCAGAGGTGGGGTCAGTTCCTGTATCAGCAGTGGCTTGAGAGGAACCTCAGCAGTTTTTGTGGAGTCTCTGGGAGTCTCTTGCTCTTTCAGGGGGTGGTGAGTGGTTTCCCCCAGGGATGGAGAGGATGAGGAGCATCCATGTGTCCTGAAAATGAGACGAGCTGTGCCTCAGCTGGATCCTTTTTGGTAACTTTGGGACAAGCTATTTAATGACCATAAACTCCCCCTATCCAAAGCTCCTTGCAAATATTCCATCCTGAAAAGGTGAAAAGCCTTGAAAGGACATTGATTCCTCTTCCATCCTCCCTGTCCTTTAAAACACCAGAACCATGTGTTTTACCCTCGGAGCCTGGCAGGAGGAGGAGGAAAGGCAGGAGTCACCAGCGGGGGGTCCCAGATAGCTCCAGTAACCCTTTTTCAGTGTGTGGCTTTGGGGCTGAGGGGGTCTCAGGCATTTCAGGAAGGGGCAGATGGATTGAGCCTCTCCGATCCTCCCGTTCTGCTGAGCGCGGCGCTGGGCCTCACGCGGGGTCTAGCGCGGCCTACTGCTACAAACGACCCCAATTAATTAGAGTTAGGAAACAATCAGCATTCTCCAAACAAACCTCCAGCCGCAGCAATCCAAATCAGTCACATCAGGCCACTGAAGAGATGGGATATGGCCAGGCCAGAGCTTTGGCCTCTCTGCAGCCCCACCGTGGCTACCACACAGGGCAGGTGTTGGACACAGGAGCAGGGCTCTGGAAGTGTCCCAGCTCCCATTTTTTTCTAAGATCTATTTTTCCCTTTAGTAGCTGAGTCACAAAATGTCTCCTGTCCCTCGTTTGGAGTGGTACCAATTCAGGAATATTTCATTTTGATACCAGGAGCTGATGGGAGCTATTCCAGCCCAACGAGGCCTTCAGTTACTTCCTCTGGGATTGTACAAAGTCAGAATTGAAAATGGGTTGCAGTAGTCAGAGCAGCCTTTGTGCCAAGTTGCCAAAGGTTTATGACTTACAGATTCCTTTAATTCATCAGGTAACCAAAAAAAAAGCAGCATTTCTTATTTATGTGACACACAGAAGAGAAATTCCTGGTGTTTACAGTAACTCCCAGTGCTCCATTGGGATGTGAGGAGTGATGGGAGGCAGGGAACTGTGCTGGAGGAGCTCCTGAGAGGAACCATGCATGTGGAATCACAGAATGGGTTGGGAGGAACATCTAAAGGCCTTCTAGTCCAACCCCTTGCCATGAGCAGGGACATCTCCAACTGGATCAGGTCACTCAGAGCCTCATCCAGACCGTGAATGTTTCTGGGGATGGGGCTTCCACCTCTCTGGGCAACCTGTGCCAGTGTCACCAAAACATCCTCATCTATAAACTGGCCTGAGTGAGGCTCTCTGTCCAGGTTTTTTGACACCGGGGATAAAATTCAATGGGTCAAGATCTCCTCCATGCAGCCAAGTCACATCAGACTCTGTAAAATAGGGATGAGATATTTTTATGTAGCTCTGAGCTTTAAGGATATTTCCAGTGCAGGTGATGTACTGGGGATATTCCAGAGCAATCACAGCTAATGTAACTTTAACTTGGAATGCTGGAGCCTGGAATACCCCAATGTTGTCATGAGGGCTGCTTTGCAAAGTAGGGAAAGAGAGCTGTATCCATGTGGCCAATTTACAGTCAGAAGTACAAATCCAATCCAAATCCTTCTATCCCAGCTGAATCCGCAGCAAAGTGCTTCTGATCAAGATACAGCCTAAATAACTATTTGTATAAAATATTTAGGGACTAATTCCTCATTACAGATACTTTGGGAAATACTGTAAACTGCTTGCAGACAATTGAAAAATTAAAAAAAAAATCAAGGGAATTATTGAATATGTTATTCAGTGCACATGATTTGACCAGCTTTAGGAACTGCAGTGTTAAATCATGAGGCAGAGCATCTGGAGTGAGTAGAGAATAAAGGAGCAGCAGTACCATGCCAGGTACCACAGGAACAAGTGTACATATCAAAACAGAATTAATGTAAAGTTGTGGCTTGAAAACACTGTGTTTTGAGTGAGAACCAAGGGCAGAACTGAACCACTGACATTCCCTGAGCCTCCCTCCTATGGCTGTCCCTGCTCAGAGCAATAGAGGTTAATTTTTTTTTCCCTAATTAATAAACAAAACCACCTCATTTACTTCTTCAGTTTCACTTCTGCTAAACACAAACCTGTGGCAGTGAACTGAAAAAACAAGAGAATAAATAATACAGACAAATACATGGAGGAGTTCAATTATCATTTTCCCCCATTGAAACTGCCTTTTAACAACTACATCTTCTGACTGACAGCTTATTAATACTAATTATATGAGATATATGCAACATAACTAGTGCACTGGTACCTTCAATTATCTTCCCTTGTCTTCATTCCTTCCCCTGTGCTCCCATCCTCCCTTTTCATGCCCCATAACCACTACTTGGAGCTGCAGCTCAGAGCCAAAGGAGCAAAAGCCTCTCATTCCTTAAACAGGCAGGAAAGGCCACAAAATCTTGTGTGTGTTTGTGATGATGTATTGGTGCTCACCAAGGGGAAATTCCAGCCTTGGCAGTGGTGGAAAATGCTTGGAATGTTTTGGGGAATTCTCTGTGGAAGTCCTGTGAGTTTCCTGTGAAGGTGCTATGAAGTTTTAGCAGTTGGACTCAGTGATTTTGGAGGTCAGACTCAATGGTCCTGGAGGACTTTTCCAGCTTTAGTGACTATATTCCATGATTCCAAGTTCCATTGGAGGTCCTGTAAAGTTCCCATCCACACTGTTTGAAGCTGACACACCCTGGTTTATACATCATTTTCACAGCTTTTCCACAGCTCAGAGTAACCCCAGAGCTGATCCTGGGGAATCTGTGCTGGGTTGATCCAGGCTGGCACTGGCTTCCCACTACCAAAACCTCACCACCTGATCTGCAGCAGCTTTTTGGGACAGCTGAGGTTGGAGCAGCACTGGCTGACCCAGGTCCTTGCTCAGACCAAGTCCCCAGCACTGCCTCAGCTTTGTTTTCATCCCTACTTAATGAATTCTCAATTGCTTATGCAAATCAAAGCAGTGGAGGCACTTAAAGGTTATTTATAATTCCTGGAAACATTATGAAATCAATCATTCCAGCTTTTACACTGTCATTTAGATATCTAACTTTTTCCATTATATTGCTAGAACAGTTTATGTAAGAAGACAAATATATTTTGGTTTCACTTTTTATATAAGCTTGCTGATTGCTAAAAACATCTATGACAGCTGACATGGAAATCAGGGAGGTTTTGATTAGGCTTTTCTGATATGCAAATGTGTGTAAATGAGTTTTATATATATTTCAAATTTTTTTTAAAAGTTCTATTTATAGAGCAGGCAACAATATCCCATAGAAATTAAAGAGTGAGTCTGAGAGGAATGTTCCTGTGGGACTGACATTGAGATGTCCTGAATGGTGCTGAGAGGTAACATAGGGATAAACAGGATCACCAAATACCTTGAGATTTATTTCAGTAGTGGTTTTTTGTGGGTTTCATTAGGAATTTTTTTACCTGGTGCCCATAAGGAAGCACTGCTGGGATCCTGGGGAGCTGCAGGTGATGAGCAGCTCCACCTGGACAGGTGCAGTGGGTGTTGCTCAGGCTCTTGGTGTCTTCAGGACTTCTCCCAGCAAACAGCAAATCTCACACCTGTCCTCTGTAGAAAAAGCATAATTTTTACTGGTTTAAATCAAGCATTTGGCTCCCTGGACACAGAAAGCTGGCAGTGATCTCCTGCAGTCTTGGTACTTAGGATCCATGAAGCTTCCCGAGTGGGTTCCAGAGTGTGGACACCAGCCTGAAGAGAGGAATAGTTTAATTTTGGGGTCCTTGTCACCTCTCTTTTCAAGTTCAGCCTCAAAGAGGCAAGCTGAGGTTTCCAAATAGCAAATGTGCTCTTATGGAGCATCTGCCATCTTCTCCAAATCCCACAGCTTTGGATCACAGTGCGAACAATAAGCCAGGGTGGAGGAGTTGGATCCAAACCTCCCTTTAAAAAGGGAGGTGGGGCTGGGGATTCTCATGGCTGGTCCATCCACAGCCTTGGATCTCCCATTTGTGTTGTGCCCTGCTGGAATGTCTGTTCAGTGTGATGGGGTTCTGTTAATTCACCTGTTTTCTTTCATCTTTTGAAGTAAATTAACAGCTATTTTAGCAGTATCACGGTATATCTGTAACATTTATTTTAAAAAGGAAAAAGGGCTCAGAAGATTACCAAGGTGTCCAGCTGTGATAATATTACCTGCCTTGTAAAGTGCCCTAGGTGACTCTGAAGATGTAAAGCAAATTGAGGATTACATTAACTTCCTCCTGACTTGCTCAAATTATTAATTCAGTATCACCAGCTATCAAATAGAGTAGGGTTATTATTTTTTTAAGTATAAATGAATAACTGTGGTACATGGCAAAGTACTGCCTGCAAATAATTAAAACCTGTTTTGATTGTATCTGTAGTAGAGGTTGGTATGTCTTTTTGGGTTTTTTTTTTTTTAGTGTTTTCTTTATAATACAAGATTATAGCAGCCGGCATTCACATTCAGCTTAAATAGGCAGAGGAATGAGTGCTGCATAGCAATGTGATTTTGTAATAGAATAGTTTTACCTTGGAGATTCTCAAGTTTTTTTCAGTCTCTTTACCTCACTGCAGGGCAGATTTGTTACGTGTTGCTCAGGGAGCAAAAGCCCTGTTCACTTCCAGAGCTGGTCAGTGGCAGAAACACAGTCCCTCTTTCCAAAACATTAGTCTAAAGCACAATGTGGAGTTTTGGAAAGCTATTTCTCCCATTTTCCAAAGAGACAGTTTGAGTGGTTTATCAGGTCTATATATAGAATAAATACACATATATAACACTAGTGCCAGTGTTGGAAGTTGCTCTGCTTTTCTTCTCTGCATGCAGGCATTCCTTGGAAGGGACTTGCTGATTCAACCTGTACAATTTTAAGGGGTGCCATTGCTGGGTGAGTGCTTGAGCAGTGTCAGGAATTCTTTTCCTTCAGCCCTGCCTTCTGCCTCTTCCCAGAAGCCTGAGTTCCCAGGGGCTGCAGGGCTTGTTCTTGGAGGACATGGCAATTGCAGTGATTTAGAAGAGGATGCTGACTCACAGCTCACATTAGCAGAGCTGGAGTGGATGGCACAAACTGTATTTAAATTTTCTTCAGCTCTCATGTTCAGGCTGAAACATTTTTCTCTGGTGGAGACGTGGCCTTATTGATTATTCATTATTTCTTAACCTTGATACACTGGAGCAGGGAGTAGAAAGAAAAGGTGGGGATGGACAGGAGTGACTTTTATCCACCACAGTGGATAAAATTATGGTTTTGTGATGAATCGTCCCCAGTTAGAGAGGCTCACACCAGACACCTGAGGCAGGAAAGGGAAAGAGACATTCACCCAACAGATCAAAGAATTACAATTATCTGTTGGGGCAGAACCCTGCAGTGTCTTAGCCCCAGGATTGATACAGAAATACATTTTGCAGTTCAGGTTCCCTGTTGAGTCAGGCTTGGGTGCTCCCCATTTCCAGGGCAAGGTGTAGGACACTGCAGTCAGTGCTGCAGTCCCCTGCTCTGTGATGTTCCCAACACAGTGAGATCAACTCTTCACATTCCCTTTCCTCTCCCATTAATCAGCAGCAATTTGAAATCGTAAGAGCGCTGTAGCATTTCTGTTAATCAATAACCAACTGAGCTATTCATTTTCTACTAATATATTCTTCTTTAGTGTGCAGGGAGTGGAAACTCATCAATTACCTGTGCTGACCCTACCCAGTGCCCACGAGGGTCAGTGCAGAGATTTCCCTGGACTTCTGGGGGTGCCCTGGAATGCCCCATTGGAGGTGGTGAGAGATGCAGGAAAAGCAGGAACACTAAAACCCCTCTCACTGCTGTTTTATCACTTCAAGAACTCTGCTCAAGCCCTCATCCCTGCAGCTGGAAAATTCAACACCTACGAAATTTTGCAGTTGCAGAGCTCTGATAATGAGTTTTACAAATAATTAGCTGCAGTACCTCTTTGTTTTATAAAAGTGCAATAGTTGATGAACTTGCTATGCTACAATTAGGAGCTCATTATCAAACAAAATTCAAGGGTAACAAATACCTTAAGGGGATGTTTTTAGGAGTATTTAATGAAATCAGGAGATCAGAGGAAGATCAGTGAGGAAATGTAAATTCCTAGAGATGCTACACAACTCCTGCAGGACCAGGGACAAGGCAGGGTCTGGAAGTCAGGACTAAAGCTCACTGGATTTGACAGATTTTACATTCACTTACAAATTTTAGTTCTTTTCCATGTCATGAGAAATGACACTGTGTCCCCATTTTATTTTTCCCAGCTAGTAAAATCCACATTTGTTTTCTATTCTGTTATTTAGTTTGAAGGTTTTAGAACGAAAAGATGCGTTCCTTTTGCTATGCAAGACCTACCTCAAAAAATACCTCAAAAAATACCTCTTTCATTTGTTTTAATCTGTTTTTCAAAATACTTTTCAGTATCATTGAGGAAATAATCCTAACAAAATTATTCCTGAGCTGCCCACAAAGCAACAGGAGATACATTCCATGAATCCATGTACTCCATCATAGAGTGTTTCTGGGAACTTTTTGCTATTGTTTCTGTGCTTATTTTCCATGTCATTTTCTGTGGTTAACTCACCTTGTCTCCAGAAATCCATCCCTCATTCTCTTTGTAATGGATAAAGCAATAGGACAAAGAGAGCAGGTTTTTACCCTTGTCCTGAGAAAAACCTTTCAGAAAATGATAATGGGCTCCTAACAAACTGGAGAGCTGGTTATCATTGGGGAGAATTAATCTCTGCCTTGATTGAGAACACCTATGCCAAATTAGGAGCTACAATATCCATCTGCTTGCTGTTATCCAGCAATATAGATTTATTGT
This sequence comes from Onychostruthus taczanowskii, assembly GCF_017590055.1. NCBI lineage: Eukaryota > Metazoa > Chordata > Aves > Passeriformes > Passeridae > Onychostruthus > Onychostruthus taczanowskii. The sequence goes on from NW_024504786.1 coordinate 2,737,452, forward strand.
GACATTTTGGAGAAGGAGTAAGAAAACATATGAACAACTGTTGTGGTTCATTAGCCCTTTATTGGTAAAACGTGGTGCTCAGGGCTGAGAGAGGTGCAGGGAAAGACAATCCTTTGGCTGAAATCATTGCATTCATGAGGCTGTGGAGAGCATTCCCAAGGACATGCTTACAAATGAGCTGCTGCCTTTTGTTCCCTGACTGTAAGGTTGTTTTTGTTGTTTTCTTCTTTTTTTTATTTTTATTTTTATTTTTATTTTTGATTGAAAGTGGATTGATTCAGCTCCAGGAGACGGGAGGAAAGTTTGGGGCACATCCAAAAGCCCTCTGGGGAGCAGCTGCTCTGGACACCAGTCACTCATGCCAGTGTCAGGCAGATAAAACAATGTCACCTTTCCTGCAGATCCAGGGAAGAGATCCTGCTCTGCAACAGAGCTGGAGAGGGCAGCCAGTGTCTGCTGCTTCTGCAGAGCCAACCTGGCAGGCCCAGGGCAGCACCACCAGGATCCTGGTATTATAATATCGATTATATTATATATAATACCAGGTCTCCCCTGGTATTTCCAGTTTAGTCTCTTACTCCTGTTTAGTCTCTTACTTCCAGATTAGTCTCTTAGTCCAGTTGTCACCATCAGAAGCCCTTCATTCATGGCAGGTGTCTAGGAAGGAAAATCCATCTGTGTTGTCACTTTCTCACAAGTATTTAATTTTAATCCACTCTGGGGGGCTGTTGCACAGGTATAAGCACACAGGCTGTTGATTTATTTGCAGTTAAGGATCTCAGAGTCAGGATGTTAAAGCCTTCTAAAGCCAGCTCCCTCTTCGTATGGGAGAACCTTTGGAAATGCACTTTAGGTTTATGACACTGGCTTGGCTTAATTTAATTTATGGTTCACTTAACCGATTATTCAAAATACCAGATGTGACAGACAGTAGATTCAGCTGAAATATTACCTCACAGGCATGTTCAACACATAGAATCTGCTCTCCATATGGGAAGGCAGGGAATGTCCCCCATCTCCATCCAAGAGCAATCAATTTGGTTTTGAAAGGAGAGTGAGGCTGAGGGGGAGACAGGGTCCCTTATTTCTCCTGCAACCTTTGCAGCAGCTGATGTGAGAGTCTAGGCCGGGCTCTGCTGTGTGAGAAAAAATGTGAACCTCTGAAAATGCCAGAGGCAAAGGATTTGTCATGTGTAAAACATTTGTTGCTTAGTATTTGCTGATGTTAAGTAATTCTTAGCAACTGTTAGAAGTACAGTAAAGGCAGACAATAAAGTAGTGGCAGAAATGTGGAACATCCCAAGTTTTTAAGAGATTATCTCTGCTGGTGACTGGGACTGTCTTTGAAGTGAGGGGCCAGACACAACAGTGTTGGTAAAAGTGAGTTTCGGTCACAAATACTTGCTGAATTTGTCATGGAATCATGGAATGGTTTGGATTGGAAGGAACCTTAAAGCTCATCCAGTTTTACCCCTGCCATGGGCAGGGACACCTTTCACCATCCCAGGTTGCTCCAAGCCCTGTCCAGCCTGGCCTTGGACACTGCCAGGGATGGGGCAGCCCCAGCTTCTTTGGGAACCTGTGCCAGGGTCTCCCCACCCTCACAGGGAACAATTTCTTCCCAAAATCCCATCTAACCCTGCCCTCTGTCACTTTGAAACCATTCCCTTGTCCAAAGTTCCTCTCCAGCTCTCTTGCAGCCCCTTGGGCACTGGAAGGTGTTTCCAGAGCCTTCTGTTTCCCAGGCTGAGCACCCCCAGCTATCCCAGCCTGGCTGCACAGGGATGTGCTCCTGTGGTTGTGGAGCTGGGGAAGGTGCAAGTGCTTTGAGAGCTGGCCCTTCCTGGTGGCAATGGCCACCAGGTATGAGCAGAAGAGTCCCAGCAGTGTCTTGAGACCTCTCTCCTTGTCTCTCACCCTTTGCATTTATCCTTTGGGGCAGGTTGATGTGTTCAGTCAAAACAAGAGCAATGGAGACATGATTGATTCCAGGAGTACCTCTAGTTCAGCAGGCAAGAGCTCTCTCTTCTTTTGGGGAACATCAGATGCCCGTCATCCATGCTTTTGAAGTTTATGGCCTGAGGTTCCTTCATGTCAGGGCAGGACCTATCTAGGGCACTCCTCTAGACCTTAACTATTAAAGAAAGATTAAAAATTAAACTTCCAGTAATGCAGGAACGTGAACTTTGAACTCCCCTGTGTCAGTGGAATGTTAATCTGATCTCAGCAGTACCCGATAAAGTCGATCTGTCTTCCTCGCCTAGTTAATTTTTAATCATTTCTGTGGATAGAAGGGCTCTGGTGGATGGGACTAAGAGCAGGCTGCCTTATCCCAGCCCTAAATCCCAGCATGGAATGGGGCAACAGTAAAAACTAAACTCCTCTCATTGTTTATATTCTGTATTCCACCCTGTGTTTGTTTACCTGAGCCTACCTGGAATGTAGGTTTGTTCTCCCAGCTGATGCTCAAGGGTAATAGTGCACAAAAAATCTGCTCATGTGCACACATTCACAGGATACTGTCAGGCTGTTAATGGGAACAGTATTTCCTAGGTCTGCAGCAAATGTTTGTGGCAGTGCTGACTGGGAAAGAGGAATGATCCATTCAAAAGCAAAACTGCCTTTAGCTCCAGTTCTGGGGGGATTCAGTGTTGTATCCAAAGGTGCTTCTCTCAAACTTGATAGAAATATTTCAAATTAACTTTTAAAGCATTATTTAAAAGATAACATTTTGATTTTGCTGTTGGTGAATTTTGCAATATTCCTGTTGTTCTGCATCAACACCACAAAGCCAGTGAGGGTGTCAAGATTAGTGCCCTGTGTCAGCACAGCACTGAATGTGCTGAGTTTTATCATCAGTGTGAAGAGAGGGGATCCAGAGATTTCAGAGCTCGTCTCCATTACATGGACAGTCCTAAATTATACTGCTGGGATAACAGCAAGCCCAGGCTCTTGGTGACACAGGGCCACTTTAGCCAAAACCACTCCAGACTTCCCTGAGAGGTGCCACCCTCTCACTGCTGGAAGGGAACAGGGTGACCCTGTTGGTGCCACTGTTTTTTTTGTTTTTTTTGTTTTTTTTGTTTTTTTTGTTTTTTTTGTTTTTTTTGTTTTTTTTGTTTTTTTTGTTTTTTTTGTTTTTTTTGTTTTTTTTGTTTTTTTTGTTTTTTTTTTTTTTTTGTGGGTCCAGGCAGTTCCCATAAAAAAAACCAGCCAAAGTCCTTAACGGGAAAGGGGTATTGCTGATGGCCAAAGGATCTCAGAGAGAAAGTCGGAGTTACAGGGTCCCCAGGTGGGGAAATATTCCCTTAAAAATGGACTTTCCAATATTCCCTTAAAAATGGACTTTCCAGAGTCTGAGCTGTCCAACAGCTAAAGTTCTTTCAGAACCTAACCCCAATTAATTATCTGAATGTAGGAAAAAGCTGGAGCAGCAAGAAAATGTAGACAAGACGAGGCAAGATGCTGCAGATGCAATGCAGGGAACAGATGTGTGCACTTCTACCCCTAGATTATCTCAACATCTGCATAACTCATTTGGGCAGCTGTAACCTGGAATGACATTGAATTCCTATGCTTTTTTTCCCAAGGTAGGGTGTTTAGAACCACTCTGTTGGCCTGATCTGAGATCTGACCCCTCCATGCCTGTCTGTCCAGTGCCCTTTGGGGGAGCTAATTCTGTCTGGCAGTGTTGGAGGTGACAGCTCTGTGGAAATAATTATCAGAAATGCAAATCAACACAAGAACATTTTTTAATACTTTGTGCCTGGAGCTGTGCTAAACTTAGCAGTGATGAATAAACAGCACCAGCATTCCCCTCCTTGAAAGGACAAAGAGCTTTCTGGTATTTGGGATGTCCTTTTTGGTACTTTGCTATCTCATTTGAACATTTAATAACATGAGCAGGCCCTCAAAAATTAGTGAGATTAATAAACGTTGAATGTTTTCATTTCTGAGCCTTGGACGTGTACTTAGCTAACATCTTCCTCAGCACTGAAAGGCTGGGAAATTACTCCTGGTTAATGATGGTGAGATACTCAGGTAATCACCTTATTTCAGGAGAAAGACTTTCAAATAAACTCCAAGAGACTCGTGATAAAATAGCAGGAACTGGCAATGTTGAAATATGAGCCTCTATCATTAAACCATTTGCTCTTAATTAGTTTTTATTTGCAATATTAACAGCTTATCTCTTCTCTTTATTTTATCTGTACAACTCCCAGTGACTGACATAGTACAGTACAGAAGTAGCTGAAGATACAATTTGGTCCTCTCCATGTAAGATTTCCAAACCACACAGGAGTTTTTAAGAAAATCAAGGTGCATAAGACATGTGGCCAAAAAATTCCAGACCTGACCTTGATTTCCCCTCTTTTAGAATGAGAGACTAATGGGATGCAGCCCAATGGCCCAGCTAAAAAAAGTGGTGGGATACAATTGTTTGTCTTTCAACACCATCCAGTTTTTGGGAAATAAATAAATAAATGAATAGGCAAATAAATAAATAACTTTTCGTTTCAACAAGGTGACATTTGCTGATGTTCACTAATTTAGGAGAGACTCATTTATGCATGTTTAATCTTCACTAATGATGACTCCAGGGCAAGAAATGAAAATAAGTGCAGTTAATAATACGTGTATATATTATTAACACCTTTACTGATGGAGAGGGGCCTTTTCCTGGTAGATAAATGTAGGAGTAATTTGTGGGAGAGCTGAGTGGCTCAGGGCTGTCAGAACCTCTCTCTAACTTTCCAACATGTGAAGAGAAGAGATATTTAGATAGCAAAAAGTCTCAGCTGATCAGCTGTTAAAACCTGTATGAATAATATTTGTAAATACAATAATCAGCCCAGTTCCTTATGTTTAAGGGTGCTCTGTGACAATGAAATTATATGTATTGGTGGTATTGTTACACCCTGATTGTGGCTGGCTTCTCCTCCTGCCACACAAATACTGAGAGGGATGCAACCCTTGAATTCAGTCCTGAATGCTGACAGACAAAACTTATTGTGAATATTAATGTGCTTGCTCTAATCATCCTGCTATTTTTTTGTGTAATTTACTCGATCAGGGAGTTGGAATTCCCTCCTAGCTGTTACAGATTCAAGCATTTATGCAAAATCCTCCAGTCTGGAGATTTATAGTGGATTATCTACAAATATTTGAATACATTAGTGCAGCCCTTTAAATGCATTCCCTTTATTTACATACAGAACAAATAACAAGCAGCTTGAATGACAGCACTGTAATTCCATCAAGGAGCTGGTGTCCTGAGAAACCACAGGAATAAACTGTTAAGAGGCCCATGGGTTTGGTGGAGCTCTGCTGGAATTACAGCTCCATAACCTGGATTTGATTCATTTTTTGTATTATTAACCAAAAAAAAAAAAAAAAAAAAAAAGCCACAGTTTTAACAATTTTCTACATCGTGGAGGTGGTGTTGTATTTGGAAAAAGAAAAAGCCATAGAAGGGTGGGGGTGGTGTGATTTCCTCTCACCTCCTTCTACCACAGCCCAGGAAATACCAGGCATTTTCCATATCCATCAGTGTAGCAGCTGGTCAGAGAGAAAACACTGGAATCAGGTTGTTGATGGGGTGAGGGGAGGTTTGCTGAGATCTGGGGGAGTTTGAAAAGCTGCTTTCCAAATGAGCTGCCTGGATGGAGGACAGGCTACCCTGTACTCATGTTCTTTCTGGAAGTTTATATTATTTGCATTGCCTGGTGGGGCTGCTGCCCTCACACTCTGTCCCAGATTATTGTGGTACACTACGGGGATTGATGTGGGAAGAGCAGCCTGGGCTTGGTTTCTGTTCCAAATATTCCTCTGGAGAAAAAAAAAAAAAAAAAAAAAAAAAAAAAAAAAAAAATGGAGAATAAAATCAACCCCAAAGACTTGCTGGCTTTCCTCTGTAGCCAGAGAGAAAGGTTCCTGCTGATCCCAGAGGTAAAGCCCTAACAGTTTCCATGGAATAGTCAATTATCTGTTTCATTGCACAAGCCAATATCTTTTCTCAAAAAGATGTATTAGGGTGTTTAGTCATTCAAGTGATCCATCTGGCTGAGCATTTGGAGATGCTCCTTAACTTCATTTATCTGGCCCAGAAGTGGTGTCCTTGAAGCTTCTTGGCCTGTGTGGGACTGTCTGTGTACCCACTCTGCAGGGACAGGGCTGGTGACCTTCAGCTCCTGGCAGGAGCAGGGCTGGTGCCATCACACCTCTCTGCCAGGAAAGCCTGATTCCACACTGGATTTAAAAATTCCTGTTGCAGATGAGGGCTGAGGGGCCACCAGGTGGTTCCAAGGAGAATGCAAAGCCCCTAGGCAGCAGATCCCTGGTAAAGACACCTTTGTTTTCTCCAGCAGAATCTGCACCTAAATCCTGATGGAGTCTGGCTAAACCCCTGCAGTGTGAGATTGTGCTCTGCCTTTAAATGCCCTCTGCTGCTAAAACACACATTACAGCTCCAGGATCCACATTGTTATCCCTGTTTCCTTTGGGTACCACCTCCAGCACAGCTCAGTCCCTGGGGAAGTCACTTTTCCCACCTTCTGCTCCTGGTTTTGCATCAATCCAGGCACCCCTGGCAGAGGGTGGCCAAGCTCTCCCATAAACCAAGGAGTTGGGAATGCAGCCTATTTGGGTCAGGCATCATCACCAATCACTGCTGGGCATGTGGTGAGATGCAACCCCAAAGCCTTGGACTGCAGCAGGGAAGGGGAATCCCCCAGGAAGGTTCTGACCCCTGGGAAAAAGCCAGAAGGATGCTTGGGAATGAGGCAGGACCCATTTGATTGCCAGCTCCAGGCACTGGGAATGTCTGTGACACAGCAGCAGCTCAGGAGGACACTGTATGTCATGTTTACATCCTCAAAGAGCATTTCCTGCAACACAAGTACATTAAATCAACAGTGTGATATTTTAATTACTAAAAACTTCAGGCAAAATTCCGTGTATTTTTCTTCTGGGCTATCATACAGCTTTACAGGACAAATTCTTTAAAGGTAAATTATTATTATTATTATTATTATTATTATTATTATTATTATTATTATTATTATTATTATTATTATTATTATTATTATTATTATTATTATTATTATTATTATTTTATTATTATATTATTATTATTATTATTATTTATTATTATTATTATTAAATTAAATTAATCTTTGGTTCCCACTTGCTGCTTTTTGTAAAGTTAAAATTGCCACTTGGCAATGATTTGTTCTTCTCCTCTCCTCATCTTCTAAAGGGAGGATTGCAAGAAAGTTTAGCTATGAATGCATTTCTTAGCAAGTGGAGTTATATATTTAATATAATCCCAAACAGATTGTCTACTCAAACACTGTTCATTAAATGAACTGTCTGCAAGTGTGATTTACAGTGCAACGTGGTCATGGGAATGTCTGTGTGTATTTAATAACTGCACAGTAATAGCTTATTGGCAGGAGTGGTAATTCGATTTTGGAGTTTTATCTTATTTTTGAGTTTCTGGACCGTGAAATCCTGCTGTTTGACACACTTTTCCATTGCTTAATCTCCTGGGATTTGTGTAAAGAACAACAACTTTCCTCCTTACTGAAGACACAGTGCCCTGCTGTGTATTTTTTATTGCTGCCCACCCCAGTGCAGACCCCCCTGTCACATTTATGGACTCAGCACTGCTGTATAAAATACAGTAATAGACCAAAATACTGACATTTAATGAGCTAAGAGGTCCAGTCATAGAGAAGATAAAATCTTCCAGTATTGCATAAGTGCAAAAACTTTCAAGGATCATTTTCTTCATAATCTGTTGTGTTCTGTATTTAAGTTTCTGCACTTCCCCATTGATTCCAAGTCAAAACTCTCTTATTTAATGTACTTAAGGAACTAAACCAGTAATTCTTGTTCCACACAGAGTGTGCTCTCCTCCTTGTGGCTTGCTACTTTGGCAGGTCTACCCCTGAATCAACCAGAATTTTACTGTGTTTGTATTTTCTGAACCTTTGAGAAATGGTTTTAGAACCAAATGTTGACTTTTTTTCTCTGAGCAGTGTCTTTGCACCTGCAATGGGGTTGCTGGTCTAGGGAGCTCTCCTGTGCCTGTGGAGAGCTGGGGGACACCCCACAACATTTGGGATGTCAAGGAGGACACACCTTAATTCACTTGCCATTATGTTGGTGTTTTTCTGCCCAGTGGAACTCTATTGTCCCCATAAATATATGTCTGAATCAGCTAATTATTCATCCAGGATTGGAACTGAAATCCTTGGTAGCTTTGCCCCTGAAATCACACTGTTTAAGGTTTTAATTATTTTAAATCATATATAAATAGTTGTACATACAGACTGCCTCCTATACACACTACTCTTTTGATAACTGGAAAATTAGGCCAGAAAGGGAAGAAAATACCAAACTGGTGAGATGAGAAGAAACCCAAACTTGTGTGTCTGATGGCTAGAAGTGAGGGAGGCCCTGGTGGTTTGGGTGGAATTTGGTGACCTTGCTGTAACTGTTCAAGGATTTTAAAGACTTCCTCCATTTTTTGGTGTTTCTTTTTTAGTTAAAAGAGTTAACAAGAGCCTAAGGGGTTGGTGAGTGTTAAGCTGCTTTTTGTGCTCAAGGAGTTTTATCAGTTTTATCCTCTTTCCTTTACATGGGTGTCTGTTCTATCTTATCTGTACACAATAATAGTATCTAGCAGGCTAGGTAACTATTTGATACCTATAAATGTGTTATCTGTATGCTCAGAAGTTTTCTATGAGGGAAGTGAATGGAAACTGCAGGAGCTTTGTAAAATTGATCCTGGGCTGGGGGAAGAAGGAACTTGGTTGCATTTCCACTGCCTACACTGCTACCACATACTGAGTCATCTCTGAAGAGTCCTTGTCTTGTGAACTCTGATTTTTCCTCTTTTAATTGACCCACCAAAGGGTTCAAAAGCATCAAGGCTCTATGGCAGCAGCCCAGGCAGGAGTGAGAATCCTCCAGAGCCACCAGAGCAGCAGCGAGCTGCAGGGTGGGCAATGTGCAAAGCAGTGTGTGGTGCTTGTACCTCCTTCCAACAACTCAAAATGCTGCTGTTCACCAGCTCCTGAAGTGTCTCACTGTTAAAAATGAGAAGAAAGAGTGAAAATTCAGAAATCTGTTTACCCAAGTGCCAGGAGAACTGCTAGCTTGCTTTGCCTCTTTATCTGTGGCTAATGCAGACAGGACAGAGCTGAGGATTTCAATATGCACAAGCTTCAAATATGTGGAGCAAACACTATCACAAAAAGCACCATCCTGGTACTGCTTTTTCTTACCCTTCCCCTTCACCTCCCCTTCTTTTCCCATTCTTTTTCCCTTTTTTTCAAAGCCATATGCATCAGAACACATCTGGTAAAAGCAGCAGGAGCTGCTCTTAGGTTTTGGAGAGGGCCAGCTGCCCACAGAGAAAGGGGTGATGTGGAGGGGATTGGTGACACTGAGGACTCACTCTCCCAAATTAATGTTGGCATCCAAGGAGGAGGGGAAAGGCCGTTTGCATGAGGTTTAATTGTTGCAGTGCATGCTCAGCTGAGCTGGCTCTTTCATCCTGTCTTTGCACTCTGTCTTCTCAAAGTGCCATCCGGTCCTTGCTGAAATAATTTCTTTGATCCTCATCATATTGACTCTGCTGCAAAGCCTGGATGTGTCTGTGTGTACATGGGGCACAGTGGGCATCCAGTCCCAGCTAACATTCAATATTTGTCAGAGAGCCTCTGACTCCCTCCTCGCCATCCATCCTGCTGCTGTTTCTATTCATCATCCTCCTCTGGCATCCACGCACAGATCTGGTTTGCTTTTTAACTGATCACAAAATGAAACAAACGAAAAACCACCAAAAGAAAAAAAAAAAAAAAGCAGAGCAAAATAAACACGAACTTGTCATTTCTTGCTCATGTACTGTTGATAAATGGGTTTTTCCTCATCCCTTAAAGGCTGTTGTACATAGTCAGGCTGTTGTGCCCAAATTATTCCTCCCCACTTCTCCATATCTCACCTGTCTCTAGGTGCCTCAGACGTTCTTATCTTAATGGAATTTTTCCTTGCAACCCAGGAATTGTACCAGGGGGCTCTTGCACACCCCAGGCAATGCCTCAGCATGCATATTCCAGCCCTGCATTGTCATATGTTGCTATAAATAGCTCTCACAAAGAGTCCATATTTCTGCAGAGATTCGCCTGTCAGCTCCTAACAATGGGAGTCGTTCACAATGGGAAAATAGAATACCAGCTCCATCAACCTTTGACAGACTAATAGGGGTTATTTGACTTTCAATTTTTCATTATCAGCTTTGGCAGCCACAATCCTCGTGTTGAAAAATACAAACTGATCCGCACTCCCAACAAGGAGGAACCAACAGCTCCCGGGGCTGCGAGGCTGTGCCATGTGCCCACAGATAACACAGGGCAGGGAACCAGCTGCTCACATGCCAGCAGTTCAAAGATCTCAGTACTGCCCTTTCCTGCCCTGTTTTGATGGCTGGAGAAGAGTGGAGTGGTTTTCCTTCAGGCTGGGAATGTTTGGGGCTGCTCAGGCTGGAGAAGAGGAGGTTGCACCTTGCAGCTTCTGGAGGGGACACAGGGAAGTTGGAGAGGGACTTTGCATCAGGAGCTGGAGTGACAAGATAAGGAGCAAACTAAAATAGAGAAATTTAGGTTAAATATATGGAAGATATATAATAGCTATATGAAGGTGGTGAGGCTCTGGCATAGGTTGCCCAGAGAAGCTGTGGCTGCCCCTGGTCCCTGGAAGTGTCCAAGGCCAGACTTGGAGCAACCTGGGATAGTAGAAGGTGTCCCTGCCCATGGCAGAGAGGTAGAACAAGACGATCTTTAGGTCCCTCCCAGCTCAAACCATTCTGTGATTCTGTTGCTGAAAAATCCCTCACCTGAGTTTGTTAAAAGGATGTTCCCTCTGCCTTGAGGGCTCCAATCACCTGTTCACTGAACACTGAACTGAGGCTCATCACTGTCCCTCTGCTCCCTGGTGTGTCCCTTGTCCTCACTTTGTCACCGTGTCATGCCTTTGTAGAAATTGCTTTTTTTTGAGAAGTGACGTTGTCACAAGGCAGCTGCTCTGGGCTGTGCAGAAGGTGAATCACTCAATAAACATTCCAAATTTAGCTCAGATTTGCCAGTGGCAAAAAATAAAAAAATAAAAAATCCCACATGAGAATCGGAAATGCAGAGGATGTTACTTTGCCTGTGATGTGAGAAGGTGACTATTTACACCAGGATAACTGTCCTGGAATAAAATCTGGCAGCAATAAAGGACAATGAGCTACTTGAGGTCACTGATGTTCCCACCAAGTAATTAGGCAAGCCCAGCTTTATGGGCCCTTTGCAGGACCCAAACTGGCTGTTCAAAAGGGAAATGGGACATTAACCTTTTTCTGGGGGCAGATGCAGGTAGAGTGTCACACATTTTAGTGAGGTCCCCGGTGTGCACAGGTCAGTGCCAGAGGTGCCCAGCCCCTGTTAAACACTTGGTTGACCAAGCTGGGTCAGAGTTTGGGCATGGAAACATCCCATAAACAAGAGGTTTCATGCAGGTTTCAGTCATGCAGGTGACAGGGGTTAATGTGGAACCACACAGCAGACACAGCTGTCCCTGCAGAAGGCACCATGTGCAGCTGGGAAGTTGCCTGCAAAGGTTCTCCAAGCCCTGCTGAGTATCCACAAAAGACAGCACCTCAGGGAAAATGATCTAATAATGGATTTTCAGGTAGTCAATGTTCTTCTAATTACTTCAGAATCAGTACCAGCAGTATGGAAGAAGTCTTCTAGCATGAACCTTCATATAATGCAGCAAGAATGGGCTGGCCTGAGGACCTTGATCCGTTATCCAAACCTAAATCCTGGTGGCTTTGGATCTAAGGGAGGTCCAGCACATTTAAATACAAATAACTGCATGACTCTGTTAGTTCAGAACATAGTCTAGCACCAGCTTACCTTTATAATTACAGAGGCTTACCCTAAAATGTCACAAATTACAGGAAAACCTGCTTTAATGGGAACCACAATTTAAGATACCCAAGGACCATTCTATTCTACAGACAACAGCTTGGTCCAACAGCTCAGAAATGGAAAATTTCTTTGTTTCCTTCTGACTGTGGCACAGCAGCTGCAGGGATTAATTGAACTCATGAAATCTATTGATTTTCTGTAGCTGTTATTAAAAAAAAAAGGCACTTTTGCACCCTGTGAAAGGTATGACTATCACTAAATTGTGTGCAATAAACCAACAAGGCTCTGGTCTGTTGAGAAACCCCGAGTCCCATTAGTCTCCTAATTTTTATTTCAGAGCACAGAGACTTTTATTGTGTTACTGAAACTTCTGAGACAGTCCTGCTGTGCCATCAGCCTCCCCTCAAGAGAGAAACCAACGTGATCCCAGCATCTCTGCTGTGGATCAGCAGGAGAGATCCTGGCATGCTGGAGAAGCCACGAGGAGGTTCTCACTTCTGCAGCTAAAACCTGTTCAGCATCTCTGCTCTTCCCTTCTGCATCTCCATGTAAATTCCCATGTGGGCACCAGGAGAATGGAATTCATTTCAGGAGGTTTGAAGTATTCCCCTTGAGATAAAACATTACATTTTTTAGTTCTGACCTCCCTGCTGATAGTTCAGTGAAAGCAAAGCTGCCTTCACCAAAGTCCTCCCCACTCCCAGTTTCCAAGAGCTGCATTTGTTTACAACATTAAATAAATTACCTCCACTAATAACAGGAGTGAAACCAAATCCCAGGGTGTGTCTGGGGCTCATTCTCAGATCCACAGCACTGCAAATAGATTGGTACACCAGCATCAGTTTTTATTCTTAAGCACAGTTACATTTATATAAAAACCTGAGTTGTATTTTAAGGCCAGACCAAAATTCAAAGATGGCAATGCAATATTTTTCATCTGAGAATATCTAAAAATATTTTGTTTATATATGTTGTCAACTGAAGTGGCACGTGGTGGTGGTTATATTGCTTTAAAGCCTTCTTACTTATTTCAGTGATGAGACCATAGACTGTGCCACCTCTGCTAAACAATGGAGTTAAATAAATCCCATTCCCCCTAACAATTTCTCAGGTTCTTTATTAGCAATGTGCATGATGATATACTGTAAGCAAATTCCTTTCTGCCTTTTGCACTTTCAAATAGACTTTGCTTGTGTTCCAGCACTCCTGATGGAGTTTGTGTGTGTGGTTCCTTCAGAGGAAGCATCAGCCTGTCAGGACTGGCATATTTGGAGTCTGTTTTTGAACATTCCCTCTCCAAGCTGCATTTTTCCTGTTCTTCACTGTGTTATTGGCTTGCAGTCTCAGAATTTGCCCCTTTTCTAGCCTGGCAAGTCGGGTCATAGTTGACAAACATGGCAATGGCTCACAGTTGTCCTGATTAGCTGGATACCAGAGAGTCAGAGGCTTAATGAGGTGCTCTGGTGCATAATCACCATCACTGATGGGCACTTGGAGTGAGCTTTTCAGCAGGATATGTTGTGCCCTGCACTCTGGCTGGAAATAATTCCCACAAAGTTGCACAGTTTCTTGACCAAGAAATTGGTCACAAGCATCAGTTTTTATTCTTGAGCACAGTTACATTTATATCAAAACTGAAAAAACTGAACGAGCTATCAGTGAAAACCTTTCAAAATCAACTGTAAATAAGAGTCTGTCTCTTTCCATAGAGTGTCAGTGGGAGTTGCTTCCAGATCTGGTGTGGGCTGAATTTTGGGACTGGTTTATTTTTGTGTAGTGCTTAACTGAGCCTGTGGAGGCTTGGGCTGAGGGACAGGAGGAGGAGGAGCACTGGGAAAAAGTTTTCAGGAAGAGGAATGCTGTCCAAATGCTGTCAGTGATGGAAAACTGGATGGAGAGAAGGGCAATTCCTGCATTACCACAGGACTCAGGCTGAAGGAAGCTTATCTCAGTGCAGAATCATCTTTGTCCTCTGTCAGGACTCTGTGCTGGCTTCCTGTACCTTTGCTCCTGAGCTGCCACCCTGTTCCTGTGGTCCTGCATGCCAAAGAAGCTTTCTAATGACACAATTCTTTAATTAAATTCCAGGCTGTGGCTGAGCTGTGGGGGAGAGTGAGCCCTGCTCTTGTCCCTGTCCCCTCCTGGCAGCCTGGGCTGATGGTGTCTCCAGAAGATTCTGCCCAACTCTCCCTTTGCAGCAGTGAGCTGGTTGCAGAAAGCACTGGGGCTGGCTCAGGTTTAATTACCATTAAATTAAGGCAGCAGTTATAGCTTTAAATTGCACATTCTAAATGAAGGGAGAGTGGATGTTAAACTTAATGACCTGAAGGAAGCCCTCAAGGTGCAGGAGTGGGGGATTGATCTGGGGACCTGCGGTTTGCAAAGCCAGAAGGGACCAGTGCAGCGACCTCCTCTGACCTCCTGAAGGCCACCCTGAATTAATCCAGCTGGGCTGGGCAAACCTCAGGAAACATCCACTTGTGAAGTGCAGGTTTCCAGTGTTGAGGAATGCACTTCAACTCTCAATAAATCATTTCCAGCTGTTATTTACTCTGGCTATTAAAATGCAGCATCTCATTTCAAGTCAAAGCTTGCCTAGCTCAATTCCCAGCTCCTGGATCGTATCATAGCTCCATTTATTTCACAAAGAGGCTGCAATTATGGAACTTCAGTGTCCTGTGTAGGGATTAATCAGCTGTCATCAACTTGTGCCCTCTCCTTTCTTCTGATAATCTGAACAGATCGAGCTCCTGAATTTTTTTTCACTGACCACGTATTTATAGTCCTTTGCTCATTCTTGTGGCTGTTTGGAGCAAAACCAAACGTGGGGACAGCACTGCTGGTTGCTGTTGTGGTTGTACCAATTCACATTAACAGTGTGATATAATCTTTCTGTTCCCATGGGGCTTTATTCTGCTGACACTGTCAGGGAATGCATTAGACCCTTTACTACCATGGCAATGCTGGTCTTGATTTCCAAGTTTTTTCTGTATTTTAGACCCTTTCTTCCCCAAATAGACCCTTCCAGCCTGTAAAAGTGCTGTACTTGCTTTGTTCCTAGGATTCAGTTTATCCTATTTCCTAATTAGGATTTAGCACTCATTCAGTAGCAGTACTGTGGAGCACATAATGCTTGCTTGTGTTGATCTTATCAGGTTGCTTTGAATCAATACTTTCTCAACTTCATTATTTACCATTCTCCTAATCTTTGTCAGTCATTTGACATTTTTATCAAATAATGTTTTCGTATTTTCTTCCAGCTTGTTGATAAAAATGTTGTATAGCTGAGGGTCAATTACTCAGGGTGCTTGCAGGATCTCATTAGAAACACCCACCACTCTGAGGTTCCTCTGTGGAGTGACTGAAACACAGTAAAATCAAATGAATTGATTAGTGAAGTGGTATAGGAAACTGTGACAATTAGAGAACTGCCACATTAAAAGAGTGCTGTGCTGGTGGAATTCAATGTAAACCACATGGTGCATTGTTTTGTAAAACAATTTTTACAAACTCAGAGAGAGAAAATAACCTCTGGGTTATTCAGTTGTTCTGGGCTGTGACTTTTTAAGGCTGAGTTTTTATATTGGATGAAGCTTCAGTATCAACAGTGCTGTGATTTTTAAAGGGTTCATTGCAGTTTCTTTTCTTTCTGGCCTTTTTTTCCCTTGAGGGAATAAGCATTCCCCCTCATGGCCAGAGCCGGACCAGCAATGGGAGGGTTCCTCAAAGAGCTGGGGCATTCTGGTCTGATGCCTTCTGTCTCTGTACTAGTTTGTGCTGTCCTTCAAGTGTGGTGCCTGAGCATGGGGAGACACCTTGCTAGAAATGCAGGTTTCTGAGCATTCCATGAATCAGGAGTCTCAGGGGAAGTTCAGCACATGCAGGTCGGTGGCTCTTGAGTTTTGGGTAACAGGGCGACACTTCCTTTGAGCGTTAATGTGGAAACAAGAGATTTCATAAATCATAAACAAGCACAGCTGATGGGCAGGGTCTTGTCGACCTTATTGCATTTACATCAGAAACTTTGCCTATTTCAGTGGTGTAGATTATGGGATGTGATTTTTCACGCTTTCTAATATCAAGGCAAACCCGACCAAGAAAGCTTTGTTGCCTCAAGACTAATGAGGTTGTAAAACTCTATCCATAAAATCAGAATAATAGTATTCCCCTGCATCACAAGATTGCTGTAAGTACATATGTATATTCTGCACTTGCATGGCCTAATAATGTGAGAGCAAAACTTCATTTATTCATGTGAAGGACAAGTTTCTGCAGTGCACAAGGTTACAGGTAAAATCCCAAGATTTTCCACCTCACTATGTAAATAGAGAGGAACACCAGTATGGTTCATTTTATACAGTGAATAATATAACAGCAATTATTGCTGAAATCTTTATTTGTCTTCCCACGCAGTTATCTGCTATGGTTTCTTTTGTGTGTTCTCATTTGTTTAATTAAATTACATTTGGTCTTTCCAGAGTCCTTTCTGTCCCTGCTTGTTGTGGACATTTATTAATAGTGTCACTTGGTTGATAGTCTGTTAATTTTAATCTCGTCTGAATTTGATTAACTTTGTCTATTTACACTTCAGAGACTTTTCCCTGTATTCAGAAGGGCTTGCTCTCTCTTCCCACTGTTAGAGCAAGGCAAGTTGTGTGCGTACACTGGGCAGGTGCTTTAATAGCACTAATTAATCAAGAAGCAGTGCAACAGAGGAAGGAAAACATTACAAATGAGTGCAGCCAATTGACATGCAGAGCACCCTGCCTGACCCACCCTGGGAGTTACCCTGGCATCACCCAGCAGTGCAGAGAGAGGCAAACCACATCCCTGACAAACGATCAGCAGCTGCTCCTTGGCACCCAGCCCTTTGGCTTTAGGTCAGGTTAGGGTTTAAAGCACTTTTAAAGCACTAATCTCTGCTGCTTTAGGTTTCTGAAACCCTGTGATAGCACGGTGTAAGGACTTGAAAAACCCCAGTCACTTCTGGACATGTTCAGTGCAACAGCATCTTGTCAGTGTTTAAATGAGTTTTGTCAGCTCTCAGGTGTCTGGTCTTTTTCTCAGGGCAGCAGGTCTTGCTCTCTCACCTTGTTCTGCTTTTAAGTTTCTAGTGCTTAGAGTTGTTGGAGAGAAACTTTCAAAATGTGGACTTGAAATACTCAAAGCCCTCACTGCAAAACAAGAAGTATAAATATAAACACTCAAATGCATTTGTTTTAAAATCTATGATTTAAAACCATTCTGAGAGGGGCTGAGAAAAGGTTGGAGGGAGCCATGGATTGCCTTTGTCTCAGGGAAATGGCTTGTCTGGAAACTGCTGGGTGCCTCCAGGAGTGACTAGAACCTTGTCAGGGTGGGGGAATGTGCAGAGGATGTCTGTGCTCAGTTCCTCTGGAGTTTGTGCTAGGCAGCATCTCTTGCACAAGGTGGGGTGGGTGCCCTAGGTAGAATTTGTGTTTCTGACACCCAAAATGCTTTGGCTGCCAAGCAACACGGAGAGGGCACTTTCTTTAGCTGGTTCTGAAACAATACAGTCACCTCTCCTTTTTTATCCATTTTTATTAAGAATTCTGTGGGCAGGGGCTCAAGGCAGGGCACATCACAAAGGGCTGAGCCTCTTGTGCAGAACAGAGCTCAGACACGAGGCACAAGGGTCTCCTTGCTGGTTGTGCTGAGTGGCTTTTTTCCCCCTTAATAATTTCAGTTAAGTTAAAATTCACTGTTGGTTCACCTTGATCTGTACAGAGAAGTGAAATTCCTCATTCTTATCTCTGGATTTGTCTGTGGGTTTAAGAGTTCAAGCACCTCACAGCCCAAAGGATTGTTGCCCAATTAATCAAAGTGTTTCTTTATATTGCACTAGTGAAGAGAGTGAGAAGAAAACAGGTCTCTATACCCCTGTCTCTTCAAAGAGATAATGTGTAATTATTAAGAAATGCTGTTGCCAGTTGCCTCCTCTCTCTCCCAGTGGAGGCAAGGGGCAAGGATCACACACAATCACCTTTCCTCATTTTATCTAACAAGGGTGAAATTCTACTGTCAGGCATATTTTCCAGTTTAAGTCGTGATGTACAGCAGATTGTTATGCATGATTATAAAGCCTAATAAATTTCTCACCATCTCATTTTCCCTGGCTGGTGGAAGTCAGGGATTAAATACCATTCTGATGGGTGCTAAGGTGATGAGGAGAGCTGCACTCACAGCCCACAGCACAGGGCATATCTGCCCCTTAAACTGTGAGTCAGGAATATGTAATTTGTGTCAGCTAGCCTGATGGAGATTTCCCAATTTCCCTCCCATTTTGGGAGCTCTCAAGCTGTGGGTGTTTGGGTCCATACTAAGCCTGGCTTGTGGGGCTGAGCCAGCGAGACTGGGACTTCCTGCTGGTACAGGACTGGGAATTAGGAGCCCCTGGAATGGTCATTCAAGGGAGCTTGGCTTGCTAAATGCAGGATGAGGTTCCGTGGTCACTTTGCTCCATCGTTCATTCTGATTTCACATCAGCAGCTGATAATCTGTGAGCGATGCAGTGTCTGCCTGGGTTATCTGGAGTACCTGGCACTGCCTGAGGCAGGGCCCTGTTACTCTTGCAAAATTAATAGGAGATGAATTCTGAGAGCAAAATGGGAGAATTAAGATGTGTGAGGGCTCCATTAGCTGCTCCTGGAGTGCTGTAATCCACACTGGTGTTGGCTTTCATCACAGGGAACAAAAGCTTTTGTGGTTTCCATACATCACCAATTCTGTCTGCATTCAGGGCACCTGCCCTGTCAGTGCTTTCTGCTTGCAGTGTGTGGTAGGAAATATTTAATGTAGAGATGATCAGAGTGGGGGCCTGGAAATATTAGTGAGACAGTTACAAGTTGAGGTTAGAAAGGTGAAATAGTGAGGAAAAAAAATAGTGTGATCTTTATGTAAATGCGAACTGTTTCAAAGATACCTGAGAGTTTTTGTCTCCTTTTCTTAGAGTTAGAAAAATTTAATTGAGTATCTCAGAGGGTGACTAATAAATTTCTGGCCTACTACATGTTGTTGAATTGCTCATCTTTGCCAAACATAGAGATCAATTATGCTAACAAGGGACAGTCTACAGCTGGGATTTTGCTCTACCAAGTTCTCAGCATGGACAAGGAGCTTTTGTGGTTTCTGTGAGAAGCCCAGCCTGGCTCAGCTCGGTGCTGTCAGATTGTTTGTCTCAAGAGAACTGTTGGGGAGACAGGCATTTTCCATTATTGCTTTCCTAGTGTTAAATTTGATTTGTTCTCTTGCCTAGTTCTTGCTACAGAAACCAATCATGCCCTGATTTACTCCCCTTTCTTTTTGGTTACACAATCATTTGGAAAGAACACCCCAAATGATCCATTCAGCTTCACACTGGCACAACTCTGCTGAAAGGTTGGAGTTTTTAAACTGCTCTTTTATCTCCTCCTCTCTCTCATTCTCTTCAGGTTACTTAAAACATCAGCCAGAAAAACACTGCTGCACCAGCGATTACTGGAAATAAAAGTCCTGTTTAAACTCCTGTATCATAGCAAGCATTCGTTTTCAATATGTGAAGCAAATCCATTGTAAATGAAGAAATGAGGGGGCAGAGTGGGGCAGTGGCAGAACTGGGGTACAGATATTGCAGAAACTGAGTTCTTGGGGTCTGAACAACTGAACTGGAAATGCAGTTGGAGGGCAAATTGTGGGAATGAAATGGAAGCTGTGTTGTAGCAAAATGTACTATTCAGTACATCAGGGAAAAACCATACCACTAACAAGTCAAACCACCCATATTTCTGGTGAATCCTGACAAGCAGGAGCTGCTATTAAAGGAATTTGAAAGACCTCAGTGTGCAGTAAGGTCACTCTTCCCATGACTTCCATGATTCTTTGTATGCTACGTGGAGTTTTCTGAAATACAGCTCCTTACCACAACACACATAGGTCTTAAAATTATGCTCCCTTACCATTTTATGTCTCCATTAGTTCAAATCAGTTTCTGATCACTTTGATTTTTTTTCTGTACTAACACAGGATGTTTCCACCTGAACTGCAGATTTTTGAAGGATCTTGCATATGTTAGATTCTACATAGTCAAACTTGTGAATGCTGCTGAAATTACTAAAATATTAATTCACAAATATGAATTTCCTGGATGCATAATGCACAGTCTTTAGCATGGGTCACATTTACTCTGAAGGGCACAGGACAGAGCTGAGTAAGTTTTAAGGCAGATCATGAAATGGTAACATCATTTACAAAGGAAGCCTGTTAACTGATAGGTTGGAGAGGGAGAAGCTATTTTGGTTCACTTATCCCTATAGATTTACTGGCAAATGCAATCTAATCATTGCTTGCAATGCAGTTGCAAGGGGGGAAAAAAGGGGAAAAAGAAAAACAAACCAGCTTTTCAGAGCTCAACTTTATTTTAATAGGTTAGGCTGGTGCAAACCTGTGTGATGCTGTTTCAGATGAAAGGACTGAGATCTAAAAAGTCTCCATTCTGTCAAACTAGAAAGGACGTGAACTATTATTTTTGACACAGAGGGGAAGTAATCAAATATTTAGGTCTTTTGTTTTCATTAACCAGAACAGGAGAATAAAAAATAGATACCAGAATATTCCTTTTGATTTGCTTCAAGAGTAAGTGAGGCATAGCTATTCATTCTTCTTCATTTTCTCTCAGAGATGAGAATCAGGAGCAGTGCTGTCCTCCCGGTGTGTGCTCCAGTTTGTTGTGGAAGGAGCGTTTTCTCTGTCAGCTTAAAGTATCCACACAGAGCACTTTGTCTCTCTCTGTCTCTCTTTTATTTATATGAATGGTTTTGCAGCAGAAATAAGTGCTTAAGTGCTAACTTTCTTTTTTTTTTTTTTCCCCTTGAAGAGAAGATGAACTGCATGTCAGTGTGTACAGACAATGGATGAAAAACAAACAGAATTTGTTTTGGAGGTGTTTTCATTTACTAGTTCTCAGAGCTTGATGTGAAAGTGCCTTTCAAAACACCACAGACACACCAGCTTTTGTGCTTTAAATGAAGACTGAAATTCTCTGCTTTCCAAGACAGCCATTCAAAAAGGTGAAACATAACAATTCCCATTGATCCCTCTGCAGGAGGGGGTTTTATAAGGATACCCTGATCCCCATCTCAGAGGTGGAGAAACAGAGAGAGACAGGCAGAGATTTTTGCAGGGGAGCATACCAGAGGGCAGTGGCAAATCCAGGAGCACAAGCCAGGTCTCCTGAGTCACAAATGAGATGTGGTTAAAGTCTGTGCACAGCAGAGTCTGGGCTCTCATGCAAGGATTTATGCAGGGGCTGCCGGGATGCACATTGCAATATGATTATCGTTGGAATGGACAATTGTCCCACTGGCTGTCATTGAGCAATCCTCCAGTATGGTTTGTCTGCTCAGCAAAGGAGCTGTAAATTAACTCCTTTGTTTTTATTCCTTTTATTTGAAGACCTTTTTAACTGCAGAAACCATCCTTATGATGTCAGCGGGGACAGATTAACCCAGTATGTTTTTTTTTTTTTTTTTTTTTTTCTGAAGGTGATAAAACATGAAAAATTGCCTCAAGCAAATTACAGACTGTGTCCTGTTAAAAAGCCATTAATGCCTAAGGTGTTGGGGGGTAAAAGGCATTGAAATTTCAAATATATTGGATGATTTTTTCATGGCATTTAAAGAAATGAGAGGATGCTGATTATTTTCTCCTTCAGATTGGCTTTTGTAGGTTTGGTCCAGTATTTCTTCATTAGGTGAGAATTAAGCATTACAGAAACGTACACTGTTTTCTTGCTGCAAGATATCCTAGACAATTTCTCATGAACAGAGAATTCAGTGGCTTACAAGTCATGTAATTAGGGGATTAAAATCTAAGTGTAAAAGGAATTCTGAGACTCAGGTAACAGCTGGAATGAGCAGGTTTTCTTTGCAGTGTCTGTAGGACATTGTCAAAAATAGGATCCATCTGACTAAAGATATAAATCCTGGGGCTAAGGATTTTTCTTTCTGCATGCCAGTGGAGAAGACCTGTTTGATTTAAGTCATGGTTACATGGGTGTTGCAGGGAAAGAAAGTTTCTAATAGATCCAAAGTGTATTTCATACATGGCTTTGTGATTTGTATCAACACCCTGACTTGCACTCAAAAGCAAATGGGCTTCACTGTAACAAAAGATGGATTTATTAAAAGAGTGACCAGAATAGCCTGTTATTGGTTTGGACTATCTAGCAGTGGTTTAAATGTGCTATCCATGGGAAAGCAGGGGAGAAACCTTGGGATAAAGGTGCTTAAGTGTCTGCCACTGATGTTATTTTCTGATAAACTGCCCTTCATGCTCAGAAATGATGGAATATTGGCAGTCCTTTGCTTTCTCTTGGACTGAAACAAATAGCACAAGATAAAAGATGCTGCATTTGAAATATATTTGAAAACTAAGCTGATGAAGAAGCGATGACATTTTTTTTTTTTTAGTTATGTACCCTGGCACCATGAAAAACATGTTTCCCTGTGTGAGGAGAAGCAGCTGCTTGATAACCAGTGGCATGTGAGGACACAGAATCAAATCTTCTGTCCTTTGGGCTGGATTTACCAGGCTACATCTTCTCTGACCTTGTTGACTCTGGAGCGAGAGGACACAACCAGCTGCCAGCAGCTCCCTTCTGTGGCTTCCAAAGCTCCTGCCCCCAGCTGAGGAGCACTGGCTGGTTGTGTGTGTCCTCCCAGTCCTCTGCAAAGCCCAGTGCAGCAGCCCAGCTCACCCTGCCAGGGAGCTGAAGTCTGGTTTTGTGCTAGATGAGGAGTGTAAGTGCCACTGCCTCTCGGATTGCTTCCTCTGGAGGAGGCAGTCACTTGAACTGCTCTAGCTGCAGCTCATGCCTTCAGGCAGGCTCTGTCTAGACCCATAATTGTTATGTTCTAGTCTTCAAACCCTTCTCTGCATGATCTGCAGTAAAAGAAGATGCGTGAGTACAATGATCTACATGTGTACACAGCCAAATTCTTCCTTTAATTGTGTTAGTACAACCCATCTATTGAGTGCACTAAATGCAGGGTGAGCTCTGCCCTGGCACATTTGGATTTGGACTGCTGATTAGCCTGCGATACATATTTCACTTTGCCACCAATAGGACCTTAACCTCACTTAAAAAGAATAATGACAGAACAGCCCAATTATCTGTTCCCAGAGTCCATTACCGAGGGGGAACCAAAATTACCCTTTCTGTTAAAACAGCCCAGTTCTCTATTACATTTGCATTAAAAAAGGGTCTGAGATTAGGTTGCCTTTGTGTTAGGCACTGTATGAACAAGTAACAAGAAATAGGTCCTGGCCCAAAGAGGTTACAGTGTAAATTAGACAGAAGTGGAGAGAAAGGCAGTGCCTTTCATTCATTTCCTGTGGGGAAATGAGGCACAGAGTGTGTTACACTGCAGAAGTGCACAGAGTAACTGAGAATGAGCTACACAAGCCCAGATACCTGTCTTATACTGCCAGAAGGAGATGCACACAGTGGTCTGGTTATTTTACTCCTGCAGCTGGGACTCTGGCATACCTGAGCGATGTGGATGCACACGCCCTCATTTGGGAGTTGCTTGGGTTTCTACCTGGCTGCAGCATTTGAAAAACATTTAAACAGATTAAAGCAGACCTGCACTGCTTTTCTGTCTCTGTCTCTTTACAGGAAAACACAGAGCCTCAGAACCTCAAGGCCTGTGCTCATGGGTTAGGTACCCCTGCATGGCTGTCCCTGGCACAGACAGAATTATGTGTCCCTTGGAGCTGCCCACGGCAGTGGACAGTGGCAATCCTGATTCCCAAGCACGTGAGCTGTTGGGAAACAAGAGCAATTAGAGGTTAAAACATCTTGGCTTCAATGAATCAATATTTTTTTCCCTGAAAATCTGTTTTGTTAGAAATTTGCTGATGAGCATTGTTACAAAGCAAGCTCTGACTGTTACCAAGGGAAGCTGCCAGCAGGCAGGCAGTAAAGGGAAGGTGGGAAGAAGGCAAGGATGGCTTTAGCCTCCTCCCTGTGTCCTGTTCCCCTTGCCAGGGATCTGTCTGGGTCCCCAAAGCAAAGCAGAGCTGCCTTCACCTCCTGGTCCTGCCCTCTGCACCCCTGATCTGCCTTCCACTGAGGGGATGAAGCTAAAAATTAGCAATGTGTGCTAGAACAACAACACAGATTCTTTCTTTCTGTTCTTTTTTTCTTTCTCATTCACACCCAACCTCTTTTCTCTCCCCTTTTCTCCCTTTTCTGTGTCCTGGCTGAATTTCCATGTCTTACTTCAGCTTTTGTATTGCTGGGGGGATAATACAGCCCTGAAGTAATCACTCATTTCAACACCTTCCTATCTGTGTGTCTAGTTTGAATTCATTTCCCAGCCTGCAAGAATGGATTCTGAATCTTTACAGAATCTCTGTTGTGTCTTTCCCTTTTGACTACCTTCTTTGCCTCAGAAAATCCATGGGCAGAATCCTGACTTCTATGAATTTATTGGCAGCCAGGCCAAGGGCTGACCTCACGTGTTTGGTGAGAGACCTTTCCATAACTGCTGCAGGAAGAACTGCCCATAAACAAGAGCTCTGAAGAGCCTGGAGTGCAGCCAAATGGGGAAACAAGGTTGTTATTGGCATGATTTTAATCACGATAGACAATTAGCAAAGCTTAATTATATTGAGAAAGAAAATCAGAGCAAGTGGCAGTAATGAATTTTCCTAGTAAATCTCTTGTGCTTCAGCATAAAACCAGCTGACCTATAAATACAATGAAATTAGAGGAGGTGTTTGCCCACATGGCTTCGCTTTGTGCTGCCTGGGCTGTGAGCGTGGCTCCGAGTCCCTTTTCATCATCTTTCTCTCCTGCAGTATTAATTCTGGGAACAGAACTGCAGTTTAGCCATTTAGATGACACCCAGTGTCAATAGGCAGCAAGAGGAAGCTTTTATTTATTTTTTTTCTGCAGCTCAACTTGGTAGTATTAGAAGTTAATAGGCTTAGAGAGCCAAGGATTTTTAAAATACTGCCGTTAGCTAAAATAAATATTATTTAGAACTCACTAAGTGGGTTATTTTTTAATATTGTGAAAGTCGGAATGTTTCCAGAGGATTTTCTGGCTACAATAAAAATACTAAATTGAGTACTATCAGCCTTAGAAGATTTCAAAAAAGATTTCTCTTGTTTGTGTTGGTAACCTATAGACCTGATACTTGGAGAGTGAAAGCATCTGGCTTAACTCAAGAGTGCTATTTAAATCATTAAACCTTTTAATAGCACCGTAATAATGGAGCTTATAAAACAAAGCAGCTTCTGGTGAAAGCACAGAAATCCCTGTGGGCAATTTTATGTTAGATATCTTTAAATGCAAACTGTGCTTTGTGGAGGTGTGAGCAGTTCTTTCTCCTCTCTGTTGTAAAACCCAGGAAACTAAAATGCACCTCAGCAGCCAAAAATGGCCAGGTGGGTGTCAGAAAAAGCCTGAAGTGACCTTGACAAAGTCCAAACTGCTCACGAGGATCTGCAGGGTGGCAGATGAGTGAGGGCAGGGGTGTCTCTGCTGACGGTGCTGAAATCTGAGGGTTTATTTGGGTCTGGGTGGCTTGAGTGCATCTCCACCTGTTCTGGGGGTGGCAGTGCTGTGGTGGAGTTGGAGGTGTCTCAGTTCTCTCCACTTCCACAGACAAAAGTTGGTATTTTCTGAGTGTTCCTGATGTCTTAAATTTCAGCTTTTGTATTTTTCAGATTCTCTGCTGCTTTAGTGTGTACTTCTGAGCTTCATAGTAGGGGATGGTGAGCTCTCTCCACAGTGTGGGGAGACAAAACAATTCCTGATCCAGCTGGGCACCAAGGACAAATGATCCAAATCTCAGGCCCAAGAGCACAAACACTGTGGGCTGGAGAGAGAAAGACAAGTAGGATGGGACTTCATAACCTAAAGCTGCAATTGGACAATTAACTTCAATATGCTAATAGACCAAAACTTCTAAAAATGTGAGACCTTGTGACAGTTGTCAATTTTATGACCATTTTGGTTCATCTTGGGTGCAGCCCTGGCTGGGCTCTTGTGCTGCCCAAGGTGGATACATTGAGGAACTCCTTTGAATAAATCAAAGTTTTATTGTTTAGGTGTGTCCAGCGTCTAGGTCAGCCTTCTCAAGGCATCATCCCCACAAGCACAGAGCTGTGATTCCAATGGGATCAACACAATGAGGGAAATTTTGGGTGCACTCACAGCATCTTCACCCCAAGCTCTTGCTGCTGCTCTCCCATTTGGGAATCACACTTCTGGCTGAGAGATAAGAGATGTCTGTCACTGCCATGCACATCCCCACAGCTCTGTGTGTTCCTCCATAGTCTGAGCAGAGCGCTGTGCTGGTCCCCAGTGCACCCAGCATGGATATGCCTGAACCAGGATCACAATTCCCAGTCTTTTAGGAATTCTCTTCCCCAGGGAAGGTGCCAAGTGCTCAATTTGTTTGAAACCATAGAAGAAGCAGGAGAAGTATGTTTGTATTTTTCTCTGAAATTCCTGAGGATGTGCTGGATGCTCCGCTGCTTCAAACTGGCTTTTCTGTTAAATTCAGATTTCACTCTCCATAACAAGTTACCTGCAATGAGGACTGTACAAATTTAGACTGAACTCAGATATTCAAATCCAAGAAGTTTCACATCTGGGGCTTCACTGTAGAACTCTTTTCAATTTGGCTTTTTTGCTCTTGTCTGCAGACTAAGCAGAAGGGAGCGAATATCTGCTTCATGCTGCCCTTGCATCAGAGATCCTAATTTTGACTGGCAAGTCAGATTTCCCCAAACAGAGGCAAAAACCAGAGAGAGCCTCTTTTTACAAACCATTTCTGAAACCCAATTAACTCACTGGAATAATCTCTAACTCTTCTTGTTAGACACCCCAGTGCCTAAGCAGGGAAACAGAGCAGGATTCTTGTTTTTTGTGGGAAGGCTGTGAGTAGTGACAAACAAGTTCTTGCCTGTGGAAAAATCTTTTACAACTGAAAGAAAAATGTTTTAGCATTTCAAATAGCTAATGCTCTGAGATCAAGTGAAGTTCTTTGCTTTAGGAAGTGAAATGAATCTATTTGACGGGATATTTTATTAATCGGTTTTAAGTTTTAGCAGTTTAGTTTTACATTTCCATGAATATTGTAGTATCATAGGAATTTGTGATAATGTTATTGGGATTATTACATGCAAGTCACTAATAGCAGAGAAGATGTAAAAATTCATTGCCATCATTGAATTTAGAGCCAAGTTAAGTCAGCCTAGTTATGTGTGATTTGTGTGTGGCGCTGTCTAGGCTGAAATAGCTCAAAGCCTTTCATCTGCACTTTGTTGTGTTGTGGTGACAGCAGCATTTCAGTTGTGGAATCATTTCTGCTCTGTCTCTCACCACAGCAAATCCTGTGGAGCTGCCCAAGATCCACCGTGAACTGGGAGCTCGTTTCTTATAAGCAGTGCATTACAGATGTTTTCCATCTGTGGTTAAGAATGCAGAAAAAATGTGAAAAGCCTCATTTTTACTGTTTGCTTAAGGCAAAATCAGGCAATTAGTAGAGGGACAGGTTGATAAGCAAAAAGGGGCTGCTTGTTGCTGTCTATTCTTGCACTCCTTTGTTCAAGGGCCCAAGTTCCAAAACCTGAATTAAAGCTGAAATTATGAAAGCAAGCAAGAAAGAGGAAAATATGTATACAGCTCCCTCCATCATCCTTAGCTGGACTTTTACAGCTTCTCTGACTCCTGTGAAGCTACACCACTATTTCTCCAGCTGAATATTTACACATTGGGGCATGCTAAAAGCCCACAAATATCTAAAGTAACACCTGATGTAGTTCTCATCTGTCCCTCTGAATTAAGGTGTCGCATAGGCACTGATTGTCTTTTTTTTCTGTGAAGTTTCCTTATTGGTATAAAGATGGATTAAGTAATTGTAAAAACCAACCATTTACTCACTGGGACATGAGCACCCCAGTCCTGCTGTTGTGCAAAAGGTTGATTTTTCCTCTATATCTCCAATGATACAAGCAACTGAAAACAAAATCTTTATATAGCCTGTCTTTTACCTGCCAGACTGATCTATCTGCAGTGAGTGTCTGCCTCCAGCTGACTTTGGGGAGTGGGAAAAATTTTCCTGCAGCACGGTTTGGCTTTTGAAAATGAGGTGAAGCGAGGAAAATTGTTTGTTTGTTTTTGTAGTAAGACGTCCCCTAAAATATTTATGACCTTTTCTTTGTAGGCTCCAGCCCTTTGTGCTTTGGATTACACACTTAAGAGCTAGGCACTGGTTTTGAATGCCTAAATCAGCCTTTTTATTGGCTTCTTGTCTACAAAATGGAATAACGTGTTCTCTTGCGCAGAGGTTAATAAACCCTTGTGGAAAGCTTGTATTCCATAATGCTGAGTGCCTGGAACAGTCTGTGAGGGAATGAGCAATCTCTTCCTTCAGAGACAGTCTTGGATGGCCGGCAGTGAAAGCAGGGATTGCAGGGGAAATGCTCCTGCAAATCTGTGTTTGGTCAGGAACAGCCCTTCCGTGTGTAACCAGCCTCCAACCGTGGCATGAAAATCCCTGCCAGCTGGGCTGAGTGGAAATTCTGTGGGGAAAAATGTTTCCAAAAGTCTGGACCTCTTTTCCCTTCTGTCTTCTGGCTCCTCTGTGGCCAAGAGACTATTTCAGGTTTTTGTGTGAGGTTTTGGTTCCTTTTCCTTTGTTAAAGCACAAAGGGAGGAGTGCAGGATTGTTTACTAACCTGGATTTATGGAAGTGCACAGAGGAGGGAAAAAACCCCTCAGCTACTACTTACACACATCTAAAACAACCCAAATTCCTGTAGGAGAACCAAATTGAATAATTAAATGATCACTGGGCAAACAGATCAGGATGGATCTCACCCCTAGTGATGGAGAAGGGATTGATGTGTATTGTATTTGTGGGGTCCCCAGACAAAGAAAGGAATGATGAATCTGACTCCATGTTCTTAGAAGGCTAATTTATTATTTTATGATATGATATGATATGATATTATATTATATTAAAGAATACTAAACTATGCTAAAGAATACAGAAAGGATACTTACTGAAGGCTAAAAAGATACTAAAGAAACTCATGACCCTCTCTCCAGAGTCTGACACAGCTTGGCCATCATTGGCCAATAAGACAAAAACAATTCACATGAAGCCAATGAAACAATCATCTGTTGGATAAACAATGTCCAACCACATTCCAGAGCAGCAAAACACAGGAGAAGCAAATGAGATAATATTATTTTCCTTGTTCTCTGAGGCTTCTCAGCTTCCCAGGAGAAGAATCCTGGGCAAATGGATTTTTCCAGAAAATATGACTGTGACAGATGTGGATGCAGCTTTACTCAGAATCAGGTGCAACAATGACAGAAGTGTTTCTACAAGGTTATAATTGTGAATCTCATGCAAAGCACTACTCCAGTCTGCTGGAGTTTAGAGGTCTTGTTTTCAGTAAACCTTCCAGTTGGGGGCAGATACAAGAATTCTGCTTGTATCTTTAGTAGTTAAGGAAATGAATGCAAAAACATCCATGCATTTAAAGGAAGATCAGTGGTGGGTGGAAGCAAAGGAACATTTTTTTCTTTTCTTCTGTTTTGGTTAATGGCTAGGAACTCTCACTCAGCTAGAGGAACTCACTGTGAGGTACTGTACCTGTAAGTGGCAGACTCCTGTCACATTATGGCTGGAACCCCAGGTTTGCCATTTTGAGGAAAGAAAAGAACCCCAGCAAACCTCAGAACAGCAGCAAATCCATATTGTCCTGCTATGCTTTAATGTACAACAAGGGCTGGGGAAGAGGGGGCCATGGGTTAATTATGCTTTGCACAAAAAAGGAACTTCCTTTTAACAGTTTGGTTTTTTCCTAATTCCACAGAACTTACTAAATGAATGGATAAATGCCTGCATTGTACCATTCATTTTCTTGTTTTCTCTTTAAACAAAAGAGGTTCAATAATATAAATTTGGCATTTTGAGAGAGCTTTTTGTGTCACGAAGCACACAAAACAAGTGTGTGCTGTCCTGGCAGTCAGAGGGCAGAGATGCTACTCCTGTCACCTTCTGGGAGCTGTTTTGGGTCAGGGCTCAGCTGTGGATGCCTTGTGCTGGCTCCTGTCAGTGCCTGTCCCTCTCCATGGTGTATCCATGCTGTATCCCTGCCTTTCCCTCTCCTCTATGGATGCATTTCCCTGTCGTGCTGCTCCTGTCTGTCCAAATAAACCCGAGTTAATCCCAGCTGGAGCAGGGATGGTGAGGGCAGGACTCACCGGGGTCACAGCTCCTGCCAGCTGTACAACTGGGCAACTTTATTTTTAGCATATCCCCAGCCTGACTTATCAGTGAAGCACTTTGAGGTAACAACTTCAGCGTGTTTGATGTTTGCTCATTTTGAAAGATGTCATTTTAAGAATTTCTGCAAGTTTCAAAACTGCCCTGTGGGAGATCTGTTCCATGCCAAAATGTCATTTCAGATTCTAAACTACATACTCCCTCATACTTTCTCTTTATAAATGTTTCACAGCACCTGCATTTTTTATCATTGCACTTTTGTGTGACCTGTGAGTTCCTTGTAACTAACCTACAAGGCCTGTCTGGGGGAAGTAACAGAATTATTTTAAATGAGCTTTTTTCCTCTATCAGAAGGTAAAGTCACCACCCAATTACTTCTTCCTTATGCATAGATATTTGTATTAATATTTTTTTAAATGCAGTGTTTATAGCATCATTCATAGGTCTGTGTTAAAATTAAATCAAATGTGTCCTGGGAAATGAATGCTTAGTTTCATTTCTAACAGTTTTTAGAACCAGGCCTTATTTCTTCTGTAGCAGATGAATCTCCTGATATTTTCTCCCAGTCATCAACCTTCATTCCT
This sequence comes from Onychostruthus taczanowskii, assembly GCF_017590055.1. NCBI lineage: Eukaryota > Metazoa > Chordata > Aves > Passeriformes > Passeridae > Onychostruthus > Onychostruthus taczanowskii. The sequence goes on from NW_024504786.1 coordinate 2,768,334, forward strand.
GGGCCAAAATTATGTGTGAAATCCTGCTTGATGGCTTTCCTGGTAACACTAGCACTCAGAGCAAACATAAAAATAACCTGAGATAATATTTACAGTGAGCACCTCTGAAAGATCCTCTTCGATGGGAAACACCATCAAGGGAAAGGAGAGGGAATCCTTGAAATGTTCGTTCCAATGCTGGTAGCATGGGTAAGTGAGCACCAAGGGCAGGTGTGCAGCTGTAAAAATGTAAATGTTGGTTAATAACAGCACAAAACTGGAGTAATTGCAGGTGTAATGACCATGAGTCAGAAGCTCTTTCCAGTTCCCAGCTCTCCGAAGGCCAGTGGGGAGCAGCAGCCCTGGGGAAGCTGGGAGAGGGGTTTTGACCTGTCCCCCTGCAGCACCTGTGGAAGGGTACTCAGCCACGAGGCTGGGGGTTGTTCTGCCACTTCTGATCTCTCCTGTTTAAAGCCCTTCCACTTCCCAACAATAAATATTCATTGAGCTGAAGGGCAGGGGAATGAGAGATGGAATTAGTGAGGGCATGAGCTTAAACCTGGTTCTCTTATCTCGGTCTCTTTCATATATTTTGATCAGAAAATTTTTAATGTGGATCTATGAAGCCTTTGCAGAAAATGTTTTGGGCAAACTGATTTCTGCACAGCCTCCAATAAGTGCATTGTTTTTAATGAAGCACGTTGTGCAGGCAAACATGCACAGATAAAAATCTGTAGGGAGGGCAAGTCCGATGGGAATTAGTTATTGTGTCAGTCACAAAGGATCATAGGGGTGTAAACTCTTCAGTTGTCACTGGGACTGTCTGTACTGTGCACATGGAAAGTTAAACCTGCTCTTCCCACCTTGTTCGGGTTTTGCTTCTGGGTTTTTTTTTTTCCCCTCCACAAATATTTTTGCCAGGATTTCTCGGTGCACAGAGCCCTGCATTTGGATTGGATTTTCCCTTTCCACTGAGCTGTGCACGAGGTGGTATAATAAGATCTGATAGTCATATCTTTTTTTTTACAGCTACAAAGTCATGAACTCCAGGGCAGTATTTCCACCTCACAGCAGGCTTCAACAGAGCAGTGTAATACCTCTGGCAGCCTTGGGCTGCTCTGTTAGGAGGAACACTGGGTGCCCCCGACAGTGCTGATTTAAGCTTCACAGTTAACATTATTTTTAAGGACTCAGGACACAGAAAACCTCTGAGAAAACTGGTTGCTTCTGTGCTCTCCCCACAGAGCTGACACTGAGAATCAGATGTCACAGCAAACCTTTCCAGGCAGTGCTGGCTGAAATTGTTCAGAGCTGTCCTGAAAAGCAAATAACTAATGGCTTAAAATAAAAGATAGGAAAGAGAAATTTCTCCATAATTTAGCTGTCAGGAGAAAGGGACTCTGGTCTTAAGACTAAAGAGTTCCTGTGGAAAATGTGTTATTTTTGTGCTGAATAGGTTAACTTTGTGATGCTATTGAAAACTAAAATCCTGTAACATCCACCCTTCCTTTCATTTAGCTTCTTGATGATGAAGATGCGTGACCCTTCCCACCACTCCCTGCCACCTCCATTTCCCTGGCTCTGCTCTCATAAAGATGTTTTCACTGCCAGTGGATTTCCAGAGTGGGGAAGGTTAATGAGCAATCGGCACTGATTGCCCTTTTCCAGGCCTGGGAAGTGCAGAGCCCCACGGGGATCAGGGACACCTCCCTGGGCACAGAGAGGTCACTGGCCAAAGAGCAGGAGATCAGCATCCCTGTGCTCCCTCCCTCCCTCCCTCCCTCCCTCCCTCCTCCACCATTTTTTTTCCGCAGGGTGAGAAAGAATTAATTGCCCAAAGTAGTCACCCTGCAGCTCTTTGTTAGGAAACAAATTTTTGTGGTTAAAGCTTTTTAACGAAGGGAAATCAGTAAAAATGTTTGTCAGTACCTTGATGACAAGGCAGCGATCCCAGCCAGAAGAAATACTCTTCCCCAACCAGAAATACTCTGTCCAGCTTCTTGCAAGACTTTATGTGAGGATGTGGCAAGAGCAGTGACTGGAAAATGATGAAACTGTCTTGGTGATGTCCCTCCACCAACTACAGGCCTGGAATAACATAAGACAACAAGGCTTGTTCTGAAGTCAGTGACCAATTTTTGTTTTAAAATGGCTTTTTAAACATTGAACAAATTTTGCACGAGACAAAGCACTGAGGAAAATGACAAGTTACTGTTTGTGTTGAAAGATTAATTTAATTTGTATTCTGCTTGAAATTAAAACATTGAGTTAATATACATCTAAAATGCACTGTTACCAGGAACCAGAGGCAGTGTTTTACTGTTTCTGTAGTGAGTGTTTGTAATCTAATTAAGAAATAATAAAAATAAACACAACACAAGAAAGCCAGAGGGAAATGGTCAATGAGAATAGATGAAATTTCCGAGAGTGTTTGCAGTGAACTTACAACAATAAAGGGAAGCTTGGGAAACTTAGGGGAGTTACTTTTCCTACAAACCTATTTATGGCCAATTCTTCCCATTTCCTATGGTGACACTTTTTTTTTTTTTTTTTTTTTTTTTTTTTTTTTTGGTGCTCTTCAAGTAAAGCCTGCATAATGCTAACAAACCATAGAGCTTAGAGACCCGTGAATGGTGTAAATCACAACTGTGGTCACAATCAAAGCTGGGTTTGATTGCTGGGTTTTTAGAACAATAATGAATTTGTTGTGCACAGACCTGCCTGTGCAGAAGCTGCTGCTGGAGTTGGTGATGTTTGCCCACCCACAGCAGCTGGTGGGGACCTGTCCTGGCTCTGGCTCTGTCTGTCCCTCCAGCACTGCATCCCCACTGCAGCTTTTCCTCTGTGTGCTGTTCCCTGCCAGGCTTCCCTCCCTCATCTCCTTTTCTTCCCATCTCATCACCTCATAATGCTCTTTTTCTTCATTCACAAGTCAGAGATTAGAAAAATATGCTTGTTGCTGTCAAAACACATGTTCCAGGCTCCCTTCCAGCCAAGGACTACCAACTGTTTGGATGGTGATTCCTCAGGGCACAGGTCTCCTGACCTATTTTATTCAGTATTTATTGGGACAAACTCAGAGTGAGCCTCTGGGTCTCAAAGCCACAACTTCTCTACTTTTTCACAGTGTCTGGGTAACCTACCCAAAATTCCTCGATGCAAGCATAGGTTTAGGTGAAGAAAATCACCCCAGAACCTCTGTTTTTTAATTTAGAGCCATTATTTTAGAATGCAAGCAACATAAGATGTTCTTTCCAAATACTTGTAGCTTTAAAGGGATGCAGAGCATCTAAAGTGATGATTAATATGTACAAAATTACATAACTCCAGAATATGGCTAAGACTTGACAGTGTCTGTGTTCACTGAGAAAATAAATAACTATAAAGAAATATTTTTTCCTTTTATCTTCTTATCAAGATGTAAATTAATAATCCCTGTTAAAATGTAAACATATTTAGGAACTATTATTCAGAAGTCCTGATGGCTTTTAACGTCATGATTTTTGAAAGTAATTTGAATGCATTCCACTCTTCATCAATCATAGCTTCTCTTGTTCTGAGAAGAAACCAAAAAAGCCAGTGGTGAATGCATGCTCTGTAAAAATGGAGAGGGAAGGCCTGAGAAAAGAACAGCATGATTGTACTGCCTTGCCACTGCAGCAAATAATGCACATTGTACTTTCAAAGGGGGAGAAAATAGAAGTTTTGGCAGGCTCCACTAGAATAAGTAATTTAAAAGCTATCACAGAGCTATCTGACCAAAACCACTGGGTTTAATTATGCTTATGGGGAAAAGGAATAAAAACAAGAAAACATTTTGGACAGATTGGGTGGATTCTTCCACATCTGATTCTGTTGTGAGATGGTCCAATAGGAGCTCATTTTCCTGCAGTGTAAGTTATGTTTATTGTGCATTATCCCCACGCTGGATCATGTAGCTCATATATTTTGCTTTATGGGACAAATCAGATAACAGTTTAAGGCTGAGGGCTAACTGACTGTGTATATCCCCAGCTGGTTAAACTGCTGGTTGTCACTGGGCATCTTTCATGGGAAAGGCAATTTCAGGAGGATGAGATTCCATCTAACAGAAGTACCTCAAGTACATTTTTGCACTTGCTCACATGCAGTATTTATTTCATAGCTATCTATGCAGAAGATAAATGTGAAAGATACAATTACTGAAAATCCCTCAGCTTGCTTGTGGCCTGTGATTCCTTTCAGCTCAAAGGTTTCAAATGATCATCCCTTACAGAAAAAAAATGATAAAAATTAGCTTGGTTTTCTATAAAAGCAGTTTTGTCTATCCTTCAATTTCATGTTGCTGGAGAGGATTTCATAGTAAATGTGAAAATGTTTATATTTGATACCCCACAAGCAGCATGACAATTACCAATTTTTGCTAAATCAATGCCAGCAAAGAGGTAATAGTAGATACTTTATGGCTGCTAAGTTTAAAATAATTCATTGAAATTAAAATATATGAATTGGATATCTTATGGCTTTTCTTTACATGTTTAATTGGATGTTGAGAAACCAACAAATGTATTTACAGGATAAAAAGATTGTGCTATGAAGAGAAAATTGGCTGAAAGAAGTAATCTTTAATGCATGTCAACGGTGACATAGAAAATGTGAGGTTGTGATGTTATGAGAGTTATGTTGTTGACTCTGTTATACTGATATAAAGTTTATTGATTCTATTAAATTCTAGATTTAAAATGTTCTCCTTCCTGGCTGTTGATATGTGCAGCATCCTTCCTTTTCTAATTTTCACTTCTTTATATAAAGGGATGAAAATGGGGCAGTGTCTGTTTCAGTTCAGCTGGTCTGGAGACACCACGGGGTGGATTTTGTGTGCCTTCCAGAGCAAGAGTTACAAACATTCTACCTGGTCTACAATGGCAGAATACTTCATAATTATTCACCTCACATTCCTTTCAAGTGATTCAGGTGTGCTTTAGTATCATCACAAAATCCCAGACTGGTCTGAGTTGGGAGGGATTTTAAAGCTCACCCAGTTCCATCCCCTGCCATGGCAGGGACTCCTTCTACTCTCCCAGGGTTCTCCAAGCCAGGGCACTTCCAGGGATCCAGGGGCAGCCACAGCTGCTCTGTGTTATACCCAGCAGTATAACAGTAGGACTCCTTCTACTCTCCCAGGTGCTCCAAGCCCTGTCCAGGGCACTTCCAGGGATCCAGGGGCAGCCACAGCTGCTCTGTGTTATACCCAGCAGTACAACAGTGACAAAAGACAATACAAGAAAGAGATATAAAGGTTTTTAAGTACTTAATGCAGACTGAGTTAGACAACTTCCACTTGCAGGGATGGTCACAGTGAGGGTGCTCAGGCCTGCAAACTGCTCCAAACCAAGGCTGTTGCAAAACTGCCCAAATCTTAAAAATAACAAAGAGGCAATGAATTGAAAACCTGACATTCCCTGTTTCTGTGGGAAAATATCTTAAAGTACACTAACATAATCTATTTTTCTACTACTTTATGATGATATCTGTGCTGGTCCATGGGCAGGATTTTGCCCTGTGTCTGTCCTACACTGCAGATATGCTTTCCTCCCAAGCTGATTCCATAACCCTATGCTACTCTCCTCTCTGTAATTGTACTGATCCATAGCATACTGGTTTTTTCCCATTTGACCTTTGCTTTTCACTGACATTTGCAAAATGTGACTAAGTTGAAACCAGACTAAATAGATGTTAACAGCAAAATCTTTTTGCTGCTCTTTCTATTAAAAAATAAATCTATTTTCTAGAACTGCAGAATGCGAGGACAAATGCAAAAGTTCTGATATTTGCCATTACTACAGCACATCCAAATGCAATTAAAGGCATTGACCACTTGCTTATTTTTATGTGCTGATTTACACAAATCTATTCAAAGTAATGAGAAGCCCAGCTGGTACAAATCGTTACCAAATGCCTTTCGTAGCCACCTTTAGCCAGAGAACATTTGTTCTACGTTAACTGAGAACAAACTGTTTCAAATCATGCTGCAGTCCCTCAGAACTATTAGACACACATTTATCAACTGTTTTGAAAGGCAAAATTAATTTACATGCTTCTCCAACACCAGATGTGTGTTCTGACATGTCGTGGTACAACTGAGCCCAGCGTCTCAGTGCAGCTTTTGGGTGGAGGGGACATTTCCTCGCTGGGCAAAGCAACCTTGGCAGCAAAAGCTGCTCAACAACCTATTTATTAGTATCTGCACTCCTCCCCTGCTGTTATATTAATATAATGAATTGTTCACAGGTGCTCCAAATGAGGTTTAGATGATCGCTGGGAGCTTTGTTACTCAGACAAGCCAAATCGAAAGGAGCAGATGCAACAGTCCCCCAGCAGAAGTACAAAGTATGACTTAATGAAGGTCATTCTGCACATTTTGGCCTTGGTGACCCTATGAACAATCAGACTGTCATTATTTTACTGTTTCTAGACAGAAAAGTGATTGCTTCTTGCCCATTTGCCTTGATATTTTTTAGTTGTCTTTATTACATCATTGGGAGCTCTTAATTGCATTTAATCCTACTCTCTTTTAGCTAAAATGAGATAGCTCCCATATGATTGTTGTTAATCCATGCTCTAAGTCATGTTTGAGCTTTAATGCTCTTTTTTTGTGGCGATGGTTAAATCACAGTGTGTATTCAAACACTGGGCCAGGTGAACAGATAATAAAATGGACATTCCCAGCTGGATATGCAAAATGGGAAGTTGGAAATGGTGCCAGATACACAGCCTGACCATTTCCTGCAGGTAATAGTGGTGCTGTCTAAAACCTGTGGTTTTGGTGGCAGATACAAACTAACCCAATGCCATTATCCTCAGAAGGCCTGTGTGTGCACTTAGTTTTGTAAATGTTGATTTACTGCTTTAAAAGTCTCCTCAAAGGCTGTGCAGGATGTGAAAGAGCTGCAGAGCCTGGGAGGTGAGGAATTGTCATAGGTGTCTTTGGGAAATGGAGGTGTCAGCCTAGCAGAGGCCCGGGTCCTTCCCCCCGACTGCCACAGATCTAACTGGGATTTTGGAGAAAAGCTCATTTATGCCTATTCTTTATGATGAAAAAAAGGGGCGAGGATTTTTTTTCTTAGTAGCCTTTTTGGCTGTGTTTAGTTCATGCATTTCTGAGATAAGGCTTTTCCCTTGCTTTATGTCTTACACTGCTCATCATAAAGGGATTGTGGTCTCGGCTGGAGCCTCTCAGTGCTGTAATAATTGCAATAAATGTGAGGGCTACTGCACCCAAAGTGCTCCTTAATGTCCTTCTGCCCCCAAATGGGAAAGAGAAGAGGCTTTTTTCCTTTTTTTTTTTTCATTTTAAAGGGAATGCACTAAGGTCACAACGTGCATCAAAGGTCTGTCTTTGCATCACTCAGCCCTCCACTAGGCAGGCTCTCTAACATGCACACTTTGATAGTTCAGTGACAGATCTCACCAAGGAGAAAGGACAGCATTTTAACCTTGAGTACACACTGCAGGAGAAAATTGCACAGGGACAGAAAAGCCATGTACAACTCCTGTGCAATGAGCCGAAGAAAAGGATCTTCATTGGGCTTTCCATCTAGAGGGGGTTTGGCAAGGAGCTGCCAAATGCTGTTGTTTAGTAAAAGGTGGGGGTTGCAGTGATTCACAGTGGCTGCAAGTGGTCAGTGGTGGAATTCCCAAGAGGATACCACTCCTGCCAGCAAATATTAACTGAGGAGAGTGAGACTGTAGTGCAAACATGAGCACGATATTCGTAGTTCTCCCCAGAAGAGACATCAGTTTTCTCCTTTCTCAGCAGTGTACATCCTTCTTTGCTCCAGCGGGACACAGTGTGTTCAAGATAAGGTATAACCTAACTCTTGGGTGGGTTTTAGTGTGAAAAATGTGAATCTGGATGCTTTTCTGGCTTGAGCCTTGCCAGACTTTGTTTATATAGGTTTACAGTGGACTCCTGGGGGCAGGTGTCTCATTTCTATTGGGCTTCAAGGCAGAGGCCACAGAGTGGAGCGCAGAAGTAATTGTTGGATCCAACCATGAAAACTGCTATTACTTGGTGTCTCTGTGACATCTGTTACATCCTGTTGTGCATGTGATGAGAGGCAGATTTTGTTTCATTTCAGAATCTGTTGGTGAGCATGAATAGTATCTAAAATAGCTGATGGCTCATCAAAACACACATAAAAGCCATGCTTCCCGAGCTCAGCTTCGGGAGGTGTAGCAAATCAGGGCTCTGTAGCAGGAGCATTCAGTTCCCAGACTGTGGCAGAGGCAAAGCAGGGAGTAGGTGTGTCAGGCACACTGCAAAACGCCCTGTTGGACCCAGAAAGGAGGAGCAGCAAAAGTGGGAGGGTGGATTTATGGCTACCTGGCTACAAACACCAGCAACTTGTGCTTAGTTTCAGCAGATTTCCCCCGGATTTGCACATTCTCCCATCCCAGCTGGACGCAGGGGGATTGTGTGTCCCCAGCACAAATACGGACAGCGCCAGGCAGGGCTGGAGCATACGTTCCCACAGATTTGGGGTTGCCACGGGGGCACGGGGCTGGGGGAGCCGCTGCACAATCCCATTTTCTCATCCTGGCATATGTGCTCCTGGTCGCATTCCGGAGCCGTGCGTTTTACAGCTCTCCTCCTTCCTCATCAACAGGCCAGATGGATCTAGTCTTGCCTACCACCCACTCCTGAGCTGTGCTGTTTATTGACATTTGTCACTCCCAAGGACTTGTATTTGAGCAGAAGTATCCAGTTGGCTGCTATAGGTCTTTTGTAATTCGTTAGCTATTTAATCAAATTTTGACTTTTTTTTTTCCTTCCTAAAGACCATGTCTATGATTTATTCAAGTCCCGAGTGAAAATATGTAATATCAAAAGCTTTGTTTTTTAAACAATATGGATTTTCCCTGCTCTGAAAGCTGACAAACATCTTGGTGTTCTTAAAATTTATTTTTCTGTTGAGGAAACAAGCTCATTGTAAAGGAGATATGCATAGGCAGATGTTGATGAGAAATGAAGGAGTCAGAAGGGAAGGAGCTATTTGGCTTAACAATACCTCAGATTTCTTTTTATTCTGTGTGCAGCCTTGATTCCATGGAACTTCTCTGGATCCTGATGCTGCTGGTTTGGGCAGTTTCGTTAGAGGCTGGCATAGAGACTCAGTCTTTAATGCACAGTACACGTGAGAGCCTTCCAAAAGTTGCCATGATGTGTGTTTAGCATCTAAAACTGGAATTTGGCCCTCACGTTGGGATGAAGGGGTGCCAGTGTATCCCCCAATTTGTTGAGTGTTATCCTGATTTGGAGAAATACCACCTTAGCCACAGGAACCACATATCTGAAAAACTATAATTTCTTCTGTGTATACGCTGTGTATTCTCTAAGCTGGGCCTTCAGCATATGACAACTGCCAGTCTTTTAAAAATCCCATTTGTTAACGTTCTTTGGAATTATCCTGGTTTTGTGGCAGTGGATGAGGACTCCATAATCAGGTGGTATAGATTTTGTCTTGGTTTTGTCATAATTTCTTATTAAATGTGAATAAGAATGCCAGGAATGAAAAAAGACACAGACATTTAGGAACCTAAACTCCAGTGAGTGCCAGTGAGTAGTTTTCTAATATAAATAAATAGAATGTATTTGAGATATTCTTTTAAACCTCAGTGTTTTGTCTCAGGCTAACGTTATAAACTCTTTCAAGTGAAGGATTGTCTTTTTAGATAAACAGCAAAACCTCTTTAGAAAGGAAGCCCTGATCTAGTTGACACCTATAAATTTATTACAAAATAAAAATACTTCAAACATCCTTCATTTAAATTGTTATTTGAAGATTTATATTATTGCATTGAGTTGCTATGGTGGCACTTGCAATTTCCATTCCTGCCTGGAAAGCGTAAAGAGAGAAAAAAAAATATGAATAGCAAACATCAGAAAGTAATGATTTGTCATGTTTTGAAATGTATTACAGAAATATCAACTTAGGCAAATATGTTTGGCTGAACTCTGGCATGCTGCCTGGAGCTAAGGCTTCCAGACTCGTGCAGAGCCTTGCTGTGTGGAGTGCCTGGGGATTGGGAGCTCCAAGGTCCAGCCTCCCTGCTGGACAAGGGGAAAATGGACATTCCAGGAGTGGCTTTACCTGGACATTAATTTCATGGTGCTTTTCAGGGGTCCCAGAAGTGCTGAGATCTTGTATTGAAACTGGCACTCGTTACTGTTGAGATGTGTGTGTGCAGGTCCTGAGTTCAGCATCAAGTGAAGCAGCCCCACGGAATTCCTCAGTCCTTGGCCCAAATGTATCCCACAGCCTGAAGGGTGGGGTGCTCCTGTCAGTGTCAGCTCCACTTTGTCATAGAACCATGGAATGGTTTGGGTTGGGAGGGATTTTAAAGATTATTTCCAGTTCTACCCACTGCCATGGCAGGGACAACTTCCACCATCCCAGGTTGCTCCAAGCCCTGTCCACCCTGGCCTGGGACATTTCCAGGGATCCAGGGGCAGCCCCAGCTTCTCTGGAAACCTGTGCTGGGGCGTCACCACCGTCACAGGAAAGGATTTTTCCTAATATCCTATCCAACTCTGCCCTCTGGCAGTTTGAAGCCTTTCCCCCTTATCCTGCCACCATGTGCACTCATAAAATCACCAAGCAGCAGTGGCAAAAGAGTCAATAATCAGCAGCTGTTAAAAGAGGGATTATATCCATCCTTGGATGCTGATGTTGGTTCTGAAACGGCAAAAGGGAACAGATGCCATGGTATCCAGAGAATGGCTTGGGTTGGAAGGGACCTTAAAGATCACCTCATTCCAACCCTGCTGCCGTGGGCAGGGATGCCCATGAGCTGGACTCAGACACAATATGAGAGACTAAAGGAAAGGTCAGGAGTGAAGCATTAAAGGCAAAGAAATGTCCAAGTTACTATTTAAACAAGAGGGTTTAAAAATGTATTATTAGTAAAAGGAAAATGATGAAAAATTGATTTCATACTTCCAGATCTAGCTTTATGTGGCAGTGGGCTCAGCTAACTTGAAAGTGGGCTAAGCAACTTCCAAAGGAAAGTGTCAGGAATCCTTTCTAGTGCCTAACAGAAATAACACATTAAATCTTACTTGAAAATGCCTTTTCCAGCTAGTGCTTATAATACCATGCTGAGGGCATATTTCAGGATGAGTCTGAGGTTAAAAAAAAACACCTACTGAGGAACCAGCGGCACTTGTTTCAGCACTTGAGCTTTCCTCAGAGGTCTTCCATCCAATTATTGGCCAGATCCAGTGATATTTAACTTATCAGATCTGACAAGAGCTGAACCCAAGGTAGACTGACTGCCTAAACATTTATTTGTGTCAATGACACGTTTAAAACTCTCTGCTCTGTCTAAATATTTAAAAGGAAATATAAAGAGGAAAATGTAATGTGACATAAGAAGAAATGAAAAACAGCCTTACTTGTTGAGGACATTCACTACACACAATTGCTGTCTCCTGAATACCTGTTATTTTGGCAGAAATTGAGGGGAATGCAGCTCTAAATATCGTGTTCATCTATCTCTTCTTAACAAAAAATTATTTTTACAATGGCAAGTGGATCTTTTGCTGTCAAAATCATGGAATATGACAACAGCCAAGATCTTTAAGAACCTCTGAGACTGAAGTTTCCAGTTGTAAAATCTACATCTAAAAATGAACAAATAATGAAGATAAATATGTACTTAGTGAAAAGAAGCTGCAGTATTGTCCAAATCAGAGAGCTTAAACGTGTCAGCGGCTTGTTAAAGTAGACAAAGTCTTAAGAACAAAGTATAATAAGGTTTTTTTTACTGGAGAAGTGGAGAGTTTAAAGTTTTAAAACCCTCTTTTATTCTCTAATCCAGAGTAAAGCCAAATTTTGGAATTCTTTGTGAATCTTTATTTTCAGAGTAGAAATACATTTTCCTTAGTAGGTACCCTTTGCTTCAGTTTATGTGTATTTAAACAGTGTGAGCACCCTGCAAGGTAATGCAGAACCATGTGGGCTTTCAGGATGTAAGGGGTGCTGAACATTTTCTTCACCTGTGAAGTTCTCCTAGAAAGGATTTTATTAAATTCCGAGGTGTCTCTGTGTGGATCATCAGTGGTGTCTGGGGGGAATGAGAGAACAACAGAACTCAGAATGTGTGCATAAATCATGCTCTTAGCAACATGTTCTCTGTTGGAACCTGACACTTATGTTTGCAAAAGCAAACCCTCTCTAAATTAGTTTGCAGTTAATTGGCTGTGAAAGGAAACACACCTTGCCAAAAAGGATTTGAAATATGAAGCAGTTTGGATTTGTGAAGGAGTTGATCACTGTTCTTGGAGAATCACAGACTCTTTCATGGGCATCTGGGAAATAATGTGGTTCATAATCTCCAGTGCTTTCACAAATTCCATTATTTGGCAAGACAGGCATCTACTTGCTGCCATCTATTAGAAGATAAATTGATTTTGGAGGGACAGTCTTGGACTGTTTGTTGGAGCTGCTCATTTGCAGCTGAGGAAAGTGTTTGCAGCAGGGTTAGTTCGGTAATATTTTGAGTATGTAAAGGAGAATAATAGGGGCTACCAGACAGAATAACAAGATCTTGTTTCTAATTTTGCTCCCAAGACTCAAAATTGAATGAATGGCCATGTATATAACAATAATTAGTATTTATGTACGTCCTTTCCTGTCTCTGGGGTCCTCCCAAGCGTTCCTGGAGAAATTCTGATAGGAGACTTTTGACATGTGGTAGAGATGGACATAAAACGAGTATAGGTTGACTTATCCAAGATCACAGACTAGTCAGTGACAAAGCTGAGGTCTGAACCAAGCTCCTGAATCCCTTTCCGCATGTGTAACTACGAGATCTTGCAATCTTTGTTGAGATGCATGAAAGGAAGGTTCCCCCTGTGACCTGTCTGAAGGTAGAGGATCTGCCTTCAGAAACTACCTTTCAGAAATCTCTGGAACAATCAAGACTTAATTCCTTTTTTAGCATTTCCACATGCTGGCTTTTAATAGAGAGATGGCAGTGGTATTTTTTGGGATAATGCATTTTCCACCAGATTGCACTGTAGGTGTAGGAATTATAACTTCTTCCTGATATGTCACTGCCAGAAAATAGAGCAGCTTTCTATTTTTCATTAAGAGATACCAAAATTTTTCTACACAGATCTTTTTTTGGTGGGCAAGAGCAGTGTTCAGCAACATATTCTGCTCAGTCACCTGAGGTATGTCTGAGGAAGTATCCCAAGATCTTTAGTGGAATAAGAGAGCTGAGTTGCTTTGCATTTGAGAAAACTGAGGATAAAACCAAATCATGATTAATTCTCCTGCTGAATGGCAAAAGGAGCTCACTGTGTGGCTACATCAGTAAGAGATGGGCTACCATAGTTACTGATAATGCAGCAGATACTATTTTCAGTCAGTGCCTAATTGCCTTAGAGGAACTTATTAAACTGAAATCACTATTGTGTGAGGAGCTATTCACGTAGAGGATCTCCAGAGTGATCACGATGATCCTGCTGTGGGCTACAATATAGATCAGTAAATGTGAAAAGGGGTTTTGTGAGAAGGCTGACATTTTGAGAGCTCACTTGGCAAGGGATGGGTCTGCATGTTGTGCTGCATTTTAGTAAGGTGTTAATAGCAGAAATAATGGCTCTCTTTTCAGATATTAAAGTCCCCCTCCAAAAATCCCACTTGAATCCAGCAAAGTGGAACACTGTGTATCTTTCACTTCCAGATCCTTTCAAAGCACCAACAAAAACTCATTCTCAGACATCCCTCAAAATTTCTCTGTACCATTATTTGGTAGCCCTTTGTAATCAGCACAGCTTGAGATACCTTAATTAGTTTCATGAAGGTAAAGCCTATATTCCATCTCAGGAAATGTCCAGTTCTCATTAATGCCAGTGGCTGTCACACATGTGCACTCACAAGAACCCTACAGGGTTTTTGGCCAGTGGTTTGCCATTTCTGCAGAATGGTGCTGGTTTTACAGTGTGCATTCTGCCTGAGCATTTCATGTGAGAAACATACAGCTGGGCAGCACTGATGCTGATTAACTTGCCTCTGAGGTGAAACTGGGAAGTTTTTTGATTACTCTTCTCCTAGGGAGTCAGAAACTTTGACTGTGAATTATCAGCAAATTCACTGTCAACAATTATCCTGCAAATTATCTCTTATTTGCAGGTAAACATTTTTTCTCTGCAGGGTGTAGTGGTTTACTAGCAGCTGCAGTGCTTATTGAAATTGGGTAGTACAACAAATTACTTTGAATCCAGGTCTACAGGTATCAGTGGTGGATATTTTAATGTTGTTTTGAGGTAATTCTTTTAAAAAATTTGTAAAGTGCTCTTGGTTGTAAGATTGAATTCATCCTTCTCTCCACTGATGCATACAGAAACACTTAGAAATATTCTGATCATTGTCCTGTTAGTACAAATCTATTCAGGAGCTCAGCTGATCCTACTTTCCCTTTAGTTGTTTTAGCAAGTAATAAGTGACTGAGAGCTGCACAAGTGACTACTGCAAAAATAGTTGAGAACTACACTTTTAGGTTTTGATCTTCAGCTCCTCCAGCTGGAAATGAAATTTTTGGCCTACAGGTCTTATATAATATATAACTCTTAATGGTTTATCACATAACTGGTGATGGCATAGTGCATCATCAGAAAGGAATATAGGAATGATGAGTTTAAGCCTTGCAGATAAACACAAATGAAAGCTGTCAGTCTTCACACCAAACTTCTTGCTCCTTTGCTTCTTGATCATGTTTTTCAGTAGAGAGAAGGAACTGTGACCAAATACATGTTCTCATGTGAGAGTTTGTGTTGCAAAGTTATGGTCTAAAAAATATTTTACATTAAACCAGAGCAGATTGCTTATGGCAACTCCTGCATAATGAAGGAACACAATGAAGAACTGCAGTGCATATTGCTCTTCAGGTCTGTTCTATTTTCATAGTTGGTTATTTTTTTAAGTAGAAAATTGCATAGTATAATTACAAGTTCATTTGCATTCATATTACAAGCTGTGAACTAGTAGTCTTTTATATTTAAAAAGTATTATTAGCAAGTGTGACTTGCATCCATACATTTCAGAAATGAATGGGAATGAAGTTTTATGCTACTCAAAGTTCCCTCTCTACTTAGTCAGCTGCCAGCACCCGTCCTGTAAACTCCAGGACCTCAGTGAGGCCAGCAACACAATAAATGCAACTTCATTTTATTGTGCACTGGTCAAAGGGTAAGAACAGCTCAATTAATGTTTTCCCCCAAAAAATTGCCTTTTGAGAACTAAGGGCCACCAATATTTTATTGGACCTAATACGTATAGACAAGCATGTCTCCTCAAGGATGCTGTCTACTCTTTCCTAATGGAAAAAATTACTTTATTTCTCCTTTAGTTCTTTGTCTTCCTAGATGGTGAAATTCTCATCAATAGAAAATTTTGCTGCAATGAATTTGACTACTTACTTCTTTTAATTCACATTAGAATAAGTGGGTTCAACTGAGAATCTGACCTTTCATTTCTGTAATAAATTGAAACGCAGAAAACAGGTCTATAGCGAAAAGCTCCATTGCATCAACTACTTCTATAAATGTGGCTTGAATTCTGAATTTTTTATGTTTAAATGTTATTACATGACATTATCTTTTATGCTTAATACCTAATGTGCTGCAGAAAGAATGATTGAGGGAGATGGAACTGATAATATTTGAGAACGTTACCAGATCTGTGCATGTACTTCCAATCAATCTGTTCGCTCAGCCTTCCCCTCTTCTCCCTGCCCTGTTAAGTGTGTTGCCACATCGGTTCAGTTCTCCTGCCTGTCATGTGGAGGTAAAATAACCTGTAGACATCTTTCTACCTTGTGAGCATCCTGGTGATCCCTGCCCGGCTGTCATCCCGGGGAGCGCACATCAGCAGCTGGGAACCCGCGTGTCCCGCAGAACATCGCGCTCGTAATTCCCGATCAGATCCAATCCTCTCGAAAGGTCTGAGCCCTCTTCCCTGTCAGCCCAGGGAGACGTGGCCACTCAGCCCCGGGGGGTGAATCAGATCTATCTACAGGCTGCAAAAAGCTTTTCTTTTAGTCATTTACCTCGGTAGCGCTGCTTTTATGCATTGATTGGAGATAATACTGGTGAAATGGCAATAACCTGGCAAATGGACTTCTCTCTGTATGTAAATCCTTTCGGGAAGTGCATGACAGCCTCTGTTTTCTATGGGTTTCCGTTTGTAAAGAAGCTGTTATCACAGAATAAGTTTAATGGGTCGTGAATTTTGTGTTGAAAGGAGAGTCTCTCCATGACTTCTGATCCGCCTGCAACAGACCTATTGGCTCGGCAGCGAGTGCATTAGGCTAAATATGCTTCCTCCATTGACTCTGAAGGTAACAGCCCTAAATGCCTCATTAAATTTTCATGGGTGACTGCGAGAAGCCATGAGAAAAGCAGCACACTGGTGGCGACGGAGCCCCCGGCCCGGCCCCCGCCCCTCGGCCGTGAGGGGGGAGCCGCGATGGCGGGGCCGTGCCCGGGCTCCACGCGTGGGCAGCGGCCACCCCCGCCAGGCTGCCCCGCTGCCCGCCCTCCCTGCGCTCCGGGGAAGCCCTGGAGCCCCCCGGGGAGCCCCCGGTACCGACTGCCCCCCGGCCGTGCTTGAGCGCGGTGCTGCGGGCGGGGCGGGGGGTCTCCATCCGCTCCGCTCCGCTCGCCCACAGGGTGCCCCGGAGGCGATGACAGTGCTCGGGACGAGCCGACGCGCCGAGCCCCCCCGCCCCGAGCGGGGACAGCCCCGCCAGCCCCCTCCTCGCCCGTCCCCCTCTCCCTGCCCAGCTGCACAGCGGCGCTGAGACCCCCAGCCCTGGGAGAGGAGGAGAAGGAGGAGGAGGAGGAGACCGACCCCTCATCAGCCGCGTTCCTCCACCGCACACCTCCCTTTTCCCCTCCCTCTGGCCTCAGCGCCGCGCTGGCGGGGCCGGAGAGGGCAGGCGGCGCGGGAAGGCGGCTCTCCCAGCATGGACGGGCCATGTGTATCCTAAGGAATAACAGCAGCTGCTGCGCCCACGATGGGGAGCAGAGGAATGCGAGGAGGAGAGGGCTCGCTGGGGCAGGTGAGAGAGCCGGTCCCTGCTCCCCTGCGCGGCCGGTCCTGAGGGCGGCGCGGCGGCAGGTGCGGGTTTGGGGGCTCAGCGGGGCTTGCTGCTCCTCCTGCCAGCGGGGACCCGCTCCCCGCAGCAGCATGGAAGGGCAGCTTTTCTCCGAAGGAAGTTTATTTTTTGCCCGTCCTTACCCCCTCCCGCTCGCTCCCGTCCCCCCGATGCGGGGAAAGGGCTGCAATCCCCTGCGAGTCGCGGGAAGTTGCCGGCTGCGGGAGGAGCGTCGTGCGAGGCTGCCCCACACCTAGCCGAGCTCCGGGGCAAAGGGCTGAGGGCGATTTCGCCATCCCCCGCAGCGGGGCAAGTTAAAAAAAAAAAAAATCGAGGAGGGATCCACAGGCGCGATGGGACTGCGGGATTCCCCCCGGCCACCCCCGCCGTGCCGGGGGTCCCTGGGATGCGCCGCTCTCGGGAGCCTCGGCTGCTGCCGCCCCGCAGCTGGAAGCGCCGATCGGTCGCGGTGGTGCCGCTTGCCGCGGGAAGCGCCCCCCGCTGCCGGGCTGGGAGCCGGCCGAGAGCTGGGAGCCTGCCGAGGGCTGGGAGCCTGCCGAGGGCTGGGATGCGGCTCGGCTGCGCCGGCGCTGCCCTGCCCGGGAAGGTGCGGCAGGGCCGGGGGACGCCGCGCTGAGGAGCGGCGGGGAAATGGCGCCCGGAGCGGGGCGGAGGGGCCGCTGGACGCGCGGGGAGCGGGGCGAGCTCGCCCTCCCCAGCCGGGGACCCTCTGGGGACCGCCCGCTGGTCCCCGGCCGGCAGCCCAGGCCGGCAGCCCCCGGCGCCGGTCCGGGGGGAGCGGATGCAGAGTGACCGCTCGCCTTAGGGGTGCTGCGGGTTCATGCGGCTCTCCTTTACAGCCCCTGCTTCAGGGGAAAACCCGACAGCCCCCCTGTGATCCGAGGGTTTTGGAGTGCTTTCCTCTCGGGATTGTGCGCGGCCGCCGAGTCGCCAGGAGCAGGCAGCCGGGAATGAAAGTTGAGAGCGCTGCGGTGGGAGGAAGGTGGGCGCAGGAGCTGCTGCCAGGCTGGATCAGGACAGCGGTGACAGAGCCCACAGGGGCCGGCAGGACGAGCACGGAACTGTGAATTCCCCAGAGCCAGCTCTTCCTTTGGTGTTTTCCAAGGTGTTTCACACGCTGGGAGCTCAGGTTCATGACCGGCACATTTGAAATGCCTCTATGAATGGTGAAGGGGGATACTGGGACTAGTAATCGTAGTAACGAACAGTAGATAACAAAGCTGGTTTCTGGGCTGGAGAGTCCTGGAGCTTGCAGACGAATGGGAAGTTTTTAATTTCCCGACGAACTTCTCCTTCATTGTACATTTCAAACCGGTTAAGTCAATTTCCAGGTCTTTCCCCGAAGTAGTTTTAAAAAGCAAAGTCCTTGGAACTCTTTGCCATTTGTCTGCATTCTGAATGCATGTCTGAAGCATTTAATCATGTTTATTGTTTTCAGCCACTCAAACGGAATAAAAATTACTTATCGTTGACGAAGCTTATCTCGCAAGCTTTCACAGTATGTTTCCATTGCAAGACACAGCGCTGTGTTAAACTACTGATGACTGTATTGTTTATTGTTCTTTCATTCCCCACCCTCACCCCCCGTAACTCCAGTATCAATCTGTTCCTTACTGCTCTACTCAAAAATAATGGAGGAGCAAGTTTTCACCAGTTTGGTATTTTCACTCGTAGCTGAGATTTATGTCTTTTATATTTGCTCTTAAGCTGTTTTTCATCCAGTGTGCTAAAGGCTGCTGATGTATTAAAAAAAGGAATCAAGGCATAAAGCTAAAAGGGACTTTCAAACTCCTGAGCTGAAACTGTGCATGGAATTCGTGCTGAATCCACAGCATTATTTGTTTATCCACATACATAGCACCTTCCTGAAGCATAAAGTTCTTTGCCCCTTTGTCATTACCATTTTATGTCATTACACAGCTAAAATGTGCTATTCACACTGGTCTAGAAATACAGATTATTTTTTAGAGTGTTTTGATCTTGGACTGTACCTCATAGGTGATTTTGCTGCACTTTAACAGTATCTCAACACAGTGATGGAGGACACCATCATGTTTCCTTGTAGGATTACCTTTGGGACCTTAGTGACTGCACACATCAGTGGTTTCATCTTAGGAGGATTGAAATTGATTTTCTTCTTTTTCTTTTTTTTTTTTTTCTTTTTTTTATCTCAGCCAGCGAAAGACCCTGTGTATGTCCTTTGACCCATGGCCTCACATGATGAAGTGAAACCAGGAGTGGAGGATGTAGACTTGAAGTAGCTGCTACTAAAAAGTAGAGGCATCAGAATGAACCCCTTGTCCTGATCAGCCTGTGTGATTCTTTGGGCAAGGCACAGTTTTTTAAATT
Source organism: Onychostruthus taczanowskii (assembly GCF_017590055.1). Lineage (NCBI taxonomy): Eukaryota > Metazoa > Chordata > Aves > Passeriformes > Passeridae > Onychostruthus > Onychostruthus taczanowskii. Next base: position 2,787,831 of record NW_024504786.1, read on the forward strand.
TGCAAAATTTGTAAAGCTGCTGCATATATGTAACAAAATAAATTTAAAACATGGGCATTATGATACTTTTTTCCATACTTTTGATGGGTCCTTGCTCAAGCAAAGGAAGATCGACCATTCCCTCTCATCCATAACAGGCCTTTGTCTCTCAAGTATTTTATATTTCAAATATTTGCAAGATATTTGTGTTGAATTTAGGAACAGCCAAGCTCAGCAACTAAATAGCAGTGAGGTGGGAGAACCTCTATTTTTTACAACCCTGTTTGCATTTTAAAGTGATAGCAAATAATAGCAGAGAGGAACACGATTTTCTAGATGTTATAGTTCAAATTAACTTTCCCAGTCAATATTTAGTCAAGGTCTTGATGGTTAAAGTTAACTGTCCAAGTCAATGTTTAGTCAAGGTAATGACTTGGTTTTTATAAACACTACCCAAGCATTCTTGCAGAATTAATCAGATTTGCTTGCTCAGCCAATTACTTAGGAATAAAGCTATGTTATTACTTGGTTTCTCATATATCCTGTTCTGTTTGGTGTTATTTCAGCAGTGCTTGCTTTCAGCCCTTCTGTGGCTTCATTCTTACAGCACCAGCTCTGTCTGTAAGGCATTTATTTGCCTCGTGGTTTTGGGAGGTAAGGGAAATCCTGCACTAACCTGTTTTTCTGGGTAGGAAGATGAGGTGTGGAGATGCCAGGTGCAGGCTCCCAGAAGGAAGTGCAACATATAGTGCAAAAAACAACATTTATTTATGTCCAAGAGAGCCTTCAGTAGCTTGTGCTGAGCAGCTCCTTGTGCAGGACTCAGGAAGAGATGAACACTTGGGATAAAGCAATCATTAACAATGTATGAGAACCATTTTGGTGTCTGGGACAAAAGTGATGAAATTGAGAATTGTTGGCATTGGTACTTACAGTGAAAGATGGAAGCATGTTGTGATCTGGGAAAGAACTGGAAATCTTTATTGTGATTCTTCATTTCTTGGCATTCCTTTAAATGGGATCTTCATTCTTCCAGGATGGCACTTCAGTCTCTTAAACTGACATTAGAATCACAGTCTGGACTTCCATTGTACCAGTCTTTCTTTCTTTCTTTCTTTCTTTCTTTCTTTCTTTCTTTCTTTCTTTCTTTTCTTTCTTCCTTTGGTTTTTATTTGTTTTGGTTTTTTGTTTTTGTTTTGTTTTAATTGTACCACTTGCAAATGCATTCTCTGCAATTACATGGGTATTAGAGTAGATATTCATTAGGATTTTACTAATCTGAACCTCAAGTGCTGTTCTGCAAATTTGCCAGCCTTTGTAAGGCAGTGCTTGACTTCATCAGCTGCACTGTTTTATTATGAGTATTTTGATACAGTAGAATGAAAAGCATATATTCTAAAACAAGTAATTAATCAGATTGAAACATTTTCATTTTCACACACAAAGGTTGCAGCTCTATATTTTTCTCTTAACACTAGTTTTTGCCCAGTCTAATTGCAGCCAAATGACATTTCATGGTGTTGGTTTAAGAATTTCATCTGTGAATCAATCTTCTGTTTCAAGGCAGCAGAATTGTCACAGCTTAGAGAAGGTGACTAAACCCAGCACTGTGAGCTCCAGGAAAGGTACCTGTATGTGTGTATTTAATCTTACACCGCTGTCAAACACATTTTAGAGTGTTCCAGGTGTAAGGAGTGTTCTAGATTCTTAACTGTGTTTATTTAAGTGGTTCAGCCACACGCACAAATCCTCTGTCAGAACCCACCAGTGTGAGCCTTGCTGGTGAAGCGGGGTCCGTGGTGGATCTGCCATAATGGAGAACCAGACCAGAGCAAGAGCTGTCAGCTTTTGTCTCTTGATCAATATATTGCTTTTTGTGGAGTGAGAGCGAAGCTCATTCCCTGGGATGACCCATGTGCTGCTGCAGGTGCAGAGGCTGCTGTGTCCCCAGCTGTGGGGGAAGCAGCTGCCCGAGCCCCAGCCCTTCAGACAGCTGCATGTCCTGGCCAGCTCCATCCACAGCGGAGCAGCAGCCTTGCTCAAGGGCTGCTTGTCACATCTTGCTCTGCCTCAGTCCTCTCCTGAGATATGTGAAGCTTGTTGACATGAACTTATGGCCCTTGGAGGCGTCAAGATTTCCTTCAGTTACTCATGGGATCAGGGAGAGGATGGCTGTGGGTGAGCTTTTGGAAATGCAGTGTTCTGAGCAGAAGCCTGCTGGGGGAGCAGGCTCCAGGCACTTTCCAGCCCGTGATCCTTTGCACTTTCTACAGACAGTCATTCCATTTCTCTTTGTTTAATGAGGATGCAGAGGTTACTTTTCTTGAGGGTATTTTATCTTATCTCTTTATTTTCTGTCTTATGTTTTATATTTTTATCTTAAGGATAAGAATATTTTCTTAGGTTTTAGATATACAGAAGAAATTCCTCCCTGTGAGGATGGCACAGGGAAAAAGAGAAGCTGTGGCTGCCCCATCCCTGGAAGTGTCCAAGGCCGGGTTGGACAGAGCTTGGAGCAGCCTGGGCTATTGGAAGGTGTCCATGCCCATGGCAGGGGGTAAAACTGGATGAGCTTTCAGGTCCCTCTCAGCTCAAACCATTCTGTAATTTTGTGATATCTACCACATTAAAAAATGGGGCAGTTGCTGGGTATTTTTCTGTATTGAATTTTGTATGTCTTTGTGCATGTATATATATATATATATATATATATATCTATATATATATATATATATATATACACATATGTATATATGCAAAAATTCATTAGCTGCCCTTTTTACTACATAAGGATTTCTCAGGTCTTCAGGTATTGCCAAGCAGTTACACTGAGAGATTCCCCACCCCTCCCATCCCCAAATAGTGATTGCTCTTGTGGGTAGAGGAGCATCAGTTTCTTAAGAGTCTTTGCAATTCCCTGAGCCTGAAAGCAAATGAATAGAAATTTACTAGACCACCTAGTTCTTGACTCAAAATTCTCCAAAGAGGAGTCTGACCTAATTTATATTGTATTGGAACAAATAATCCTATCATGCATGTGTGCTTGCTGTTTTGTTTTCCTTTAGCAGGCATATTGCTGTCTTGCAGAAACTTTAGATTTAGATGTTAGGCAATGTCCCTGTGGTTTTGGGAGGTGCTTTCCCTTGGTGAGTACTTACTGAAAATTTCATTTAGAGGATACTTGTGAAGAGGAAAACAATCAAGACAGGCAAAGGCTGCTAGAATAATTCATACCTGAATGTGAATGTACTGTTGTTTAGTGCTGAGGATAATCAAGAGTCCTCTAATACAAAGTCTCCGTATTATTACTAAAGATGGAGCTGTAATCTCCCCAAAATGCAGTATAAATGTCTGTCATCACATATCTCTGTGATAGGGATTCTGGTGGGGTTTGATGTGGGTGATTTTAGGGTTGCTGAGGGTGTTTGTTGGGGCCAGAATGTGTTGAAACTCACTGGGAGCTGAACAGCATCCAAGCACTGCAGTTGTAGCCTCTTAAAGCAGTTCCAGGTGTGCAAAACCCTTTTTATGTTATTCTGTAGAGAGTGGCACCCATCAGTCTGTCTGTCCCAAGATACACTCCAAAGCTTGTCAATCTATCTGTCTATGTTCATGGTTTGGGAAAGAACTGTCTCAATCTGCACAGGTTCATTTTTTGAAAGCTTAGGAAATTTTTGAGTCTGCAGAATTTCAAGATCATACCAAGAGTTACCTGAAAACAATTCTTTGCTCTTGAATTTCTTGAGGAACTTGGATTACTGGGAATCCCGTTGATGCAGTACCCATTTCATTGTTTCCCTTTTACAGAAATGTCTTCTACCCTACTGACAGAGCAGTTACTTAGAGAACAGCAGGCATCAATATTGGTTGTTTCTTAACCTAAAGGATTATAGTTTTTTTTTTTCAATAATTGAAGTAACTGAGGGGAAAATTGTGAGTGATCTTTTTTTACACCATTAAAAAAAAAAAAAAGGCTGAATTTCTGTTCCTTGAGATGCAGCTCAATAAACTATGCTAAAACAGCAAAGAAAAAGAGCACTTCAACTTGTTTAACCTTTGCAGGACCTGTCAGTCTCTGCCCGAGACTGGCCAGAACACCTCTATTGGCATGTGCTTTTTGCCAGATTAACATGGATTAGGTCACTTGAATTCTGCCCTCATTGTGTTCATACCTTTCCTTTAATCCTCTCTCACAGTATCTGTCAGGATTGATGGGGGAAAGAAAAGCTTCTCCTGTATTTGGGATATTTTAAACAAATAACATGAAGAATTTGTTTTACCTTTTTTTATTTCCTTGTGTAACCTTTACAAACCAAATACTTCTTAACCTCTCGTGTTCTGCTTGTGGCTGTGCTGGGGTAGGAGACTGCTCCCTTGGTTTTGAGGTTGGTGATGATGGGCACACTGATAACTTGTTGCTCTAGAGGATTCCAGGCTTAGGAATTTCCAAGTAGTTACATAGTTAAGCCAAGAATTGAAGTAATGAGGCAAAAAAGCAAAATACTTCTAAACTTTAATGTAACACAGCTGATATTCAGGAAATTTTAATGCTCTTCAGTTCATCAACAGTCAATGCAGCAGATATTTTATTAATATTTCAATTTTCCCTTTCATTCTTTTATGTAAAAAAATACACACTTAATTTAGTTTTATTGTTACTGTCTTATATGTCAGTTTTTTCCTAGCCCTGAGGCTGATCAGCAAATTCAAATCTTTTAATGGCAAGATTAGATGACCTGTTAGGTGTTCATGTCTTACATTTTAGCAGCTATTCCACAAATATCAGGGTCTTCCCAGCAGGTGGATTTCCCCCCTGCTTTTTAAATATAATGAAGGTTTTCCCATTCTAGGATTTTAATTTCTGTGAATGTGCATTTGGAAATGTGTTTGTTGTGCCACAGTAACACTGACAGTGTCACTTGGAAATGTTGTGGCCCCTGTTTGTGGTTTTAAAACACCTGGTAGTTGCTTGCAATAAAGACTCCACTTTTTAATTGCACTATAATTAATAAAAAACAAATCAACAGGACGTGCTACTTCACACAGCATGTTAACATTTAGTTCAAGTTTAAAAACAGTAAAAAAAACCCCATCAGTGAGTTTAACAAAGATTATTTTATGAATGGGGTTTTTCTTTGTGGCTGCTGAAGTAATCAAATCTCACATTATGGCTTCAGGACAGTTTTCCACCCACCATCCCTGTGTGATAGTTTTTATATATTCTGACCCATTTTTCTTCTTTCTGAAAACAAGAGAAATAAAATGTTTGAGAAGTCCTAAAGAGGATAACAAATTGAATTGACCACTTACTGTTCCTGGCACTCAGATTTTATGGTCCTTACCTCCCTAGTGATGGAGTGAGCTATTCACCAGCACTGCGTGAGAGTTGCAGCTGATGAAATTTGGTAAAGTTCTTTCAAATCAGAGCCACTACACTGATTTCCAGCACATGAGGGCTTGTCCCCTGTTGCTATGTTACATTTGTAGTAAATGCTAATTGAATTTGGTGCATACAGATCCTCAGAGAAAAGTGAGAATTGTTACTGAGTGAATCCCGCTGTGCCGGGCTTCAGTTTCTGGATTTCAGTGCGGGATGCTCCCAGAGAAAACATGAAATCTTCTTTATGCTGTCAAACAACACCAGCAAAATAACTCTGCTGCAGCCTCAAAACAGATCTGAGACTTCAGCACTGCTGAGTTTGGGCTTGAAAAAGAACAGCAAGTGATTTTCATAAGGGAGCTCTGGTTGCAGCTCTTTGTTTTCTTCATGGCAGGACTGTTGGTCCAACAAACTGTCTCTATGTGATTGTCCCTTTTGAATGTAGAGTTTCTCATGTTTCATTCCTGCATGATTTGTTCTGTTGGATTCTCAGGTGAGGTGAGGAGATGGCAAGAGGGAGGGCTCTCCAAGGGATGCTTCTGTGCCTCAGCAGTCCTGTAGAAGCAGCTGAGTTTGTTAACTTAGACACGATGCCCAGACGTGAGAGCTGAAATTGAGGTGAGGAGAATCCTGTCCTCAGTCACTGGACTCAGCTGCCTTTTTTCCAGGGAGCAGAAGTCCAGGGGAGCAGATCATGCACATCAAGCTTCAAAATATTGCTCAGGCTGTGCAGAGAAGTAACTCAGTTCTTTATTGCAAAGATCATCTCTAGTTCAGAGAACAGACTGCAAGTGACCCGTGCACATTGTGGGTGGCTGGTTCTGCTAATCACTGTTTTTAGATGGAGCTTTTTGGTGGAGATGAGAAGAAGGACAGTGCTGAGAAGGAAAATAGCACAGCTAGAGTAATTGGTCTCGTGGATCTGGGAGCACAAGAATAAATTTTCCTGATGAAGACAGCGTTGATTTTCTTCTTTGTGGCTGAAAGTGTGTACATAATTTGCAATGTAGCCAATGAGTAAAGCAGGTATAACACCAATTTTAATGTCTGTATTGAATTACCTCTAAGACTTTTTCTCATTCTGGTGGACTAGGATTATCTTTGGCTGCTTCACAGTGATTATTTATTAATTAATTTATTAAGGAGACTTATTTTGAGGTTGAATGATTGTGTATATATTATCTTGATAGGTGTGCATATATTTTCTTGAGAAAGACTGACGCTGGGTTTTTCCAGGACAAAGGTTTGATTTGTCACAAGAAACAGGCATCCAGAAACCACCAGGAATTGTGCTGATTTAGAGTATGTCTGGTTTCTTCTCCAAAAAACCTCCACATTCTGGAGAACAGTATAGGTTTACTGCTGTGTATTCAGACAATACTGGAAAAAGCCAAAAGAACCGAAACAAGGATGTCTGGAGGATTCCTTCCCACTTGGAGCATTGCAGGTCTTAGGTGAAAATTTTCTACTTAAGACAAGGTTATAATCAGCAGGGACAGAAGTAGTTTATGATAGCTCTGTAGCTCTAACATTAATACAGCATGAAAAAGTTCAGTTCCAGCAGATGGTTGAAGAGGTTTGGTCACTGCTGGCACACTTCTCTTGGGCTGCATCTTTGTCATTCCAGTATCACTGCATGAGATAAAATGCAGACATGACAACATCTTGTGTCTTAATCTTGCTGAGTCCTAATTGTTCCAGCAATTGCTTCCTGTAAGGAGTTGGCCACACTGGGTACATTAGGGAGAGCACAGTGCTAAACAGAATGAATTGTGTATTCAGGTGTACTTTAGCTTGTACTGTACTTGCAAAAAGTGGAGAAAATCTTGTCTGCCTGTCTTGAAAGTAAAAGGGATAATGTCTGGAGGAACAGTTCCAATGCTTGACAATTAATAATAGCACTTTGAAGAGAAGCTTTTAGCAGAAGGCGAGCACATAGGTTACAGATTAGTGCAGAGAACAATGTAATTTTTGTGCTAATATGTTGAGATCAAATAACTCATTAATAGGAGAATAATTTATAAGGATGATGCAAGTAGGAGAATAAAGTTCTTCTAAATATTAATCTACTGCATATATTATTTATTGTTGTAATAAAAGGTTGAGGAGTAGACAAGGGAGACTGAAATGCCTTGCAACTTCTGGTAGAGTTCACAAAGTGCTTTTTTAAAGGAAATATCCTTTAAATGAAGAATGCTGGTGTAACCTTTTGGTGAGGTAGTGGTAATAACTTGTAAAGTTTCTAAATGCATCTCTGTGCAGTAATGTGAGAGGGAAACTTCTGAACCAAGGTTCTCTTCTCAATTCCAGCTCTCTCAGCCTTTCCTCCCAGCAGAGCTCCATCCCTCTCATCCTCCTGGTCCTTCCTGTGGGCTCACTCCTACAGCACCATGTCCTTCCTGTGCTGTGGATCACACTTGGAAAGAGAAATCCTGAGTTTTGGCACCTGTAAAAGACTGTTATAGCCCTCTCACCTCAAATCTCACATTCCAAAGGTTGCCTTTTTAAAGACCTATTACATTTTGTGTTTATAGCCTTAGGGGCTGTCTTACAGTATGCCCAAAATTTAAAAATTACAATGGGAAAAGCAGCTTGGGGAAAAGTCAGGGTGCAGAAAAGAAACAGCTGCTGTTACAGGTACAGTGTGTAACTACCCACAACCTCCCTTTTATCCGCTGAATAATTTTATATTTAACAGCAACTTGTGAAACAGTCTAATGATGTGTTAATAAACTGGAGTGGGACACATTTTAATTGTCAGTTTTTTCAAAGGTGTTTTATATGCTGGCCTACTTCTTCAGGAGTGTGAGTAGATGATTAGGTTATGTATTCTATTTTTGAACACTTTTTGTAGTACAAAGCCTCGCATGCTTCTGTCATTCAAAAACCTGACATGACTCTGAATCCCCTCCTGTGATAATTCTGATTGATCACTGAGGCTTTTAAGGCACTAACACCACCTGTAGAAGAATTCTTAGCATGTGACAGAATGTGTCTTGCTTGTTTTGGAGAAGTGGAGTTCACACATGCTCACAAGGATTAGTAAAACAGCTCCTTGTGAATTTTTGCAATGACTGTTATTCAGACTGTGTGTAATGGAGAATTCAGCCTTCTTTATATTTTGTGAAAGCTTTTTCACGTGTTTCTTGTTCTTGTGTGATATTCTGGCACCTGTTGATGTTTAAAAGATTACTGCCACATTTCAGAGCACAGTATTGAGTAGAAAATGGCTTTACTGATGTTTTTCCTGGAGTAAGTCAGAGGTGCTGTTCCTGCCATTAGATAATCTTCACATATTACTGTTGATATGCATGTAGGAATGTGTTGTGCTGAACGTAAATAAATAGTTGCTTGCCTTTAGATTTTAGCTGTGGTAAACCAGATGTTTTTGAGCTCTGGTTTAATGCTTTGCACTGCTGTTGTGTAGCTGTAAATCTCACAGGAATTCTATCCCCCAGGGATCCACTTGTCCTCGTGCCCAAGTGAGCAGTAAAAAAGCTTTTGCCCTGCACAGAAACCTGTAAGTTCTGCACATGCTTCCATCTTCATCTCTGTTGGACGTAGGTAGAAAATGTAGCATTACTTTCTGAAATGGCCATCAGAGCTTCCTAATGAGACACTTGGATTTTTTTTCTCCTTTGACAGAATTAAATGTTACCTATTAACCATAATGCTTAAATTGATGAAGTGTAAAACTAGTGAAATGGGTTACAGGGAAAGGAAGTGAAAATATTATGAACCATATGCCCTAATTTATGTCTTCTTAGAAAATCCATCTAATGAAATTAAGTATTTGGAATAATTCAGCAGATGATATTCAACAAGGAGTACAGCAGTAATGGTAGGATGATCTTGCTTTTGCTATGGTAAGGAAGATACAACTCCTTTTTTCTGGGGAGGAACATCAAATCCTAGTGTGTTGAGATCCAGGTGCGTCATCAAGACCAGGTTTTCTTTTCCTGTGGACCTACACTATTCTGTTTAGTTGAGTTGCTGTGACAGCAGCTTCTGCTGTGCTCTTTGTGACCTGAAATAGAGGCAAATGAGGTGCCAGCTCTTCGTGTGAGTTCTTAATCCCAGTTTCCTGGTCCCTCTCCTTTCCTCACTGCTCCTGATCTGGCTGCAGCTCCTCTCTCATAAATTATTGTCTTCATCCATTCTTAAGCTCCCCCTCCCACGAAGCTGTTCTTACATCTTGGCTCCCAGACTGAGCCTCCCAAGTCCTTCATTATTAAACAGCTCTCACAAATTCTTCTCTTCTGCTTCTTGTGATACAAGACTTCGTGTCAGAGTCAATCCCTTTTTTCTCTGCTCTGACTCTTCTGTTTTATGCATTCAAACTCAGCAGCTTGCTGGGTGCCTTGATGGAAAGATGAACCTCTTGCTGTCACTTCCACTGTTCTGTGTAATTTCAGTTCAAAGCAGTAATTAAAGAAATAGTCCATTTTCCAGGAGGGTGTTTATAGGAATGTGAATGCACATTTTAGTTCCTTCTGGAGGGTGCAGAAGGCGTGATAGCATAGAGGGATTTTAAATAAAGAGGTCATCCTGGACAAATGTATAATCTCATTTTTTAATTTTAAGTAGTTTTGGGCTTGGGATTTTTAGTTTGTGGCTTTTGTTTGGTCTGTTTGTTAGCTTGTTTTTTGTTGGGTTTGTTGGTTTTTTTGGGGGGGGTATTGTTGTTGTTGGTTTTTTTTAGGGTTTGCAAGAAAACCAGATCTGTGATATGAAGACCAAATCCTACTCCCAATTTCAAAACTCAGCAAACTTTTCAAATATAAGTTTGTAATGATTATTTAACATGGTCAAAACACAGTATTTCCCTACAGCCTAAATTTTTGAAGCTATTCAACCCATTCATCCCTCACATCCTGAAAATCATCCCAAAGCAGATACACTTGACATGTAGAACTGTAGCCTGAACAGTTAAAAATCTGCCAAGTGATTAAAGGGAGTGAGAAGTGTCAGCCAACCTTACCCACAGTGGTACTTCCTATCCTGGGTTTGAGTAGAGAAAATGCAAATAGGTAATTTATTTAAAGGGAATGATTTAGCAATGTTACTGTTGTAGCTACACCATAAATAAACTGCTCAGAATTTTTGGTGAAATTTTAGACTTTGAGATCAAAGATGTAAGGGGCAACTGGAAAAGTGCCCCTTACATTTTTTGTGTAGTTTTTTGTGTAGATTTTGTGCAGTTTATGTACTCAGTGAGGTACTCTGGGACTGGTTGGTTTAGTCAATATAAAATGTGCTTTATCTGATGACTCCTGTGAGACAGAGCATGAGGGTCACTGATACCAAGAGTTCTCTTGACTCTTGTTGATGGGGGAGAGAAGAATTTAAACTACACTGGTGTTTGCCTTCCTATCTTTCTCATGATAATCATGGTGTGCTTAATGGCTGTACATGTCTGAAGGATTTTCTTTAGGTAAATGAGTTTGGGATGTGGTTTTGGAATTTAGGGGGAGGAAGTTGTGTAAATACAACCAGTATTAATCTTCTTGGGCCTTTAGTAGAGAATCCCATATCTGTATGAGTTCAATGCAGATGCTAAGTCGGGGAGTGGAAATGGCATCATCCTTCAAAGACACATGAAATACAAGGACTGTGATAAAAGTGTTGTGCACTTTGAGGTATCTGAGTTACAAACAAAGCTTGTAGTTCATGGAATTATATCCATGAATCTTTTAATATACTCAGGTTGTTCTTTATTTCCTATGGAGCATTGCAGAATTTGTTTCCCTGGAGGTGACTGGAGTAAGGCTGGAAAAATCCTACCTGATCTTTAATAATCCTTCATACGCATGGTAATGCTCCAGAATTGTACTGTCATTGGATAATTTACACTTAAACCCTTTCATCTCTGGGCTTCCACCTTAAAAAAAAATCTTTGAGTGTTATGGGGAGCCAGGAATTGCACACTTGAAATACCTTGGACTTCTTGCCAGTTCAGTCTCACCTGCTTACACTGATTTATTGTGATTTTCTTTTTTTTTCTGAGGGCAAGACTGAAAAATACATTTCTCCTGTTATAGTTAATAGATTCAGGAAGTAATTTGCAGATCGGGAAACAATGGATCTCATATGATAAAAGCACGGCCTAGGTAATTCATAAGGAAGATAAACTTGTATTGTTAAGCTTGCACATTTTACTCTTATTTGTAGGCCGTGTATTGCTCTCCTGTGCTTTCCACCATTAAGCAGTAACATTATTGCATTAGTGAAAAAAAGCACTGCTGCTTTGACTGGCTTTCAGAACCACACACAAAATCAGATAATGCATTTTACTGAATTATGAAGAACTGTGTTATTTGTTTGTAACTGCTCACTTAGTTATTGCTCTCAGGGCTCCGTGTTACAATTTAATCACTTCCCTGCGTCTCAGCAGTTCTCCCAGGCTGGTGTGAGCAAGGGTACAAAGCAGAGTGACTGGCAGCTAAGTGTTTCCATCAGTCAGGATACTGATTTATTTCTGTGAGGAGGAGTGTAAAGGAAATGAGAATGGCTGTTTTTTGTAAGTGATGTGCTGAATAGTCATCAGTTAAACACTGAAGGTCACACAGAAACACTGAAATCTTGAGAAAGGAAAAAAAAAAAAAACCAACCTGGAGTGTGTCTTGTCACCCTCACTGCACTCAGGCTTTGGGAAGTGTGTGATGATCAGCATGTCCTGAAAAGGCAGCACAAAGGATGAGTCTGGAATCCTTTCACTTACAGGGTTTTCCTCACAAAAGAAGGGATATGAAGTATTGAAAGCCAGGGTGTTAGGAATTCTTTGTTGTCTATTTACTATACACACCTGTGAAGATTTTAACTGTATTCAGGATTCTGGCATTGCAGAATGCTTAAACTGGACCCAAAGAATTGGAATGGGGCAGGTGGTGTAAATATCTGTGCAAATGGATCCCTTTTGGAGTTAAAAATATAATTTAACTTGAGCAAAAATAGGAGTAAAAACATTGCTGGAATATTATATCTGTGCTTTAAAAATATTCATAGGTATGCCTGAGATAGGAACAGATACAGTAAAGTTTTCATTGCCTACTTTGAAGCAATAGAAATAATGTAATTTTTTTTCCTCCTTGAAGTGCTGGTTTTAGTCTGGGAAAAAATAATTCTTTTTAGGTAGTCAAAACAGTGAATATTCTGTAGCAAACCTGACAGCATTAGATGATGTTTACAGGAGATGGATAGAAAATTCAACTTAAGTTTTTTGCTAATGGTGCATCATTCCTTCTGTACTCCATCTGAATCTATACAGATATAAAATCTAGAGGAAACCAGCAGATAGTTTTGAAAGAAATTAGGTCTTTCCAAGATTTTAAACCTCCAGAGCCCACTGAAAATCTGTGCTCAACAATCATTGCTTTTGTAGCAGGGAGACTGCTTTAATGGGGTATTCCCTAGAAAGCCCCCTGTAGCCTAGCCTACATTTAATCTTATTTTTCTAACCTAAATCCTGAGGTTGTCAGACACTTTCTTAAAATGTATGCACTAAAATTTGATGAAAAAATATGGCTACATAGAGAAAGAGCTACTTCAGGAGAAGCTTTTAGTGCTGACAATAGAGAAACTTTTTACTGTCTCATGAAAAACTGAAACTCTGACTGCAGGGAGAGAGAGGGAGACTTGCCTCTTGGTCAGAGGAGAAATCTCTGGGTTTGCTGCTAAATGCACTCAGGGGAAGTGAAGGTATCTGCAGTATAAAATAATCAAATATAAAAGCAGCCCTTGCTGTTGCAGAGACTGGATGGCAAAGGAGAAGCCCCACTTTTTGATTACACTGATTTCTGGATGGTTTATGCATCCAGATGAATTGGTATTTCTTTTGATGGTGCCCATTAAGACATAGATTTTGTGGCCTGTTTTGTCTCTTTCACAGGAAAAGTATATGATATGTTGATAGATGTATGATCATGATAGTTTTGGAAGATGAAGGAGAAGAGAAAATGTGCTGTGGGCAGGAACAGCTACTTCAGCATTTCTTTTCCCTCCTGTCTTTTTTTCCTGAGCTAACAGTCCATTCAGCCTGAATACAGATCTATTCTTAATGTGTTCAACTGCATTATTTAGCCCACCACTGCAAGCCAAATTGTTATCCGTGGAGGTGGAATTGCTAAGTTTATTTAATGGAGCTTTGTTAATCTGGAATTTCATTTATATCTTGTCTTGGATGTGTCCTTTGTCTCTTCTTTGTGTCTAGGACAGTGTGATTTTGACCAAAAGACAGAAATTTACACTAAGAGCAGCTCCTGGATACCTGCAAGAAGGCTGTCCAGGAGACTCTTGTCTTGTGAGAAGCACTTAAAACTTGCTCTTAAGTCCTGTAGTGCCTCTGTTTGCAGCACATCGATCCCTTGGAAGTGAAGCCCTGAAGGAGCAGATCTCTGTTGTGCTCCGTGGCTGTGAGTAATTACTGAGAAACACAGAAAAGAAAACCTGAGTGGTTTATTCATAACCTGCTCAGTGCCTGCTTTCCTGACTCCTGCATGGTTGGAGTGGGGGCCACCAATCGGAAACACAACCAGCCACTGGCTGAAAAGATCTCCAGTGGTTAAAAACACAGAGAGAGATGTCAAATAGTCCCCTGGAAGGATAAGGAGAAGGATTACGTGAAAGAGGGAATTTGCAAGCCTGGAATGTGTTTTTCCCTACAGTATCCATTTCCATTTTCTGTGAAATGGCTTTCAATATTCAGGTTATTTCACATTTTGTTATAATCTCTTGGATGGAGATCAGATATGATTTACAGTCTGAAAACAGGTTGAAATGGTTCTTGATGGTGTCAGGAATATTTGCAAGGTTTTAGCAGCTGATATGGTGCAGATGAGCAGATAATACAAATAATAACATTTATTATCTCTATTGCTATCCCATTCCCCAGAACTGCCGAGGTGGATTGGAGCCCTCCTTACCTTCATTTTCCCCCATGGTCCTAGGCACTTTTTCAAACAGGAAAAAAATACCAAATTATGTTTCAGAATGCTTGGTAGTGGAGACACTTGCAGTTTTCTGATGAGGAAATAGCACAATGATGTGACTCTGATTATGAACTAGTCAGTGGTGTCATTGGTCAAATATCAACACCTTCTACCCATTTCTCTCTCATTCATTAAATCACACAACAAATGACATATCCAAGGTGAAATTTTAATGACAAATAATTGGCTTTGGAGGAGTCTGTGTAGCCCGGGTTTGGGAGGTCACTGGGACCTGCCCCTTTTTTTGGCAGCAGTGTGTGGTGATACAGCTAGAAATGGGGTGAGTACAAGTTATTAGTGGTTTAAGAATATTACATGGGATAAAATTACAACCTCTCAGCTGTCCCACCTTCCTCAGTGCTCCTTTCCAGGCTGTTTTTCCTGAGGCCTGATCTGATGCAAGAGCAAATAAACTTTGGCTGCTGAGCAAAGTAACCCTCTCACCTGACTTACACAGGCACTTGGACTTTCTGTAACAGATTTTTTGCTGCATCAGGCTCCTGTTTGCAGGATTTGGTAATGCATTTCTTAATTTCTGTTGCCTGTGAAATGCTGAACATTTAAAGCTTTCTGCTGTCTAACAGCTTTCTAGTTTCTCTTTGTTTTTTCGTAAAGTCTGTTCTTTCCCAAATTATTCTGTCTCCTCAGAGCAATCTTCAGCTAAAAGTGAGGACAGGTTTGCACCATGAGCAGTTCAATGTCTTGAAGCTGAGATTTGTGTTAGGGAAAATATGATGTGGTGCAAGGACAAAAGGTAGTCTTGCCCAGATTCCTGTGTTTGCCCCTAATTAATGTATTTCTTTCCTATTAGTTTCAAAGGTTTTATTTCTAGTGAGGAGTTAAATGGACCCATTCAGTGTTTATATTTATGCAAATGATTGTTGTGTCACTCAGGTTGCAACATTAAAGAAAAAAAGCCAGATATTTTACATGCCTTTGAGTATTGAAGTGATTACAATTACCTAGATAAAAGGAGTTGCTTTATTAATTAATTAACTTGGAGAAAAATGTCTAGTGACCCTCTGAAGGAATATCAATAACTGAAACATTAATTATGTAAATAAGATCTGCCTTTACTGTTCATTATTCATCATTTAACATGAAAATTGCCTTTTAAAAGAATGCTTCATTCATATATTTCAATAAATGCCTAGTCTGCCTAGCTTGTCACTTGGATCTAGATTCTGAGTCAGAAACTGCAGTGACATCAGTGCAGACCTTGGGACGCTTACTTGGAGCCTCCAACACCCAGTTCCTGCTTGCTGGGCTGGCATTTTTTGGGGACAGGCTCTCTGAGGCAGTAAATGCCCTTTGGGAATGAGTTCTTGCAAAATTCTTGTCTGGAGAGAAAGAGTGGCTGCATTTCATGGGTGAGGAAGGAGAGGAAAGAAGCAGCAAAATGCTTGGAGGTCTTTTGTGACTTTCTCATGGTTTCAGAAGGGAGGCTGCAGGATGAGCCCAACTCCAAGTGGAGTGGTGGAATTAAATTTTTCACTGAGTCAGAGGCAGCAGTACCAAGGCAAACAAATACCACAAGGAAAACAAGGTTAGCTCACGTGGTTGGTGACTGTGATCTTGTGCACTAAGTAAACTTGCTGGTCCTTTTTACATTTGGAGGATGTGACTGAATGCCTCCTGGCAAGTGCTGCAGGTGATTTTTGTACAGGTTATGAAAATCCTTTCCTTATAAAGAGTTCTGCCTTTTTGTGTTCTAAAGTTTCACCGAGCGTGTTAGCAAATTCTGATGAAGGATTCCTGAAGGGTTTTATTCCTTTTCACATCCCTAAAGACAACACACAAAGGTTTCCAGGGTTACTTTTTGCTCAGGTAGCTGTGAGTGCACCTGTAAGAGGAGAGCGAGGAAGAGCTGTGTTTTATTCTCATAATCTCAAAGGCTGTGCTGCACATAATCTTGAGTGTGCAGACAAAAAACAGTAGCTGTGCAGTTACAGAAAATCCTTTACTCTCCACTCCCTGAAGAGCACCTGCTTATGAGCATAAGACTTTCAGATTCCCTTTTTTTAATGCCTCAGAACTCGCTTTGCCCATAGCAGGAAGGGCTGATGAAGAAATATGTGTGTCTCCCCCCCTTTCCCTTGTAGCGTGATGGATTGTGGAAGTCCTGATTGAAAATTCTAATCACAGCCTTGCAGTCCTTCAGATCACAACCCCTGACAGTTGATTCACTCCTTTTCATGCCTGCTGCCTCTGACTGCTCCTGGTGCCTCGTCTGCATGAGTCTATCATTAGCACACAAAGCATGATGGATTGGCCGGGGTACCTCTGTCCTCAGAACCTGGGAAATGCTTCTCTTTCAGAATCAAAGAACCTGTGTGTGACATCGTCATGAATGAGAGAAGAAAGTAATACAGTGTTGGAGGTGCCTGTTTGCTGCCACTGTGTAGAGGGAAAATGAGGCATTATGGGGACTGTAAGTACCTGGCCTGTTTGTTTGGGGTTTGGCTCCTCGCTGGGAACGATGCAGAAAAGCAGGGGTGTGGAACAGTGCATGAGCTGAGTCTGGCAAGTGCACAGCAGCTGCAGTACTGTTTGGAAATCAGGGCTGTAAACACTTCCAAAATTCTACTTAAAGTTCAGCCTGTTAATGAAATCATTTAAGTTTCAGTGAGATCTGATGGCCAAGATGATTACAAATTATCATTATTTGGAAACTGAGTGGGCTCAGTTCACTTTGGTGGATTCTCTTCTACAGACCCTTTCAAGAGGAAACTTTTGCAAATGTTTGCATCTTGCAAATGCTTTTATTCATCTGTGTGACTTGGCATTTAATGTTTCAGTGAACAAGACAGTTAAGTTTTGGCTCCAGTGAAAGATTGATAGGAACAATTTTCGAATGTGGTATCACAACAAAGTGAAAATATGTCATGTTCAAATACTGAGCTCTGATGCGTCATGTGGTCTTGTAATAAATGAAATAGCACTACCAACCTGACAGATGTGCAAGAAAACGGTTTTAAATTTATGATGATTAATTTTCAAGATGAACTGCAATGAAAAAAATTGTTAGTAGATACTTAAAGAAGGTAAGGGGAACCAGCTTTCTGAAATAAGAACAGGCAGGTAATGATAAAGCTGCCTTCACTTTTATGTTTTGCTTTCTAAAATTTTAGCAGTGGGAAAATTCATATTCTGCCTGCTGCAGCTGGCATTAACAGCTACTCAGGCAAGTGTAACATCTCATGGAAATTGCACTTCTTGGATTTGTGCTCCTGTTTCGTGCTGATTGTCCTGGAAGTAGGAGTAACTCAAAGCAGAGCTGAAGGGTTTCTGCCTGGTGATTCTTTCAGAATCAAAATAAAATGGCACTGAACTTAGTGAGAAAACAGAAGTAGCTTGATACTACCTTGAAAGAAAACCAAACATTTCTGAAAATCAGCATTTCGTTCATTTTGAGGATTTGCCACTTGAGCAATGACTTTATTTTGCACTAGGACAGTTAAATGTAAAGTATATTGTTTGGTAATAAACTGATTTAGTTAAGCACTGTAAGGTAATTTCAGGCTAAAAACAGCCCCCCCCGATAGCCTTTAGTGAAATCTACTCCTGCCAAATCAAAGAAGATAAAACAGTGCCCATCCTAGCAGTAAACTCCATTATTTCAAGGAACTGTGTCCCAGTGAGGCCAAAACTGAGCTTTCCAGTTGGAAATGGAGAAAAACAGCCTCAGAAAGGGTGTGGGCTGTACTTTTTTCAGAACAGGAGTTCAGCAGGGGGAAAAAAAATCCTAAGTGTCAGTGTCATGTTATTTTGAAACAAACAAAATGCCTTTGAAAGGAGTTGTTTTGTTTGTCACTAGCACTATAAGCTTTTACATGGGAATGTTTTAAGTTGACATGTTATGTGGGAAACCCCAACAATTGTCTGCCAGCTGTTATTTTCAGGCATTCTGGGAACAGCTGGTCTGTAGCATCTCCTCATATCTGATCTTCCTCATCTTCAACAGTGCTCCCTCTTCTCTGTTAGACACACTTGATGATTCTAGATTTTTCCCTTATTATTTGAGAGAAATGATAATCATTATAATTACTTGGGACAGTGGTTGTGGAACTTAAAGGCAGTATTTTATTTGTGGATTGCAGTTTAAGTTCACTTAATAGAAAGTAAAAATTCTAGAAGCCGTTTTGGCTGTCTGAAGATAGATCTGAATGCACATGTCCATTTTTTTCTGCAGAAATACTTGTCAGAACAAGGTTTCTGCTGGTTCCTATCAGATCCCTGTCTTACTGTGCCCAGAGGAAAGAAAAAACCAAAATGTCTGAAGAGCTTAAGGATCCAAGTGTAAAATTAGTATAATAAGTATAAAACTGTCAAAACAGATGAGGTGTATCAGGAAATGCACAGTATATTGTGCTTGATGTCTTTAATGCACTTCGCAATGGCTTTCCTACAAGTTGCTTTGGCCCTTAGTTGTTATTATCAGGAATTGTTTTTATCCACTAAAATCTTCGAAGAACAGCCAAAATCGTGCTGAAATTTCATGTCTTTGCCTCCAACTAATGCCAGTGTCTGTGCTGGAAGGAAAAACTTTATTTAGCAGATGCTTGAGAACGGTCTGTCTCTGCTCTGGAATTGCCAGAAATCCATTGAAAATTCACTTCTACCAAAACCAGAATTTTCCCCAATCTTACTTTTCTTTAGAAACGAGAATACTCTGTGAGACTTTCACGATCAGCCCTGATCAGTTGTACTCTGGCATTTTTACAGTTGGATAGAATTCAAAGTTTCTTAAGCGCAAATATTGGCAAACATTGGTGTGTGAGGTGAATGTGTTCTGAGGTCTGTTAGCACCTGGCATGAAGTGACCTGAGGAATGTATTCATTGCTTCCTGTGACAGTTGGATTGTCTCTCTATTTATGGAGTTTATGACAAGTTTAGTTCTCCAGTAACCTGTGGTTATTTGCTCTCTGAGTTGATGAAGCTTCATAAGTTTTGGAGGTTAATTCAGGGAACATTTGAGTTGTACTTGCTATCGAAGAAGTTCCATTTAGGGTGGGCTGTGTTTTATTTCAAAGGGTGTAAATCTTCATTATTGTGTAAGGATTTATATTGTCTGTAGTTACACACAAGATCTAAGGGTCTAAAGGCATGAGAAAAGTAGTTTTATTTTTTAAAACAATATATTTTTCTGTTCTGTGTTTTGTCAGTGTTAACTTAGCTTTTCTGATCTGTTTAATTCAGTGAATTTCATCTTTCATTACATCAGAAAATATTAAATGGCTATAGAGGCATATCCAAATTGCTCTCTATTACCATGGAGAGCTGCATTTCTGGCCTTTGTAGCTGTACCCAAATGCACTTTAATCCAGGCAGCAGGAGTGGTGCTCGTGTGCCAGCTGTGACAGCTCTGCTTCCAAGGCCACTGTCCAAGCCTGCCCAGCACTGTCAGTGCTCCCTTTTCACAGCCTGCTCCTGCCTGCTTTGGGCTCTGGTTTAGTTCTATTCACACAACAGGGTTCCTATTTTAGGTGTAAATTTCCCTAAACAGACAGAGTGGATTGTTTTGTAAAATGTTCACATTTCCTCACGTCTTGTGCTTGTGAAAAAAAGGCTTCTTATTTACAAAATATTTACTATATTATATTCATCATAAATATCATAAATATACTATTCACTATATATACAATCACTATAATTCAAGTAAGTAGCTTCTTAATAGAAAATACTCATAAAACTGGGTTGAAATTTGAGATTACTACTCTGAATCCTGGCAAGAGGTACTAAATTCCATCCACCACAGTGACTAACACTTTGACATTTACAGATGGGCCTTTGACTTTACAGTTTGTCAGACGTCACCTATGTATCCTTGGCTGTAAATACCTGGAATGTGGAGGATGAAGCTGGAATCTATCTGTGCATGCAAATGTTTGCTTTTAAATTTCACTATAAATAATTTTCATACCTCAAGATAGTTCCCCATCTGTAATGTGAGTTGCAGTTGGTACAGTTATTGGATTATATTGGAATTATTAGTTACTAGAGTATTAGAACTAATTTGAATTAAAGATTGTTTATGAGTTTTGGACCTTATGTAAAATATTGTGATATGTACTTTGGCAAGATAAACTAAACTGTTGGTGGAGATTTTAGTTTTCCTCTGAAATTGGAGAAATATTTTTCTCCTAAATACTGACTGTAGAGTATTTTATCATGGTTTGCCTGTAATGAATCTTTCAGTTTGTTGATGGAGCTGCTCAAACACACCCAGTAACAAAGAGTGCCAAGAAAGCTGAATTTCCATCCTGCTCTGCCACTCTTTGCTGAGAGTGACCAAGTCACTGTTGCAGTAGGTAATTCAGTATTCTCATTTTCTTTTTGACTTGTGTCTGGCAAATGAAGGCAGACTGATCGAAAGGCACATTGTCAGATTACATGGGAAGTCAGGATTTTACTTCCCCAAGAAAATACGGTTTTCCTCATATCCCATTTTAAGTCCAGTGACGTATTTTATTAGGTATTAAAAATGTGATCTGTAATAAAATTGAAAATAATGTATTGGTACGTTCATTTTTTAAGCAGTAATGGCTGAAATGGCCTAGACTTCATTTTAACATTCAGTGACAAAGTGGAAAGGCTGTACAAACGTATGGTACTTTAATTAATGGGGGCAATACTGAGCTTTGAAAGTCCTCTGGAGCTTTTGTCTCTGTTGGAACATTGTGCTGTGAATCTTCCCTAATAGTTAAAGCAAATGAAGTAAAATAGCCTTTGGGCTATTTTGTTACACTGTGTTGTTGGGGAAAAAAAATTAATCCCGTGCCATTTTGCATTTGCTGTCTGTGAATCAAACTGTGAAAGCTAATTTAAAAACTTTCACACTCGGCTTGAATGAGGACTGTCAGTGCTTGGAGAATGTCAAATTGAATGCAATTAGCTGGAGTTGGGCTAGCCTAGATAAACCCATCAGCCTCAAAGTGTTCAGCCTTAATGACTGCTCTGATAAACTAACACAGAGGTTACAGGAAAGAATTTAAAGGCGTTAAAGTCCTGCTGAAAACTTGCCCTGTAGAGAAGAGGTTGTGGAAACCAAAATAGTTCCTACACCAAGGGGCAGGGAGGTGGTGAGACCCTGTGAAAAGTTAAATACAGCACAGAGGTGCATCCAGGAGAGGGAAACAAAACCACTGATGAAGCTGCTCAGAAATTGTAAATACATCAATTATTTAAGTGTTTGTTAATTGTTAAGCAGCAAGTTAGCATTTGTGGTCTCTGAAGTAGTTGGGTATCAAAGGATTTGTAAAGAGGCAGCTGGTACAGCTGTGGTGGAGTGAAATTTTGGAATGTTTCAGGGAATGGTGGCACTGCTGCTGTTCTAGGTTGGGGAAATAATGGGGTTTTGAAGTTCACCTCTTAATTGTATCTGTTCATCAAATGCTGCATCGACCTGTAATGGGGACATGGGGTCCAAACTTAATGGATGAGGTGAAGTTCCATTCTTGGTTCTGTGTGTCCAGAGTAACTTTCACACAGGATGTGAGGTGACTGCGGTGCTCAAGAGACAGGGAGTTCAGGAAAAAGGCTGGAGGAGAAATAGCTGATGAACAGCTGAAGTTGTGAGAAGAGTTATCTACAAAATCAGCTGCAAATCTAAAATATACTCTTCCCTTGGAAGATGGAATGTTTGCCAGTCAGTGGACTGTAGCTTTTGGGATATTATTTTTCCATGAGAACATGTCAGAAAACGTGTTTGGAGCTCATTCAGAACATTGCTTTTTCTCTTTTCTCTGCACTTTTTCTTGGAGAAGACTCCCTGCAGAGTTTTACCTCCAGGTGCTGAGTGAGGTCTTAGCCCAAGTTGTTCCCTGAGAATTGTGAGTGACCCCTGACTTTCCTCATGGAGAGAGAGTCCTGATGGTAAATTGAAAAGAACCGAGTCTGTAAATTAGCATTTTACATGTCATCCCTTCTCACATGAGCAACATGAATTGTGCAGACAACAGCAGCATTTTTAGTTAATGAACCCAGCCATGAGCACTGTTCACATTTAACATATTTACAGGGGGTAGCATCCAGTCAAAAAATTCCATTAATTCTTTTTGCATGAATATTGTGTGCATGAGTGCATGCATTTATGTGTGCATTTGTATGTATGTGTACACTATCAGTGTATGCAGTGTTATAGCATATAGAGTAATTCAAGAAAAATCACTGAGGAGGTTTCATTAGGCATGTAAATGTATTCAGCAGAAGATTTGAAATAACTCTTTAATGGAAAAAAAAAGGAAAAACTGTGCCATTTGACATGAGAAATCTATTTTGAACTATAGTATATGCACAGTCTGTTTTCTGCTTTCCCTTTCTTGAAATTGTTGCCTGAAATATTATGGTGGCATCCAAAGGCTTGAAGTTTAATTTTAAATTTAATTTGCCTGAATGCTGCCAGGGTATTTTTACATAGACAGTTAAATTGCAACTTGGTAATACTTGGCACTCAATATCTATAGAAATGGCATTCAGGATACAACTTTGGGCTCATAAGTGAAATAATATGAAATCCTACATGTTAATGATGATTTTAAAATATTTTCAGGACTATGTAAATGTAATTTCTGCCTTGATTTTGCTAGTTTTATGGGCAGCAGGGGAGAGAGTTTGTAACAGTCATATATATGTATATTTAAAGCTGTGAATAAACTTTTTTCAATCTGTTAATCCAAATGTTTTTTAATGGCTAAAAATAGAATCAAATTACTTCATACAAAAAAAAAAAAACCTGGGACTTATTTACTGAGCTTCAGGCAGAATTATTCTTCCAATAATATTCTGAATTTTCATGAATAGAGTGCTGGAAGGTTACTGTGCTTCTGAAGGCTGGGCTTCCTCACAGGTGATTGCTGATAACCTGGTTGTCCTTCCTGACTTCAGTCCTGATGGGAATACCAGTCTGGTGAAAAAAAGCAGTATTTTAATGGCTGTTACAATATGAAGTATTTGCCTTGAGATGTTAAACATCAGTTATCAGTGTAACTTTATCAACCTCTCTGTTAGCATCTCGGGCAGCACAAGACCTTGATCTGGGCCTCCTTATGGGGAATGCTGCTCTCCTCAGTGTTGCACCTGAAATCAGCTGGCTCAGGGCTGAGCCTGGTTATTTGTTGTGTTCCAGAGGTGGGTGTAATTCATGGGGAGGACCAGAGGAGATGAGAGAAAGACTTTTTTTCTTGTTGAATGTCACGTTTCCCAAATGATGTCTTTGGTTTAAAGATGCACCATGAAGTCTCTGTGTGGTTGGTTGGTTTTATTTACTAAAATAGTGCTCAATAATTTAGTATTTAGTGAAGTAGTGAATGCTCTGAGCATTCACAGCTCAGGACTGTGCTTTTCTTTCCAAGCACTTTCTGACACCCCTTTGACACAGAGACCTGAGTCACAGCTAGAACTGAACATCCTGCTTTCCTTCCCTGTCCTGTTTTTCCAAAGTCATGTTTGAAAGAGAGTCTCTGCTGCCAGACCCAAATCCCATATTGCTGATGTCACTTTTGCAGTAATAGGTGCTGAAGGAGTGCAGCTTTGGAGCTGAATTCTGGAAGGTGCTGCAGTGTGGTTGTTGTACACCTGTGCTGCTGTTTCTTCTTGCGTGGAATACTCACAAAAAAAAAAAAAAAAAAAAAAAAAAAAAAAGAAGTAAATTACTGTTCCAGAGCCAAGCACACCAGTAAAGAGAGGCTGAATTTATCATTGTCCAGGTGGAATGAAAAGTTGTGTGTGCAGTCACAGAGTAACTTCCCTTCTCATGTGACACCTTTGGGTACGGACAGTCCCTGCTGGAGGATCAAAGGCAGGGCTGTGTGCTAAAGGCAGACACTGCCTGTGGTCATTGCTTGGTGAGCAGGGCAGGAGGAGGAGGAGGAGGGATGATCTCGTGCCTTGGGGCAGCAGGACAAGGTCCTGGAGGGTGAACTCCGTGTGCCATTGCTCCTGTGCATGTCCTGCAAGAAGTCAGCCCTGCACTTCACTCTGGTAAAGTTACAAGGAGCTAAACATGGAACTCAAAAAGGGAAATATCACGCAATTTTCACACATGGTGGTTACCAGACACCCTTATAATTAAACCAAACATCATCAGTAACCAAATATCTTTAAAAATGGTCAGAAAGACTAATAAATTTCTTGTCAAAAGTATTAGGTTTAACTCAAATTTTATTGACATGTTTTGGGCTACTGTAATATGTATTTTCTTGGTTGGACTACCTGAGCTAGTGCATCAAGTACCATTTAATTTCAGCTGCAGTGTAGGTGCCTGTAGCTTCTGTGTACCTGTAAGTTCCAAATATAAAGTGTTTTCACAACTGTGATTTGAAATAAATCTAGAAAATTCTTCTAAGCATTATTTGCAAAAGAAGCAATATTTTTAGAAAATTAAGTGAACTTTGCTTTGCTAATGTGGTACCATGTCAGTCTCTTGTTGGTCGGTTTTTGTTTTTTAATTTTTAATTTACTTTACTGCTAGGCACTGTTTTGTCATGTTACTATGCCCAGTGTAATATGAATCATTCTGCCATTCTTGCTGTGTTTTTGATAAAAGTATATCTGAGGAAGAAACCCATTATGCATCCTTTTTTTTTTAAAAGAAACATCTCTATGCTCTTATTAAAATTAAAGAATGTAATGTATCTTAGGCTTCTTAAAATCTAAGTAGGATGAAGAATTCACTACATATGATCCTGTGGAAAGGCTTTGCAAGAGGAGGGCAATCAAGTAGGGATAATTAGAGTTACTGTTTAAATATGCAGAAAGCAAAAAGCTTATCTGGAAGAGCAGAGTGAAGTGTAAGTACAGTGTAAGACTCACGTAAGGATGATTTGCAAGCAATAAAATCACACCTCCCTGACTTTGTAAGTACAAACTAATAAGCAGTATTTAATAATGGAGACTGTAATAGTGTGGGATGTAAACCCAGTGGAATGTGATTTTACCATTAGATCTTACCTGAAGGGGATGGATTGGTTTAGCACTGGCAGAGTGAGGATTACAGGTATTTGGAATGTGTGTGCAGTAAGGGATGAGAGTAATTGCTCAAGATAATCTCTGAGCAGTTAACTCAGAATAATGACAGGGAGTTGGTAGAATTTCTCTTCCCAGGTTTTACGTCTTCCTTTGAATCAGCCTGAAGGTGTGAACACCTCTGATGGGACCCTTGCTGCTCCTGTGATTTGGAGAGGTTTGCTGAAGAACAGAATTAATGTGCTGCTAAGAACAAATCCTCCTCGGCAGAGGAATGGGTCGGATGGTCTTCAAGTTCTTAATCATCCCTGATTTTGTAACTCTGTCATTATTTTCAGTAATTAACTTGAGTGGGTAACACAAACATCACACTTCTTCCAAAATTAATATTATTACTGCCTGCCATTTAGTCTGTTGATCTGAAAAAAAGCCCAAACCAAAATGTTAAAGTGGTGCATAGACAATAACTTCATTGAGCGTGTATTTATCCGAATGGCTTTAACTGGGCATCAGCAGCAGCCCCGCCATGTACTGAGAGCCTGCCTGCTTTCACAAGCTGGGCAAGGCCAGGCCTGCCTGATGCTGGGCTTTGGGAAGCAGGAGCTGCTGGAAAGGCTGGAATTCAGGAGCTGGTTCTTCCCTGGAGCTCAGCTCCAGGGCAGTGGCTGCCAAGGGTGCCCTGCTCAAAGGAGAAAGGAGCCTGGGGCCTGACCACTGGAATTCCTTTCAGTTCCCCTGGCCCTTTCACAAGGCCATGGGAGCTTAACCCATGGTCCTGGCTACCTTCCAAGTGGAGTAATTAAATTCTGCATTCCTGAATTCCCTCTCATTTTAATTGGATTTGGAATTCTTCACCTTTTGGCTTTAAACTCGCCTGGCAAAACAACTGTTTCTCATTACAGCAGGGGCTTTATTCAGATCAGGGTATATTAACCTTGCATGTAATGTTCATTGCTTTAAGTGTGCCAGGTGTTTCGGGAGAGCAGTGTACAAGGGAGAGCAACATTTTACTTCTATTTTTAATTGATTTTCTTTGCTGTACTGAAGTGCACCCATTTGATGGTTATTCCTGTTTGCTCTCTCGGTTTACAGGCCTTGTTGAGACTGTAGAATCAAAGGCAATTCATGAAAATATTTTAGATCTTTGTTGCATCCTGGAAACCTTCTGTTTGCCTCTATGTGCAGCTTTCATCTCCTTTGTGTAGTCAGTGAAATCTAGGGCATCACTGGAAATTCAGTTTTTACTGTGTATCCAAATGTTCACCTGATCATGGAGACTGCTCAGCACTTCACAGGAACCAGCTGGTAAACAAGGGAATCTGTGCTACAACTCTCCTAAAATATGGCTTGGTTTCTACTGTGCCAGTAACTTCTGTTCATGTACTGGAGCCTAAATGATTGATTTTTTCAGTGTGTGCCACAGCACAGCATTTTAAAGCCCAGGCTGCCTTGTCGATGAGTACTGTGATTCTGCAAAGATTTTAATTAATGAATAGGGGTGTCCAAAAGGTGTAGGCAGTAATGAGAGTGAATACTTGGTTTAAATCTGGGAAGGTAATTTCTGGACAGGACAAATCTTTGATATGGATAAAATTCAGATTAGTTCACCTCATGGTTCACCTGGCCCTAGTGATACCTACACTTACAACTTGTGAGCACGGCTGGCTCACAATCAGAACATGTTTTTCCCTGCATAAAATGGAATTCTATTAGTCAATTCACATTAGCCAAGTCTGAAGTCTGTCTGGTTGGATTTATTTGCACTGGGCTGATGACAGAGCTCTGTTTGGCTTTTTGTTTGACCTGGATATGTGTATCTTCCTTAGTGCTGTCAGTCTGCTCTTAGGCTGCTCACTGAATACTCCTGTTACTGAAAATCCAAGATCTGTAGTCCTTTATTAAATTATAGAGTGCATTACTTGCTCCTTCAGTATTTACCTTTGGGCATTAGGACTCTTCTTCCTAGAAAATAACCTGGTACAGGGTTTTATGGGAACTTCTGAAACCTCTCTGAAAGAACAAAAACCATTCAAGCACATCTGGGGATCCCTTAAAAAAACCAAGTAGTAGTAATGAGCACATCTGCATTTTTTAAATATAGTATATTTCATGTAAATGATTGCACAAAAATCTTTATAACTAGGAAGGTCTCACCTTTGTTATGGACTATAAATTCACTTTGTATAGCATCCTGTCCCTTTTCTCTGTATGAATTCCAGAGGACAGCCCCAAACTGACAGAAAGCCTTTCTGTTGTGGACTTGATTTTGTTGGTAGGCAGAGAGGGCGGGCAAAACCAGCATCCTGTCTTTCATCCTTCTGGGTGAGGATTAATCATGATCACAGCTGCAGAATAATGCAGATCTTAGCTGGGGCTGGTGAGGGGGAAGGGATGGGTATGGGGGGAGCAGAGGACATCTCTGTCTTCCCTCCCACCACCCCCTCCTGCTCTTTATGGAGGAGCTGGAAGGAGCAGATTTCTACCTTTTTTTTTTTTTTTTTTTTTGACTAGGTAATTTTTCATGCATCTTGTGGGTTTTTTTTTCCTTTAATCATAAAGAATGCACTCAGTTTACTGGTAACACACACACACAGAATGTTTGCATGGCTTCCTTGTTTCCTTGATGATGCACCAGGCACTGAGTGCTGAAATTCTGCTGGTTCCAAGGCACACAGATTTACACCAGTGACTTTTACTGTGTCTCTGTAGGCAGCCCCAAAATGCCTTGCAGGTCAACTGTTTTTGAAATGGATAAAAGTGTGCTAATTCCTTCAAGGTAAATCAGAAGGATTATGACATCTAGGAAGAGGAATCTGCCAGACAGTTCCGAAGCAATATAACCAGGACTGACCCAACAGCATCTCTAAAGCTTCCAATAAAATTGCCTGAGGAGTCTGCCAAGAAGCCAGATGCTGCTGCTGGAAAAATACCTTCTGTAGCTTGGCATTTGTCCTGTAATTGCTTCCAAGAGAGAATAAACTGTAGCATGACAGTAGAAGGTGAATGGTTCCTCACTGCATGCTTCTTGGGGATTTTTAAAAATATTTCAAAAATAAGCATTATTTTCTGATGTGTTACCACTCATGCAGATCCTTGTACTCATTTAACTGCTTTAGAGTTCCCCATCTGAACAATCAAACCCCTTTTTTTTATCCCCGTGACATGTTAGCCTGGCAGTGGTTTGGTGATTCCTTTTCCTGGAAGTGATTCCTTTTGCAGGGTCCCTGGGCTTTCATCCTGTTAGGGTGTGAGGTGGTCATGCACACCTGGCTGTGTCACAGTGTGGACCCTCTATGGATGTGTCTCTATATGGAATTAATGATACAGCAAACAACACCTGGCCCACACAGTTCCAAGGGTTAGACAGTTGTGTGGCTTTTTTTTTTTCTTTTAGTATGTTTTCCAGTTGTGGGAAGAGCACTGTCTGTTACTATTCAGAAATGCTGCTGAATCTTACCTCTAACCAGAAAATGGTGGAAGTTTTTTTAGGGAAGATGCTTCTTCCCTTTGAAAATGGTTAATACTCCTACTGATAGAAAGCAGAGGCATTTGTGGAGCAGTGTATAACCTAATCAGATACAAATGAGATGAGAACAGATAAGTGATTCCAAGAAAATTATTTATTTGAAATTTCTCCAGTAAAATCTAGCAGCTGTCCTCAAATACTTCTCTTTGGTGTCATGCAGGAGCCTGCCTGCTGTTCATCCCAGCAATCCTGTGGGATTGCTTTCAGGAGTGCTTTGAAGACTGAACTATTCAAATGGAATGGTCAAAAGCAATTCTGCAGCTAAAACTCATCAGAGAATCACAGCATGGCCTGGTTTGGAAGGGACTTCAAAGCTCATTGAGTTTCAACCCCTCTGCCATGGGCAGGGACACCTCTCACCATCCCAGGCTGCTCCAAGCCCTGTCCAGCCTGGACTGGGACACTTTCAGGGATGGGGCAGCCACAGCTTCTCTGGGCATCCTGAGCCAAGGCCTCACCACCCTCACAGGAGAGAATTTCTTCCTAATCTCTGCTCTAAACCTACTCTCTGTCAGTTTGAAGCTGTTCCCCTTGTCCTGTCACTAAATATCCTTGTGAAAAGTCTTCCTTGTGGGTTCCTTTCAGGTACTGGAAGGCCACATTTAGGTCTCTTGGCAGTTCAAAATACTGATATTTGTGTTGTGAACACGAATGTAAAAGTGATTATTGCCTGTTTGTGTGAATTCATACAGTCCCAGAAGCTTCTTGCTTTTTCCCTTTCTGTGCTAGACAATGAACTTTGGTAGGAGTCAGGTGGTTGAGTTTGATGTAATAAAGCAAAAGTCCATTTCCAGCAAGGTGAATTCCTTTGATCAGTTTTCCTAATACTTAACAGTCAAGGGAACAAGGGCTGAGTGTTGAAAAATAACAGTGAACAAAGATCCTGGCAAAGGGGCTTTTTGTTATTGTTGGCCTTAGGAAGGTTTGCTTTGCTTTGCTTTGCTTTAGTGTCAGGAAGCTTCAGATAATGGGAGGGCACAATGTACAGGTCAGCTCTTGTGACTGAACAAATCCCAAAGGGACTTGGAAAAGTTGGTGCAAAATTCACATCCTTTAAGGAGGTCAATCAAAGGCATCACTCCAAACTTTACTTCAAAGTATAGCTTAAGTTAGGTAAAGTGTTGTTATTACGAGAAGGAGAGTTTCAGTTCAGTTTCACTTGAAATATTAAAAAAATGATCCTGAAATTAAACAAAAAACAGCTGAATCAAGATATTGCTGTGAAGGACAGGAGATGAACAAGATTCCTTCCACTTACTGTGCCGCTTCAAAACATGCTGAATTGTCCAGGATGTGAGATGTTTCATTCCATAACCTTTTCTTCCAATTAGAAGACACAGATTCTGATTGTGAGGAATTTGCATTTCAATATGAAACGTGGTGTCTGACATTGCTTTTACCTTCTCCCTGGTGATGCTCCTGACTGCACACTTCTCCCTTCAGTGTGATGATTGCACCACTGCACTTTAGTAATCATTTAACAGCTCTAATTACAGAATACTGTGATCCCAACTGTGTACTTTGTCCTCTTTGCCTTCTTAGTCTCTGTTTCTTTGGTGTCGAGAGGATCAGAAAAGAGCTGTTCTTCTGCTTTGCAAAAATAAATTCCAAAGGCCCTGCTTGGGTAATGTACAGATCTGCATTTTCTTGTGGCTTTGGAGTTAATGACGCTGAATTTTAGCCATAGAGGGGTTGGTTTGTCTGCTGTTGTTTACATCAGTCATGCTGGCATAACTTCTCTGACACTAATGCAGATACACCAGCATGAAATTGGTGTAACTCCAACTCCATTAAAATCAATGGAGTTAGCCAATACGAGTCAAATGCAAGGCCATTGATTTTGTGCTGCTGTGACTTTATTGACTGGAGTGGAGGTGAGGCAGTTTCTGCTGGTGGGGCTCGGGTCTCAGCCAGGCTCTGCTTGTGCTTGGAGTAGTTGTGACTTTGGTTTCTTGTTCGTTCTTGCACAGCGTGATCAGAAATTCCTTCTCTTTTCTGCTCCAGGGTCAGCAGTGTGGGAGTCTGGGAGTAGTGAAGTCTTGGAGTAGAGCAGTTCCTAGGGGAAAAGCATTAGGTAATTCAGTTTCACTGAGCAATCTCTACTCCCATCTGAATGATTTCCTCTGTTATCTGCTAATGTGGTATCAGTGGAATGATGTGGAGTTTTTAAGCCTGCTCCTTTTTGATGTGATACCTGGTAAAGCTTACAAAAGCACTCTGAGTGGAGTTTTGAGTCAGAAAGTGCACTTAAAGGAATGATGAGTGCTGTATCTATACCCCCAGCACACTGGGATTGTTCCTGGTTTTCAGCTCTCTGGGCTGGAGTTGCATTCCCTGCTCCATGGGCAGAGGAGATGTAGTTTTTCCTGAATTCAAATGCCATACCTTTAATATTTCAAAAATCCTTTAAAGCAAGTCCATGTCTGCTATTTTGCCTTTGTTGCATGAGTGCTGCCCTGTATAATAGAAAATAGAAACTGGAATATTAAAATGAAATGTTAGTAATTTGCCATTAAAAATGTTGATGAAATCAATTCATTCTTTTGAAAAGCTTCTTTTTAATCCAGTCAGCATTTTCTGTGAGTAGAAAATTCACAGCACTTCTGGTGAATAATTGGTGGAGTGGAGTGCAGTATTCACCACGACATGGAGTGATTTCCAGGAGGAATTTCAGTAATTATTCCTGCCGTCATTGGAATACTAATAAAAATCTTACTTTAGAAATATTTTATAGGTCAGTTTTTTGCCAAGATGCTCTTCAGTGGTGAATCAGCTTCAGTGGTGCTATTTACCCCATCTGAGGAACTGGGTAACATGCCTGAAAGATGCCCTAGAGACAGAGAAATGAAGCATAGTTTAAACGACAATAATCTTAATAAAATGTGTTATTAGCCTAAGTTACATGTAGGATTTTGTTAAAAAAAGCTTCTTGTTTCCAGGAGATAAGAGAAGTATTTTATGAATACAGTCAACTACAGCAATTAAATACAAAGGGAAATTAAATGCTGTGGCTGGAGTACTAGGTACTTTTCTGATACTGGATGAATTAAAAAGGGTTATTTGGCAAGTGTTGTTCTGGAAGACACTACAGACATAGTACAGAAAACTGCATAAAGGACATAAAACTCCTTCCTTTATCATAATATGTAGAAAATGAGGAGTGGAATATGCTCATTTTAGAGCAAACAAAACTAAGTATGAGATCTGGAGGCAGCTGTGAGTCTTAAAAAGCCATGTAATTTAGGGAGTGAGTGGGAGGTGAAGGGCGCTGCGTTCCAGGGGAGGGTTTGTAGGGGAATAAATGTTTGTGTAGTGTCTCAGTTTGTGCCTGTCAACGGTAAAATTCCTTTCACCTTTACAGGCTGCAGAAATACCAGTAAAGAAGTGGCAGGAAAAGGCAGTGCTCTGCATGGAGTGCCATGAAAGAGACTCCTTGGCTTTGTCACTGGAAGCAGTGCATTCTGCTGTTCTGGGGCAAATGGCAGAACTGGAGGAGAGGGACAGACCCATGAACAATCCAACAGAGGCTGTTTTCTCTGGCAGGGCAGCCAGAATTTCAGTGCACAGTCCTGTTAAACACTTTACAGAGTTTGCTGTAATGAAGTGTCACAGACAGCTCTCCTGTTTGCTTTTGTTTCCTCCTCATTTTCTCCTCTCTGTCAGTGTCTTAATCTCTCTTTTACCTCAGCTTGCTCCTTTTCTGGTTCTCACTTGCAGGCCTTGTTAGCTGCAGTGTATCAGTGGGTTTTGGATCAGTCCCTTGGGTTCCCGTTTGGAATTAGTGCAGTGCCTGCTGTGACAGATGAATCCTCTGATGTTCACCAGCCCTGACCATTGGGGAAATCAGCTGATGAGTACAAAACAGTGTGAGCAGCACCAGAGGATTTCCTGGCCCCTCTCCCTGGAGGGTACAAAGAGCACTGGTGGCAAGGATGGGTTTTCCATCGTCTGTTTGTGTGTGGTCCCACTGCTGTTCTCTGTTAGGCTTCAAGGGCGGGTGGGAAGTGGAGGAGTAACATTTTCTCCCTGGATTCCACACCCTTACACTTCTAGTTTTCCAGTATCACAGCGCTTTTCACTTCTGTTTTCACTTACATTTTACCATTTTGATATGTTTGGGCTTTGCTTAACACTTGTGAAACCATGGGCATCATCATAATTATGTTGGGTGCTGTGGAAGAGAAAAAATTAATTGCAGGACTCCAGAGGCAGGAGCTAAGGATGGGAGCACAGCTTTTGTTTTGTCAAACCAATGTTTGGGAGGTACCATCCTCTTGTCAAATCCCACTTTGTGGCTGTGGAGAACTTAAATACCTAGGGAATGCCAGGGCTTAGTTACAAATCCTTTCTAAGACTGCTTTTCTTTTATATAAGCAGATGGAAACTGGTTTCAGGGGAGAGAACTTCTTAAGTTTTGAAGTCCCGAAGAAAATTAATTAATGCATGTATTTGAAAGCCAGAGGGGAAGTATTATGATCATCTTGTCTGACCTCCTTCATAACTTGGGCCAAGGGAAGTCTCCTAATAACCCCTACACGAGCTCACTGAAGCGTGGTTGAAAAGACAAATGATTTGACAGAAATTGTTGTTTCACACGCATGTGGGGGAGGCGAGTGGAGCTTGGGACTAATTTCCCTGTGCATAAAGGGTCCAACCTGTGTTAATCCTAACTGCAAAGTGAATTTACAGAAATATTTCTGTGCTAAGGCTTTAGGTTTTGTGCTGGCGTAGGAGTAATAGAGAACGCAGGCTTAAGAACTTCTCCTGGAATTAAGAGCCAGTTAATTCCAGAATGCGCTGATTGTGTTCCTGCTGTAGCCACTTAATAAGGCCACAGAAAATGTCAGTATTTTGTTAAAACGAAGAGCTCAGAATCCTCTTTAAGAAAAGCTGAGGCATGCACATGACATTGCAATAGCTGGAGCAGTAGCAAGGCACACAAGGAGATTGTTAGAGTGGATGGATACGTGTAAGACGATGGATTTTTTTAAAGTTTTGGGGGTTTTTTGGAAACACAGCTAACAAAATTTTATCTTTAGAGCAGGGAGAGAAATGTGGCAGAACTGATCAAAGCAAATAGCATCTCATTGATAAAACACATGCTGCAGTACTTCCCACAGTTGGGAGGCTGTGGTATTTAACAACGGTGACCTAGATTGGAGGAGACAATGAAAGCTGTTGCGGTGAGGAGCAGATTGACTGCCATTCTCATCTGGGTAATAAACGGCTGAAATATGGACAGTGCATGAAAGTTTACTAATGTGGCTTACATAAAGACCTGCACTTTCGGAGGAATTGTCTCTGTAGCAAATTCAGTTTGAACTATAGCTGGTGCCTGACAGATGTTTATGTGCTCCTTTACAAAGATACCTACTACTTTATTCAAGAATCTATGAGCCTGCGAGAGTATGACCTGATTAGGTTTGAAAGTAAATCAATATGTGGACCTGTCCAAAAACAGACATGCATTTATTTTAAAAAATATTACTCAGTGGGATAGCCTCGAGGGGATATAGCTTTTCTGGAGAGTTTCAGATGAGATAGCAGTCATATGTTGTTACTTTAAAATATTCAGTGCCATTCAGATGCTACTATTTCAGCTGTCCTGTTGGAAATAGCTGACAACAGGAGATGACATTCCTGATGCTTTGTAGCCACAATGGCCTTCTAAGACATTAAAACTTGCTTAACTATGGACCCCAGGGATATTTGGTATTTATTTTTAATTTATTTTTTTAATAAGTGGACCTATTATAAATATTTCCCTTTTGTGGAGCGGCTCATGTTAGTGCTCCTTGTAGAGTTACGCAGTTAACCTTTGGGTAAATATAAATCCAAATTCTGAAAAAATAAACTGTCAATCCAGCTGTGACTCGAGAGATGCTTTAAGTAAGTGCCATTGAGCTGTAAAGGCTGATGCATCCCTACTGTGCTGTAAAACTAAATATTATTAAATTGGGTTGCAGGCAGGGGGAGGGGAAGGAGATGGGGGTTGTGAGGGACATCTGTTCTGCTCAGAGCTCCTCTCCCTGCTCGTGGGGGGATTTGAAGCGTGAGTGAGGAGGGTGAGGGCGTTCCCCCCAGCACTGCTCCAGCAGCTGTGCTTGGGGAGAGGCATCTCCCTGTCCATGGACCTGGCCAGATAACCCCTGGAAGCCTCACTTTGGGAGCTGTTCCCTCCCTGACCAGCCTTCATTTGCTTTGTCCTTTCCTACTCTTTTCTCAGCTGGGAAGATTCATCGAGATGCTGTTGGTTTATTCAGGTTACACCAAGCAGGTGTGTTCAGCAAGCGCTGCAACTTCAATTTGCGCCTTGCTTTATTTTTTTCCCTCCTTTTTTTTTGCCATGCAGTGCTTATTCAGATTCCACAGAGGGGGGAACAGGGAATTTTGTATTTCAAAATCAGTTCAGCAGATTTTGAAAAGCTATCTTTGAATATTCTATAATACACAGACAGATTTGAAGAGCTTATTAAAGAAAGCCCCTGACACACTTCAGCAATATTAAATCACTTCAGACTGTGCATGGCAGTGTAATGTTACTGAAGCATTTTAAAATGTTAAAAGAGCCTGGATTTGAAAGTACTGGTGACTTCACAGCCCTTACTGTGAAAAGTGATTTAAAGTGTCAAAATTATTCCAGTGTTTACAGTCTGTTACTTTCTTACATGACAAAGAAGGGACATTAGTAAATAACTCTAACTGCAGTTAATCTCTGGCCATCTAACCAGCTGATATGCTGAGTTACTCTCTTTATTAAATGCTTATTTAATAAGTGGGCAGCTGTTCCAACAGGCCAGATGGACTTCTCTGTAATTGTGCTAATAATGAGAACTTTCTCACAAAAAGAAAGGGCAGTAAGAAGATGCATTTGGTGAGGGAACATCCTGACAAATGGCTTCAGGACAGTCTGGTCCTCTGCCCTCGACAGACTGGCTCACTAAGTGGTTCATCCCTCAAAGCAGGAAGGACCAGCAGCGAGAATTGGAGCAATGGGTTCTTTTTGGCTTAGATGTTTATTCTTTGTGTGTTCTTTGCCTCCTGACATCCCCAGTCCTGCCTCCCTCGTCCTACTCCAGCACATTCCTGCTGCGGGATCACACCTGGTGCATTTTTGTCCCCAACAAATACACAGCTTTCTCCCTGAATGTTATCTCTCTAGATGTTACCTTTTTGCACCTATCCATTTATATTTCATGGGTTTAGTTAACTATTTTCAGAGGTCTTTGCAAGAAGGATTACTAGATGGGTGTTAAAATTACAGTTTTGTTTGTGTGGAGACAGAGTCTTTTATACTGGAAACATTATCATAAACAAGAGGAGTGGCAAAGTATGATGTTCTCAGCATGAGCAATGAATACATTTTTCATTTGTCTTTGTTCAAGCAAGAGAATGAAAGCACTGAAAGAGAATTAGAGGAGTAAAAGTCTGTACTTGCTCTCTGGCAATATGGAATTGGTGCATTTAAGAATTGTGTCCTGGCAGATTTTTTTGCTTTTGGTGACATTTCCAGCTACTTCCTGCATTGTGGTCTCTGTCCTCCAGCTGCTGGTCCAGAAGTGCTGGTCTTCTCTACACCCTGAGCAGTGTCTCTAGGCTGTGAAGGCATCTTGGATATGCCAAAACACCTCAAATACAAATGTTTGAGGTAGTCACAGATAACTATGCTTAAGCATCTAAAATTATGGACAATTGGCTCAGTAGATGGAGAACTTAATATGTTCCTCCCTTGCAGTGGTTTGGCTTTTTTATTTTCCTTTCATGTTTTAAACCCAGAAAATGACTGTTCTTTTTTGTTTCCTTCCTTAACAGCACTCGAAAGGAGTGAATGAGATGAACTGTTTGGGTTATAGTATCTGAAAGGCTAAATTATTTTCTGGGAGAGACGTTCTAAATGAGCCTGACCGAGATCCTGGATCTGTGTGAAGAGGACTAAGGATATAGGATGTCAACTGAGACAGAACTTCAAGTGGCTGTTAAAACCAGCACAAAGAAAGACTCCAAAAAGAAAGGTAGTGGCTCATTTCTCTTTATTTCTGTGTGTTTTGTACTTTAATCAACTCCTACATCAGCCACCTTCTGCACGTCTGTGGCTCTTCTGTTATCTGTGTGCTCAGTGAAAGTGGGATTTGTTAAGCTCAGTGGAAGTCTGGTAGAGAAATATGGGGTTTGATTCTCTGACATAAGAAATATATCCTTTGGAAATATGAGAAAAACTTTGCATATTATTTATGGTTCACAAAGAGAAGTACTTTTTTTAAAATTACTCAACAAAAGATCACTTTTCTTTTTCTCTGCTGATAAACACATTTTCTTCTAATGCCTTTTTTTCTGCTTTCTTTTGAACTAACCAGAACACAAATGCACTTTCTGTTCCTGGAGTTTGAATTTTACTGACACTATGTGAAGTTAGACAACTCAGAGGCAATCTGTAGAAAGATTAATTAATCTGTTAATCTGGTATATGGAAATGTAAATGAGGAGTAAGAAAATGCAAAATTAAGGAGAAGCTGTGGAGAAATGATGGTTGATTAGTTCATATTTGTATTTACAATTTTGCCTCAGACTGCAGAGCAGTTCTTTGGAGTGATAAGTGTGTGAAATGGGACCATATGAATTTGGTGCTTATCCTTGCTTAAAGATTTTTAGTAGGGATTTTTCTCCTTGCATTTTTATTAGTATTTTTATTGCTTATGGTTTTAAGTACTGAGGAACTTGGAGTCCAAGACCTTGAATTCTCACAGTGGTTATTGCTCTGTGTAGCCATATTTGGTTATTTTTTAAATGTACACATGAAAGTGAGATTGAAAACAGATTTAATACGAATTACTCAAATAAAAAAAAAAATAAAACAAAAAGAAAATAATAATACTTAATAGTTTTAATACTCAACACAGCAAGATTTGAACTTTCCTGTGAGCTGTAGAGTTTGTCATTCTCTTCCTTTCTGTGGATGTGTAATTTAGCCATTTACTTCGAGGGTTTTTTCCATTTTTCTAAGACAAAAAAAAAAAAATCTCATCTTTGCTTATGTATGTATAATGCAATTTTACTCATGTATAATGCAACTTTATAATGTATAATGTAAATTTTACTCATAGTTAACTTGAACTGCTGGGCAGCAATACCATTTACTGCAGCAATTCTACCAAAACATTTACTAAGGCCTTGTGTTCCCTTTGGCTTTTGTATCAGAAATCTTTATCCTAGAGTTTGTAGAAAACACAGCAATTAAAAAATTTCAAGTGTTTGTTCAGGAAGACAGTTTAAAAACCTTATGACTGCTCTAGGCCTACACTCACAATTCAAAAATGATTCATTTAAGATAAAAAAGCTCCAGTCTGGAAAGGCAAGAAAAGGAGAACTTTGATGTAAATGAGAATGTGATCTGAGATGTTTAAGGCAAATAAAGTTAAAGTGGTTTGGTTGTATGATCATTCCGTTTTTGGGGGCAGACAGGAAATTAAAAAATGTCATT
The DNA here is from genome assembly GCF_017590055.1 of Onychostruthus taczanowskii. Taxonomy (NCBI): domain Eukaryota; kingdom Metazoa; phylum Chordata; class Aves; order Passeriformes; family Passeridae; genus Onychostruthus; species Onychostruthus taczanowskii. Next base: position 2,826,147 of record NW_024504786.1, read on the forward strand.
TCTTTGCAGTATGGATAACATCTTTTTGATGTGTGTCTCCTATGTTATTTCTTCTGCTGGAGGCTGAAACTTTTGAAACCAGCAAACAACTCTTTTTAGGAACTTGATGTTTATGCTAATAAAATATTCAGCATTCTACTTGTAAAAACATTTCATAAATCCCAATAGCTGAGCACTTCTCTGCCCAAAATCCGATTCTATCACCCAAATGGAAATTCTGAAAATTACTTTCAGTGCTGGGGGGGAGTATAAAATATGTTGTGTGGCAGTGATGTGAGTGTCTGGAGAGCTGGAAGGGACAGGGAATGGCAGTGGCACGTCCCCAGGGTTACTGTGGCTCGGTGCTGTCTGTGCAGTGAGTGCATCCATCCCATCAGCCAGCCCAGGGCTGGGGCAGTGAATGCTTCACGCAGACAAGGTGCACAATGCACACACTGTGTGCTATTCAAATCCCACAGAACCAGAGTCAAAAGAAACTTGGTGTGCTCATTTACTTGTCATTGAGTTGTATGCACTTCCCTGTGTTCCAACAAAGGAGCTCTCCTCTGTATAGTGGGAGTGATGGACACGTGAAAAACAGGGATTTTTTTTCCCTTTTTTTTCCCAAGTTCATTAACTGTGAGCAGTGGCAGGTAGCAAGTGCTAACATGAAGTTTTTTATGTTGTTAATCAATGAGTTTGATTATGCAATGAAACTGAGTATTCCCAAGAAATCAGTCTTTGCTGTATAAACAGAAATTTCAACACTGGTGTTTTTTATTTTTTCAGCTCTGGTGGTTTTTATTTTCTCAGCTCAGTGTTTTGTTGTTCTTCTGGAAGAGCCATGCATCCCTCCCCATCCAGAGGGATGGGGCATCCAGGGGCAGACCTCCTTTGCTGTATTATCCATTGTTTTGGTAGTTCTCCTGCCTTCTGCAGCTCGCAGCACTGCATGGAATGTCTGTCCCACATTTGTATCCCACTCTGGAGGTCTGGGGTGACTCTAAGGGGATGAGGATTAGTGCGGAGATGGAGCATGGGACTGGGTTCTTTCCTGGTCTCAGCCTAAATTTTCTGTGTAGAGTCAGTTAAATCTTTAGTTCTCTTCATCTGTGTAAACATCCACTAAGATGGTGTTTCTTATTTGGAGTGTTGAAATAAAACAAAGCTTAATTCCTAGGATTTGTAAGGTGTGTGGATATAAAGCAGTATAAAGTGTCAGATAAATGTGAGCAGCTCTTCTTACTGAGGTACAATGGCCAAAAAGAAAGCAGTGACTTGTACATTTGTGGTAATAGTGCCTACCTTGAGTTAAAGCCACTATGATGTCAGTAGTTAAAAATTTAATAACCTGGATAGGTTAGGAAACAAGTCCAGGAGGAGTTTAATGATATTTAGTGAGTGCAAATGCAAAGTCTAACTAACTCCATGCCAGAATGGTGGAATGTGTGGTTGAAGTTTCTCTAGGATTTCATATAGCTTCTTTTAGGCTCTGTTGCATAGACTGCTGACTTTTGGGTGACAGGGAAATAGTTTGATTTGTGCTGCAGATGGGGCAAATGACAATGCCGGTGCAAAGATTTTGCCAAATATTTCTTTGATGTGCTGGGAACACACAGAAAACTCTTTCTGTAGTCACACACAGAGCAGTTCCCTTTGGAACACTTCTCTTAGGCATGGTGTTTCTACAGCCATGAGCTTTCTGCTCATAGCCAGCTCTGCAGTGTTCATCTGAGCTGGTTTATGAGGCAGTGTCGAGAACTTAAATACAAAACCCTCTCAGAAGCTGCTGTTTGCACAGAATCACAGCTGAGGAGCTCTGATGTTCTGCGGGTAAGTTCAATATTTACACGATCATATCAGACTGTAATTTTGTATGTTAACATTATCACCCTGGATAACCTTAAAAGCAGGCTATTGAAAAATCAGGTACACATTTTTCCTTTCATTCAGCCCATATTGATCTGATGGCGTGAGCTCTAGAAGTGCTTCCCAGTCACACTCCTGGCAAGGGGTGTGGAATTTTAACTGACCTGGAAATACCATTACGGGAGCAGAAGTGAGTCAGGCACCTCCCTTCCTCTCCAGATTGTCACTTTTTCCTCCCTGTGCTGAGAAGCTCCTTGTCCCTTGTGGTCCAGTGTTTCACCCTGACCTCCAGAGCCCTCCTTCCTACACTTTGTTCCATTTTACAGGCTTACAGTGCACTAGGTGTTATTAGAGGAGATTATATTTCTGCCGTCCCCCACCTCCAGCCCTAATCTTCATGCCACTCTTGCTGATATCTGCTGGTAACTTCATTGTAATTATCTTTTTTGCTCACATTTTAAAAGATATCCTGGAGAGGTTTCATGTTGCTATCTGAATGGAAATGGTGAAAAATTCTCAGGAGATTTAGAAAGCTCAATTTGAGGACATTTTTTGGTGATACAATCTTTTTTTGGCGAGTTTGCTAGAAGTTGTGTTCTTTAATAAATGTTTAGAGAATTAATGATATAACTAATGCTCTTAAATGCTGATGTTATTTTATTTGTTTATGTCATCTGGTTCATTAAGAAGAGAATAAAAATTGTGTGTTTGTATTGTTCAGGATAGGAAATTAAAGTTTTTTTATTAGCCAGAGTTGTTAGAAACATAAACCATGTTTGTCTTGTTGTACATGGGGGAAAAGCCTTGTTGTAAGTGTGTATAGATTATTGAATCAAATTGAAAACATTTACTTGAGCCTATCGGAATTAAAATTGATTATAAACCTCTCTGGGGGAAACGTGTTGCATTGATGTTGAATTCACACTCATAACTGCCTGGGAAAATCCCTTCTTGAAAAATTAGCTGAACAGGAAAATTGAAGTAGGAGGTCAGTAAAGAAGTGAGCCAGGCTACCAAATTTTAGCACAGATCTGGGTCTGCTTAGGGTAGGCCAGGGGACTTTCCTAGAGATTTAATCTTTTTCTCTTGCACTTAAATTCTGTAATTTTTCTATTTGAAGCTTAGGGCTTGTTCTGCAATTCCATCTCTCAGTGTATCCCCGTTGTATGATTCCTGAGTCAATTTTCAAAATGACAGGGACTTGTAAATAATGGAAGCACATTCATAGAGGAGCTTGGGCACGTTGGCACTCAGCATGATGATGGTTGATGCTCAGGTCCCCTTGGGTGAGATTTCCTTGTTTATTGGGTTTCCAGAGCGTGTGGGAAGCACGTGGCATCTGGGAGCAGCTCAGAGCAGGCAGGGCGCCAAGCTGGGGATTGCTGCGCCCAGCCAGTAGGAATGGGACATTTAGGGAGGGTGGGACGTGCTCTGCTGGAGCTGGAAGTCTTCTCCTGGCCCAGAGCTGGACACTGTGTCCAGTCTGGATGGACATCCAGGTGCCCAAGCCGTGCTCCAGGAGGGAGAGCTGGTTCATGCCAGGTGAGGAGTTTACACCAGGGGGTTTGCGTGGCAGGGCTGGTTTGGAGGTGGGAGATGTGAGTCTGATCCTCTTGGGATCACGATGGCAAAAAACTTAATTGTCCCATTTTATCTCTCCTGAGTGCTGATTAAAAGGAAAGCAGTGGCTGCAGGATCATTGGCGTGCGGATTGGGCCTGTGGCAGAGTCACATCTATTTCCTGGGTCTTTTAAGCACTAATGAGAGGCTAGGGTCTGTCTAAGTATCTAAAGGAAAACCTTTGCATCCCCAGGAGCAAAATTCTTGTCAGACTAAGATCAAACAGGAGCTACCTAGTTAGTTTAAAAGCCTTTGGGGATAGGAAGCCTTTAAACGAGGTTATGTTTTGTCATTGTCAGTTTCCATCAGAGGTGCCTGATGCTACCTCAGTCCTCTTCTGGGCTTCTAAGACCTCATTTGAATCCAGTCTTTGCACTAATCATTGCTAAACTCCAGAGTGGAATGGAGGTTTCTGATGGATGTAAAAGTTACAATTTTGCTGACACACAGCAGTCTTGGTGCAGTTTTTGCAGCTATGTTTCCAGGTTGGAACTTCAGTTTAAATTAATAACAGCTATGATGGTGGATTGCTTTTTTCATGAATTTGATTGTGATGGTGGATTACTTTTTTAATGAATTTACTTCTTTCTAAAAACTTTGTGATCAACTACCAACAATTAAAGCATCATCACTATAATGAGGCATTTCAAGATGTCACATTGGTATAGGTTCATTTATTTTTCTGATTATGTAGCTAAGATTCATGGAATCCAGCAAAATTTAAATGTGATCTAAAGAATAATGAACAGCAAGCTTCTTTCATTGACTGGGAGTAGATTTGCTTTGTTTCCTTGGAGTAGCTATGAGTTTTTCAATAATTTATAGATCAAGTAACAGCAACATTAATTGATACACTAATTGTGTCCACATGCCTGCCTTTAACAAATCTCTTTTGTGAAATGATTACTGACAATATTAATTGCACGTCTTTTGTGAGTTGATATAAGTTATGAATTCATTCTCTAGTTGAAAGGGGGTGGGAAAATCATTAATTTTTATAATTAACAAGGGTTATCCAATAACCTATCATCAATTAGAGAGCTCATGAATTCTGTTTTCAATACCATGTACCAAAGGGGGTCTGTGGTTGTTAATTGAAGGATTCTTTGGGGGTGATGGATGTTGTCTGTTATTGCAGATATGATGTTTATTGTTGTATTTAACTGGGGGAAATCTGCCTAAACTAAGGTTGGGGCTGCTGTTGCTTTGCTGCTCCTCAGCAGAGGAATCAATAATCTGTTGAATATTAAGAACAGCATTTCTCAAGAGCTTCTGTTACAATTTCTCAATGATTTAACAGTCATCAAAGCATTTCAGTTTAAAGTACTAATCAGGAGAACAATGCAATGCATATTCCAGAGAGGATTTGAGTCATGTAGCAGTCCATAAATACAGGTGGGTGTAGCTGTGCTCCAGTGCTCTGCACTGGGAGACCTGCTGTGAGCCTCTCCTGTGCATCCTGTGCTGTACCTTGTTTCTGACTGCATCCTCTTATGCTCTAAAACTATCCCTGAGATTTGATTGAAATACTGAGAAAGTGAGGCTGGGGCTGATAAGGAACTAGAACTTCTAAACAGGCAAATCAATTAATTTTCAGAGGAACTTTTTCTCTGCTTGCAGTCATTGAAAAGACTCTCGGCAAAATTGCAAAATTCATGTTGGAACTTTTGTAAATGGAAACTTTTGTTTAGAGAGTTCAGGGAAGAAAGTTCTATTGTGTAATGAATAACTGAGCAGGAGTGACCTAATTCATCCAGATTAGTAGCTAAAATACCTCCAGAGGTTTGGATAAGTAGAAGTTTCCTAATATGGCTCACAGAAGAATATTCCACAGGGACAAGTATGTTGGTGATGATAATATTTTTGTCGCATTCTTCATCCAAAGATATTTTCTTGCCTAATAAATATGAATGAATAACATTTCTGTCAGATGTTGCATTACGTGCTTTTGGACATTTGTAGTTTTCTGAAACATTTTGTCTATCAACATTATTATTACTTACAGAATTTCCCATAAAATGCAGTAAAGTGTTTTCTCACTTTTATAATACAGATTAGAGGTATCAGCTGTGTTGATAACTACTCCCATTTTGCTGAAGGGATATCAAATGCAAGTAAATTTGGAATATTAGTTTGATCCCAGTATTAAATTGCTCACTAATTTTCCCTGAAATAAACAGGTAACACTTAGTGTTGGTGTCCACATTATTTTTATTATACTTTTTCACATTACTACAGAAAATTCCTCCAATCTTACATAATTTTGTGTAATTTATAGAAAGTGATTAACTTTCTTGACCTATGTACATATGGGGGAAATGCAGATTGATTTCAGAGATGGTTAGATCCTTGCATCAAAAGCCAGTGCTGATCTCTCATTTGCTTTCCAAAGATTACAGCACAAATCAGGGCAGAGCTTGGTGTGTCATCTGAGGATCCTGTTTCTTGTTTTGTGCTTTAAACCAGCACATTTCACTCTCTCACTGTTGACATCACAGTAATTTCATTAATCAGCTTGTGAAGAAAAAACTGTGGAGGAATATACAAGTTAACAGACACATGCAGGGTTTGGTTTGTGTCTTTGAACAGCCTGAATTAGAAATGTTTATTTAGATCTGACCACTTCTTGTTAAGAAAAACTCGCCCACAGAATTGGTGCCATTTTGAAATACTGTTACAGAAACTGTAAGCCCAGAAACTGAATGCCTTGTGGTATATTCCTCTTAAAGAGCTCAAAGAAATATGTAGGGAATTTGGCCAAGTAATAGGCTCAGACTTCCTGTGATAAATATGTCAGGGCAGACATTCACTGTGCTGCTTAGAAATGAAGAAAAGATGTGGCTGTGATCATCATGCATGATTCTTTGTATAGGAGCAATATGAACATTATTGGTCCTCCAGAATAAAGGTAATATGTATACATAAAATGTATTTGGGTTGTCCAGTGATAGAGTGGATGTTCCTTGTGATTCCCTTCCAACTCACTTTATTCTGTGATTCTGGGAATGTGTTGAAGCATAACATTTATCTTGAAAGTGAATTAGAGATAAACATGCCCTCAGAAATAATGACATCCTATTTGTATTATTTTTATCTAAACATTATTATATATAATAGCTAGTGTTAGTATGAGGATGGGAAAAAGAGCATTTCTCTGCTTTTACATTTGCTTGGTTTTGCATGTGTGACAATATTTAGTTTGCTTAACTAAGTAATGTGTTTGTGGGGGTGTTTTGTATGAAAAAGAAAGGAATGTACTTGAATGCTCATTGGCTTCTTTCCTTCTGCTTGCAGCAAGAGTGTGGGGGGAGCTGATAGCCCAGTACTGGGATATCCCAGTATTGAACTAAACCTGAGAGCTGCCAAAGGCCCTTTTCAGTCTGGTTCTGGCTTTAAACCTCGTGTGGAGATGCTCAACCTCTGAAAATGTTTCAGCTTTGAGCCTCCTGAGCAGCCAGAGCCTTTCCCCAGAGCCTCTTTCCACAGGTGAGGATCTGAGGGGTTGAAATCACTTCTGATTTAGACACTGTGTTCATCCTGTTCTCACTGCCCAGGCTGAAACACCAGACCCAATTATCACTTATTTGCAAGCAGCAGTTTACCCCCTTTATGTACTCTAGTATTGGCTTTTCCCAATTCCTTTTATTTATTCAGTTGTGCAGTGCAGGAGAATAGTTGCCAACACAATATCCATTATTATTCTGACAAGAACAGAGTAGCTTTCACTTCCATTTCCCAGAGACAGCATTACTCATTGTTGCAAAACAGCATTAAAAACAGGAGAAGGAGGGTGAATTGTCATTTGGCAGCAGAGTCCCAACACTGCCTGTCCTTGCTCCCAGTAGATCAAGTTTGAAGCAGAGGTGGGAAGGATGTGTGGTCTCTCTTTGTGATGGGGCAGTCAGGGAAGCAAACAAGCTCTTGCTCCATCAACACAAAAGTCATTGGGATCGGAACAAAAAAAATTTGGCATGATTGTGTTTCCAGCATCTTCCATTGGAGGTAACTGAATCCGGTGAGCTACAGTATTTGGGGGGATTTTCCTCTCCCAGTGGTTTCAGTGGCTATAGGATATCCTGCAAAGTTGTCCAAAAGCACAGACAGCTCCAGCCTTGATTTCTAAATATTAACATTTTGCAGCAGATTCTTCTGCAAGTGACAGGAGCAGCAGCTTCCTCTGGAGCCAACTTTAAAGTCTACCCTGCTTTAACCACCAGCAGCTAATCTGTGATCTATAATTACACCTCTTATGCTCTTAGTTTAGTTAGAGGGAGAATTGTGTAGTGAAAAGGATGATTCAGGGATTGAAATGAAATTAAGTGCAGTCTTTTGAGGTTAACTATTAATTTCATTTTAAATATAAAATTGCCTTGAAAGTAATAAGAGGGTAATATTCACACATCACAATAATGTGCTGATAACTAGGTGGAAGGCAAAAACACCAGTAGTAGTTGGATGAACCATTCTTTTTTTTGCAGCCTTGTGTTGCCTGTGTAAGTTTTAAATTGAATTCAAATGTCCAAAGTCACATAAAGTGAATTAAACACACCAGGGAAATTGGGTGTACTCTGTACTCAGGCATGGCTTAAGTTTAATATTGACGTGGTTATCTTGTGTTCAGTGTTTGCTGTGTTTGTTAGCGTAGAATATTTATGGCTTATAGTTCCTTTAAAAAAATGCACCTATCTGAAATGTCTCTTTAAAAATCGTGTTACCAGCCCTTGCCAGTAAAATTGGACGTGGAAGAACACAGCCTCTGCTGTGGTGAGTGTGTCAGAAGGATGGCAGTGCTTGAGAGACACTGGAGATCAAAATGAAAGCTACCTACAGAATTCTTTATCTCTCTTGCCTATTTTCCTTCCCTGTGCTGTACTATAACTAAAGCAATCCATTATATCTATGCCTCTGTTTAATTGCATTAAAGAAATGCCGGGGCTCTAAGGTTAAGCACTAAAATTCTAAGGAAGCAGAGCCTCAAAGTTGCCTGTGTAAGCCTCATTTAACATCCCTTCAGGATACACATTTTCATACAGTTTTTAATGAGCTGAGCTCATCTTGCTGTTTCCTGGAGACCTTTGTCCTGCTCAGAGAATGGAAGGACAGTGGTCAGGGAATGTGCTCCACTCGGGGCTGCTGTCTGTGCTTGGCACTCAGGATGGAGCTGATGCTTTGTTTGCAGGAATCCCAAGCCTGAATGTGGATATGTGGCTATTGATGGAGTCTGAATCTAAATTCCTTACATCTCTGAGAAATTCTTTTCATACATACCTCTGAAAAAAGTTTAAAATGAATAGTGTCAATGACTGGACATCAGTGCAGGCCCTCAGAGGAGTGCAGTCATTGCAGGATTTGGGAGGTATTAATTTGGCAGAGGAACAAATGAGAAGAGACTGAGAGTTGGTTAAGATGCAGATGCTTAACATGATCCCAGGGTTAGAGTAGAGGGGGATGAACAATCTTTAGTGACACTGAGGTTTATCAGACATTATCTAACTCTAAAATGATGGAAAGGCCCATACTTTGAAGCTCATCTGCATGTGTGTATGTTAATGAGGTCCAGGATAATGCTAGTTAATAACTCTTTTTTAGGCCAAGTAATTTCCTGCAAGAGTGGTCCCACTCAGTGCTAGATGTTTACTTCAGTGAAACAAAGACAGCTTGGGTGTTCAAAAATAGCTTGAAAGGAATCCTACCAGCCTGAAAGCTCAATTTAATGATAATTTATAGGGGTCATGTCTGGGTTTTTTTATGCAGACATATTTAAAGACAGCAACAAGGTTCCTGGGGTCAGATCACATGGAAGCAATGAACCTTTATTTTATTCTGTTTAAAAACCTTTAGGATTTTATCTTAATTTCACTCTTCATTCATTTTAAATTATCTCACAACCGTTTTCAGGGACATGGTCATTTAAGCAAATAAAGGTAAAGTAAATATATATTTCATATATTTAAAAATCTAGTAAACTCTCTCCAATAATTTCTTAACTCAGTAATTCCTCATATTCTATTCAATGCATAAACTGCTGGTGTACTGAAAAGATTATAAAGATAAAGAGGAGGTTTGGGTTTGGGTTTTTTTAGTCTTGTGGTGGAACCAATTATTTGGGGTTAAATGTCCATAGCGCAGTCAGATATTGGATTTTCAGTATGTGAAATTATTGTGTGCTGATATTAAGTACTTCGTGTCTTTGTATTAAACTCCTCTGTTCTTAAGACAAAAAAATAATTTTGAGGGGAGATTTGTGTCCGTTTGGTAATGAAGTAATCAATGCAGATTTAAAGGGGCAGTAAACACTTCTATAAAGACACTATGGAAAATGTATTTCCTGTTGCCTGTTAAGATTGACAAATAAGGATGTCACTTGTAACAAGTAACCTGACATTTGCTACTGGAGTCCAGTTTTGTAGTAAAATGTTCACAACTGAGGAAATAGAAAGCCTTGTGTGAAAATTAACTTGTTTTTCACCATTTACTCACAGTTCAGCTTCCAGGGAGGTTCTCTGGACATTTAATCTGGTTTAGAATATTTCATAACGAGGAAGCTCATTTGGAACTGTTGGCCAACACAAGAGTGGGAAAGTCAGAGCTACACCTTTGAGTGAAGTTATCAAAGAAGACTTTTATGTTTTATTAAATTTGAGCAGTGGATATGAGATTGTTTTCCACTGCTGGATCACAGGGGAATGCTCTGGTTAGAGAGTGAGCTAGGGGAAAAGACACCAAAGGTGCATCTCTTCATGTGTTTCTTCAGGAATGTGAAGTTATCTTCAGAAATGTAACTTGAAGCTTGTGTGAGTTCACTGACCATCAGGTGAACTCTGTGAAGGCAGCCTTACATTTTTCTGTGCTTTCTTCTTGCTCTGTTCCACACAGGCAATCTCTAGCAGATAAGTCTAAACTATTACAACATCATCTTTTGTTAATGCCCCATAACCTCTGCAGGCCAGATTTTGTAGTTTCTGTCATTTCACACTAATTATATCCAAACACAAGCTGATTTACTTTTTTCTCTCAAAGCAGATGTTTGGAGGAGACTGAACTCTCTAAGGTTAGTAATGAAGTTTCCATTTGAAGTAACCCAGTTCAAAGGGGGAAAATTTCCCCTTTAGGTTTAGAGCAAAGGTTCTAAAAGCCTGAGATGTGAAAATAAAGAGGCACTAGCTATAAATACCTTTCAAATTATGTCTCTTTAGACTTGCTGAAATGTGTGGTTAAGCTTCTTTCTAGCTGCTTTAAAATATTCAAGGTTATTGGCCTGCATTAAACTCAAAACCCTTTAGATACCATTTTTTTTACCAAGTTATTCAGAACTGGCAAGCAGAAAGATTTGAAAATGGGGGTCTATGAGGAGAAAAAAACCCACAGACTTGAAAGAAGGAACTGGGTGTTTTCTCCCAAGAAAATAATTTTAGTATTTTTACACTCAAAAGTGAATTATCTTAATTAGTAAGTGTATAACACAAGCAGTTCCCTCTTGCCAGTGCTGTAAACTAAACATCCCTGGAATATGGGTATTTAGTCAGCCAGACTCATGGCTAGAAAACATTAATATGCTTATGCTGCTTATGACCAAGGCAAAATATTCCAAGTGTGTCATGTCTGAAAGTTCCTTTGCCAGCATTGGGAGCAAGGTCTTCATTTGATCTGCTGTGTGGGCTTTGAGGTCTGGGATTTCATAATCAGTATGTTCCTATTCATCAGAATTTCATCTATTTAGTTACATTAATTTATACATTTACTCATCTCAAGCCTAATGTTAGTAGTATTAAATGAAAGCTAAGTCAGAATTGTTGAGGGAAACTCTTTTCTTCCATGAAAATTTCAGCTCTTGAGTGTGGAATTCAGCCATTAGATGCGAGAGTCTGGAGGGCAGCTGGAACAGCCTCGCCCCATTGAATGCACAGCTGGGCCAGAGCTTGCCCTGGCAGTGTTGGAATTCCTGCAGAGGATGGTGTTTCACACACAGGTTTAGAAAAGGAACTGGATCCCTCCAGGGCAGTGAATCCCAGCACTCATTGCGTGATTGGAGGTGCTCCTTGTGCTCCCTTTCTAAAAAACCTCCTAAGCAGCGTTAGGGATGGGAAGATTGTGCAAAAATCACTGAGTATCTCCAGCCATTGGATCCTGCAGGTTTTTATTTCTTGTGTCTGACAGAGGTGTGGCTAAAGCTTCATATGACTCTTCTTTAATGTACTTAACCTTTGTGCCAGAGGCATTTTTATTCATTTGGTGTCTAAGTACAGCGGGAGATTGGAGCAGCATTGCCAACCTCTGCAAATGCTGTAATCGTGGGATTAACCTACTTCAGAGCCCTGGGAGCACGCTCACTTGGTGAGGAGAGCAAGAATGTTTTCATCACTCTGAGTTCACTGGCAGGCTTTGAAACCAAATTCTGCTCCTGTTATTTGTGTCTCAAAGTGGAAGGTGCAGTGGAAATGATTGTTCCCTCTTCATTCTGCTTTGAGGAATGAGAGTTTCTTGTACATTTTCTGTGTCTCTTTGAGAAGGTTTGTATTTATTTCTGCTGTGCATAGACACAGAGATTTTCCCAGCACACAGATTGTTGTTTTAGGAAAAGGAATGAATGACTTGATACATCCCAAAGTAATTTGTCAGTCAGCTTTGGGTTTCCAGCTTACAACAGCTTATACTTATTACAAGCAGAGCCCTTTCAGCATTTTAGGCACAAGAAGTGAGTGTAAAAGGCAGTGCTCATGTGTACTGTGTGTAGTGTTAATTTTAGAATGGACTCTTTCATTTTAATTTTACAATGGAATCTTTTCCATTCTGAAATGAAAACTCTAAGGATTCCATTCTAAAACCAGCCTGATTCTTTTGTTACAGACCCATGCACAGAAATTTAAGAATGGTCAGGTTTGTTGCCAGCTGTCCATAACCTGATGCTTCTTTCCTGCTTTTAACCTCCTCCAACTGAAATTTCCAGATTTCCAGAATGATTGTGGGGGTACTGCTGTCTGTGAAAAGCCTTGTGAACTTGTGGGTATGTTTAGAGGAAGGCACACAGAGCAGCTGTGCCAATAAAAGATATGTTGACCTGAAAATGGAGCCTTCAAGGAAGCAAGAGTAAGAAAGGAGAAGGAATTGTTGCCATATTTAATTACTTTTCACTAGCTATGGACCAGCCCCACAGGACTCAGTGCGTGGTCATGGCACTGCATCTCCATGCCTTAAAAAGAGAACAAGTTGGCATCTTCTTTCTTGACAATCCCTGCTTTCCTTCCAGTTAATTTTCATGAAAAGAAGCAACAGCCAGTTTTCTGGTTCTAACTGCACTCATAATAATAGCAAGTTGGCAGCAACGGTGAAGAAGGGAAAATTCACGCCTTTGCAGCTAAACATTTTGTTCTGAACTGTATTTTAATTACAAAATGTCACTTTGTGATAAATGAAGCTTTCTTCTTCTAGCTGGTTTCAATTAAGTTTTGTTTTAAAAAGGAAGAATAGGTTTTAATAAGGCTCAAAATACATAAAAATATTTCATTTTGACTTTAGTAGAACAAAGAGGATTTTAATGTTGAATCAATATCGAATAACTTGAAGTTATCTTGGCTGTGGGCCTTGGTTTCTTGCTGTCCAGGTTGCTCTTTTTACTGGCCAGGGTCACCACTGGCTCCAGTGGGTGTTTTTTACCTTTCCAGATGCTGAATTGCTGCATCCCAGATGCTGGCAAGACCAACCTTGCACTTGGGGTTTCTCTGAGCTTAGAGATTTTATGGAATTAGGCACACAACCAGGGACTCACTTTGTGATTAAGGATTTTGACTTTAAGGAAGAAGCTGTTTCCTGTAAAGAAAGATGTGGGGAATAAACATCTTCCTATAAAATCACATCTCTAATTTGACTTTTGAGGGAGTGGATTCATCAGAGGACAGTTTACAGATACTGCAGATATATTCTGTCTGGCTTCTGTCTGATGTGTGGTGTCATTCATTAAACTCCAGGGTGAAGATTATTCAGGGAGATCTCACATAAGCCAGAAATCTACCACAAAATGTTCACAATCTTGTGGGAAGTTAGGAGGAGAGGATTACTTTCTAGTTTGCTAGGGCTGCCCCACTTAAAGCAAATTTGCTGGGGACTCTGCTTTGTAATAAAGCAAAAGGTCTGCACGTTCCATGGGGTGGGCTCAGCTCTCAGTTGTGTCAAAATAAATCTGCTGAAATCAGTGCAGACAAATTCCAGGAAGTTACTAAACCAAGACAGTATTTTAAATTACAGTTGTTGTTAGCTGAATCCAGTATGGAAATGTCTTTTCCTAGAATTTACACTTTGAAATGATGTATTCACACACTTTCATTAGTGTGTGAGTGGTCTGATGACATAGCTGAAGGCAGGGGACATGGCAGTGAGTTCAGGGAATTGGTGGTCCAGCTTTCTGTCCATGGCACAACATTTAGATAAACAAAATTAGGAAAAAAAGAGCACTATCCTCAAGATGAAGGTGTGGGGGTTTTCCCCCACTCCAGCTAGTCAAGAAACCCACAAAATATTGCAGTGTAGACAAAGCTGCAGATTGTCTAAAAGCTTTAAATTCCAGTTACTGCTGGGGTCTGGGTAGTGCATCAGCCACATCCAGACTCTTAAAGAGTACTGTTTGGAGGGAATGTGATTTTCTCTTTATGATGCCTGAAATAAAGCTGGCTCTCTAAGAAGGAGAGATTTTAAATATCTTGTCATTGTGAAGGGATTTTGGTCCCCCGGCTGTAAGAATAAACATATGTGACTCCAGGTCTGCTGCTTACAGGGTCAGGAAGGAGTCTTGGAGGGAAATAAATTAATGTCAGTGATTTCTCTGGTTATCTTTTAAATGTGAATAAGTGCACCTTTCAGTGTGAGGTGTCTCTAGTTTTCAGAATGGTCAACACAATGTGGTTTGTAGACATGGCAGTTTAATGCTGTGAAAATCTTCTGGCAGTAAGACAGATGTGGCAAACCCCGTGTTGGAAGGGCTTTGGAAGAGGGGCAGGTAAGGATTTAACACCCAAGTAGCTGCTGAGCACACAGGCACACGATTTTCTTTGTTAGTGAAAAAGGCAGAGTGGCTGTGGAATGTGAGGAAATGGGAATTTCTCTAACATTTTTATTTTCATAGAAATAGAAGGAAATTGCTACTGAGGAGAAAGGAAAAGCTGCTTCAGAAATCCAACTGCTGTTGGAGTTGGAGCTGTGTAAATCCTTCTTGCTCTGAGCTGCTGCAGGTTCTTCACTGTCCTGAAACCTGAGAGAAACCTTTGTTTCTCTCATTTTGGACCCATATTTTCCCCTCAGTCTCTGATAAAGTTGTACATCTTTCTATAAACACGTGAAAGGCTGTAAATATTTCCATCTCCCACAGGTAAAATATGCAGCGTGACACAATTAAAACACAAAAATATTCACCGTATTTCTGAAGCAGTTTTGCCTCCCTTCGTTTGGCAGCACATTGTCAGGACATTCCTAATGAATCCAGCCTGCAGCAGAAGCTGCTCTCTTTCCAGTTTTCCCTTTATGAGTTAACAAAGAGAGAAAAGTAGGGAAAGTGTGTCAGTGGCATCGGGGAAAATGACAGGCGGCTTCAGGGGCAGGTGTTGGATCTGCACAGCTCCGGAGGTGCCAGGGAGCCTCCAAACCCACTTTGGACTCTGCTTGTAGGAAATTGAGAATTCTGCCCAAGGCAGATAGAAAGGAAATTTGGGATTGAACAACTTCCGTCAAATAACTTTGGCAGAAAATGACTTTTTTTTTTTTTTTGCCTTTAAGTCCCAAAAGGCACACACACAAATCATGTCATCCTTGTTTTAGGTTTCTTTTTAATTTTTCTTCCACTTTTTTTTTCAGCCGTGTGGCAGATTTAGGCTGTATCATGCTTAAGTTTTAAGGAAGTTCTGACAGTTTCATATTTCTGACTTCTCTCCCTTTGAGGAATGCTGTGATGCTGAATCGAATTAGCCATAATAACTGGTCTGTAATTTCAGGTATTTCCTTAAATTATTTACAAATATTCTTGCAGCAAATCAAGCACTTTTAGTGGTGAATTTTTCCTAAACTGAGTGATTGCCTTGAAAATATCTGCTTAAATTTGTCACTTTATAGTGAACATCTCTTGCATGTTGAGAATCCTTTATAGTCTAAATACACCCAAATGGGAATTTTTTTCACCAGTATTGGAGCTCTAATCACACCACACTTGGGTTTTCTTCAAGTCCTTTTATAGTCTCAATCTAAATCAAAATTTTTCCTTTCCAAATTGGATTTAGTGGGATATTCCTTTGTTCTTCCTCACTTCCCCATCAAAACTTACAGCCCAGAAGTAACTTGGGAGTGTGGCAATTGCAGTGTTTGCAAACACACAGGCAGAAGATTTCTCTAATACAGCTGTTAGGCTTTATGGATTTACCTTCATAAATAATTAACCATAACCCTAAATGGAAAACTGTTTAGATTTTTCTTTTCCTTAGGTGGGCTGAAATACGTTACTTCAAGCAAATTGTCTTTCAGTGTCTTCCCAATTTAATTTGTCTCACTTTAATTACTGCACTTTGGCATCATTACAGTCTTTTTTTCCATTTCTGTCTAAATATAATGTTTCTGCAATGCTTTTCCAGAGGCTGCAGGTAAAGAGCAATTCCAGCAATGCAGAATAGAGGTGGTGGTGCATAAGCAGTGCCACAAAGATGAGAGACAGATCAGAGCAGTTAATGAAAAAGAGCCAAAGCTTAACTTCTATGAATTACAGGAAGAAGCATTTTATAATCTTGAAACAAAGCCTCATATATTTCTTGAAATCACAACTTACACACTGGTTAGTCACCAGGAATGTCAGTGTATTTGTTTCAAGGATGGAAGTATATTTTTTTCCTACAGTGTCAGGAGCCTCACTGAACTGCAGCGTCTATTTTGATTTGCCTTGTCCTTATATTTTTTTGGGCCTCCGTTTGCTGGGATTTTCTCCCTAATTGGTTTAGGGAGGTGTTGTTAGAAAAGTGCAAGGACTGCTTCTCTGACTACATCTGAGAGGCCTTCTAAAAGCCTGGCTTGCCCTCCATGGCCTCAGTTATTCCTTCCTTTATTAAATCCCTCTCAATCCCACTCACACTTCCATCCTTGCTCACAGTAGTCTGAGATTTGCCTGAGAAGAAGTTTCTCTGTGCATATTCTTCCATAACAGATTTCCCATGAAGGTTTGTAGAATAAACCTGTTAGGAAAATAAACCTCCTTTTGCTGCCATGGAATTGGAAATAACCTGAAAGATCCTCACTGTGGTTTCTCTTCACTGAACTTGGACTGAGGATAATTTTCAGGCAGTGATTGCTTATCAGAGAGGGTTTATGGCAGCTTGAAGGGTGGCTTTATTCTTCCCTCACCTTTGCACATTGTCTAGGAAACCAAAGGGAGGCTTGGAGGTGTTTAATAATGCTGGGCTCTGTCAGTGGCTCTGTATTTGTCTGGTTATGGAGTTCCAGTGCATCCACAAATGGTTTGGATCCAATATAGAAAGGAGAATTAGTGACTGTGAAGGTCTGGTGAGGGTTGAGAACTGTCTGTGCCAAGTGCTCCTGTTACTGACACAATGCTGGGTTACTTTTTGCCATCAGGTGTTTTGACGATGAATAGAAAACCATTTTTCCTGCTTCCCTTTGCACTTAGAGAAATCAAATACAGAACAATGAGATTGCAGTTGCAGAAGAAGGGAAGATTTGGAGCAAATAACACGGATATCAAAGCAAATTGCATATATGGGGAATCTCACTTTTTTAAAACGATGTCAGAGGATTTTGAGCTCTCTTAAAGCCACAATTTAAAAGCCATGACTTGTGCTGTTGGTGTTTTCCCACTCAGTGTGGGTAGTACTCATGGAACTGTTTTTTGATTTAGTTCCCCTTCTTGCAGTAAATAAAATTCATAGGAAAATCCCATGTGGGGATGGACACAGAAATAGCATTTTTGTACAGAAAGCATGATTCAAGCAAGGAGTTTTCCAGCAAATCTTTAGTGTACAAGGAGGAAAACATAGTGAACAGTAAACAAATAAACACAGGGGGGATTAACATTCAGATGTTTCACATCCCTGTGAAAAACAACACACTGTGATAATGTTTTGATAAGCAAAGAACATTCCAATTGATGGTAATGAAGTGTCTGTTAACAGCTGCTTCCTTTGAAGGATATAGGCAGGTATTTTTCCATTAGTTTATTTCACCAAAAATGAAAATATCCTTCTTCTCTTCCTCTGCAATGGAAAGGGCAGATGAGTAGGTATATTTAAGAAGTGTTTTTGAGAACCTGCTATATAAGAAACTGGTAATGCTAATATACTTTCTAAGGTTTCCATTGCTGGACATATTTTGGACATACTGAAACACAAAATCAGTAGAGATGTATACATCTATAAATTCTGCCTGTGGAGGTGGATGTGTGTCTTTTTATCTCACATCTCAAAGTACTGTACAAAGTTTAAAACTAAATAAAGATGAGGAATTCACAAATGGAGGTGAATGTGTGTCTTTTTTATCCCACATCTCAAAGTACTGTACAAAGTTTAAAACTAAATAAAGATGAGGAATTCACAAAGATCACATGTGCCCTCTGCCCGTGTGAACGGTGCATTTTGGAATTTTATGTTAGAGCCACTTTTTAAAAATGAAAATGAACCTGCATACTTCAGTGATGGGCAATGAATGTAAAAATAATAAAGCAATCAGCCACCACTGAAATGCTGCCACCTCTCAGGAAATGACAGCAATTTGCCTGTGCTGCAGTGCATCACAGTATCATCCCTCATTTTAATATTTGATTTCCAAGATTCATGTTTCTGATATTTATGACAGATGTAAATCTTGGAAATCCAGCGATGTAAAATTATGGACTCAACACCCAGAGTCAGGCTTTTGTGCTTCTTAGCTACTAAATAACATCAGTTGAAGGAGCAAGGATTGTTCTGTCTGAGCATGAGCCTTCCCACATGTGAGTGTGGTTAGGTGGTGTCTCTGATGATCTGATGAAAAGTTCTGTGGTTTGTCCTGTGAATCAGTGAAGGGCAGATAAACTACACTGATTTTACAAAAGAAAATGCTAAAAGATACCAGCCAAACTCCTGTCTGTAAAGCCTTTTCTCCTCAGCAGAGGCTCCCCTCCCAGGTGTTTGTGAGCTTCAAGCATTTCAAGCAGTTCTACCGGGTAATGGCTCCGAAAGAAACAAGGTTTTCATTGACTTTCCAATCTCCAACATGAGTTAAAAGCTGAATTTTAACTCACTGTCACTCAGCTTCACTTCTGTGAAGGATCCTGAGCTGGATGTGGGGTGACAGTTCCAGGAGGATGCTGCTGCTCTGAGCGGTGCCACATTGGGTTCTGTCACTCAACAGGCACAGAGGGAAACTGCAGTTTTCTTTATCAAGTATGAGAGTATTATTTGTAATTAATATACAGTTTCAATGCAAAGCCATTTTTAGGTGAGCCATTAGACACTGCTGGTGGAAAGGCTCAGCCTAGTTGAGTGTTGTTGTAGCAGTGCTGCCTGCAAAGTTGAGTGTGCTTTGCTCGAAGCTGAAGTCACTAATTTAAAAAGTCAAACTTTTGCTTCTCAAAAATTGTATTAAACTACTCAGAATTAAGAAAATGTGCCCCTTTTTTAGTAAACTCACCTGGGGGACATTTACCTGGATTTCACTTTGCTTGTGACAGCTGAATGTTTAATCTGTATTTTTCTGTGCTATGCTGATTTGGTTGGGTTTTTTGAGATTTTTTTTTTTTTTTGCTTGCCCTAAAGAACATTCTTTTCCAAGCAGTGGAGCAGTTTGTGTTGTAGGGGAGGCATTAAAAGGTTTCAGTTGGGCTGAGCTGGTTGCTGCTGGAACTCAGAGTGCAGGGATGGATTAAGATCAGACAAAGCTGTGTGAAGTTGGCTGTCAGCTGCGCTCAGACTTCTGACGGGGGATGTAAATTATGCTCTGCTGCAGCTCTCTTAGTTAGCTGATCTATGGAGTGAAATTGAACCTGACTACCTGGGCTGTTCATCTTTCTTCTTGATGGAGAAAGAGGTGCCAGTGGCACTGAGCAGTGAGTACCAGTGCAGAGGGAGATTGGGATGTCACTGACAGCCTGTGGGACATGGGAGTGATGGAAGCTGCCTCCCCTCTGCTGCTCTGCAAGGGGAATGTTGTAACTGTAAAAAAGAATAGAAGAAAAAAGTATAACAGAATGGCTAATTAAATTAAAATGCCTTTGATTAGGAAAAATAAAATAAGGCCCATATCATGGTGTAAGCCCAACTGGTAACTAAGCACAAAAAGAAATTATCCCAGTTGAAACCAGGACGGCCCATAAAGCAAAGCAGAGTTTTAGCTTTCTCACAGGTGTGATGGCAATTAATAAATGTGTAGTACTTGGAAAAGGAAGTGAATATGAAGTTATTACCAAATATTAGTTATACCTTAAGTTTGCCTTCATCTTTATTTTTTGGTGCTTTTGATTTTGTGTATGTTGTGAGAATGAGAATATAATTCTGTAGACTTTCAGATTTTACTTCTGCTTTCCAGTATGCTGTAAAAGTTATCCTTGAAATATTTATTCCCAAAGCAGATCTTGAAAATTTGGCTGTTCAAATTATGACCTGACATGGATATTTCAGCAAGTAGAGGATATGAGCAATTTTGTGTTAACTGAGTCTTTTAATCTCTTATGTGTATTATTTAACAACTAATGATGAACATCTAATGGTGTTGCAACTTTTCTCACAGTGGAAACCTTCACTTGAATCTTTCCCCACTTTCTGGCTTCCCCTCTTCAGAGAAGTGATGAGAATGATAAAATTAAAAAGCTACATTATAAAAGTAGAAAATTAATTGACATGATTTTATAGAATTATAGGCTTGAAAGTCCTTGGGCAGTCCCAGAGGTTCACTAAGATGCTCTTACAACAATTTCAGTGAAGCTGTATATTAGCAATGGGTAGGTGTTCCTGTGGTCCAAGTGCAGGACTGAAAGTTCTCTTTAATCTCTGACCTGTAAATTTAGCTGATTTCTTCTTATCTTTTCCCACCATACAGAGAAAAATTAATTGCCTATCCCTTAATGCCAACAGGATCACACCACTGGAGAATGGAATAAATAAAAAAAAGTTGCAAAAGTTCTATAATGCCATCCTGCTGCAAGGGATTAGAGTCAAAAAGATAGCAGATAGGAAATACACAAGAGAAGCTGGATAAAATTAGGGTGGTTAGTGCAGAGAGTTGGAAAGATAAAACAGATGCTTCCTGCCAATAGATGAAACAAGAAGTGAAACCTGAGGAGCAGTAAATTTATGTTACAAAAAAGAGAGATACCTGCCTCATGGAACTCACTGCTCCAAACTAGGAGTGCTGAAAAATTCCTTATTAACAATGGACACTTACTCTGAATACCTGGATAACCTTATTAATATGGTTTGGTTTTCTTCAGGGTACAAAATCCTGTGCAGTCCCATCCAGAGGAGCCTTCCTGAGTGGGAATTTTGCACATCTCCTGACTGAATTGAAAAGCAAAAGGTGTGCCAGCCAGTGAGGCAGGGAGTCAGAGATGGGGCAGCTGTCAGTGTTCACATGGGCTTCATTGGAGTGTTAAATATTAAAAGGTGCCCTCTCCCTTCCCACATTGTGCATAAGTTCACTGTGCTGGAGCTGGGAGGAGCACAGGATAAAAGTTCAGCCTGTGGTTAAAGTGGGATCCTTGTCCTGTGCACTCCTAAGCCTCAGTGTGAGCAGAGGAGCAGCCAGCAGCAGCACAGGGATTGTGTTTCACAAGTGCTACTTCCCTCTTACAACTTGTTTTAAACCAAAAGATGCCAGTTCCAGGACAGGAGCTTCTGCAGTTGTTAGCGAAGTCATTATTCCACCTGTTTGAAAATCCAGGGGAGTTCACCTCAGCGCTCCCACACCTTCCAGCGAGCACGTGTGACTTTTTTTTGAGATGTCTCATTACCAGGCTCTTCTCCTGTGCCATCATTTTCATTAGGCAGCATTGTTGGAGGGAGCTGTCAGAGGCTGAGCTCTGATTTCAGCACAAGCAGGAGAGCGGCGGAGGGAGCCTCGCATGGAGCCTGGCACCAGGACCAGAGCCATGGAATGGCTTTCAGGAGTTATCCTTGTTATTCTGTAGCCCCCCCAGCTTTGTCTGATCTTAATCCAGAATCATTAATAACAAGCTGGCCTGAAAATCCTGTTTGTCAGCAAGGGTAAACGGGCCCTGTGAGGTTCCTGCTGTTCCCTCGTGGGGCAGCTGGACAAGTACAGCTTTAGCGTTCACAAGAAAGCTTTGAGACATAAGAAACAGTAAAATTGTCCTTTTATAGTGTTCAGTCTTCAATTTTGATGTATTATTCAAAATATGAGCTTGTAGAGGGTAATGCCCTGTCTGGCCTTGCTGAGAAGCAGGTTCTGTGGTATAAATGAGCTCATGTTTCTGCAGCCTTTCTTAAGGCTGAGGAATTTTGGAATGACAGCACTAACATAAACAGTGTTAAAGTCTGCTTTGTTCTTCTGATGAGATAGTGCATTTATTTAACTCAGCTTCAAGGTAAAAAAGCTTAATCCCTACAAGCTGTTGTTGCAAAAGCCCCAAATTGGGTAATTCTCGTGTGACAGGCCAGCCTGCTGAGGTTGCTGCCACCCTGGAATTTCTCTGAGCCATAATTAGGAAAAACTGGGTTAATGCTGTTTTGTAGCCTGAGCTTGAACAGTGCATCTAGTGCTGAGTTTGGGGCTGTCAGTTACCCAGCCCCTCTATAAGCCTGGAAATCATCACTTGAGTGATTGACACAAAATGTGCAGAGGGATCAGGATCTGCTGCATTTATTAAATGAAGCTGATTTGTCTTCCTGCACATCAGCAACTTACAACTCACTCGAGATCATTGGACTGGGAAGAACTTCGAGTCTAGCCCCTCACACTGATAATAATGCATAATATATTAACTGTTTATCACAGTCTGTTTCTCCAAGTTGCTGCAGGTGTACAGAGCTCTTAGTGCTGCTTGTGTGTAACTGCAGTGGAAGGTGAGAACTTAGCATCTTAAAAGATCTCTGTTTCCCTTCCACACCTGCCTCTAATTTGCATGGAAATTGAGGAAAAGTGAGTCTAAATGAAAATAAATGTTCTGTTTCTAATTTTTGTCTCTTCCTGGAAGAGGCAGGCAGGAGGGGTCTGGCATCTTTGTCGCATAGGTTGAGGAAAACCCAGCTGGGTTGTAGCTTTGTGCTACTTGAAATGTCCAGGGTTGGTTTGCCTTTGAAATGAGCAAATAAAAGGTGCTGTATTTAGGGCCATTGTTGTAGTGATTGTTGTTAATGGGGGTTTTGGATTGGTTTGGTGGGACACATGATTAAATGTTCCAATCTCCAAGGCCGTGCTTGTCCTAGGAAAAAGTTTTGGAGTTTGAACTGATGTAGTTGTAGTGATACCTGAGATCCAGGAGGAGGTGTTCACATCCCCAGCTGTTTCACTGGACCAGATCTGTAAGGGAAGGCAGGTGATTTTGGCGTACTCGTGGGTGAGAAGGTGGCTGGTTTTTGGGAGAGAGAACCCGTGGAGATGAAATCCCTGTGGTGGCCAGGCTGCAGCAGGAGCTGCTCTCCTTCCCTGCCCCACAGGCAGGACGTGCTGTGCGGGGAAAGCTGCTGGCAGAGAGGCAGCAAGAGAGGCAATTGGAAGAAGGCTTAAATTAAACTCAATCAGGGACAGCAGCCCTGAGCTGAAGGGCCAGATCCTGTGCCTGGTACGTGCACCGAGCTCCTACTTCTGTCTGTAGCTTTGGAGAAAACAATGTTGGCATCAGAGATGTGAGCAGAGATGTGAGCCTTTTCATCCCTCCTGTGTGTAATTTCTGACAGTTTCCCCCCCCCCCCCCCCTCTCTTTTATATCCACTGTTGTTTGGATTTTTCCTTCTTTGAAGACTTTTCCATTGAATTTAAAATCTCAAGATTTAAACTGTGTGTAGACATAATTATGTCTCTTCCTATTTACTTAGTCTTGCTACTTGTTATCCGTGCAATATTAGTGATGACACTTTTTCCAGCGCAGGGTTGTCAGTGACATGTTTTCATATGAAAAAGGGGGGAAAAGGGAGGAGTATTTTGAATAGAAAACTTGACTTATTTCAATAAAAGTAGGCAGGTGGTGTGTTTAATATGTTAACCCCCATTCTATGGATTTGTTTTACAGCCCTTCTGTCTTGAGATGGTAAAAGACTGGAAGGGAATTAAGGAGACCAAAGCAAGTCCCTTGACATTTTTATGTGCTGAAGTAACAGGCAGGCAATCTTGCTTTATACAATGCTGTCTTCCTGGGTAGAACAATTAGTGTTAATGTGGTAATGATAATTGTTTCTGTAAATTATTCTTAATTAACTATTTATGTAATAAGACACTTAAGGATCTGTATTTAACAATTTTGAGGGTTTTTTTCCCCTGCTAATTGGCTTCCCTATATATTTCTTTCCTGAGCTAGTGACTGTTTTCTGTTCATTATTAACTATGTGACATTCAGGTTTAAAGTTTAGTATAGATGATCTTTAATTAACACAAAATGGTGCATAAATGATCAAGAAACAGGTGGGTTCCTTCCTTTAGCTGTGTTCTAATTGCAGAGTGCTGTTTTCAGGGAAGTTACCAGGCTCTGAGACAGATCCCAGCTTGTGGGGCTACTGTTCCTACCCAGAATCATCACCCCAGACTTCCAGCAGGTGCCTCCCAGATGTTAAACTTTATTATGTGCCAGATGTGGAAGTGCCTCTTTGGGAATCTTCTGTATCCAACTGAGGAGATAAGAGGAAAGGGGAAAAGTGTTTGACGCAAGAGCTTCAGGGCAGTCAGTTTGTGGTGGTGTTTAAGGAGGCAGAGAGTGAAAATGGATGATCTCCTGCCTCATTTGATGCTGCCTGATCTGTTTTGCAGGGGTTTTGGAACAAGGTAAGAGAGAGGGAATAGCCTGCTATGCCATGTGCTCTTTAATTAGTTCCTGTTGTGCTGGTTTGGGCTTTCTTCATCTTGAAAATGTCACTTGCTGCCCTGCTCTTTCCTCGTGTTTCTTTTTTCACTCACCTCTGTGTGAAGCATATACCAATATTTTATGTACATAATTGGTCTGAGTTTCTGTATACTGCCTAATATAAAGTGCACATTCTCTTCTTCACTGTGGTTTATGTTTATTGCACTCACTGAATTGCTTTATGTGCACAGTGTGCTTATGGAATGTGTGGTGCAGGCAGAGAGATGTTATATTCCATTCTTAGCATCATTAGTGCTGTTTTCTTCACCAATTTTCATCAAGCTATAGTTTAATTTAATTCACTTCATTATTTTGCAAAGTAGTTCTTATCGGTTGGATTTCCCTTCTGTTACTTTAAAAACCAGCAATGTCTCAAAACAGTGAGTACTTAAATATTTTTAGGTTTATTTTTCTCTTTTTTTCACATGTTCTGAGATTCCTAGGATTTCTGTAACACAGCCAATCAGTTAAAGCCAAATACTGATAGCTTTACAAGTTAATTAGCACCTCAGTTCATCAGCACTCACACTCAAATTAATACTGGAGTAAGCATCTCAGAGTCTCATCTCCCATTTGCATTTAGTGAAGGTGATTTTGCAATATGTTAATTTTTATTGTGTGCAGAGCCTGTTAGTGCTATTATTTTTTGACCTGTTTAAACTTGGGGCCTAAACCTTACAGGAATTGGCTTGTTTGAGGTTGTGAGAAGAATATGAACAATTCAGTCCATTGCTCGGACTTTGATTAAACAGCCCTGACTCATTATTTCCCTACTCAGTCACTTGGAAAATAAGTGGGTTTTTTACTATTTTGGGTTCTTTGAAAGTGTTTGCAGCTTAGGGCTCTTGATATAAATAAAAGGAACTATTATACTAAAGTAGGAAAAATAACTTTAACCTAATCAAGCCCTAGTTATCTGAATTAGTAACGCCTACAATAATTAGGATACTCTGCGGAAGTAATACGCTAATTATGTTCAATAATAAGGAATAATCATCATATTCAATCCATTGCATCTTTAGATTTTTCACTGAATGGGCTTTTCTTTCAAAGACTGAAAGAAATGGTGGGAAGAGGTTTTTACACTGGTGGTGGGCTCTGGTGTATCTGAGAACAAATAATTGGAACTTCAGAGGCTCGATATTTTGGGAAGAGTACAGATAATTACTGTTTACTGTTGTCTCCTCAGCTGCAGTGTACGAGAGAAAGGAGCTGATTTCAATTACTTTTTCTTTGGAGATGGTTACTGGGGGAACACTTCATCAAGGGTAGTTTGCTGCTGCAGAAGACTTCATCCAAGTGCTGTGGGAAGCCAGGAGCTTTTTGGTGGTTCTAGTGCTGCAGGGTCAGAGAAGGAGAATCCTTTGAGTCACAGATCTAATTTTACATCCCTGCAGTGGTGCTGAGGGCTGAACGTGCTGCAAATGCATCAGTACTGCTCTGCTGCCTAAAAATCCCCACTCCAAGGAAGCATTAATCCCAAACACCAGCATGGGGACTTGGAGTGTATTGAAAGAGGAGGTCAGGGCTGTGTCTCTCAGGAGCACTGCTGGAGTGAGTTTTAGTTTTTAGGAGTATCCTTCAGGGGTTTTAGCCATGTACTGCCCCATTGTGACTTCCTTTGGCATTCTTGGGGCAGAAGTAGATGAGATCTGAGTTTATGGGAAGCATGGGAGGTGGGAGAGATTGATTGGTTGCCTGCTGAAGTAAAGACTTTTATCAAAATTTATTGAATGGGATTCAGGTAAATGTTTCTTTCTTTTAATCAAGGTTGATTAAATTACAATCAGAAGGATGCCTCTGCTTCCTTAGGCACATCACAACCTTGTTATCATCTCAAATTCATCCAGCCTTTCAAGAGGGGGTTTTATTAGCTGTTCCTAATCCCCAGGTAATTACTGTAGACCCAGAGATATTTGTAGAGAACATTTTGAGTGAGGCAAAGGGGTTCACAAGACATCACAGGCCTGAATAAATTCTGTGACAGGAATTCCTGCTCCCATTTCCAGTCCCTGGCTCCGGGCACAGCCCCCTGTACCCTCCTGGGCTGTGTCCCTTTCTTGAGCACAGAGCAAGTGTTCCTCCTTTTTTCCAGCACCAGCACTGCAGGAAAAGGGATGATTTGGATGATTGGCGCCGCTGCCCTTTAAAACAGCTTCATGATTGCACGAGGTAGGAAACGCAGCAGGATCATTAATTCCTTCAGGTTTTCACTTTCTTTCATTGCAGCTGCCTCCAGAAAAAGGTTCCTGTTTCTGAGCGTTCTGTATTTCAGAAATCAGCAGATTTTGTGGGGAACTTTTATGGCAGTGACAGTAAAACAAAAGCAGTCAATCAAACCTAGACTGTGTTAGCTTAACTGATGTTACTCACTTGCTAATGCAGTGCTCCCTAAAACCAGACTGCCTGCTCACACTATTCCAGTTTTAAAGGAAAATGCCTTTGCTACTGTAAACAGAGAAATGAATCATAACTGGCTTGTTCTACAAAACACACTCTCAGCGATGGGAAAGGTCTGGTTTTTTTTTTAATTTAATTTTTTCCCCCTCAAATAAGGAAACTTAAATTACTTAAGGGACTACTTAGCTTCCACTGGTGCAATTAGATTAACATAGGAGGAATTTTGATTTATTTCCAGAAATGAATATATGTTTCTAGGTCAGTAACTCTATTTAGAACAAAAGATCTTAAGGTTTTTTCCCAAAATAAATCCAAATGTAGTGTTGTGTAGGCTGCTCTCCATTTGAATTTCAGTTTGATCTCCATCTTATTTTATTCCCCTTTTCTTGAGAAGTGCAAAAGTGTTAAAGTTCAGAAGAAATACATGAAGAGGGGAAGGGATGATAAAATGATGAAGTCAGTGACCCTGAAGCAGTACCATAAGCCAGATGAAGGGGCAGGGATGTTCACTAAGAGTAAAATAAGATCCAGAGCAGTAGAACTGAAAGTTAACAGTGAAGCCCTGAAAGGTAGCATGATATTGAATAATTGGGCAACAAAACAGATCTAGTTCAAAGTTGATAACATAAAACAATCCATATAGAGGAAAACCAGTAATACATGACTCCTTTTCAGTGAACCAAAACCAGATTTCTTGATTTGACCCCTTGTATGCAATCTGGAGGAATATAGTTATCAATCGAAACAAAATGAAATGAGCATTATGTTGCAGTCTTTGTGTGTCTGGTTTGGTAAAATTTATCTGTTGACAAACTTTATAACAGAATTGTTAAAACTCAACCTTTGGAGAAATGACAAATCAAAGAATTGAGCCTCTCTTCAAATATTCAGGATGCCATGTGAGACTGAAAATTAACTAATGTTACTTATGGAAAAGTAGCCTCTAGCAAACTCTTAAATGTAAATTTTGAGGAAGTTATATGTATCTATGGTGGTTAAAAATAACCTTACCCATTAGATGTTCAGTATAACACACCTTCTCCTTGATAACTAAGCTGTCCAGGGGGATGTATGGTAGGTGTTGGTTAAAAATCAACTTTAACCCCTAAAAATGCCCCAACTCTTCCCCATCCCCCAAGAATCTCTTGCTCAGTCCTTGAACACGAGATCAGGATCCAGTCTGGGCTCACCTGTGGAGCTGCTGCCTGTCACAGCCACTTTTGGCCGCAGTTGCAAAGATTTATGACTAAGATAATAACCCCACAGTATCTGAGTTTACTACCTGAGAGTTAATTATTCTCTGTGTGCCATGTGCTGTAGTTCACATGTAAACAATCCCCCACAGCAGAATTGGGCATATCCTGGGAGCTATTCTGTTTCCATCTCAAGAGTGGGATGCTCTGCTCTTCTGTTTGAGCTTCTTGGAGGGCTTTAAAACATGACCTGCTGTATCTAAGCCTGGTTTATCTCCACTGCCAATAATGCAGTGGAGTCTCAATACTAAACTGGAATACAGTTTATCTTCTTTTTGCATTCATGGTTGATTTTTGAACCTTTTTTCTTGCTGGTGATGTCAGCAGAATATCTCTATTGAATTATGGTTATTTAATCAAGGTCTGTGCATTATTATAGAAGTCCCTTCATTCAGCTTTGTCCTGAAAAACTGACTAATTTTTTTTTTTTAATTTGCAATGGAATTGAGTGAACTTCTGATACATTAAATCCAGCTGTGCATCCTGCACCTCTGTGTAGTGTCATGCAGATGTGAAACAGGAGGTACGTGTCCAGCAGGCCTTGCTACTGGAAGCCAAAGAGATATTCTACATCAGTAACAAAGGAATACAAAATTCAGAATCCTTTCCACCAACTCTGATGCATCTTTTTTGGTGGATCCTGCAGATGTTAGCTTTCAAACATCTGTTTTTCCTGGTGTTTCTTTCCTCAGCATCTTGAATCACAGTTGAGCTGGTGCTGCAGCACCAGCTTGGGACCACCAGACTTGCTGGTTTAGCAATTACATCTGGTTTTATTCCAAATTACAGTTTTGTCCAGCTGTCTTTTAAAACCATTCCTATGAGTTGCTAGGAGACATTTCTAAAAGTGGAAGCTGTGTTTACACCACTTCAGTGTGAAAAATCTTTGTATATCACTTATTTCTTTGCCAAGGCTTCATTATAAGGCACTGCTGAAGTTTACCAAGCTCTCCAAATTGTCATACAATCCTGTTTCTTTGTTTGTGGTAATCAGAGAAATACATGGCTGATTAAATGAATCCTGTTTTGTCTGCAATTATTAACTCCTTTGATGTGCAGTGGCATCATTCAGACAGATATTTAGTCAGCTCAGTCCCGACCAAGGCCAGTCCTGCACGTGTGGGTTCCTTTTTGTGCATCCTCCAGCCCTCAGAGCATCTCTGTGAGCTCCCCTGGACCAGCTCCAAGCCCTTCTCATGTTGAGGGCCCCAGAGCTGGGAATCAAATAATCTGAGACAAAATCAAACCCACACATTTTCCTAAGGAAGGTTGTAGGGCAAGGAACTTGAAATTTGTGCAAGTGAAGGGTGGGCAGCACACACCACCAAAAGGCAGTGTCAGAGTTTGCCCAAGCTCTGCATGATTTTTAAATAGCTGCTTGTCAAAATATGATTCCAAGGATGAAGTCTTCCTCATCTTACAACATCTGCTGTAACTTGCCTTGTCTTGCATTGTTAATTTTTCTAAAATGTGAAGGGTTTTTGACATAACAGTAGTCTCCTTACTATAAAATCTACACAGTAGAAATAGGTTTTTAACACCTAAATTTATATTTTGATCAGCCATTTCAGGCTCAGTGTTGATGCTTTTAATATCAAATAGGGTTTTTCTGGGGGGCATCATGTAGGAGGGTGACTGAAGAAAGAACTGGCATTTAAACCTTGAAAGAGTTTTTCTTCAATGATAGTTCTGAGATTAGACTTGTTAGCCACCATTGTGATTGTTTCAAACCAGCCCAACAGGCCTTGAAATAAATGCTGTGGATGTAATCAGCAATCAGATTACACTGAATGCCCACAGACTCCACCAGAAAGGTCTAAAGGAAAACAATTACAGATGAAACAAAACATAGCATTTAAATCCCTGCATGAGAAAAAAGCCACACAAAGGAAACACAGATCGTGGTTTAATTACCCGGGTGGAAGAATGTTTAGAAAATTAATATTAGGACTCTGGCAATTGGAAGCATTTAAAAGTGTTAATGCCTCCCCTTTTCTTCCCTTTGATTAAAAAGGTCACTGACAGAACATAGCTCTGTGCATACTCCAGCCAACATGGGAATGATGGCTGCAGTGATTTTGTGCAGCTCCTGCAGGTGTCAGAGGGATCAAAAGCACTGCATAGCTTCTTAAAATGGTCCCCAGAAACACATACTTTTATTTAAAATCTTAGAAAAGGAGCTTCATGGTTGGTGAATTTCATCCTCTCATGATTTTTTTCAGGTGCAGCCTTTCCAGCTCAGGTGACCAAGGCAGCTTGATGGTTTGGTCATGCACAGAGGTGACCACCAAAAGGTTTAAATTCTCTCTGTTGTTCAGGGAAAGCTTCTAAACTGATGAAATGTAAAGCCATTCCTTCCACTCTGCCCTGGAAGTAAGAAATCTTAGACACAGATAAGCTGCTGCAGGTGACTGAGGAGGAGGATGTGCACATGGCCTCTGTGTCCTTTGCACCTCACTGTGGGCATTGCTGAGTGCTGTCTCTTCATTTTCGCTTCCCAGTGTGGTGCTGGAATGGCAGAAAAGAGAACACAGTAAAGACAAGAATTAGGCTCATCATTTTTTGCCTCAGGAATGATGGTGCTATACAATTTCTGTTGTACCTCCTGGCAGTGTATTAAAAGAAATGAAGTGTAGGCTTAGGCAGCATTTAGTTGAGAAGGAAAGTTAAAAGATTTTTATTTCTGCTAAGCCTTTTTAAGGATATTTAATAGGGATATGGTGGGTACAGTGTGGAATCTGACATGTGGGTGGTGATAAAAGCAAGGACTAGTAAAAGAACGAGAGATCCACAGGTAACCTGAGTGCTGCAGCCAGGTCAGTGCAATGAAGGAATTGGAGATCCTGAAGACCTTTTCTTTGATTGCAGCAATGCTGAAAACCTTGGAGTTGTTTTTGCTCTTGAATTTACGTGACCAGCTGGTCAGAGGTGGGCTTGGCAGGGTCCTGAGGTGATTCCCAGAGAAGCTGTGGCTGCCCCATCCCTAGAAGTATTCAAGGTCAGGTTGGGCAGGGCTTGGAGCAACCTGGGATAGTGGACGATGGCAGATGGGTTGATTCCATGAAGCTGTGAACTTTTCCATCTCCCTGGTGCTGCAGGAGTGTTGCCTGCAGCTTGGGGTCGTTCCTGATCTCTTCCTGGGAGGAGTTGGATCTTGTGGAGCATGTAGATAATGGCATCCATCGTAAATTCATCCCCCTTTGCTCCTGGTAATTTCTTCATTTTGGTGGTAAGACTCATGCTCTGAGGGACCAGGGAATCCTGATTTCTTTTGTTTCATGTTGATCTAAGCTCTAAGGAAAGACAAGGCTCAAGTGAGGCCTCTCCTCAGCACATCCATCCTTAAGATGGTTCTCTTGCATTGCGCCATCTATTCCCCCCTGCCTGGTAAAGTGCAAAAATCATAATAGAGATGAGACTTGACTGAAATTGGCCCGAAGCTTCATGTGTTAATCCAGGCACAAGAAGGGAGGATGGGGGTTTTCATTGCTCTGCACATTCCCACATAACACCCAGGGAGTGTCTGGCTGTGTTCCTCTTGTGTTTCCTTGAGAAACCAAACTAAAAATAACAGCAAATAGGAAATGAAAACAATTCTGTTACTACATAGTACATTGCAAGGAAAAAACATTTTCCACGTCTCTGGATTAGCAGAATGTTTGAAGCTGTGATAACCCAGTTGTTAACAACCATAATTTAGATGTGGGTTGTTTTTTGGTTTTTTTTTTCTTCACATAAATATGACTTATTTGAAGTACGTTGAATTAGAAAACTCATGAATAAATATTTTGACATAATCAGAATTATATGGCTAGAAATTGACCTACTTTGCATGACAGATGCTTGAGAATCCCCCAGCTAATAGCAGACTAACCTGGCACAGCAATGCCTGATCTTACAATATTCTAAGCTGCATACAGACATTAAATTATTAGATTGTTGGGTTTTTTGCATGGAGATTAGACACAGTCAATTTTGTTTGTAAATGAGTAAGTTATAGGCAAGTTATTGAGCAGACCTTGGAGTGCAGTCCAGAGAAGGATTCTTGCATCATTTGATCAGTGTTTTCAGCATGGTCTCGAAAAATCTGTTAGAGGTAGAAATAGCCAGCAAATCTTGATGGTATCAGCAGCCAAATAATGAGAGTATTACACCAAATAGACAGGTCTTTTCGGAAGATAAGCACAACTGCAAGAGGAATAATAATGTTATAAAAATCTGGTAATATTTTGATGGTGTAAATAGAATCTACTTTCCCCCCTGCAGCTGCTCCTTAGTGTTGATTTCAGCAGACTGATTTTTGTCTGAGTGTCCTTTCAGTTAATATGACAAGGATTTTCTATAGGTTAAGTTAACAGAGAACTCTGACCTTGGGAAAAGAGCCTTCTCAGTTTAGGTCTATATGGGTTCTTGTAAAAAAATAATCTTCCTTTATTATTTTAACAAACACAGGTGATGAAACATTTTAGGTGCTTATTGCACAAAATAGAGTTTTCAAGCCTCATAAGTTTTTGTTGTTCAGTTCTAGCACAAGTAATAATAGTGATTTTATTTGTAAAGTATCATGCTTTTTATTTTTACTGGGGGGAAAAGTACCTTTTTCATGGCTCAGTTTCAGCAAAGATGACCCTCCTTTTATAAAATCCATGCAATGAAAAATAATAGCATATTCCATTTTAGTAGCCCCTTTATTCACTTCCCGATTGTTTTCTCTGTTTTCAAAGAATCTCTGCAGATGACGTCGACTTCGTTCAGATTTTTTTCATCAGGGTCTTCAGGGGAATGTTTCGCTCTTTTGTAATGAACCCTTGTTAGCACAAAGGTAGTAAAACCACGTGTATAGTATTGGCAGATCTGTTCTCTTCCAAGCCTGAAGCAGGGCCAGGCTGAGACACAGCTCCTGTCTTCTATCTTGATTTGCTCCAGGTGCTTAAAACTTCCCAGAATTAGGTTAAACTGTCCCTTTAGCACCCATATTTCTTCCAAAAAAGGATACAGTTCAGTCATCCTTGCAGTGCCCAGCTGCCAGACCCAGCATTGTGGGCTGCAAGCAGAGACCCCCTTCAGGTGCTGCTCAGCTGGGGATGGAGCTCCTCCTTTCAGGGAATAAAGGCATCCTTCTAAAAGAGAGTCCTGTTTGCAGAACACTGATTTGCAGCTGAATTTGGATTCTTTGGAAGCCTTACCCAAGGGCACGAGACAGAGGTGATTACTTGGCTTGGTCACAGTCACTGCTTTAGGAGCTTCTCTCTGGCTTGCAGTCTTTGGAGGAGGGTTGATAGTGATTTCTTTCTGGTTGCTCTTCAAGTGACCAGCTCTGAAACACTGGACGGCTCTGCAGGTGGCTCAGCAAATGTGTTAAAAGTTGTAAAAATTTTGGCGCTTAGCTTTGGTATTTTGTCCTGCTTCTTCTCACATACCATAGGATTCTTGGATTCAGACATGGTCACTTGGATCCTTGTGCCCTTAAAAATCAAACCATCTACTCAATAGATGAAAAAGTCTCCAAGTTTTCGTGTTTGGGGAAACTTTCCTTTCCTCTTACTTGACGCAGAGTTAGCTGGTGGGGTTTGCTGATTTGTTTTTATTGTATTTCCTTACTTACCCAACAATTTGCTCTCAGTTTCCTGAGCTCCAGCCCACTTTGGCCCCTTGATGCCTGATGGGTTCCAGGAGCAGAGGAGTTGTCCTGATGTGCTGATCTCCGTGGCTTTGCACGCACCAGAGATGTGCAAACCCCAATTTCTTACCTCTGGAATCCTCTCTGGCACAGGGGTGTTTTACTTCTTGTCAGCAGTTTGCCCAAGGGTGACTGCCAGCAGTAGTCTTTTCATTCCTGCCTCCTGCTGCCACTTTGACAATAGGAACGGCAGCAGGAGGCAAAAATGAAAGGACCAGATTGAAAGAAGCACTTTGCCACTGTTGTAATTTTGAAATTGATGGCGTTTTTTAGCCCAAAGTCTCAGGAAAAAAGCTGCTTTCCTCTTTGCCTCCTATTGTTTTTCCAGCAGGGAGAGACATTCTCTGATGTTGCAGAGGCAGTGGGAAGCCAAAATGAAAATAATTTTCTTCCTGAAACATTGGATAACAAAACGTGAACAATTTCAGCAGGGAAAGAGTGGTTTGTTGTTTTTTTTGTTGTTGTTGTTGACTGCCATGTGGTGAATACTGGTATTTCCATTTGACTACAGAAAATAAATAGCAGCTGCTTTTCTTATTGAGTTAATGCGATCATAAGATAATTTCTAGACACCTATTAATTGTTTGGGGTTTTTTAGCATGACACTTTAATTGTTTTCCTTTTTCTGCATGATAATAGGTTGTAGGGTGAGAGAATAGTTCACTTTTGAGGCCACGTGCTGCCTTCAGTGCCATGCCCTTGGAACCAGCTTCTTAAGGCAGGTTTGTGCATTCCAGAGGTGTGTTTTACACCAATGTTATCAGAACTACTAATAATCCAGATGTAATTGCCAGGGCCGTTAATTCCATTGGAAGAAAGATGAGGATTGTTCTGCAGACTTTATTTGTGCTGGGGAAGGTGGTGCCTTGTGCAGGCTGACCTAGAACAGAGGCTGGACAGAGTTAAAGAATAAAGCAGGGATTTATTAGGAGGCCTCAGTGGATCCACCTTTGTCAGCACAAGAGCCCGGGCTGCACCCGAGATGAACCAAAATGGTCCCAAAATGGACAACTGGTCATGAGGTCTCTAGCTTTTATAAATTTTGGTCCATTTGCATATTGGAGGTAATTGTCCAATTCCAGCTTTAGTTTATGCAGTCCCATCCTTCTTGTTTTCAGTCACTGTTGTTTGTGCTCTTGGGCTGAGGTTTGGGTCTTTTGTCCCTAATGTGAAGCTCAGACCCACACACTAAGGCAGCTCAGACTCTGAAAACAGAAAAGCCAAAACCTGAGGCATCAAAGGAAATCAGTGAAGGAACACAAGCACAGCCCCCAGATGTGCAGTCTGCAGATGTTCCCAGCCTGGTGTGATGCACATTCTGCAAAGCACTGACAATCAGCCTTCAGCAGGAATTTCTGCATTGACAAAGGGAATGAATTTCTGCATTGATTCAAAATGATTGAATTTCTGCATTTCTGGGAGGGGAGAGATCCAGCGTGGTCCAAAGCCCCATTTCTGTGCCTGCACACAGCACTGGTGCAGGGGGGACCACAGTGGTGACAGGAGAGGGTGAAGTGTAAATCAATGAATGGCTTTGTCCTCCTGCTTTAGCTGTTACAGGCTATTGCTCTTGTCTTAGGGGACTTCAGTGGCTGTAATTAGTAATCTTGAATGGAAAGATTTTTTTTCTCTTATTGAACGTGTGAGAAATTTGGGAATGTTAATCAGCAGAGCATAACCTTTTCTTAACTTGCTCTTTTTATAGTCCTGGGGAATTAACATTTATCTTAGGGCAGCACAGGAAACTGGTATTTGTATGAAGTGAATGGATTCTCCACCCTTTCTCTTTCTTTATACATAACAAAAACTAAACTCTTTGGTAGACTCATCAACAGAATATATTTTGTAGACTTTGAAGTGTAAATTGTGAATTTTGTGTCTCACATGACTTTGGGGCACCACATGTAAACGTGTGCATGTCTGTGGCCTGGATTAGTGAAAGTCTCATTAAAATTGTTCTTGAAAACTGTATACTTAAAGGCAGATGTAGAGAGACACATAAAAGCAACTTGGTTATTTTTTTTTTCTTGAGTTCTGAGCTCTTACAGTTTTGTAGGATTAAAGAGGAATCAGGGAGTTGCAGCAACTTTGTGGATCTTGTTGCATGTTCACATACCAAAATAATTAATTAGATGCTTATCTGTAAATGATCAGTATTCCTTGTGTTGGCTGATTTTTCATCTGCTTTAAGGTGATTCTCTGTGCTGTAGAGGAGCTTGAAAGGAAACACAGTTCTGTCTGACTTTTCTCTGCCCCAACAAGTTCAGATTTGGCTGGGAAATGATACTTTATTTAGCAGCCCCTATGGACTGGGCTCTCCTTGCTGCTTTGGAAGTCGTGTACAGAGATTTTTGGCAGCAGATGGTATCAGCTGAGTGCCCCAGTGGGACTGTTTTGCTTGTTCATGTGAGTACAGCTGTAACAGGTCCTTTGGTTTTCAGAGTGCTTGGGCTTTTACAATGCCCCATCCAAATGCAGTGCACATATTAATGCAAATTAAGGATCTCTGTAACATCAGTTACCTTTTCTTGCTGGTTTCTTTTAGCTCAGAAACAACTACTGACTCCCAGGCAAGTGGGTAAGGAATGAAACAGCTGATGACCCTGTTTTCCCAAGGGCTTTATGTACCTGACATTTTGATGTCTGTTTGATTTAAACATTTACCCAAGCTTTAAAACATTAGGTGAACAAAGATTGCTAGACTATCTTCTGTCTCCTAAGAGGAGAGTCCACAAATACCTGTCTTTGCCCTTCCCCTCTGGTTGTCCAGAAAACATCATTTTAATTCTCTAACTGCAGAAATTGTACTGCCAAGTTTCCCTGGTTTCACTTCTGGTCATTCTCTGGGGCTTGCTGAACAAGGTTAGTATCCCAAAATGAAGTTTTATTGCAGGGTCTCATTTCACTTTAAATCAATGTAGAATTTGGAATTTCCGCTGCTTCTACACACAGGCTGCAAAAGGCTCCTTTACAAAATGACTTTCAAAGATTTATGAAGACTTGCATGGTACCGAGGCTGAAAGGAAGTTTAATTACATTCAGCTTTTGGTCATTTCTGTGTCTGAAGATGTGCCCATATTCTGTCATCTCAAAAACCATCTAAGAAAATAAAATTGATCAGTGAGCCTTCTGGCTAAAAGGAAAATGAGTGCTTTGTCATCTGCCCCTGGAGCCTGGGTGCTCAATCACTGCCTTCTCCCGGGTGCTCGGCCAGGACTCTCCATCACTGAGATCTGTCCCAAGTTTTAATCAAACATTATTTTATACTGAGGCCTCCTCTATAAATAGCGGAACCCTTCCCTTGACATACTCACGTGGACTTCATTGTAGTATAAATGGATAATTTAATCCAGTCCATGCAGCCATGATGCTTTGGAGATGATAAAAGTGTGCATTGTGTTCATCTTGCATTAAGTGTTAAGATAAAAACCTGGCGAGTGCATTTGCTGTCACCTGATGAACAACATCTCTGCTTATAAAGCTGATCAAGGACAGCAAATAATATGGGAACATCTTATTTCCTTGCAGAGGAAACCTGGTTCTAGGAGTGGGGCTGTGTAGGTGCCTTTGAGTACAGTAATTCTCAGGCTAATAATGCCAGAAGCCATAAAATCTCTCAGTTTGAGGTTTTGTGAACAGCAGCGCTGAACAATTGGGGAGTACTGCTGAGATGATAGCCTGAATGATGATTGAGTTTTCCTGGAGAGCCTTTATCTGTGCTTAAAATTGGAGGTAATGTTTTTAAATTAAACCATAATAGAAGTTCATTGAGCCTTTGGAGTGGTTTCTCTGCCCCCTCTTTACGTGGTTTATCATTTTCTGTGGAAGTATTCTCAATCTTTTTGTTCAGGACAAATTGTATTGCTGTAAAAATGGGGCATTAAAAGCACCCCAGAACAACACCTTGCAGACCTTTTTAGGAGATTTCCTGTCAATTGATGAAAGGAGAAGTTTGCACTCAGGTTGTGCCCGTATACTCTAACTAAGCTTTTGCACAGGCACTTACATGGAAAGAGATGTTTATTCCTCACAAAATTTTAACCTGCTTTTTAGGGTGGTGTCCCCATAAGCAGGTTGTATTTCACTCCATCAGTAGGTGTCTTCAGCTGCTAGGGATTAGCCTTTATCACTGAAATAAAGTATGAAATCCAATGTCTTCAGTTAAAAGACAGCAGTGCTTGATGTCATGAGCAAATCGTGCTGCGACTGTGCTCTGGTCACTTGAGATGAAGTATTGATCTTGAAATTAAACTCTCAAGTGTCTGTCCTTTTTAAAGAAAAAAAAAAGAGTTTAAAATGGCTAATTGCAAGAAACTCATTTGAGAAGTATTGGTAGAGGAAGAGAATGCTAGTGCTGACACCATAAGTTCAATTTTGAGCACACAGACTGCTAGGTGCAGTGGTTTCTTCTCTAAAGGGTTACGTTAAAAAAGGAAAAGGATTTTTTTTTCTGTGGCAGATCTGTGGATGCCCACAAGAGGATTGGGCAGCTGTGCTCCTAAAGACAGTGAGGAATGGCCCAGCAACTCTTTAAGTTTCCTAGTTCTAGGAGAAAATTGCAAGAATTAGATTAACAGATGCCAGGAGAATCTGAGAACTTGTGGGGGGTTCTCGGCTTTATGACCCCAAATCAACATTCTGCACTGAACTTTTTGATGGTTATGAAGAAAGAATTCCTGTGTTTGTGGCATCCCGATCCATCCCTTTGTGTGATGGATCATTTTGAGCCCTCTGTGTTGGTCTTGAGGTTCTGTGAAGGCACTGAGGAAAATGTGCTGTCAAGGAGAGTAATCAGAGTTATCTTCATGATTCCTTTTAGTTTCTGCTGTACTGAAAGGCACATTTAATTGCATGTGAGTATTTTCTCTTTTACACCTGCTTATGTACTTAGGGGCTTTTTTTCCTAGGGAAATCTATAGTTGATTAAAATTGCTGTGAGTTTTCTTGGGATAATTGACACCAAATGAACCTGTGCATCATGTGTGTGTATATGTGCAAATAGATAAGATTATGCATGTATATATCTGTGTTTAGGTGCATATATATGCACAGCTAATGGGAAATACCTTTCACTTAGCAATTAATTTAGGAGTCTTCAGTCTGTGTGGCATCTTAGAGGTCATTCTGCACCACAGTGTTTTGTATTTTCTGCTGTATTGATGCCATAAAAACCCATAAAAATGCTAATTGCCCCAGGAAGATATAAGCTGTTTATAAGTGTGTATGGGATTGTTTTTCAGCCCTGTGATACAGGAGGTGTTATTTCAGGTTTATAATTTGAATGTGTGTATAATTTGAATGGATACAACTTTGACAGTTTATTAGTTAGAAAAGAAGTAGAAAAGAAAAGACAGTGCTGTGTCATTCTTCAGCGAATTGATTGCCAGGAGCATGTTATTGACTTTGGTGATAATATCATTATATATTTTACAGTCGTAAAATCAAGAAATTCAGATTATGCCCTGAGGGCTTCACACATTTAAATAAAGGATATAGCCATTTCCAGGGTTATTGGTTTAGATTAGCGGGTGCTACGAGGAATGCTGAGTGTGTTGTGGGCAGGACAGAAAGAGCAACAGTGCTCTCACTGCAGCAAGGCTTTGCTTTATTTTATTTTTCTGTTTATGAAATACACTCAGTTACAGAGCCCCTGGGAGGATGAACAGTGTTTGCTCTAAACTTTAGCATATTAATACAGCGTTATCTTGGTGTTCTGTGGGGCTGAGAGCTGAAATCAAGTGTAATCCTTGGCTTGTACCATGAGTGAGGATAAATGAGGGAACACTGGCTAAAATACACACTGCCTGGGAAGCAAACCTGGGGTGACTTCAGAGCAGTGTCAGAGCCACATAACCTGACACAAACACGTCTCTCCCTCTTGGTGGCAAAAGCATGGAATGGTGCAACTTCCCAAGGAGCCTTAGTGCCTGCTGCTGGGTACAGCCCCAGGAGTGCCTCTGGAATTCAGCTTGGGCTGCGCCATCCTGGGTCTTCCACAATGGCTCCTCTCCCTCTTGGGCTGCCTGCCAGTCACCCCTTGGGACTGACTGGACTTGGGGTTGCACATGAGTTGAGCACTTGGGGTTTGGGTTTGGGGCTCTCTCCAGCTTGCTTGAGAGAATCTCAGTTTAATTAAGGTATAGTGCCTTGAATAAAAATTATTGACTGCATTCCAAACCTGGTTTATGACTTCTACGGTAGCTTTAGTGAGATGGATAAAGTACCTTAATGCTGATCATGCTGCTCAGCCCCTCTCTTCAGATGGGAGCTTGGGAGCGCATTGCATCACTCAGCTCTGGGCATTTATTGTTCTCTTAAAAGACTGAAGGTCCAAGTGCAGTGTCACAGCTCTGCAGCAAAGGTCGTGTTTTCCTTCTCACGAAGAAGCAGGGGGTCCAGCTGGAACATATATGGCTCCAGGGTGTGTGGTGACATCCACAAAAGTAGATAAAAATGAAATAATTATTCTTTCATTTACATTTTAAGGGCCTCTGAGGATTATAAATCCGTACACTGCAAACAAAACTTTCCCTGGATCAAGATCAGCAAATTTTCTAATTAAACGTGATCACCTTTTTAAACTGAATTTGGATGACTTCTTAGTGGGCTTTTAGCTTCTGCATTTTTTCTCCGTTTGTGGCAGGAGAATCAAATTGATTTTAATTTTGATAATCTTATTCCATTCTGGATTGTAAATTGCTTGTGTTGACATGGGAACAAATGCCTGGGTTATTTCTTATGAAAATCTGCTTATGAAAAACACTATGAAAGCATTTTAGAGCAAACCATTGGAAAGCACCCATTGATCTCAAATAGTTGTGATACAGACATTTAATTCAGGATTATTTTAGAATGGCGTAAAGGTACTGATCTTCTGAAGAAGAACTCTGTGGAGATTCCTCCCTGTGCAGTGGGCAGGTGAACAGCTACAATGGACATCAGCTGCTTACCCAGAGTGATTTGGCATGGGTGCTCTTCTCCAGTCAAGAATTGCTAAAAAGATTTCAGGAAATGAGTTGTGGAGACAGGAGTCATTGTCATTAAATATGGGCTTCTAATTTTGCTGCAGATCATGGCCTAATAATGATTTCTGATCTCAAACCTCAGTGTGCCATAAAGCCTTCACAGGTGACCGTCCCTCTTTGAACCATGGAGATGGTACCTAACCCCAAGATGTGGCTTCAAAGTATTGAAATAAAACTCAGCTCTGGCAGTAAGTGCATCCCTCTATCCAGAAAAATTTTCCTTCCCAGAGGATGAGACCCATCCGCTGTGGTGGCAGGGATGGCTGGAGAGCCAGGCTTGATGGCAGAGCTCCGCTGGTAAAAGCAGAAGCTGCACAGGAGCAAAGCTTGACTCTGCTTGTTACATGGAAGGAAAGATTCACTTCCTTGGGCGTGTTCCTGGCATGGGCACAGCCTCTGGTTTAGTGGTTTAATATTCTCACTCCCCCTCCTCTGAAACCTAGGAAGAATTACAGCCTCGTAATTCAGGCAGCTCTTATTTATGCAGTTTCCAATACAGAAAGAACCTCATTCAAGAGCTGTCATTAAAAAACACCCCACCCTTTTTTGTTTCAGTGTTTATGACAGTCTGGACTATCTACTTACCAAAGTGTCCAGGGTTCAAGTGAAATATCCCACTCCCATAAATCTCACACACCTCATGGGTACTGTAAAATCAACTGCGCTGGCAATGTCACATGGTAATTTCCCAAGCAGGTAGGGAGTTTTCAGCACCAAAATTTGGGAATATGGGTGAATACAGATGAGAGGAGATGTGGGTGTGTGCTGAGGAGTGGTGGCTTGCAGATGGCTGACCCACAATATAGGGCAGCGTGCGTGTGCACTCTGCGTGCTCTGCACGGGACATATGCTCTGGGGTTTCACGGATGAATTTGTAGTCTCCAGCAATTTGCAGCTTCCACCCTGGTTTCAAATATCTACATCATTTTCAGGCTGATGATTTTTCCCAGTCATTTATCCCGAAAGCACTTCGTCCTGCTTAATCTGGGTCATAATTGACATGGGACTTGTGCCGAAGCAGACACGGCCGTAAGTTGTGTTTGAGTGGGCTGTTAATGGCAGGGATTTAGTTACGTGCAGTAAAACACAGCAGAGGTTGAAATAAGTATAAATGTTAAAATATCAGATAAATGCAGGGTCACAGTCACGACTTGGACCCAGAAAAGACTCTTGAACACTTGACATGCTCCTGCTGTCAGCTCACAGCTGCCTTTGGCTCTAACGGAGGCGTGAAGTTGGAAATTTCGGGTAAGGAAGCTGTTGGAATTGGATAGTGTTTATTGCAAATCAACAGGATGTCTTTGCAGCTATAAAAGACATATGGAAAAGTCCACTGTTATTGTTGTACTTTGTTGTGTCTCCAGATGTTTTCCCTCCTGCCCCGCTCCAGAGGCTGAAAGTGGGAAATGGTTTTTCATTGTTTCTAGCTGATGGTGCCAACATCTGCCTTGACGTTTCCCTGGGGAATGATATCAGCACTGCTGAGAGTTTCAGATTCATCACTTGTGTCTCATTTGACTTTTTTTTTTTTCTTTTATATACAAGATAATGTCAGAGCATGAAGATTCAGCCCTGCTCAGTTATTTTGAGGGGTGATAAGAAATCAAGGGAAACACTTGGGTGGTTGCTGGACTATCACAGCAGCACTTCAGAGCCTCCTTATTTTTGAAAAGCTGCAAATGAGGCATTAAAACATTGCTCTGAGCTGATGTTTTTCATTGAAAGAAATAGTATTTGTGAGCTCAAACATACTTGAGGATCTCAAGATGCTTAAAATAGCTGTGTTTTCTTAACATACATTTAATCCATCATTAGTTCCCAGTGCTTTACTCTGAGGGGAAGGGAACCAAATGAATATCTTCATTTGGAAGTGCTCTTTGCTGGTCATGTTTGCTTATAATGGTATTGTAAAGACTTAATACCATAGGTTAGAACCTAACTGGTTGATCAACTTAATAAGTATGTAAATTAGCAAAGTTGGCCAAAGTGCTGACTGTTAATGAAAGTGCTTTTAATAGAAATGCAAAACAAAATAGAATTTTCTCCCCAAAGCTTCTGTACTTCCTCTTACCAATAAACAGCTGTACAGTATCAGATTATATTAATCTCCATATACTAATAAAATTATTATATCAATGATACTATTTTTTTAGTGCTTTAAAGTAGGAATGAACTCTGGAGAAAGTTTGGGCCAGAATTCTCAAGTGTAGACTTAGACTAGTTCCTGACTTTTGATTCCTTTATATCAGACTGTGGTTTCTGGTTCATTCTTTTACATCAGCTGGAAGAATCTGACCAGAGCCCTTAGGTAGCAATAGTGTAAATTCTATCAGTGTCTGTCCACGTTTAGGGAAGGTTTCTTTTGAGAAATCTGTTGGGTCCAAGAAACTGAAAATTGTGTAATATCTCACTGTTCTGCCTGCTTCTTTGTGCTTTGGCTGTTGTTTGTTTGGTTGCAGTTATTTACAGCACACTCCTGGGTTTTTTTTGAGATCCTAGCAAAAAATTCCACAGGCAGCTGCAAAATATATGTTTAATCAATTTTAGGAAGACTGATTCCCTAACTAACATTTTTCTTCCAGCTGAGACACAGTAAAAACTGTTCTGCAGGGCGGGGGGAGTTTTCCTGACAAAGATGTCTTTTTTGTGGATTGTTGTGGTGCCATAGTCATGTGGTTCTGGTAATTTAGGTACGTTGGTGTCATGGTTGAACCTCAGCTGATAACAAAACACCATGCAGGGAAGAGAAGTGGAAGGGTAAAAGTGAAAGTTCTTGTGGGTTGAGATAAAAATAGTTTAATAGTTTAAATACTACTACTATTACTTCCGTTGTAATGAAAATAAAATAGCAGAAAAACGAGAGAACTAAAACCCAAGCATTTTTATTAAGAAACATATTTTTGCCTGTTTTTAAGCTTCTCAGGGTGAACCTGCCAGAGCAGCCTTTGTCAGTTATGTTGTTTCTGTGTATGTTTATATGCAAAAAGAATAGAACCAGGAGTTTTAAAGCATCAGTATTCTATAGACAAACAATACAATTTGGTATTTGGTTTTCCACGTTTCAAGTGTTACTAGTGTAAATATTGCTTAGAGGAGTCATTTTATAAGGAAATAGTAGCATGTTTCTCTTAGAGTTTTGTCTGCAAAACATAGAATTCTCCTGTGTATTGGGATTAAAACTACTTGTGCAGATCATAAGTTTTCACAGAATTCACAGAATTCACACAGAATTCAGAGAATGACCAGGTTGTAAGAGACCTTCAAGATCATTGAGTCCAATTCAGCCCCAACACCTCAACTAAACCCTGGCCCCAATTGCCACATCCAGGCTTTGTTAAACACACCCAGGGATGGTGACTGCACCACCTCCCCAGGCAGCCATTCCAGGACTTTATCAC
The DNA here is from genome assembly GCF_017590055.1 of Onychostruthus taczanowskii. Classification (NCBI taxonomy): domain Eukaryota; kingdom Metazoa; phylum Chordata; class Aves; order Passeriformes; family Passeridae; genus Onychostruthus; species Onychostruthus taczanowskii. The sequence goes on from NW_024504786.1 coordinate 2,870,396, forward strand.
CCTTTATCACTTTTTCCTAATATCCAACCTGTCTTTCCCTTGATGCAGCTTGAGACTTTCAGATCCACGAGCTGTGATTCAGGTTTGTCTCTTACTTCTGTAAAAACCTAGTTTGTGTGCTGGAGGTTTTGTATGGCAGCAGTTCCACTGCGAATTCCTTTGGGGTAGCGAGGCCAAAAGGTTTTATCAAGGGAGCATTTCCTTCTAATTCCACTGAAATGTGTGGAGTTAGACCTGATTTGCCACTTGGTTGTGTTCCTTCAGGTGTTTCTCTTTGCCCTCCTGTGAGTATCCTCATGTCCATGCTGTCTTTGCAGGTCAGGATCGCAGCGAAGCCACTTTGATAAAGAGGTTCAAAGGTGACGGTGTCCGCTACAAGGCCAAGCTGATCGGGATCGATGAGGTTTCTGCTGCCCGAGGGGACAAGTTATGCCAGGACTCCATGATGAAGCTCAAGGTGCAGTGAAACTTTTCAGTGTTACAGTCAAATGGAGTAAAATTCGGCTTGAACTTGCACTCATTCTCCTTTCATGACGCTGAGCCTTAGTCTGGTTAATTATGTATCGAAATCAGTCAATTTTGTATGAACTCCTGCCTGGTATTGCTTATCCTGGTTTAATTTTAATACATTATCTCTGAGTTCTGTAGTTACTCTGTGATTGACACCACTGCAATTTGTCCACAAATTACAAACAACACACTGCAAATTGAATAATTTTATTATGCAAAAGGGGAAGTAAATGACTGTGGAGGAAAATGGGATATCAGAGCATTTTCTATGACATTTCTAATCAACTACAGCACTGCCTCTGGCTGTTACCTCCTGTGAGTGACGGGTGTAGGCAGCCAGATTTAGGGAGAACTGGTGTCCTCCTGGGAGGAAAATGTCTTGCATCATCAGTGGAAGGGCTGATGTGTTGCAAAATGAGGCAGTGCATTGAGAGGATGGGGCATGAGAACATAAAGAGGAGTCCCTGGAGTTTTGGGCATGAAATGAAGCCGTGGCAAAGGCAGATTTGGGTGTAAGGTTGGAGTGTAGACAGTCTGAAGTACCAGTGGTGTTGAGGGTGGGCTCTTTGGAGCAGACAGACATCCCTCTATGGCCCAGTCTCTCTCAGAGCATGAGAATTGCTGTAGGAATCATTCTGTCCCTCGCCCTGGGACATGTGGAAGAGCTTGAGTCACTGGGAAGCAAGGAAGGAGAGATTGTGTTTTCCTGAGTTCACCTTTGGCTGTTCACTTCCCATCTCCCCTGTGCATTGCAGGGTTACAAACCAGGTCTAGCAGCAAACCCTCTGCTGCTTTTTCCCTTTTATTTCCCTCCCAGCTCTCTCCCCAGCCTAGAGAGCTGATGGATTTTCCTTTGCTGGTTTTTCAGGAGGAGAAATCACTAAATGATGTCTGGTGCACTGCCAGCCCACAGGGTTCCAGTCCATCCAGGAGGAATGAGTTACTCATTAGGGAAACAGCATGGGGTGACACTCAGCTTGTGGTTCAACAACCTAAAAGCAAGATCTGGGAGATAATTTACAAATCACTTTTATGGCAGGGAAAAATTAATCCGCTCCAAAAGTTGCTCTGTTGGTGTGTCACATCAGCCACAATATTCCTGCCTGATTTAAATGTGTGCTGGGTTTTCATCATTTCATAGCTCCTGGCACTGTGGGGAGAGTTGTCACTGTTCTGCTGCACAAACCTTTTTGTCTCTCTCCTCCGTGGATTAATATTTCCACATCTCCCAGGTGCCTGATACCTGTTTGCAGGTGGCAAGATTGATCTAAACAGTACTGGGAAATGACTAAGACTGTTAAAGGAAGGGAGTGTTAGAAATTCATTTTTGAGGGCAGGGCATTAATTTATGGGCTCTGGAAACCCAGTGTCCCATAACATGAATTTTGAGGCCACCCATAAAGTCTTGGGGTGGCTTTTGACGTTAGATCCTTGTAATGGCAGCAGTGAAGGTCTTAAAACTTAAGTTAGTTGTTCTTGAAACATTGGAACTGCAGAGAAGCAGATGAAGTCTAAATATTTTCATTTCAATTAGTAGTACAACTGATTATATTTTATCTCAGTTCAGTGTTACTGGTCAGGGCGGGCTCCTGAGAAGGTGGAAAGAGAAGTTACTGTTCTAATTCTGCTGTGGGAGAATAATGCATGAGATGGTATCAGCCAGTTCTCTTACAAAGTAAAGATCTGAGATCCTGAAAAAAAAAAATTACCCTCAATACCAGTTTGTCACAGCACAGGTGTGGTTTGATTTTTAGAAGAGCATTTTTCTTCTAGAAAACCCTCAAGTTGCTTATACTAGATGAGTGTGAAGCAAGCTAAATTAATTGGCATTTTCTGTCCTCTGCTGCTTGTTGGGATTTTTCCCTATTAAAAAAAAAAAAAAAAGAAATAAATAGAACAGCTTATAGCTGGGAAAAGTGTGCTAGAAATGACCTTCAGCTTCCATGAAAACAAATTTCATGGAGGATTAGCTAGTGCAGAGGTTGGAAGTGGGAGCACATTTGAAATGCTCTCTGGGTAGCATAAAGAGATGTGGTACCTTGAAAAAAGGGAGGAAGCCAGAAGTAAGGAGGGGGCTGTTCCTGGAAAACCTTTAAGTTTTCCTAGAAAAGTGGTGAATTGTCCACAAGTAAATCTGTGGCATGTGGGAGAGTGAGGAAATCAGCTAAAACTGCTCTTTTTTGCACAGGGAATTGTTGCTGCGGCTCGATCGAAAGGAGAACATAAACAAAAAGTCTTCTTAACAGTTTCCTTTGGGGGAATCAAAATCTTTGATGAAAAGACAGGGGTAAGTAAAGTTGGTTGTGTGGTGGGACAGAGCTGAATCTTCCCCTGTTTCCTTCACAAGCAATTTCCTCACTGGTGCAAACATACATGAAGCATCTCAGGAATTTGATAGAGGGTTATTGTCCCTTACATCACTTGTAGAGTGTAGCTTCTGTATTGTCAGTGGTAGAAAAATTACATTTTGTATGGAATGAGAGGTAAAAGATACTGGGAAATTTAAGTTGTCTCTGTGAAGCAGCAACTTCCCCAGTAGCATCTGGTGGAGGAACTTGCAGAGACTTTCGTGCCTTACACAGTTTCTGCCACAGCAATATCATGTTTGATTTTTTTAAATTGCTCTAAAAGAAGAAACTTAAGCAAAACATTACACCACTTGGATATAAAGCAACAACACACAAACTGTTTTAATCATAATTAAGAAGATTTTTACAGCAGTTTAAACTCTGCCTTGAATTTTAAAAAGCTCTTGATTTAATCTTTTGGAAGATTAACTATTTAACACGGTGCCAGAAATAAAACCCTACTGATGATAGATGAAATTATCTTTGCCAGTTAATTTATATTATTAGAAAATCAATGTCATTGAGCTCACTGATACATAATACGAGTAGTTAGTAATGAAAAGCTCATTTGGGATATGTTGTGTAAAGTATCCATGCAAAAGCTGTGTTTCAGAGGGCATTGCTGGGGTTACAGAAAATGGGAAATGTCAGAATTAGGGCTGTCACTGCAAATTGCACCCCAACCATGGTTGTTTTCCTGAGATTAAAGCCTTTTATTGGGGAAAATAAAAAGGGGAAAGAGAAAGTCTATTCCTTTTGCACTTGTCTCTGAATGTTTCTCAAACACTGGAATTTTTTGCCTAATAAAGAATAAAGAGGGAAAAGAGGATGTGTTTTAGAAACAAAGGTGTGCTTTATTCCAGCTGCCTCTCCTGCAGCATCCTGCACGCTCCTGTGCCGACAGAAAGTGAGGTGGGGACATGGGAACAGTCTCCTTCATTTCATAGCTCTGACATCCCACACTCTAAATCTGACATAACTATATCATCCTTACAGTAAACCTGTCACTCACCCACCGAGGCTTAGAATGAAACCCTTAAATCCACCTTGCAGATGTCTGCCCCTGAGCTGCCCGAGTGATGGACAGGACTATTGAGTTGTCCTTCTGGCAGCAGGGCTGTCACTGAGGCATGTGGGGAGCTTTCCACAGCAGTTTTTACATGTTGTTGTCAGAGCAGGAGAGTCGTGCTTCCCATGCCAAGGGTTTGGAGCAGAGGTGCACGAAATCCTCTGCCAGGTCTTCACAGCAACCATCCCTTGGGCTTTTTTCCCAGCTTGGGTCTCTCCTTGTCCAAGAGTTTCACACCCTTGTCCCATTCATTCTTTGTCTTTCTCATCCAGCCTGTCTCTGCTTTGCCAGCCTGCAGTTGTCATCTCATTCCCATTCCTGCTGGAAAATCCCAAAAGTTGGCAAAACTAGGGGTTGTACGGTTGCTCAGCCCAGGTTTTTGGATGGGAAGAAGCTGTAAAGAGCTGGAAAAAGATTATATTTCACTCACACTGATCTTCTAATTTCCATGTTAAACTTCAGAGTTTATAAAGTTTGGAGTTTGATGTTGACTTTTATGCAGCAAGGAGAAAAGCAGCCCTTAATAGGGAAGAGTCTGGATAATCTTGCATTTGCTTTCTCCTCCTTTAACAACCTTCCCTGTCCCCCACAATGCTTTTTCCCTTAGCTGTATTTCCGTCATTTCAGAATTCCCAAAAGGGTATTTTGGAAAGATTATTTACCTCTGTAGAGTGTCTTTTCGTGACTTCTACCATTGTCTATTGCTGTCACGTCTGCCCCAGCACCAGTCCGATGTGATAGAAAAGAATAAAAATATTCAGAAAAAAAAAGTGAGCTTCTTCATGTTGAGTGTCTTGTAGGCTGCCATTGGATTTTAATTTATCACAATAAAAAATCAATTTGTAGCTCAAAACTAGCAAATTTTTTTTTAAAATTGGCAGTGTCATAGCTGACTTCATATAGATGATTTAGGGGAATTGCTCCGTAATTCGTTACAGATGAAGGGCTCTGGTTGGGTTACTACTGAAAATGATAAGCAGGTTTTTTTCTTCCTCTACTTTATAGCTCTCCTTAATATGTTCCAGACATAATATTCATCAAAAAGTATTGATTTTAATAATGGTATTATTCCAGCCATCAGGAATTCTGCCCTTTGAGTAAATTTATCCATGAAGGAGATTGAGTTGAAGGTGGAATATCATTTGGAAAGAATATATCTCACCAAGAAAAATACAAGAATTATTTTGCTGCAAGTTTGACCTGTAGATGCAGTACAATATGGTTCATCTACAGCACTGCAATAGAAATAATAACAATCCTTTATTATATTCCATCATTCCATGCCAGGGATTACACGAAAGAGGTCCCTTCATTCCACTTTCCAAGTACTTGTCAGTGTATTTAGAACATGATAGCAAAAATTTGTATTTAATATGACTAACAGGATGTACTCCTGTTGTGTGTATGCCAAAAATTGTCATTACTCATGGAGTTTGACCCTATTAATCTTATAAATGCACCTTTTTTTTCAGCTGTCAGATGTTTTCCATCCATCCCATTTGCTTTCTCCAGATTATGTTTGCTAAATACATGCCTTACCTGAGGGATACGCATTTTCTTTTAGTTTTTACTGTAAAAAGCCTTACCATAATTATTGCTGAACACAAGACTTTCTCTACCCAATGCCACTTGAAAGATTTCCTTGCTGCATATTACATGAAAATAGTTGTTTTTTTTTACCGTTTATTCTGTCACATCCATCTTGGTTAGACCTCAATACTGCAATATAGTCTTAATTTATTTTATGGGAGCTCCTTTATATTTTCAAAAGCATGACCTTCAGATGGCAAAAATACAATTAATTACATTATGTTATTTAATATTCTCCCTTTCTGGGTGGAATGTAGTGATTGGTGATTTGCTAAGAAAGCAACAAAAGCCATGACTGTGCATATGGAAGGAAATGCAGATTTTGTGGAGGCCCAGCGTTGTTGTTGAGCTGTTGCTGAGTGTTGTTTTGTTAATCACACCCATCAGGCCATCTCCCTGTGATAGCTCAGTGATGCTTCATTAGACGTGTGTGACTAATCTGGGCTCTGTAAAGAGCCTGTAATTGTCTCATTGTTTATTTATGTGGCCATAAATCTCTGTTTACTTGCAGGTTGCTTTCCAAAAATGTGTTTGAAACTAATAATTAAATCCTCTGAAATGCTTGGGAAAAGATTTCCTTCCACCTCCATGCAGTGAGGTGTGCTTTTAAACTCTTGTTCTCTCTAATTGCAAAACGCTGTCGACTTCAATGGCAAGCCCCTAAACTGTGAAAAAGAAATGAGATAAAAGCAAGAAATTACTATTTGGCTCTAAGCAACGAATTATTTCTGTTAAAGTAAATTTTTTGTATTAGCTTGTGGATGTGCAGATTGCCAGAATATGCTGTAAAATATAGCTCTCTATGAGGTATTGTATAGCTAAATTATTTATCTGGATTCCTCCACTGGCCAAGAAGCAGGGTACATCAGTGTCAGTATCTTGCTTATTTATGGGAAATACCCTAAACAGCTGGATTGTAACCCAGCTGATGAAGATGATGGTCATCTCACCAATTGTTACCTATTTTGTAGCACCCTGAAAGTGAGTTTCGTTTGCATTGCCTATTCTCTTTCAGAGATGTTGACCCCTGTTCTTATTGAAATAAAGCTCAGTCTGTGGGGTTGTAACATTTCTAGGAAAGCTCTGGTGGGGTTTTGGTATTTACTGCACAGAAGTATTGCTGTGTGTTACTCATATTTCATTAATTTAATCTGCAGCCATTTTCTTCAGGCTGGCAGTGTAAAACCCAGGAAGGAAAACCATGTGTATAAATACATTTATTTCATGTTGACTATCTGTTCTTATTATCTATCAGCTCCTCCAACCTTTATTGTCTTTGCTGAGGATTTTATTTTATTATCTTTGAGGGTTTACCTGCCTGAAGTGGTGTTACTCAGTGCCCTATTCCATGTAAGGGCAACCAGCCCTTACCTGTAGCATTCTATAAAAAAAAAATAACTTGTTTCCACAGAATTGGTGATGGTGCTTCTGCTTTAAATCTTAATGACATCCAAATAAATAATACACGTGGTGGGAGGTTATAATCCTGTTGTCCTCAGAGTGTTCTGTTTAACTGAGATCATGTCATGGCTCTGAAATGTTCCAACCAATGTTTTAGATGCCAGCATCTTGCCCATCTTGCTGAACTTCTAAGCTCTCTCAACCTTACAGTGCAGATTTCTCAAGCTGCTTCTCTAAAAGCATTTTCTAACATATTCTGAGGCTTTATCAGGTTTGTGGTGCTAACCCCTGGATTTGCTGCTCTTCCCTATGCAATGTGAGTGATGGTGTTAATTATGCTGATAGATTGCTAACAGGACAGCTCAACTTGGCTGAAAGAGAATTTTAGCAAGATTAAAATTCTCACTGTTGGCAAAAGAGGCCTCATTTAAAATATACCAAAGGTTCTTCTTGACTTTGCTGGAAATCTGTTGGTTCTGGCATCCCTGACCAGAAATCGAGGTACGATCATGGATCTGCAGTTATTCCTTGAAGCACATGTGCTGGAGCAGATGAAATGTCAAACTGTCAGAGTCTCTTTCGCTCAGTGTCTCTGAGGCTTTAAAAATAGAAATAAAAGAAGGAATTAATTTATTCTGCTCTCTCCTCGCTCCGCAGTGAGCAGGAGAGATGGGGTGAGGAGTTCACTGAGTTTTGTGTTTGCCAGAGGGTGGGATTGGCCAGGAGGATGCTGGTGGTCCCTGCCTGGGGCTCCCGCGGTGGGTTTTGTCCCTTTCATGTCTTTGAAACTTCCCAAAGTTCCTCTCTCTGGCTCATCTCAGGTGCAGCCCTCTGTGAGCATCTTACCCCGTCAGCTGATCCCACACAAAGTGCTCTCTGCTGATCTCCATGACTCTTGTCTCTGGATTCTACCTGTTTTCCTAGATCCTCTCCTGCAGTTTTCATCTGTGTGCTCTCTGTCCTTGATCTATTTCCTGCTTTTCACCAGAGTTATTTCATTTGCAAACATAAATTTGGTTATTGTGTCAAACCAAGTGATGCCAGCTCTGTCTTCTGTTCCAGTCTTGACGTGTCTCTCCAGCCCTCTCCTTGCATGTTTAGCCAACAGCTCAAGCTCAGTGAGGCTAAACCAGGCCTTCTAATCCTGACTCCCAGGGGTCTCTCTCTGACCTCCTTTCCGGAGAGCTGAGCAAAATATCAGCATCATCTCTTATTCAGCCCTGTAAATTCAGCAGCCTGCTTGACTGGGGATGTGTTTGCATTGCCACACCCAGGGTAACTGCAGATCTTGCAGAATCCTTCTCACCTGCTCTGAAATACAGCATTTGCTCTCACACTGAGAGTTAAAACCCATGCCTGCCTCTCTTCATCTTGTGCCTCAATTGTTATCCCTTTCTTTGTCCTTGACAAATTTGACTTTTATTTTTGAAATCCATTGTGACTGCCAGGATTGCTGCCTCAGCTTATTCTTTTGATCATGTCACACTTCCCTTTGCATTCCTGGGCAGGATCTGCCTTCTCTCTTTTATCAGCCCATTGCTGAATTGTTGTTTTTCCAGGCTCTTCATGGCTGCCTTTATTCTTCCTCAGCTTTTCAGGAGTCAATCCATAGCACCAACTTTCACCATTCATTTATTCAGTTTTCTTAATAAATGACTCCCAAATCCCTTCCTACCCTACCTATCATCTTTTGGAGGAATTCTTTGCACATATTCATGCAGTACCCCCTTATTTTTTTCTTTAAAATACTCCCGTGCTTCAACCTTGTTATAAACCTGATGATGCTGAGGAGCTACTGCATTCATGCATTCCAGAGATGTCCCAAGGGCATCTGCCTTTAGCTCTTAAAGGTTGCAATTTAAATATAGATATATATTATTTAAGTTGTATAAATATAAGCAATTTAAACTTGCTGTGATTACCTTTTAATTCTTTCTTTCTTTATTTTTTAATCAGTATTATCTATTTATAGGAACTTCTTTTGTAAGGAATGTTAAGTCTTGGACCATGCTGAGGACTTGTAAGGGGTGCAGTGTAAAAAAATATTGCATACTAACAATAAAAAGCAATAACTGTAAAACAACAAACTCAAATTTTGCATGTGGAGTTGAAAATGGTGACATTTGGGGCCTTCCTTTGTGCATTGTCCACAGCTTCTGCCTGCAAAAGATTTCTCTGAGCTGACTGGGAGTCATGCCCTGTTCCTTGACACTTTCCATCTTTCTGCTTGTAAATATGACCAGTAAAACATGGCATTTACTGTTCTACATGCAATAAATGTGTCTAATTAGAATATGGCAGAGGAGAGGACTTAAAAATCTGTGTATGATTCTTAAAAGGTATTTATAGACCCTGGTACTTCAGAAGGGAAACAATAACACATTTCATGGACATGTGGCAGCTAGCAAAATGTAAATGTCAGAAGAACCTACTTCCTTAATTACATCCCTTATTGACTATTGTAATTCATTCATTATTGGCCTTCCAAACTGGGCCCTGGGCAGTTTGGATGGTTCACAGTGCTCCACAGGGATTTTTAATAGCCACAAGCTCTTGGAGCTCTGTTCCTCAGATGCTCAGTTTGTTGTATGAGGGTTTTAAAAGCCTTAGGTATCATGGCAGTTTTGTTACTGTGGAAAAAAAGAACCCAAAATGCAAAATGTGGGTGTATTTGTGCATATTTTGAAGTCTTGGGGATCTAGAGGTTTGATTTGAGGGCTGAAATTTCTCTTCCTTTCATGTGGAAAAGGGAAAAGCTCTGAGTCCAGCCTGTTTGCTGTCAGGATATGCAGAAACTGCCTTGTGAGAATTCTGACCCTAATGGGCATGAAGATAAAATAAAGCTAGTTCAGACGCATTATCTAAACTGAAATAATTTGTGCAATTTTGTTGTAGCTGTATTTTCTTCAGTGTGAAAAGGGTAAAAAGTTGATTGCTTTCAAAAAGGCAGAAAACAAGATTTTATGAGTTTAGTGATAGTCTCATTTGGCCTCCTGATGTTTAATCCAAGCACCCCAGGACTGAGTCAAGAAAGGGAAGTGCTGCTTACATGCATTATGGTATGGAGAATCTCACTGTTATGTAGTTATAACAGTGATAAATAACACTTCCAAACAGCAAATATTAGGAATATTAATGTATTCCCAATTACCATTTGGCTTCCATTGCATATGGGGGTGGATACTCTGTCTATAGAGCTGTTGTAGTAAAACTTCCTATGCCAACACTTCTGGTTTTTACTAATTTCAGTGTTTGATGTGCTTAACCGGAGTTTGGGGTGAATTTTGCTAAGAAGTTGAAAGTCAGTGTATTTGTTGTTCTGGATCCTGTTATGTAGTGGAACTGCACAGCATGTCTCCCCTATTGTCCCATGGCAGAAAACCCCAGGTATACAGTTATACTGTGATTTTTTTTGCCTGTATTCACTACCCTTTTGTGATCCAGATAAATGAATCTCCAGCAGAGCCACATTGCTTTTTCTCCAGCTGCAATTTTGTCTTACAAGAAGAGCACCCAAAATAGAGAGTTACGTGCAAGTCCTGGTGGTTTTAAGCCAGGTTAATGCATCACACAGTGGAAGAAAATTTCAGGCCCATTTTCAGCACACCTGGAATTACAATGGCAGGATTTCAGACTGCTTGGGAAAGGATTTAGCGAGAGAAGTGCTGACATAATAATAGCACAGGCAGCTGAGATGCTCTGAAACCTCCCTGGAGAGCAGTGGGGGACATTCAGCAGGTGCCAGAACAGAAAGTTACATCCCCCTTTGAAATCCACTCTTTTTTTCTTGGAGATAGCTGGGAAGCATTACACCCCAGGAGTGCTGGTGATTTTCCTTCCTATTCAGAGCATTTTTATCTGGCGGGCTGCTCTGCAGTTTTGTGTTTGCCCTGGTAGGAGCAATAGCACTGTCACTGCTCCTGAATTCCTGTGCTGCCTCGTGGGCTGTCCTGTTCTGGGGCAGATGAAAGGGGGGCAGGTGTCCTTCACTGTCAAGGTAATTAGAGGGGGAAACTGCAGGAAAGGATTGCTTTTAAATGTACATGGAGTTTGCAGGGTGATAGTAATAGGTACGTATTGGAAGTAAAGTCATTGGGTGATGTTCTGCCTTCAGGAACACAGGGAAGTCAGCAAGAGCGTTGTTCACTCTGATAGTCCACAGGGATGAATAAACACCTTTTTTATCCACTCTTAGTTTATGTAGTAAGTTCCCTGTGGAAGGAGAAGAGGGAAGGCCACTGCCACTGGGTGCCAAACACAAATACCTGCTTTCATCCCTCTCTTTCAGTTGAATAAGCCATAAATTTCACATACTAGTAGATCGTTGCTTAGTGCAAAAATAACTGCTCATAAAAGTTGTCTTCCCAGATGAGATCCCTGCACTGCTGACCTTTCTGGTGGGTGCTCTGTGTGCTCAGCATGTGGCAGCCCATGTGTCAGGGGAGCCCAGGGGCTGGAACAGCATCTCCCAAGGTGCTCCCAGCACATGGTGGCAATCGTGGAATTACAGCAGTGCCTCTTGTGTCTTTAAATTGTAGCCTAATCCTTAGTGGTTCCCATCCTCATTCCACATCATCATACTCCCAGTGAAACAGGCAGCAGCATTTCTGCTGGCTTTAAAGGCAGCACTGTGAATAGGTGAGGCAGAACACTAATTAGTTTGAGTGTCCTGACATTTAAAGCAAATAAGAAATCTGGGTATCTAAAAATACTGCATGTGGCTCCCAGCCCTGGCTCTGCATAGCTCAAAGTATTTTCTTTTTTCTTTTTAGACAGTCAAAATACAGATTTGAATCCAATTTTTTTGATTATGACCTTGCTTTTAAAAAGGCTGAGTTGGTTTGTAAAAGGTTTTATGTGCAGCCTTCTGCGATCTTTAATTAGCCAAATGCTTTCCTGTGAGTGACACAGGAATTTGGAAATACTTTAAAGTGTAAGGCATGCGTGAGCCTAACCTGTGCATACACAAGGCTCAGTGCTGAGCAGTGCTGGGAGTGCAGAAATGAGTAAGTTCAGGATTGATGAGGAGAGAAGACAAGATGTGTGCAGAAGCTGCAGAGAGGGGATAGTGAAAGGAATAACTAGGAAACAAGGCAGCATCCACAGCTGTGAAAGACTTTGCTGCCTGCATTTCAGTAAAAGGTGAGGGCAGCACTGCCAGGGAGCTTTTCTGAAAGGCAGATCCTGTGTGTGACACCCATGGCCAGGACAGAAAAGCAAAGCAGGGAGAGAGAAAAGCCAACAGAGTTGATCCATGCTCTCAGCTGTGTGGCCAGGTCTGCCTGTGGAGAGTTAATCAAAGTTTGCTTTTGAAGACTCCAATTAGCAGTAGGAGACTAAAACCAGACATTCATCCTGCTTTACATGAAAATGAGCAGGGAAGAAACAACTCTGGGCATTATAATGTGCAAATGGGAGCTGTAGGGATTGCTATTGGAAGGTGCCAGGGCAGAGCTTAAAAAGAGTCTCCACTGAAATATAGAACTCTTGGAACATGATGTGCCAAGGCCCTGCCTAGGGCAGCTTCTGGAATTCCTGCCTTGGGATAATGCAAGGGGAAAAGAAGAAGAAAATAGAGCAAAATATTACCTGCAAGTTCTTTATTCTGCTTTAGAGTCTCTTTGAGGTTTGTCTTTTACATTTTATTTTATTCTTATCTTCGGGCTCAAGTACTGCACACACACTTGTCATGTTGCTACGGATGGTTTATATCCGAGGTGAAGTGTCTGCTGTGGGACCTGAACAAATGAAGGATTTATTGATGAATGATCCCATTTATGGGATTGTCTGAAGCTTGCTTATACGTGCAATTGTAACTCAGAGGAAAAGGCTTCCTCTTTTTTTTTTCTGTAGGAAAACTGAAAACAAAATGGTTTGGTCTTTATGACCAGGAGTGGTTGTTCATGATGCTGTTTCTGAATTGTAAAGTTCATCACTACAGGGTCATCTTTGGTGACATGCAGGTATTCCAAGTCCATCACCAGCCACTGAAAGCAGTCTATTATTGTGGAACACAGGGCTTCTTGTTTCTGTACCTTGGTTAATTTCTGCTTATGAAATCACTTCTGTATTTAAACAATACCAAGATTGTGTCACGTGAAATTCTCAACTGTTTTGCGTCATTTTCAATTGGCTCATAACACAACATCCTGGTTGTACACTGCTTGTGAATTCATAGAATCCTTTTCTGCTCTTGTTCTTCCCTGTACCTGTGCTTTCTCTCAGACCCCTTTAAAGTCTTACTAAATTAGGGAGAGTATCTGGGAGATAGATAGAGAAATACAAAATAATTCCCTCTCGTCCTTTTTCCTCTTTTCCAGTAAAGTTTCTTACATTGTGCAAGTGGATTTATGGTCCAAGGAAGTTTCTGTTTGATGCCTATCCAGTGCAACTTAAATTTGAGTATGGTTTTTGTGATCTTTTCAAGCTCTGCTTTATAGGGGTTGCATGAGAAATCAAGAGAATCAGCGGCTGCCTCTCACTGAGGAATTTTTCAAATCACAGGCTACAAGAAGAGGGTGGCTGGTAATGCTTGCTGAATCTGAAGCAGTTAAGATCTGAGACAGCTAAAGCCAAAAAAATTACTTCCAAATCTCCCAGGAGTTGTATGAAGGAATTGCTTGTGCTGTTCATGTAAATCAAAAGCATTTCAGGAGGGTGAGGAATATTGGTGTAAAGAAACAAAAGAAGCTTGTAAAAAGTAAGGGCTGCTCAAAGGACATTCACAAGCTCTAAAGATGAACACAGTAAAAATACAGAGAGGTTCAGTGATGCTGCAGCAAACTGTCTCATTACAGAATATTGTGCTCCCTCAAATTCAGGATTTAATCAATGAGTCTTGCAGAGTCTATCAGGAAAAAATACAAGGCATGGTCAAAGGTGCTGCACTTGAGCTGTGTGGAAGCTTTGGCTTGAGAGTAGAGGGCAATAATACTGGCATATTGATGGCTGTCTTGATCCACTGACCATTTTGCAGAGGGTGGTGAGGTGGGAGCTCAGGGGGAATACACTCAGATGTGTTACAGCCCAGGGAATCCCACAGTGACCACTGAGCAGCTGCCATCCCAAAGACTGTAAGTGGCTTACAGGCAAGGGCTGTTCCTTGTAGAGCACACTGAAACAGTGAGATGGCAACATAAAACAATGCCCTGCAGCCTGGAGGTGCTCCTGGCTGATGGAATTTGGGACATGTTGCACTGCTGAGCTGATTAGGGCCATTGACTTCAGTATCAAGGATGAGGTCTGCTGCTTCTTGATTTTTCTGTGCAAATCCTTTGCTTTAACCACCCTGATAGAGCAACGGCTGTGTCAGGTGCAGAACAATAAGAAAATGGTACAAGACTCATGGGAGGCCCAGCATCTCAGCTTCAGTGTAGCACATCTGCCTTTCCAAAGCTCTCTGAAAATGTTTCCTTGCCCTTTAGCATTTTCTTTGTCCTGGAACAAAATTTGCAAGTGCATGTTTAAAAGATAACTTGGGCTTCATAGTAATTGGAAAAGGGTTTTTGGTTTAACTAGCTGCTTACACTCCTGATACAATAAAAAATTGAAAAGCCTTTGAAGTGAAGATAGGAAATTGGCCATATGTATGTTCCAGTTTTGTTTTGCCCCTTTCCAAATTCATATATCTAATAAATGGATCATCTGCATGAGCAACTTAGCATTTGCTTCTGAAGACAATGACCAATAACTAAATTCATATCTGGTCTTTGTCAGACATTATTACAAATTGTGAGAGCTGGACAGAAGTTTATTACCTTAGTGCTGTCCTCTTTCACAAATTAGGTTCTTGGAGCATCCAGCCAGCTCAATATCAGAGATCCATTCATCACAATTAGGCTGCTGTGCTGGCAGAGCCATGTCCTGCTGCCCTAATTGACTCTGGGGCTGGGGACAGGGCCACACCAGCTGAGAGCATCCCTGGGTGTGTCTGCCACAGAGGCACCCACAAGGACACTCGCCTTTGCTCTCTTTGGAATTTCACACTCTGGCTCCCCAGATGAGATAAAGGCAGCCAGCAGGATGCTTTTTTTCATCAAGCAAAGGGAATGGTGAGGATTAATTTGGATTTTAGCTGTGGCCCGAGTAGCCTTTTAAGCTCTTTTCCTGAGTCCAACCAAACAGGCTGTTACCTGGGGTGCTCCTGGGAAGTACTTGCCTTTATTTAGGATAGAGTGTACAGGTAGAGCTTAGTGTAGCCCTGGAATTGAGCAGGTTCTTATCCTCACACAGGATCTTGCTCACTGACTCTGCTCCCTCCTGACTCAGCTGCTAAGCTCAGGAAGTCACATAATCTGGGGTTTTTTTGCTTCAGTCTCCTCGGCTGCGGGAAGAGAATGGCTCTTACGAGTTTGTTATTGTTATTAAAAGGAAATTAAATTTACACTTCTCTGGGTGCTGTGCTGTGTCACAGCCAGACGGCTGCCCCCCTGGAGGGACTGAGTCTGCAAGAGCTGGGGCTAAATCTGTTTTGATTCTTCTCTTTATCAGCACCATATTTCATGTGCCCCTTTGTGCTACACAGACCAAGCTTTGATCTGCATATAATCTCAAAGTGAGCTTTGTGTGCCAAGTGTTTTTATTGCAGAGCTTGTGCACTGAGACGCCTTTTAGTAGCTGGCACTTGGAAAAGTCTTTCCTCAGGTTATTGTCTGCAAAATCAGTGTGTGTGGAGGAAGCACAGGGATTAGACAGATTTATTTTCTTCTCATTGTGAAGCCACGCTTACAGGCTGCCATCTGAGAGGGCCCTTCAGGCTTGGGGAACACTCTGGAGGTTACATTTTCCTTTTCTGCTCCTATTCTTGGGGTGGGGTGTTTTTGCAGAAGGAAAGTCCATAATCTGTTGTTCAGCCTACATTCCATGAGTGGCTCTGGCTCAAGCAGATTCAGGACTGGGCTTTTCATTTGCAGTCTCCTTCAGGGGGAAGGGTTCAGCCCCCACTCCATGGTTTTTTTCAGTTTATGCTCTTTTATGACCAAAACTGATGGTCTTGGCCAGTGCTGGGAAATGCCTCCCAGTACTGAAATCTCCATGGCTGCAAGAAGTTTCCAGTGGGTTTTGCTTTTCAGGATTTCATGTGACATTTCTTTTTGAAAGCTGAATTGGAATGATGCTTTGCTCCAAAACTCCTTGCTCTTCTTGTAGGAATTCAGTATTGTGATAATTTGCTGAGCCTAAACTCTACAGCTCTCTTCCTTTCCTAGATCAAACCTGATAAAATTTTCCACATGTTGCAGGAAATGTTTATATAACAGATTTTTTGGGCTATCAAGTGTTTCCTCACACTAAGCACTCTCACATTCAAGGCAGATTACAGTGATCTGTCATATATTGTTTGTTCTGTCCCCTCACCACGGGCATGTGACTGAAGTGTTCATGACAGTAGGGAAGGGCTGTCAGATGGGAAGTGAGATGTTTCTCAGTCACCCTGTGCTGTGTCCAGTAGTAATTTGCAGGGAGTTTGAAGTTGTTGGCAGCTGTAGCTCCGAAATAACACTGAGCTGTCTCCTCTCTGCTATTTCACATGAAACTGAGATTTTTTGCAGTGGTTGTTTCATTTCCCCATCTGCTCATCCCCTCCTTTATCTCATGAGGCTGATGTCTTGCCACCCCATCTGCCATCCAAATACCAAGTTCCAGAAAACACGAGAAAGTTTGTGATGCAAATGCAATTTATTGATGTGTTTTTCATTTCACTCTGACATTTGAGACTGTTGACTTTTCCTCCAAATTGTGTGTACACAGTCCCACTGAAATGCACTTTCCTCTAGAGGGAGAGGAATTGGAAGGCTTCACAACTGCTGGAGAGCTATCCATGCACCTTAACGGATAGCAGGGAAAAATCTATGTCAGGAAGAGGTTTGGATGGAGTTTTTTTTAGCTGTGTACATACAGGGACTGCTGTCCATCTCTTAAAACTTTCAGAAGTTACAAAACTAGATTTGAATCTGCAGTAGAGTATTCAGGTGTTTCATGTCATGGAATGGTTTGGGTTGGAAGGGGCCTTAAAGATCATTTAATTCCAGCCCTGATGCCATGGGCACCTACAGGACTGTGGGATGTGTATGATGGGGATGAGCAGCTCCATTCTACCTCTGCTAGGTGCATTTTAAGGGAACAGCAGAGAAGCATTGCAGCACAAACACAGCAATTAAGGAAATGCTTGTGGCGTGTTGTTGTCCCCCTGATCTCTGCAAATACCAGGTAAAACAAACAGGAATTGTAAGGAATGGTCATGAGGAGCAGTGGACCAGGTGCTGCATGTTGAGCCTTGTTAAGGAGCACAGCAGCCTCCTGGGTGCAGTGAAGGAGAACCATCTGTGCCACCCAGTGTTTTCTTGCAGCAGGGAGATAAAATTCACCTCAGAGCCACTCAAGTGTTTTGCAATTCACTGTTTTCCCTGGATGTGTTGCAGTAAGTAATGGGCATTGTCCTGCCACACTTGGGGCTTGCTGAGCTTCAGTGTAAGGCTTTACCATTCATTTTCCCTGTTAGGTTCAATTTTTTTTCCATGGTCTTCCTAAATAGATAGGGCCTGGTTTCCTTAGGTGCTGCTGAGCAGTCCCAGGTGGAATAGAGGGGGCTTGCAGCATGGGTGAAACTATGGTCCAGGAAGTTATTTTATTATGAATCCATTAAGGACTTTGCAGTTTGGTGGGTAACTGAGGTGTTCAGGGGGTTTATACAGGAAAAATATTTTATTGCTTATTCCAGTGTGAATAGGCAGGAATAGGCTTGGCCCATGTGCATCTCACATCCCAGCATCCATAGTGGAGCTCCCAGTTGATCCCAGCTCTCTGAAGCCAGGCTCAGTGTGCAGTTACTCCAGATGAGAGGCAGTGCAGCCCCAGTCCCTGTGAGACTTGTCCTGGTGGATGTAATACTGTGTGGAACAAACCTCCTGCTTGTGATGGGGCAGCTTTTCCAGGAGGATTTGCAGCTTGCAGGATATTTTTATTTTGTTGTTGTGGCTCTTAACACTGTGCCCCAGGCTCCACTAAATAGACAACCTCATTAAAAGAGAAATAGCGATAGTAAAGCAGTGACTTTCTCGTGCCATCTAACTCACATTTTTGACATGATTGCTGGACCCTCCAAGTACTTAATTGATTGACTTAATTGATTTAGTGGCACTGGAGGCTACAGCATGGAAATAAAGGGGCAAGATGAGGATAAGGGGTGAAAAAATTTATGATAGGTGCCAAGCAGCCTGAGGGAAATTAGAAATGCTACAGATCTCAGAGGCAGCTAAATCAATTCAGTGTGATGTACAGGGAGCGACCTGGGGGAAGAGAAGCAGGGGATGGAATGGGGAAAAGGAGAGGAAACAGTGGCTGGTGGGAGAGACCAGAGTAAACCTGAGAGGAAGAGGAAAGGCAGCAGGCTTGGTGCAGATGGGTATTTTGAACTTTTGAGTTTAACACCAGACAGAAATATCTTAGTGTATGAATAAAATACAATAATGCCATTATGTTTAGCCTAAGAAAAAGAGCTCATGCATCACAAGAATGTCTTGTTACCCAGTTTGAGACTTTATCTGTGCTTCCATTCGAAATCTCCAACATTTGCAACAGTGACTAAAGTCACAGGAGACCTAAAATAATTTGGAGGATGTGGATTTTGTTAACAACTGAAACTTAAATGTTAAATTACTTTCTAATCTCTGCAATATGTAATTGACTGTGTTGAACGGTAATACAAATTAAGTCTTCTCTATAATTTGTTCTGTCGTGCTGCAGTGCTCCAAAACAATTTGGTACCTCACTTAAGGATTGGTAAATGGTTTGTAGCAGCTCTCAGTCCAGACAGAGTAAAAACTTCAAATGGTGTGTGTGGAATCCATCAGTATTGGCATACAGGGGTGTCAGAAACATCCCTGAGTTGAGAAATAATTATTTTATGTGCTTGTGGCCAGTTAACAGGATTCTGATCTTGCATTTTATGGTGGTGAATCTCTCCTGACTGCAACAGGAGCCCCATTTCTGCTGTTCAGGAGCAAAAAGTCAGACACTCAGTAAATAGTGCTTAGAATGGATCATTGGAAGATGTAGAAAGGACACATGAGGTGAACTGAGGGCCATGAAAACACAGATGTGTTTATTTCTACATTTGAGTACAGCATGCACCATTGCATTTCACATGTGTGTTCTAACTCAGTGTCCCTCAAACAAGTGAAAAGCTCTCCCTGAACACTCCATCCAGTAAAATACAGAAAAGGATAATTGCAGTCACCTCTAATTAATTTCTATTTCTATTGATACAGTGTGTAATATCATAACCATTGGAAATGTAACAATTTTTGAACAGTGAATGTGGATTCCCAAATAAATTGCAGCATCTCCATCTGCTCTCTTACCTTGTGGGTGATACTCTTCCATGGTAGAACAATCTTCAAATTTAATTCCATGAGGAAGGCATCTGATCACAGTTTAATTTCAGTGCAAAACGCTGCCTGGCAATCAATAAAGCAATGTCAGAGAACTTTGATTTAATAGGAGCCAGAGATAACGTTCCCTGTCATATGCAGAATAGAGAGATGGGAACATTTCATTTCATCCTAACAGATAGCATGTAACTTGCTTTTCAAAAAAACCTAATAAATCAATATCCCTGTATTATCTAAGTAAGATCCCATCATTAATTTTAAACGCTCAACACATCGGGAGAGTCTGAAGTGCACCTTCAGCTGAGCCACATTCTGCCTGCAGTCACTGGCAACACTTAACTCTGCCACGAGCAAGCAATCTTGATATGGGGACATTAAGAGCCATTTACTGTGAAATAAAAATGAAACATGTCCAGTCTTTTGTTTTATATGGAGCCATCCATCTCTTGCAGGCTGCCTCTCCTTCCAGATCCCGCTCCCTGCCCTGCAGCAGCCCCGTCACTCGCCCTGCACACCCTCAGCCTTTTCCCTGCCACACACAGACATCCTCCCTCCTTCTGAATTTTAAAACTTTAACTTCTCTTTTTTAACTCCAAAAATAACTGCTTGTTTAGAGATTGCCTGGATACCATGCTGGTTTTCAAGATGTGCTTTTCTCAAAGCCAGCAGGAATCTGGACCTCCAAAGAATTCTCTGTGAGGCTTTGCCTGCTCTCAGAAATAGCTTTTTCCCTAGATGATACAAGAGCAGGTCAATGTATCAGAAGACAGAAATTGAAACTAATAGATTTTTTTAGAAAAGCTTTCCAAGGAAAAAGTGGGATTATTTTAAGTGGAAATACTTCTGTGTTACTTGGATAATAAAATGCTGTTTAGTGCAAAGTGAGAAAGATTCTGCCACTACAAGAGATGATTCGAAGAGCCTCAGATTAATGTCCTGACTCTGGACAGAGTTGTGCTCACACAGTTAAAATTAAGTCTTTTTATTATTACAATTCACCAAAGTGGGATTTTAAGTAAAATGTGGACTTTTGCATTCAGCATTGATTTACAGTTGAATAATTACATTTACATTCATTTTCTGAGGAAAATAAGTATTTGGAGCTGTGTTACTGCTTCAAGTGAAATCTCTCACACTGGGTGATGCTGATTTCTCTGGAGATAAGGCAGGTCTGGTACTGATTCCTTGAGGTATTGGAGATCTCAGCTGTAGCTCTGCAGATCAGCCTGGCCTGGGAGTCACCCTGTGTGAAGCTCCAGGTTTCTGTAGCCCCTGCTTATTTATGTACCAAGAAATACTGATTCTGTGCCTGGGATGCTGAGTAGGTTGTAGCTAGGTTATGCATTTTTTATTTAATTGTATTTCACTTAAAGATACCTAGAAAAATCATCAGTGAAAGCTTTTAGTCAACTGACAAAAGCAAGTCAAAGCTGATTAGATTTTGAGCAAAAAAGAGGCTTAAAGAGTTCAGATATTAATTGGTTTTCATATCAGAATGTGTTGGGATCCAGATAAAGTGGCGAAGGAGAAATGATACTGCTTTTTAATCAAACATTCTGATGGATATTCTCTACTGTTGTTTGGTTCTTTTTAGCTACTCCAGCATCACCATGCAGTTCATGAAATTTCCTACATTGCAAAGGATATCACAGACCACCGAGCGTTTGGATACGTGTGTGGAAAGGAGGGAAATCATAGATTTGTGGCAATAAAAACAGCCCAGGCAGTAAGTATCAAATCACTGTCATTTTCTGCTGTGTAACTCAACTGAAAAGCCATTTGTGAGGAGCTGTTCAAGAGGCTGGTCTTGGGTTGTTTATGATTGTGCTAAACGGGTCACAAGTGTCTGTGTGGATCTTAAATAGCAAACTAATGGAACCAGCTTGGGCAAAAGGGAGTGTGTTTCATTGCTCCCAATTTTTTATGATGTGTTTTGTTATAATTAGTTATTGTTTACCTTTCCAGCTAAGCTAGACTGAATGAAGATAAATTTGCTTATGTTCCTATGCTCATGGAAACCACATTGTGTGTAGTCTACTGTAATTTCAGTGGGTGAGAAACCACTAATAAATATGCCTTTACATTCATCCATGTGCCTTTTATATTCATAATGCTTTTTATATTCATAACTGTAATTATCATTAATTTTCAAGCATAGTTAGTTCAGCAGGAATTAACCCAGGCCTGAGTGCTGAGATAGAAATTAATTCTATATTGAGTTTCATTGTGGAGGTGCTCTATCAGCAGGATGGGATAAGAGGTGTTTATTTTCCCCTACAGAAATTCTCCACCCTGTTTTTACTTCCTTAGGCTGAACCTGTAATTCTGGACTTGCGAGACCTGTTTCAGCTCATCTACGAACTGAAACAAAGGGAAGAAATGGAAAAAAAGGCACAAAAGGACAAACAGTGTGAGCAGGCGGTATACCAGGTACACCAATAAGCTTAGACTACTGCCACGAAAATTTGGGTTTGGAGTTTCTCCCAAAATTGCTCCAGAGAGGCTCTGAGCATCCTCAGCACTTCTGACAGCAGTGGGTTTGAGCAGTGCTGGCTTCCCAAGGACCAGCGTGAGCCAGCAGCCAGCCTGAGCCCAGCCTAGGATTAAACTGAGCTCAAAGCTGTCCCTGGGGTGTGGTGAACCTGGTTAGCAGCTGAAATGATCCCCTCATTTCCTGCTTAGTGTTTCTTCTAGTTCAGAAGGAAAATTTTAATGAAGGGTCGGTGTTGTAAGCCAGGTTTTAAGTGTTGTAAGCCAGGTTTTAAGTGTTGTGAGCCAGAATTTAAGTGTCTCATGCTTTAGGAGAGATTTAATATACTTCTGAATGTGTGTGTTTGAATCGAGTCAAACAAGGTGCAGATTGTCAAACTCGGATGGAACTTGAATAAAGTTACTTTGTACTATAATGTGACTTTATCTGTATCCTAAAGAAAGAAAACTATAAACTTACCTGCCCATTTTGCTTATTCCTTTGCTGTCCTTTAATTTCTGAATACAGTTCTTTTATCTCTGCTGTTTATGTTCTTTGCTTTTACTGCCTGTCCTCTTACTTTGCTGTAGACAATTTTGGAAGAAGATGTAGAAGATCCTGTATACCAGGTAATTTCTGAAGCTGTATGGCCTTGGAGTTTCAGAAATGACTAGATACATGTTATCTTCAAACACAGCCAAAATCTTGAACAAGATGTTTTGAAATTTACTGAGAGGTCTTGTGAGAAATCTTTAAAATCTCCACAGAAAGGAGCATTTTTAGAAATGAAGCTGTAAGTAATAGCACAATATGTCTGTATAGAATGGAATGTTTCAGTTGAGGTATAGAAATATTAGATGAAATATGTCATAAATGCTGCTTTAAATGTGGCTTGTGTAGCCAGATTTTAAGTTTCAAAATGAGATTTGTCATCATTTTTTAATACAAACTCTTAACTGAAAAGGGAGCTACTCTGAGAATTAGGGAAGGTGGCATCTTGTCCTCATAGTAATAAGTTGACATTTTGTTTTTGTTTTCTGTGGAGCCAGAATTTAATTCAGAGGGTGAATATTTGGGGGAAAAAAACAAACAGTAGCATTGATGTTGTAACACACTCCTTGTTGGTGTTTGAGCTATGATTTTATAATAGATCTGAAATTTAATTCTTGCTCCATCCAAGAAAAATGTCTGGGAGCAAAGATGATTATCAGAAATGTGTCAATATATTCATGTCCAATACCCTGCTGAGTGTGAAGAAGAAAAAGATGTAATTTCATTCTCGTGTTTTTGTGCTGAAACAAAATATGTGATAGTTTACTTTTTTTTCCTGGGGATTTTGTGTTCTTCCACTTAGGCATATCAGTGGGAGTCACGCTGAAAGGATCCAATTCAACCATTAGTGAATATTGAACAGTGCCTAAGGTGCAGCAAGGAAGATGATAAGAGTCAGGATGCCCTAAATTACTGTTTAGCTATTATAATGTCAGGAGTTTTGTTCTGTACTCTTCACAATAAAGAAAGAACCTGAAAATGAAAAAGTGTTGTGCCAGCCTTTTGCCATGTGGCGTGTTCCACGCACACCAGCCTGTTCTCCCAGCTTGGATTTAGCACTTTTATTCATAGATAATAAATATATGTGGAAATAATTGCCATTATGTAAAAGAGGCAAAATCCACGTTGCCTTCAGAAAATTAATACTGGGCCACAGGCAGTCTCCCTGGCGAGGAAGAATTAGGGAGTTGCTCTAATGATCATTAAGAGGAGATTTAGGCCTGTTCATGAAATATGAAACAACCTTTCCTGGTGCTTCCCAACAAACCAGTTGTCCTGCTGCCAGCCTGTGCTTTGAAGTTGTTTCTTTAATGCCTGCCTTTGTTTTGACGTGGAATTCCAAACGGCCTTTTTCCCTTCTGTTTCATCTCTGACTGTCCCTCTCTGGCGCTGCTGCCATAGTACATTGTGTTTGAGGCTGGACACGAGCCCATCCGTGAGCCTGAAACGGAGGAAAACATTTATCAGGTATAAAACCTCTCCCCTCGCTGTTCCCATCGCAACGAGCGCCAGCATTTGGTGAAAGTGCATTTCATACATAGCTCGCTTTTAGTTTTCATCCATCACCAAAACTGTCTTGGCATTTCATTCTGGTGACATTATCTGCCCAGTCACAATGTGATTTTTCTGTTGTTTGTCATATCAGCTTCTGCGAATTGATATTAACTTTGTCAACTCACAAACTTTTGAGTACACCATATGAGGTGATAAAAGGAGATTCTTTTTTTTTTTCCTGTTAATTTTTTTGAAATTTTTTACACCTATTCTGAGAAACATGCTGAAGATGTTTTGTTGGCAGGCCATCCAAGCAGTTCCTAGAAATTTCAGTGGTGCTGCTCTTGTTTCTGTCTAACCAAGGAAATAACTGAGCAAAACCTCAGAGCTCTCAAGGGATATCCCCCCAGACCAGGGAAACTATTTTCAGAGTGCATATGTTATGTTAAAGCCCAAGCTCACATTCTTCACACTGACAAAAAACTGCGTTGAAAGCAATATAAAATAATCTTTTGTCGTTCAATTTATCCTCAAGGGATCGGTACGAGGTTTATTAAAATATAATGTAATTCATTTTGTATCACATACTAGAGGCAAATCTGAGGATAGACAGAGATCCTTGTGCACTGTATGAAAATTGTGATTCGAGGAAATTGTTCAGTGTGCAGGGGAAGGAGTTTCAGGCAGTGATTAAGCATTTCATCCAGCTGGACTAGAGGTTGATCTGCTTATGAGAAAAGATTGTAAGGTAGGCAGGAGCAGGGATAGAACAAAAAGGAAGAGCATTAAGTAATGAGAAAGTGTGGGAAGATAATAGAAAAAATGAGATGCTAGTGTAGCTGTAAGCTAAAATAAAAAGCTGATTGGGAAAGAGAAATACAAGTTAAATGTTAGAAAATGACATCTTATAGATGCCATCAGAGGGTCATTAATATGAGATTCGTTTACTTTCTCCCTTCTGCTCCCCTGGCACCACGCACACTCAAAAATGCAGCTTTTTGTATCTCCACACCAAGACATGCAAAGCTCTCACTCAAGGTGAGAGTCTGCCTAAGGCTGAACATTTTCAGTGTTGAAAGTTTGACTATTCTCAGCAAATGTTAAAAAATTGCTAGGCTAGTTGTCAGGTTTGTGCTAGAAACAAAAATCCCATGAGGACTAGATTTGAGGGGAAAAAAAAAGATGATTGTTGTTCATCAAAGTGTGGAGCTTTTAGTGACACTTCAAAGAATTAGAAGGTGGAAGGAGGCAAAATGGGGCTGTTGCTCCCAGTGTTTGTAGATCTTCCAGCAATCATTTGTGGGTAGGGAAGAAGTTGGAACTCAAAACTGTGTTTTGAGGAATAGCCCAGAGAACTTCAGGACTCCTTGGGCAGTTTCTTTTCCATAAAATAGAAATAGAAGGTGAAAAGCTGGAAGTGAGGCCTTGTCTCATCTCAAGGTACTGCTGTTACTGTCCTCTAAGTCACCAGAGAATTGCTCAAGGCTTCATTTGACAGCATCTGGATGTGATGAAGTGTTTCCTCCCACAGTGCTCACAGAAAACACCTGTGATTAATGTCCCATACTCTGGATCTTCACAGTTTAGCATTGTCCTCTGTGTTTACTACAGGCACTACACTACCTGAGCACAGCAAATGCTGAATTGGGGAGTTAGGAGTAATTTTTTGGTCTCGCTGTAGTGGATGGATGCTGAGGTGTCCCAGCTGCAGACTGGCCTGTAGCCATGAGCTTCCCAGCTCCCACAGGCTTCCTGAGCTCTTGGCTTCCACAAATATGGGTCTCCACACCTCAGATTGTACACTCAGATCCTGACAGAACTGTTTCTCTTACAAGATCTTGGTAATCTCAGAATCATCAGGCTACTGGTAAAAACAAAATTGAGAAAGATCCTCTTTTATATTTTTTTTTTGTGCTTTTGGTTGATTGGTTGGTTTTTCGTTGTTTTTTTTTTCTTTTAAATTTGATGCATATTTGTGGCAGCTTCTATTATTTACTGTGAAGCTTTCCCCACAGCAGACATTGCCAAACATATATCTGCTCAATAACCTCACACAGCATTGCTTCAGCCTCACCAAACCTTTCTGCTGGTGCTGCTCTGGCTTTTCATTTCCTGGCATGCAACAAATTCACTTCTTCCTTGGTGGAAGAGATTCCCAGCCTGTGGGGAATTGCAGATGAAAGATACGTGCAGAAAGTGACAATTTCTATTTCTTTTTAGCATAATAGAGGTCACAACTTTCTTTTTAAGCATTCTTTCTCTGTCTGTCACCTTTCTTTGATACATTACCTCAAAGAGCGTCTGTGTCTGCTCTTCTAATATTATCTATGTAAGTTGCTGTAATTTGTTAGGCAAGGACTCAATCACTGAGCACATACCAGCCCTCAGATTGCTTAATAGCAGCTCCTCTGCTGCCTGACGTTCTGGAGAGGTGGAGATGGGATTTTGGGAGGTGTTTTGGTGTTTGTGTGGCAGCTCTGGTCTCTGTGGAGAGGCGAGTTCTGCTCCGTGAGGAGCTGACAGTCCGAGATTGGGGGTTTAGGACTGTGGTGCTTTTATTGCTGCAAGATGCAAAGACATCCAGATGGTTCACAGCCTGTCACAGAGACAGAGCTGACAGCAGAAATAGAGCTGGTACCTCTTACTGGTGCTGCTAATCAAAGGGAAAACAGCAATTCATTGCAGCCCCCAGAGTAAGCAGAGATGCAAACAAATGCGGTGAGCAGCAAGAAAAGACAGCAGGTCAGGCAGCACTGAGTTGGGAGGGAGAAATGGCTTTCAGGAAAGTTTCTCTGTCTTCATGTGAGATGCAAGGAGCTCTCCTCTGAGTATAAATTGGAGTAGAAAAAGAGGGGTTGATAGTGCAGGGGAATGCTCAGTCCACAGTCAGCTCTGGATGTAGGTGCAAATTGGGATGTCTTCACAGAAAGGTTGGAAAGAGGAAGAGGAGAATGGCTGAAAGGGGAAGATTTTGGAGAAAACAGAAAAAAAATCATAAAAAATGCACACTAATGAAAGCTTAGAAACAGTTTATCTTTCCTTATCTCCCCCTCCTTTTGTGAAGATCCATCTTTCCAGTGACTTCCTTAAATCAACCATTCCTGGTTCCTGCTCTCACACTGTCACCTCCAGCTCTCTCTCTTTCCAGATCCTTACTGCCATGGCACTGAATTTTTACCAGTTTCACATACCTAATGTGATACTGGCTTTAGTGGAAGTGGCCAGAGAAAATCAAAGATAGGAATAGAAGAGATCTTCCACAAAGTTCATTAAGTTTCTTTGAGAGTTCTTGACAAACTCTTCAATATGCACCAAGTTAAAAACACAGAGCTTCTTGTGAAGGCTGTACAACAGTACAGAGATGTTTTTATACAGAATATCATACAGAATAATAAATGACAGCATATCTCAATGAATAAGTAACATTTCTTCAGCTTCTCCTAGCTGAGTTTAATATCAGAACCTTAAGATACTTATTGTCTTAGAAAACAAAAAGGTCATAATTTTATCATATTTGCAATATCATCTCATTGACCTATGAGGTTTCATTGTTGTCTGAAATGTAACTTTTGTACTCCCAATGCCTTGCTTGGTGGAAAAGCACCACTGATGAGAACAGGTTACTGTTCTTTTTGCTTTTGTCATTTTCAATGGACACTCAGTGCTTCCAGGGAGGAAAGGAAATATAATCACAAATTATAAATATGCAAACAAGTGGTCCTTGGGTGAGCACAGCCCAGTACTACAAAGCAGCTGAGTCTGCATGAGCCAGGTTATAAATCCCCTGGGTATAAATCATGACTGGTGGCTCAATAAAGGTTCACACAAAGTTTTAAGTGCACTGTCCCCTGTCCATCTCTTCTTTGACAGGCTTCAAGAGGCCTTAATTCCTTAGGAAAATTGCAGCATTATAACCAAATATTTCATAGAGCAGCCACAAGGCCCCATTACTGCAGTATTAGGACTCTTTTTAGATGGTTAAATTAATTGTGAGGAAGAAATCTGACACAAGGTAAAAACATCTCTTACCCTCACCTTGGTTGCTCTGCTCTGTGTCTCTGGGGAGATGATGAACTCACCTGACCATAACCTCCATTGCACATCTCTAACCCCCAAGTTAAAGAAAAAATAACCATTTAAGTAAAAAAGACCTTCAAGTACACCTGGACTTCATGCAACCAGAATTATCTGAGAATGGAGATCTCCTTTCTGAACACTCCCGGGCTGTAGAAAATTCGGATAGGTGTTCTATTTCTTCAGTATTTTCTCCATTAATGGCCCTACTCGGATAAGAAGGAAACCATCCTCGATTTCATTAATACTAAAAATCAGTATTAAATAAACTACTCATTTAGGTACACACTGTGCATAAATAGCAGGTGCTCTTTGTAGTTTTTCATCCAAGCTGCTTTTGTAGTCACCACATTTTTCCTTTGCTGTTGCAGGTTCCTACCAGCCAAAAGAAAGAAGGTGTTTATGATGTGCCAAAAAGTCAACCTGTAAGTGTAAGTATCTCCCCTATTTATATACAGTAAAGGAAGTGTTGTTTTTGGCTTCTGTGGCTTTCGTTATTTTCTGTAATGTTTGATACATTCCTTGTGGTGTGACTTTTGTCAGTGATGCGTTATGGGTTGGTGGGGACTGTGATGTCACTTATATCCATCTCATTCATTGCTTGAGTCTCCTTTCTGTCTTTTCTCACTCATTTTTAGGCAAGTCACCATTTGTAAATCTGTTATTTGTGGTTAGAAGTTGACAGCAAGCCTTCTGCCTTTAATGCTTGAGATGCTGCCTGGTTTAAAAGGGTTCCTCTGGTACCCAAATGTGTATTATTTCTGTAGTGCTCTAAGTATACAAGAAACAAAGCTTAATTCAGCTCAATTTTTTCTATCCTGTGCTTTGTGTGGGCAGGAAAATATTAAAAAATAAGGGTAATATGCTGTTGTAGCCAAAAAACACCATTCCCATTCTGTGTATTGGCATTTTGAAAAGGTGAAGCATTTATTCCCAAAATATGTAAAAAATGGTAACAAGAGTTTGAGAGAAGTGACAGATGCCTTAGAACAAGGTGTGTGTTTGCTGAAGGGTAGGTTATGCTGTTAAGTAGAAATTTGTGCTATAAATGCCTCAAGAAATTGTTGGATTGCTTTGGTTACACAAAAAATTAGTATTTCTGAGGATCTGTGTGAGAGTGGAGAAAAGACAAGGAAAAGAATTTCAGAATTGTAGTGGGAGAAGCATGGGGAAGATGCCTGTGTTCAAGAGAAGGAGACTTTTTTACACCTGGATATGGTGGTTTGCACAGCGACCAAGATGTGGAATGAAAAAAGAAAAATGCTGTGAAGGAGCTGGATGGGGACCTGGACTGTGACTTCTGGGCTTTGCACAACCAAACAAACAAACCCTGCCAGAAACATTTCACCATGAGCTGGTAGGAGCAGGGAGGCATCTTCATGTTGCCTGCAAAAATCTGGTGGAATAACTCACACTGCATCACTGATTGAGGCATTTGTGTGCATGGAGTAGCAGTTGATTTTCCACTTACTTTTCATGCAGTTTTTCATATAGTTCAGTGGTACCATTTTTCTGCTGTGCTTTTCCTGTGACTCTTTTATTATCCCTTCAGTGATGCTTCAATTTCATCCAGGGTACAGTGTGTAATTTAGGTTTTTGCTGTGTGGCTGGTTGTGCAGTGCTTGCAATCATGTCTGCAGACACTCTGGTACTACCCTGTCCTGTAAATAGCAGATGTAAGATACAGGACTCGTGGAACCTACTCTGTAATCATCAAATACATTTAATCTGCCATCTCCATGAAGCTAGTGGCACCTTTTTTTTTTTTTTTCCTGCTAGTTCTTGGTTAAATTTAAAGGGATTAAAGCTTTTTCTCTAATCAACTTCTGTACATTAATTAATGAAGAAAAGGAGAAGAGGAAGAAAGAGGTAGCTGAGATCCTGTTTCACCTTTTTATATTAGTATGTATTAAAAGAAAAAAAAAAAGAGCAATAGCTCTTAAAATTAGCAATTTAATATTCCACTGCCCATCTGATTTATTGCTCACCCATCTACAAGTGAGACTCTCTGTCATTGAGACACTTGCCATAATTTTGTTTTCAATTTATAGCTGTCATTATTATATAAACCTCTAAAATTCAATCTGAGGGCAAATAATCATGCTCATGTACCTGGTTTAAACATGTAAGGACACTTCCTTTATTAGGAGATCTTGATTTCAGTAATTTCATAATGGATGAATGAAGTGAGGAACTTTTTTGTGGCTCCTGATAGGTTTCAGGCACCATGAATTCTCTCTGCTGACAATACATTCAGCTCTTAACAACAATGCAGCAAGTTTTGGTTGAATTCAGGCTGAATTGCCCACAGCCCCTGCACAGAGATGAAGTTTCCATCTTGGGATTGTTTTCCTCTGGTGTGTTCCCAGGCAGTTTCAGTCTCTGAACAGAAAAGTGAGGGATATTGAATTGGTCATCCAGGTGTCCTCCAGCCTTGTTTCTCTGTAGCCAGTGGAGAGAATTGGCCATTTCTGAGGTTGGATTAGCCTTGGAACAACCTTGATTGGGAGAATTCTCTGCCTATGGCAGGGGGTTGGAATGAAATGATCTTTAAGACCTCTTCCAACCCAAACCATTCAGGGATTCTCTGATTCTGTGGAATTCCTCCTGTCTGCACAACGTGTCCCTCTCAGATGGAAATAAATGTACAACTGCACATGGTTCTTTTGTGGCTGCAGATGAATTTTAAATGACCTGCAGCTATGATGGCTTCTAAACGTTAGGCTTAGGTAGGGTGAGATCCACCACAGTGTAGAGACTTGAGGGCAGAATCCCCATTTCATAGGCTGCTTTGAACATGGGCAGTGTGATTCACACTGATTTTCAGTAAGATACAGCTTCCTAAGGCACCAGAACCATTTGGGCAAATATTTCTCCACGGATACGGGATCCCACTGAGGCAGAAGGTGTAAAGCATCTCCCTGGTGATGCCAGGGAGGAGCAGGAGAGTTCAAAATTGTGTATTCATGTACTTAATGATGCTGTGCCATTGTGTGAGGCCGTTTGTCAGCAGGTGTCAAAGTGCTTTATAGCCTGGCTCCTCATGATCTCTGATATCAAATAATGTAAATACGGAGCAAATGAGGCGGAAAGGAATGAGCCTCATCCCGGGACTGGAACGGACCCACTGAACTCAATTATCAGCAGTGGCTGCTTGCCAAGTCACTGCTCTGACATTGGGATGGAAAGATTGCTTACTCAATGGAATTCTTGTGTTTCCCCACCTCTCTGCTGCATCCCTTCCCAGCAAATACTGCTCTCCCATGGTTTTCCTCTGCTGGGTGTGCAGCTGAGCTCCAGACACACACTTCCCCTGGAATTCAGTTCCCACCCAGTACCTCTCCCTTCCTCTGTATTAACTCACATTTCTTGAATTCATTCTTATTTTCTCTCTGCTCTGTCCTTGGAACAATTCTCCCATTCCCCATTCACTGAGAGTAGACATCAAGACAAAGAAAGCAGGCTTACCCTAAATTCTTCTGTTAAGTGGTGCATGCTCCACTTAGAAATTCTAGTTCTGTGTGTGAAATTAACTGTTCTAAAAAAAGGAAAATGTTTAATGATCTCTTTTTGTCATAATTTCCCTTCGTCTCCCCATTAAACATCCACATCAAGTTCTACCTGTCACGGTGTTTTTAGAAATAAGAGTCAGGCTGTAAAATACCCTTCACAGAACCTGTCAGTCATGTCACAATAAAACCTTCTCTCCTCCTCAAAATGTCTAAACTATCTGCTTAACAATTTCATGGAGGCTTTCAAACAACTCATCTCGCTGCTGTGTAAAGATCCAAGGTATCAGAGGTGGAGCCTCACAGTGCAGGCAGGCATTTGGCTGGTGCCAGCTGTGTGGGGAATATCAAACCAGGCTGGAACAGAAGGAGAAATTCCACTGTCTTAGGACGTGGTGTGGGAGGAGTGGATGAAGCTGGACCTGAGCACACTCAGGTTTAGAAGCCACAAGACCTGCCCGGTGGTTCTGGTGTGTTTGGGAAAGCTCAGCTTTGATTCTGGCTGGGATTGCAGTGCCATTCCCACATCTGGCTTCTCCCAGATGTGGCTTTGCAGAAACAAAGAAAACTTGGACACTGGTGATGCTGACTTCAGCCTCCACAGTCAGGCTTCCAGGACCAAATTCTCAGAGATGAGGAGAAAGGGAGTGCACAATCCTGGTCTCTGGCCTGCTGTACTGGGAGAGCTGTCACATGGAAGTCTGGGTTCTCATCATCTCTTGTGTCTCCCACCTGCAGCTGAAGGAAGCCACCCCTTGTCCCCAGGCTGTGATGCTGACATTCAAGGCCTTATCTTTCCCTGTCCCGACCACATGGCTGGGACCTTGGCACCAGCACCCTCTGTGCCTGGGAATTTCATTATCTTGGGAATGTGTAGCCTGGGAGCAGTGTGGGCCTGGCTCCAAGCTGGAGTCACCGGTGGTCTCTTGATTTGTTAGAGTCTGTCAGAGAAAAGTGGTAATTGAAGCATTTTAAATACCATTTCCTATAAGAGTAAATACCCCAAGTACACAGGGAATTCAGAATTAAGTTCCCTGCAAATGAAGAGAAAATAAACAGATGAGTAAGCGTCTGTTTTGATCATATGAAGAGTTCCTTAATTTAAGGGAAGCTATTGAGCAACAGTAGAGCAATTCAATTCCCTCAACATGCCTCAGTAATCTGGGATGTCAATTATATCCAACAGTCCCAATTCTTCAGCTGTACAGGATTGGCTAACAGGATGTTTAACCAGCACATCCAGGGCTTCCCAGTCACCAAACAAAGGAAACTGGACAGTTGGGAATGCAGTGAAGCTCAGGGCTGCCCTGTAATTCACCCAGGACTTGGGTTTATGGCTTCAGGAGAATTCCCTGAAGGAGAATGGTCATGAAGACTAACTCAGTTACCCTCCTGTCAAACTGAAAAGAGGAACTTTAAACAGGAGAATTCCCATGTCTGTGGGATTCTGAGCACTGGATTTTTACCCTGTGCAGTATCAGATGCCCAAAATGCCTGGATTTTGGATAAAAATCCATCAGTGCTTTTACGGCAGCTCACATTGCTGACGTGACCTGCACTGGTTGGGAATTGCCTCCATCAGTGGAAGTGTTCAAGGCCAGGCTGGATGGGGCTCTGAGCAGCCTGATCTGGTGGGAGGTGTCTCTGCTCATGGCAGGGGGTGGAACTGGATGAGCTTTAAGGTCCCTTCCACCCCAAACCATTCTGGATTCCACAATGAAATGTTCACAGCAGCCTTAAAATGAAAGGGTTGTGCTCAGCTGTACCTCTGTAAATCTGAGATGGTGACAGCAGTCTGTAACTGGGAAAGTTCATGGCATTTGAGGATCTCCAGGATCTGCAGGAAGCTGGAGGTTGCAAAGATATTGACAATTTTTTCCTGACACACATTCTTCTGTGTGTTCTTTTTAATTTGGGAAGTAATTGAGCAATTTTTTGTTGAGTTCCCATGCCTCTCCATTAATTCAGCAGTAGTTCTACAGGAAGACAATGTCTGTGGGATGTTTTCAGGATGTCTCAACCTACCAGACATGGTTTTGATGATGGGTTTAGTCACGATGCTGACATGCTCCTTCACTGTGGTTCTGATTGTTTTTTTAGAATGAATTGTGGTTAATTAGCAAACTGTTTGCAGCTCATGGAGTTTGTAGCAATATCAGCAGTTGTGGTGTAAGGTGCAAACAGCTGGGGCTTTGCTGAGCTGCAATAACCATTTGAACCATCAGAAAAGTTATTTGTCATAGCCAAATCTTTACATGTTCAACTGAAATTAGATAGAAAATCTTTAGTTTGACCAACCGTTTGACTTGTCGTTAGACTTCCATGTAAAATCCGTGTCAGGAAAAGGGGATTGGAGATGCACAGAGGCTGTGGTTGGGTGACTCCTCTTTTGTTTGCTGGTCTGTGTGGTATAGCACTCACCCTGAGTGCAAGAAACCAAGTTTAAACCCCTCTGCTGCCTTAAAAGAGTTGAATAGCTAATACCCAGCACAAAGGTTAATTGCTAATTGCTGCTTATTTGCTATATTTAGTATCCTTCATACTCTTTTTTCTTGTTGAGCTATGTAGCAGAGTACAAGTTAATTACCACAGGTTTTTTTCATGCTTTCGAACACCATCTTTGCTCCATTCTCTGAGATGACAAAACCACATTTTGTGAGATGCTACTTTTATCATGTTGTTTGCAAAAGTACAGCAGTATTAAGCAGGTTTTCTCATGCCATATGTCAGTGTGGATCCCTTGCTGCTGGTGAAAAACAGACTGAGTAGCAGAAGTTGGGTATTCTGTCTTGGTATTTGTATGGAAGTGAAAGAAGAAGGTGCTTCACACTCATGTGAGCACAAGAGCCTTCTTTTAGATTTCCCTTTTGAATTCCAAGCTTCTGCATTGCTTAGAAAAGATGTTTTTCAGAGGACTTGGTGATAAGAGGGAGTACTGGAGTGGATCAGTTTTATGTGGTTTATGAAAGCTGAAGTTCACTTGTCTCTTATCCTTATGGGTGCCTTCCAGCTCAGGAAATTCTGTGATTCTGTGATTACCATTGCTTGTGCACTCCAGCTCCTGGAGTTTTCTCCAGCTCCTGGATAATAAGTTATTTTTTAGTGAATAATGAAAAGTGTCACGAGGAATTCCGCTGCCAGCTTGGTGTGGTTTCAAACTGCTCCTGGCTTCCAGTGGTGCTGCTGCTTTAAGGTCCAGATTTACATATTTTGTGTTTGAAAGATTTACAGAATATCTCACCTGCCTGTATAGGAAGATGGAGCTCCGCTACCAGCTTGGTGTGGTTTCAGACTGCTCCTGGCTTCCAGTGGTGCTGCTGCTTTAAGGTCCAGATTTACATATTTTGTGTTTGAAAGATTTACAGGATATCTCACCTGCCTGTATAGGAAGATGGAGCATCCATGACAGGTTTAATGTCACTGGGCTACAAGGATTAATTGTCTCTCCTCCGCCCCAGCCTGCTCGTGAGGGGCTGGCAAGGTTCTGCTGGCTGAGCTGGAGGGGGTATATTTTGTGTTTATTTGAAAGATTTGAAAGATTTACTGCCTGTATAGGAAGATGGAGCATCCATGACAGGTTTAATGTCACTGGGCTACAAGGATTAATTGTCTCTCCTCCGCCCCAGCCTGCTCGTGAGGGGCTGGCAAGGTTCTGCTGGCTGAGCTGGAGGGGGTGTCACATCCAACACCTGCCTTTTGGGAGGATTAAACCAAGCTTTTGCAGCACCTTGTGGAGGAATCCTCACCTGGAGAAAGACCAGGAGCTGGAGCATCTCTCCAGGCTTCTGGTGCTGGAGGGTGGTGGGCAAAAAGGCGGCTGTCAGAGCACAAAGTGATGAAGTGCTGGCCAAAACTGGGCCCTCTGAAAGCATTCTGCTGTCACTTAATGAGTGTTCTCAAAGTCTCTGGAGTTCTTTGAGTAAACGGACACAGCTTTTCTCACACTTTCCTCACCTGGGGCTGGGGGAACCTCCAGGAAGGTGCAGGGCTGTATCTGTTCCTGATTGTGCTCAGTGACATTATGTTACTTTGGCTTTGCCTTTTCCCACTCTTTTATTTTCTCTTTTCTTCAGCTCTGTGATGAGATGAGGGAGGGAAAAGCATTCTAGGCTGTTTGTGGGCTTTTTAAGTGACATGGAATTGCTGGCTTGTAACCTGTATGAAGCTTCTCAGTCATCTTAGACTTGATTTTCACAGCCTGCTGTTGTTCATGTCTGCAGAAATGAAGTCTCCAACACTACAATAAATGTTACCTGAAATTTAGCCTTCTGAAGTGATAATATGTGCTAAGTGTGTGGATGGGTACAGATATGCACAGATGTGAGGGCAGTATATCCCCACATATATTTACATGCAAACTGTAGATCTAAATAAAATGTGAATTGACATATAATTTTAAAAATTGCTAGAGAAAGAAAATAATTATCCTAATTATGTTTACATTGATATTATAGTTTCTCTAGTTTCTCTAGAGAAATTTGTGGTTTTTACTTGGTTTTAGAGCTTTTGTCATCCAAAACTCAATCATTCTTTTTTCCCCTGAGGATGTTAAATCCCTTCTTTCACCAAGCCAGGGAAAGGTTCCATTTATATAAGCAGGATCAGAGCTCACTGGGTATGCTTACTGCTGAATTAATAAATATTTAGGAAAATAAATAGGTGTGTCACAAGTGGTAAAATTGCTTTATGCACCAGAAGATGAGATTTAGCACAAATGGAGTGTTTGTTTGCCCCACATCCCAGCAGCATTCAGACTCACTGTTTTGACTGCCTGATTTCAGATCTGTGCTCACAGCAAGATGGAAAGGGTTTTCATTTCAATGCTGAAGTCAATAATTATGGAGGTTATCATTTTCATGCTCAGAAATTCATGTCATTTTCATAAATCATTCATCTCATTTCATAAATCATGCTTTACAGCTGGAGAATGGAAACTTATTGCTGGACATTGATGAAAATCTTGTTTCAGTCACTCAGGTAAGGTTGTGACACTAAAAAATATTTTAAGGAAATATAGCTGAAATCATCTATAGGAATAGTGCAATTGGAAAATGTTCAGCTTGGGATTAACTTCACTGGAACGTGGCTAATATCAGATGTGAATAATCTTAATGAAGCATAAGGGGTGAAATCAGTTCTGCAGTGACAGTGAAATCACAGAAATAAAAGATAAGTGCTTGGTGTCCAGGATTTCATGTGCTGCAAGTAGATAAAGGCAGCTCTGTGTCAGAGAAGGTGCATTCATTTATTCAGGCTGAGAACTGGGTTGTAGAAAAAAGACTCCTGAACCATTTGGGACTTCAAAATGCACCTCTAAGGGTTGCTGGTTAAAGCTCCAGTCAGTAAATGAAGGTGTTGTGTTCCCACTAAATTTGTGTTTACATTCTCTGATGTGGTTCTGTAGCTCCTGTTGTATATGAGGTTGATATTCTGTAAAAAAATAATTCCCCTGTAAATGTATTTCTTTTTCCTGGGGAATATTGGGAGTGAGGGTTTATTATAACAAAGTGCTGTTGACTTTCCTATCACTCTCTCCAGCTGCCTGTTTAGAAATGTGTCTGCAGTGCTTTAACAGAATTATATCTGTGAAGAATATCCAAAGATCCATCACCTTGAAGCAGTCTGAAAAGTATTACTATTCCCATTATCCAGGAGTATGGAGGCACTGAGCTACCACCTTTCAGATGCATGTCATATAATCCAGAGTTCAAAAGTATACTGACTATCAATTTCCAGTATTCCTGGGAAACCTATACATTTTTTCCACAAAAAAAAAAAAAAAAAATATATATATATATATATAGCTTTGCACACAGCTGTGTGTACCCTGCCCTTTCCCATCCTCCCTGGCTTGCTCATCTCCTCCCTTTTGCTCATGGAAAGGACACAAATTTTCCTTAGGAGCAAACAGTGAATAGTTCCCGAGGGGGACAGGGGAAGGGCAGATTTGGGGTGCTGCTAAACAAGCAGTTTGGAGAGGTGAGAAGAAAGTGGCTCTTGGAGTATTTCAGTGTCACCTGACACCTCTTGAGGCAGCAGTGCCTACAGGAGGCTTGAAGTGATTTCCAAATGAGTGCTGCTGTTGTCATTATTCCCACTTCCCTGGGCATTTTAACAACCCTTGCCTAATGTATTTGTGCACACTGCAGAAGGGACTTAGGCTGGGTTTGTTGCTTGTTTGGGATTTTTTTGCAAAAGCTACTTAGAACTGGTGTACCCTGAAGAAAATGGGGCTTTCCCTCTTTTTCCCTTCTGCATTTCCATGTAGATACTTAAAGGGATTTATAAAAGCATAAGAAGAAAATGCTTTGTCATAGCACTAAAGCAATGTGATCTTTTTAATATGAAATATGATGTGAGAAAATGTGAGATAAGTCATCCCTGGGTACGTTGTGATGTGAAGCTGAGAATCAACAGAGCTGCTCAGACAAATTCCAGTTCTAACTGATTGTGGTGTTGCTTTTGTGTGTGAGAATAGATGCTGGATTGAAAAAAAAAAAAAGTGTATAAACTTTTGATATGTGTAATCTTGCTCCTTAAGGGATAATTTTTAATTGAAGGTTAAAGGCAGGAAAATATCTTGGGGTGATCTTGATCTCTTGGAAGGCTGTAAAGCCTGACCTGCCAGTCTGGTTGCTGTCCAAAGCATTCAGGGGCTCCTTATGCAGGACAAAACTCAACTGATTTCAAACCTGTCTGTGTGACAGGAGGATCCAAGGTTTATGTGCCTAAGATGGGGAAGAGATTCAATGAGCTAAACTAAGATTTGCGTTAAATCTTGTTCATAATGAGAATTGTGCCTTCCCACATTTTGTGGGTGTGATAGTGGGAAAGCCAGTAAGAAAGGTAGTGAGAAGAGAAAGTTCTGGGTTCTCACCAAAGCTTTCCAGTATAACCACCCTGATAAGGGTGGTAGATGGAGTTTAGGTTTCCTGCAGAGGAATCTTAGGGATCTGTGCTTTAACATCCCTGAACTCCAGCTGAACTCATTTGCAGGTGGGTGGAAGGGAGTAAAAGTTGCTCTAGAACATGTGAAGGAGCTTTGATTATGCAGCCACTCAAGCTGCTTCTTATAATAAAATGTGTTTTCTTTTCTGGTCCAGTTAGCCAGGCCTGCATGGGTGACCTGTTTTGAGTTCCCAGTGAAGGGCATCCCAAGGAAATATTTCTAACAAGAATTAAATGTACAGCCACAAACTCGCAATAACCCATTTGTGCATCCTCCTTCAAGTCCACTTATCCAGGTCACACCTGTCCCATGGGCAAGGGGAAATCAGGCAGCACTTTAAAAGCCCTTCCCTTCTGTATCTTGCTGCTGCCATGCTGTAAGACCTTGGAGTGAGGGTTTAGAAGAGAAGCCAGGGAAAAGGACTGGCCATAAATCATGCTTGGAGCTCACTGATGTTAAAGGCAGAGCAGTAATGCATCCAGTCCTGCTCTGGATAGTTGTTTTATGTTTTATTCTTTTTTTTTCTCTTTGGAGCATTCCCTACAGAATTGTTTTATAGCGAGTTGTTGGCTATTTGGGTGCATTAGCAATATTAAAATCCCACAGCTTGAGCCTGTGTGCTTCCTCCATGTGGGACTTCACGGTTGAAGCCTGCAGGACTTTGGGGAGGTTTATCTTGTTTGCTGTTACCAGAGAACTTTACAAGTTGTAACTACTTGACTCATAGTTTCTTCTCCTCAAAAGATAAATGGATTTTTTTTTTTCTCTTTACAGGCTGTTACCCAACTAGAGCTTTTTGGGGACATGTCCACTCCTCCTGATGTAACCTCTCCCCCAGTGAGTACCCAGGGAAGCTGCACTGTGTTTTTCCTGCGTGCTATTTTCAGCACATTTATTGAGCACATTTACAATTTGTGTCCTCAGCCGTTCCAGTGGGGAAGACTTCAAAGTAGTTTTTAGGTTGCAGGAAAATAAAAGTGAAGTAAATTGAACGTGCAGTCCCTGCTCCACAGTGATGTGCAAAAATACCTTTGATTTTTATTTTTCTGCTGTGGTGTTAAGTGTCACAGAGGGATGCAACCTGAGCTGCAGATCTGCTTCCCTGGTGTTTGTCAGAGGGAAATGCTTCACTGCACTCTCACTGCACTGCTGAAGATCCACTTACAGCTTCATATTTTATGTCTCTGGATCCACCAAGCAGAGATCCCAGAACTGCTGTTAAAGGAGGGAAGTAAAGACAGAGAGAAAGGGCTGGATGTCTTTTAAGGGCAAAAAATAATGTCTCAACATGTTTTGCAGCATTATGAGATGACAAAAAATTCTCATATAAAGCTTTAGAGCCTTGCATTAAGCTGTAGGGAAGTGTGAATATACTGAGAAAATTCAGGTGCTGCTGTGAGGTCAGGAGCCTGAGATCTCCAATATATTCTGGATCATGTCTGGGACTAGATGTTCAAAGCCCTTTCTGTTCATCCTCAGCTTACTCAATTGGATTTGGCTTCTTCTTTAATGTAGACCTATGATTCTGGTCCTGATGGTTAATTAGAAGCAATATTTACTCAGTTTTCCTTTAATCCTGTAGGTATTTCATTTGCCTTAACTGTTAATAATAACTTAAAAGTTAATGCCTTGGTCACTGCCTTTCCCTTTTGTCACCTAATAGCTAAAACCACAAGTCTGTATGTTCTGGAGAAAGAAATTATGTCAGTATTTTGGTTGTGATGTATTCCAGGCAAATTTCACCTTGATGTTTTTTCCTCTGATAGAAAGCTTCTCAATGTCTTTCTTTTTCTCCCATCTCCAGCAAATTCCAATACTTTTATTTCTATTGCTTCTTTCCTTCTACATCTTCCAATTCTTTCTTCTTTCTCATTCTTCACTCCAAGCCTGGATTTTTAGAGCTCCAGGTGATGTGACAGCAGTGTGCAGCAGAAGCTGCAGCTGAAACCTCACCCTTGTGTTTTCTGCCTGTCTCCCTGCAGACTCCTGCTACTCCAGGTGATGCCTTTATCCCATCTTCATCCCAGTCACTCCCTGCTAGTACAGACATGTTTGGCTCTGTACCTTTCAGCACTGCTGCCGTACCCTCAGGTAAGGAATGCACTGGAATTAAAGTCTGGAATCAGATCTGGGGATCAGTGCCCAGCTCTGGTTTGAATTTCAGTACTCAGGGCATTGATTTTAGCAGGGTGGAAGTGGGGAAGGCTTTTGAGATCAGTGCTTCAGGGCAAGGCAAAGCAAGCAGGGAATACATTCGTTTGAATTTGCCTACATTTTTTAAAGTAGAAGCCAAAAAAGTCACTGGTAGTTCAAGCATAGTTCAGCCACCTGGACAACAGAACTTCTAGGTGTAGGAGAAAGAGAGGAAACAACATTTAGTTTAAATTTTGGGGGTTCTGTGGTAGCAGTGAATATCCTCTGCTGTCTCCAGTAAACAGAGGCTGAGAATTTGATTGTCTGGATAACAGAACTTCTAGGTACAGG
Source organism: Onychostruthus taczanowskii (assembly GCF_017590055.1). Lineage (NCBI taxonomy): Eukaryota > Metazoa > Chordata > Aves > Passeriformes > Passeridae > Onychostruthus > Onychostruthus taczanowskii. Next base: position 2,911,235 of record NW_024504786.1, read on the forward strand.
AGAAAGAGAGGAAACAGCATTTAGTTTAAATTTTGGGGGTTCTGTGGTAGCAGTGAATATCCTCTGCTGTCTCCAGTAAACAGAAGCTGAGAATTTGATTGCACTTCAAATGTATTCCACTTTGTCAAATCCTGGAATGTTCTCTAGACTTCCCTGGGTTCCTCAGAGTGCTCAGAATTCAAAAGCTGGGTGCATTCTGCACAGACACTCTGGTTTGATGGCTGATCTCTCCCAGTGCTCTCAGCCCCACTTAGGAAAGGGAAGGAGGATAAGGAGGAGGAGGAGTGCCTTGAATCATTCAGCAGTGACTTTCTAATTGGTTGCCTCCTCTGATGGCACCAGATTAGCCACTGCACCTCAGGCAGGTTACAGGGGCAGTGAAGTGTTTGGGGCTAATGTCAGATGGAAACCTTCTCTGCTGGGCTGGGGTCACCATGGGAGTAAGATCATCTGGAGAATCCATCCCGGACATCTGTTGGAACAGAAATGTATCTGAGCCACTGCTCCTTCCATCACTCAGGAGCTGAGTCTCTCAAAGTTCGGTTCCTTATTTTTGCATTTTATTGAGTTTTGGGCTTTTCCTTATACAATATAGCAGGCACCCTTATGTTTGTAATTACAAAACAGCCTAGAGAAAAAGGTACAGGAGGATTGGGGAAACACTCAGGTTGGAAACAAGAGTTTTAAAGTTTGCTATGACAGTATTAATAGAGAGAGAAGTTACATTATGCAAAGTATTAGTGGTAGGGAAACACTCGGGTTGGAAACAAGAGTTTTAAAACTATGACAGTATTAAAATAGAGAGAGAAGTTACATTATGCAAAGTATTAGTGGTAAGTATTGAATTTAAATGTGAAACAGCATATCTGTAAAGCACAGTACTTGTATCAGTGGAACATAATTATGTTAGGTAGTTTAATTTGTAAAATATTTTACAGGAGTTTTAGTTTCAGAGCACTTTGTTGTTGTTGTAAATAAAAAAGCATCTGATCCTATAATTCCTACACAGTCAAACTCTTGGTAGCTTTAAAGGAGGCTTCAGGTCTGACAGGAAGCAATTATAATTTTGGATTTAACCATTAATTTCCTCCTCAGCTGGAGGGGGTTATGTTAGCCTAATACCTGAAGCAGTTTGTTGTTAATAGGTATTTAGTGCAGCAGAAGCTCAAGATCTTTTTGATGTTCTCAAGTAATTGGGTAATAACCAAGTGTGAGGATTTTAATCTGAAATCATGTGGGTTGGATTTCTTTATTATTAATAGTAGTAGCAGCATGAGATGATTGCTTTGCAGAGTCCACCAGCCTGTGGTTCTGTCTGTGAGTACTTGTGCAGTGATGCAAATTCAGTGTTCTCAGTTTTCTTTCCAAGTGTGCTGCAGCCAGGTTCACTGGTGCAGCTCTGCACGTTTCTGATTTACTGCGTCGCTTTTCCCGCGTGCAATTCAAACCTTCCATCCCGTTTGTTTCCCCCCTCCTGCTCTCTTTGTTCCCCAAAGGTTATGTTGCCATGGGAGCTGTCCTGCCCTCCTTCTGGGGACAGCAACCACTTGTTCAACAGCAGTTGGCCATGGGTGCCCAGCCTCCAGTCGCTCAGGTGATGCAGGGAGGACAGCCCATCGCGTGGGGCCAGCCCGGCATCTTTCCTCCCACCCAGCAGCCGTGGCCATCCGTGGCTGGCCAGTTCCAGCCCACTGCCTTCATGCCAACACAAACTGTTTTGCCTTTACAAGCAGCCATGTTTCAAGGTACCATTGCTCCTATAGCCACCGTCCCACCCACGAGCGATTCCAACAGATCGAGTCCGCAGACAGACAGGCCCAGACAGAAAATGGGAAAAGAAATGTTTAAAGATTTCCAGATGGCTCAGCCTCCACCAGTGCCATCAAGAAAACCAGATCAGCCTTCCCTCAGTTGTACCTCAGAGGCCTTCTCAAGTTACTTTAACAAAGTTGGGATGGCACAGGAAGCAGATGATTGTGATGACTTTGACATCTCTCAGTTAAATTTGACTCCTGTGACTTCCACAACACCATCTACAAATTCACGTGAGTATTTATGTGCTTTCAGCCATCCCTTTCCTCAGACATGACTGCTCCTCAAAGCACTTCTGTCTCTTTTTAAATTCCAACCCAGATACTGAGAACCTTCATGCATGCTCTGGCTTAAGAAATATGTTCCAGCCGTAAAGGAAAATACCATAGAGGAATTTCAGAGGTCATAGAAATGAACAGCACAGACAGCTACAGTCTGAAATTTCATTTCTAAAATTAAATGTTACAATATTTGTTTTGTGATGGGAACATGCAAGCTGGTTGGCAGAAGCCCATGGCATTCAACCTTACAACTGGTTTCACTTATGTCCCATCCATACTTCTCAGAAATTAGGGGATGGGTATTTATTTTAGTAGCTTGACATATTGGACACATGGGGAAATTGATTGGAGAGCTGTAAAATCAGCTTATGGTGTTCATAGCATGGCAGTGGGGGATTTTCTTTTTTCAGCAGATTGCTGAAAAGTGAAATTCATGAGATTCACCAGAGGTCAGTCAGAGACCTGCTTCACTTACCTGTCACAGGGCAGGTGACTCACACATTCCTATTGTAATGTAGTGGTGTCTCCCACCTTCATAAAGACATAGGCCAGATGCAGCCAAACTTAATTTGGAAGTTGCCAAGTGAAGTCAAACACAGGGGATTGATAATGACAACTGTGCCCAAATTTAACTCCTGCAGCTCCTTGTTAGAGAATGATTCTCAGGGGTGGTGAAAGTTGAGGGATGTAAAAGTGTAAGCAAATTTTGTGCTGAAGTGTCTTTTTGAAGAAATCAGCAGAATAATTGTTGCTGTTGCCTTAATCCTTGTTTAGCTCCAACCCCTGCACCCAGACAGAGTTCTCCATCAAAATCATCAGCATCTCATACGAGTGACCCTGCTGCAGACGACCTCTTTGAAGAGGGGTTTGAAAGCCCAAGCAAAAGTGAGGAGCCAGAGGCTGTGAGTAGCAAGGTTTCTAAATCTTCATTGTCTCCTTTTTACTAGAAAAGAGAAAAGCTGATAAAGTGTTGTTCTGTAGTGTCAGAAACAACTTTTCCAGTAGGGCTGGGTGGTAGAGCTTGTGGGGAGCTGCAGCCAGAATTCCTGTCCTGCTTTGGGTTTGACAGCTGATAGCACAGCATTTCTGCTGATGTGCACTAACAGTACATACAAGGAACCAAACTCACAGTTCATATGTAAAGCTGTACATGTTAGATGTATCCAATGCCCTCTTTAGCACACCAGCAGTCACTTTACTCATGGTAAGGAAGTTTGGGGTAAAACAACAAACATGCTGAGGCAGCAAAGATGTGAGGGTTTGTGTGTTAAAGATGATGGTTGGTGTTGTCTTGCACATTCTTGCATCCCAGTTGCTTGCCTAGCTACGTTCCTCAATGTTCTGGCCCTCAGTTTGTGATTTCTTTACCTTTATGGACCAAAGCAAGAAATGTTATCCAAGCAATGACTGTCAGTCACCAGGTGTCTTAGGGAGGGAGGAGCCCGAGTGAGCCAAAGGCAAGAGGGTGTTGGTGCAACAAAAAGTGCAAAATAACCCAAGCTTGGACTCTTTCTGTTTCACATGGCTTTCAGGGCCTTTTGCAGTTCTGGTTGGCCTGATCCAGTACCTTCTGAAGTCTGTGGCAGCTCCTGCCTGGGCTCCAGCAGGAACTGGTGAGGTCCTTTGGTGCCTGCAGCAGCTGTAGGAAACCGCTACGGCTTTGGAGAGCGGCGAGGCCTCACTCTCTGGTTTTCATGAGATAGGATGTACTTGTTATGCCCACAGCATGAAAATAACCTCGTGTTGACTTTTCACTTTCTATTGTTGAGAAAAAAAGGTGTTATGTTCTTGTATTCTAGCCTGATGGGTCTCAGGCCTCCTCCAACAGTGATCCCTTTGGTGAGCCAACTGGTGATACTATAAGTCCACAGGTCGGTAGCTAGATAGCACAGGTTGGGGTAGGTATCTGTCCTTTTTTTCTCTACACCTTGAGGTGTTCACTTACTCTTCCACCAGTGCCTGCCATTGCTTTCATGGATGCATGGTTTATTTTTTCTTTTTTCCTTTTCATCTCTTCTGTTTTACCTCTCCATCCTCCGCAGTGTATTCCTCGTGCTTGGTGGTTTGCATGGCTTTTGCCATTCACTGAGTGTTGCAGCTTATGCAAATATGTGTGTTTCAGCTGCCTGCATGCTTTAAAGAAATGTAGACTTATTTTACTTTGTGTTCCAATTCTGAGGGCAAGTAGGGAAACTGAGCCATTATTAACGACATAATAGGCAGAGCATTTTTTTTTATCAAAGCCACCCTGGTCTTCAGTCAGATGTAACATATTAAATGGAATAAGACATCTTACCCATAGACATAACAATCATTAAATAAAATTATGTAATGATACATGAATGTCTCTACCCTAAATCAATGGGATAATCAGTAGAAGAAGCACATTTATTATCTGCATGTAAAAAATATTGAAATGGGTTTGTGTATTTTTTATCTCCAACTGCAAATTAAAAACATCTGAAAATTATCATCATTCATATTACCATTGGCATACTGATGTTTTAAAAATTATTCATCAATGTAAGTGATTTAAACCCAGACAGACGGGAAAGATGATCTGTTCATCTTTTGTGTTACAGAACACGTAGAAAATGTGGCTGCCTGTGAATGTTCTGTGATTTGTTTCAATACAGTAAATATATTTTGCCAAAAAAACAGTGAGGCTACAAAGTTTATGAGTGCTGAGTGTTGTTATTCCATCCAAATACTCTCTAGTGTTGCTGTTTGAAGAATATGTTTCATTATCTTCTCCCCGTCTGCCACTCCTGTTTGGTATTGCCCAAATACATGATCTGATACGGCTTCTGTGCTCCAGCACAGAGCTCCTGGAGCAAATCCAGAGCAGTGGGAGAACCCTTCCCATTTCTGTACAGAAATTCCTCTGGGTTTGCCAGTGACTTACCCATCCTCAGTTTAGTTTCAGCTCAAAATTAATAGTTTCATTAGGAGTCAGTTTACTTTGTGCATTAAATATGATTTTACAAAACCTTACAGTAACTTAGCTTTGATCCACTTGGGAATAATGAAGTTCTCTCTTAATAACATGTGGTGCTGTGAGAGGGCATCTCCCCCTTCTGTAGCTTCACCCATGCTCAGCTCCTGGGCTGCAGCAAGAGCAGCATTAAGCTTTGTGTCTCCTTGAGTCCAGGAGTGACAGTGTGAGGAGAAAGTCAAGCTGGGATGAGCTACTCCAGCAAGAACATTCATTATTTACTCCAGTGAGAGCTGCTGCTGCAGATGGATGGTGCCACTTGATAATTTGGCTGTGCTTTTGCCTGACCTTGGCCAGCACTGACATCCCCAGCTATCCCAGCTTCAGACCACTCCAAGAGTTCTTCCCTACATCATGAAAGAGAATTTGCCCTTTATCTGAGTCCCACACTCTGGAAACCCACATACATGTGTTTATTATGGTTTATCACAGGGTGGTTCTGCAATTCAGAGCTACCAGGACAGTATATTACCAGTGCTTACATATGGTTTTGCTGCATTTTTAGTTAATCCCTGTACAGCCTCGCATCAAATATGTATAATTCCCAGAAATATATGCTGGGAAATGTTAACTAATGTTCCTGATTATCGTATTACAGTAATTCCTGAGAGCTGTAGGCAGGAACAGGAAGCTGAACAAAAAAGCAAGCCTCTCTCCAGTGAAGTTCCACTAATATCATTGTGCCTGTGTGCAGAGCCATTCAGCAGCAGTCTGTAGGAAATCCACTTCCCAAGGCCAGCCCAGCTAATTCTGAAGCCTGGTGTCGTCAGAGCAACGGGAAGTCTAATCTCCATGGAAAATTATCAATTCAGGACTTACTGTGGAGTTGTGTATTGAGCTCTGCATTTGGAGAGAAACTTAATGGGGAGAAACATGTCGTGCAAAAGAATCACAGTCTGCATAAAAGCCACTTTTGTAGCTTAGATGGGAGATTACTTCGCTCTTTAGAACGTGGTTCTTACCCCAAGAACTGCACAGTAACAACTCAGCTGAATGGACCTCTCAGGAGAGCATTGTGTGCAGAAATGTCAAATCTGTCTGTTCCCAGATCTCTGAAATCAGCTCTGCCCATACCATATCTTTATTTATCTTGATGTATTCAGAATACCCACCTGCCTGGTTTTTTGTACTCAGATCTTTCAAGGTACCACATCAGTTTGGTATCTTGATTCCTTCTGATAGTCTAAATTATCATCTAGTTACTATCTTCTTTTCTGCTATTTTTCCTCTTTTCCTTTTGCAATCTTCCACTTCAGCTCTCAAAATCCTCATCCTTCCAGAAGCAGCTGTTTCTAGAAGTCACCCTTCCAGAAAAAGCTGTGAACTCTTAGTAGGTAAATGTGACATTTTATGGATATATTACATTTTTGTCCCTTTATGGTTAAAGATAAGAAGCAGAAAGGCCCAACTTCCACAGGTGAAATAAGATTAACTCTTTGCAGAGCTGTTTGTTGTATGTGGTTGTTTCCCCTTTGTTCATGCATGCTGTTGAGGACAGATAGTGATTTTGCAGAAGAGGTGAAGAGAATACAGAATGACTGCCACCTTCAGATTATTTATGTTTAATCCCCACTGCTGTCTTCAGATTATGTGGGGAGTAATTGTGGTGAAATGAGAGAGGGGGAAAGAACTGTTTCTTAGCTGTGAGCCTACGAAGTGTCTTAAACATTTCTTTTTGTTGGCATTTTACATTAAAGCAGGGAGTTTGAACAGAGGAACAAACACAGCTCTGTTGAGCTGCTGCCTAGCTCAAAACTTGCACTGGCAATCATTCATGAGAGATTCTCAAGAAACCTTCAAAACATTTGTGGCTAGAGCATATCTCCCTGAAAAAAAATTCTTCAGTTGTTCTGAGAAATGTGTGCAGACAATGAAGAGCCCTCAAAACGTGTCACACCCTTCACAATGCCATCAGCACTGTCAGGAGAGCAACAGTTCATTAGAATATTTGTCTATCAGCTTTTGGTGGTGCTTTGGTGGCCCACTGCCATCATCCATCTTGGAGCAAGTGCTGTGCTCGGTGATAAATGTTCCTAAAAATCTGAGTCAGCTCCGGGATGGGCTGCTGTAACTCTTTTATTTGGGCTGGTTTTAGGAAGTGGAGAGAAAAAGCAATTTATGGAGAAAGCCTTGTGTTACCTGGGAGCTTAGTGAGCCTCAGGAGGTAACATCAAGCTGATTGTGCATCCTCGTCTTACTTCTGCCCCTTTTCTGTTGCACCAGGACTCCAAATAGGTTCAAAATACTAAAGGCTGTATTTGCAGGACTCTTCCAGTCTTTCACCTGTCTCAGTCAGAACTGGATAAAGTCCAAAGAGAAATTCCTAATTACAGGTGACCTGTTCTTGCTGTAGGCTCTAAAGCCGTAATTTTCTAACTGAAGACTGAGCAGGGCTGGGAACCTGAGAGAAGTAGTGTTGTGTCTTTGGAAGGGGATCACAGGTTGGGACATCCTGCTTCACTCCAGAGAAATCTTAAAATTAACATTTCAGGTCTCCTGCCCAGTTGGTTGTTTCTATTTCCCAGAAATATGGAGGGTCATGAGCAGAGAAATTCAGGCTGCTCTGTGAGCAGGGGCATCCTGTTTGTCCTCATCTCTGCTGCTGCAGTCTCCTTCAAGCTGTCCATTTTCATGTGCCAGCTCATACAAGGGCCTCTCACCTCTTCAGTGTCACCAGCCCACCTGAAGTCACCTTGTACATTTCTTCTTTCTCTAAACAAGAGACAGTGTTCTTTGTAGCTTGTCTAGAACTGTGTTCTTGTTGATTTGCAACCCAACATTCAATTTAGGGACAAGCTCTCCTCACTTCCTCTGTGATGAGGTCATGCCTGTCTTCTGCACGACAACTGATTTTAAAAATCTACTTGTGAAAATTTAGCATCTTTGAGACTTCTGAACAATTTGCTTCAAATTGGCCATTAAGTTCGATTGTTATGAAGGAGAATTGACAGATATGTAGATGGGAGGATATGTGGATGACAGATCTGTAGATGGAAATAATTGTGTGGCTACTGTTTTGGGAGAGGGGCCCAGAAATAATCAGTGTTTCTTGGCTGCAGTTCATTTTTATATCAGGACTAAGATATGGAGCAGGTTCATCTTTCTGAGTAGTTGTCACTGCATTTTCATTTCATGGATGTACAGCATCCATCTTGCTACTAAAACAACAGAGATTTTTAGAATGCTAATAATTAAACTGGATATTTAAGACAAGGAGATATTCCTAGGTAGGTTTATGTTAAGAACAGAGGCACTCTCCAGGCATAATCCTGAACTAGAAGGTCGCTGTATTTATGCTGCTAATGGAGGCTGTAAGAAAAACAACCAAATATTAATGAGTAATAATAAGCAATAAATAAAACCTGGCTGTTAATGGAGCAGTAGGAATGAGCTGTCTTATCACCAAAGATATTTAATTTCAACCCTGCTTGCCAACTTTACTCTGTCCTATTTTGCCTACGGGTCAGCATGCAAAAAACCAGAGAAGGCGCTTTGCACTCCCACCCCCTTCACTTGCAACCCCAGCACAAGATGCTCATTTTGTGTGGCTCTCCAGCACACTTATTTCATGAAACTCTTTATCATTTGAGCCTGCCCTTTCTGATCAGTCAGCCAGGATAAAAGTGGCTGTAAAGGGTATGGAAATCTGTGAGGGCCTCACCTCCTCAATTGAGAGCATCTTCCCTGCAGCTCTGCACGGAGCAGGCGCCTTGCAGTGATCAAAGTGCTGCCAGGGTAAAAATAGTTTCTTCCTAACCCACAGTTATGTTTTCTGAGTGAGTTCACCCCTGCAAGCCCGAGTGGGTCCTGAGTCTTTCAGGAGATGCTCTCCAGTGATTAGTTCTGCTGGGGAGCAGGTGTTAATATCTTCAAATGGGATGCAAATTCACTTCTAGCATTTGCATAATGTTATTCTAAAGCGTTAGCACCCTTGTTGCCTCACACAGTAGTGGACTGCATCAGAAATGGTGTTTGCTGCTGTCTTGTCCCTCTTAAAATGGGAAGGATAAAGTGATTTGCAGCATGAAGTATTTCTGGAATATAGCAGCAAAAAAAAAGTGCTTCCAGTTCTTGTCTTGGTTTCTCCCTGTGGGTTGATGAAAGCACCTCAGAAGTGATTCTGGGCCAGTACAGCAAGGAGAACACTGTGAGATTTGAGAGGTTTATATGAATTAGAAGCTTTGTCTATTATTTTGTTTGTTCCTCTCTTTTTGTTCTGACAAAGACCAGTTCTTTTCTTTCCTTCCCTCTGCGTCTGTTCCTAATGCAGTGGTAGAAGGCAGAAAATGCTGGTGAGATGCTGTGAGAAGAGTTAATGCTCACCTGCCTTTTCATAACAAGCCCTGTGACTTTTGTGTGGATTATGTAAAAAAGGGGGCTTATTTCTGCTTTCAAGACCCTCCAAAATAGTGCCTGTCACTGTGAGAGGAGCTGTCCATGCAGTCAACAGCACTCAACTCTCCTTTTGCCTTTTTCCTGTCCCTTTCTGCTGTCTTTTGCCCTCTTGAGTATCAATATTTTACAGACACCATTTGCATTGTTGGGCTAAAAGCATGCTTGAATTGGCTCAAAATAATACTAGAAAACAAATCTCAGGCATTGACCAAAACCCTTTGACTGGGAAGACTGCACACAATTACTGCAATTAATTTCTCATTTAGGCATCTGAAGGGAGAAATCAACAGAAAGGAAGAAGCAAGAGCGCACTTTTCATGCAAAATGCTCTGGTCTGCTGGAAGAGAAATTATTCAAATCAGTGAGAAATGCAGGCCTTTGCCACATCAAGTGTTTGTACAGATAAATGTTGGGTATGAATCAAAGAAGTTTCTCACTGTAATGGCTGTCTCATGCTTGTTGGAAGTGCTGCTGCTGATGAGGAGCTTCTCCTCCTCCTCCTCCTCTTCCAAGGGCGTGAAGTCCAGTGGCACCTTAGGACACCTGTTACTTCAGCACTTCTGCATATCTGAAGGATATTTGAGGACAGCTCTAACAAGCAGACTTGACATTTTGAAAAGCTCTTTTTTCCCCTGGAGGCGTTTGAAAAACTGACGTCTTTTGTTCCAAAGGGATGTTCTCCCTCCCTCTCCTTTTCTTCTCCTCCTTCCTTTTCACTTCCCTTTGCAATGACCTTAGGTTCAGCAACAGCCTGAAGAATGGCCTGGTGTGTGTCAGGTTCACACATTAATTAGTACAGATTTTCTCTGAACTAGCTGTGATAGATCATTCTGCCAGCTTCAAGCCTGCACGTGAAAATTGGCATAGGTAGACTTAACTCACAGTGTGTGAAAAGCAGTTATTTACTCTCAGTCATCTCCTTTGATTACCTTCAGTTTTTCAAGGTCACAAAATATATTTGCTTCTTGCTGGGGATAATTTCAGCAGCATTTATTTAATCATTCCAGAGGGTTTTTCTCACTCACAGTGCTCATAGTGTACTCAGGGCTCCTCGTGGGCAGGGAGTGGGGAAGCAGGGTGTCTGCAAGCTCCAGAAATGCAGCAATTTTGGGGAATAAGAGACAACTTTCCTTGGCATGGAGGAAACAGGTTGTGTTTTGGATTTGTTGTGTGTTCCTTCACCCTAAGGCAGGACAGGGCACAGGGATGGAGCAGAGCTGGAGCACTGGCCAGGCACCCTGAGCACAGAGCACCCTGTGGATCCACACTGGGGCTGTTCTCCTCATCCCCAGCATCACTTTGACAAACAGTAATTAAAATCCTGTGCCATCCCCTGGCACAGGTCTATCTGTGCTGCGCAGTGCCCAGTGATTTGCCAACTTTCTGGGGTTTTTTTTTGCTCAAAATTCACCTCGTACCAATGCTGCTGTAACACAAGTTTATTCTACCTTGGTTAAATTCAACGTTGTGGCGTGGTATTTGAATATTTATCAAGCTGTGGAGAGTTAATGCAGTGTGGCATTAATTAGCCTTTCTGCCTGTCTTGTTCCTTTTTTAGATGTCATTCTTAGTTTAATAAATTAGTTTCTGGAAATGAAGTAGAGTGGATTTCAGGGTCCACAGATGATTTGCTACCCACCTTGGCCAAGATGAACACAGTGTTAAGAAAGCTGAAGGTGTGTCATCTGTGAAGCAACAGCTGAAGAACATGGCAGCTTTTCCCCCCTCCCACATCCAGGAAATTCCCAAGAAAGTATCTGTTAACCAGTTGACATGCTTTCCTCCCAGCTTTAATGATTGTACTAATGGTTCCACAGACTCCTAATCAAACTGCACAGGGCTCCTCGTTCTTCATGGGCCACTCATGTTGTTGCTTTAAATCCCATCACAGCTTCATTAGCTCAGCTTTCCGTGGCAGTTTCTGTTTGCAAGTGGTTTTCTCCTGAGTTGTGCAAAACCCACAGTTATGTTCTGCTGTTGTGCTGCTGGGGGAAAACTCAGCCTTGTACACGGGCTGCAATTCCAGCCTCTGAACTTCCAAACATCCAGCCCTATAAATTATCATGTAATTCCTTCATATGTCCGTGCCCAGCAGTGAGGGCCAGTGCGTGGCCAGTGCTGGAGGAGGAAATGGATAGAAAACACTCATTTTGTGAAATAATTCCCATTTTCTTCACCACTCAGCCGGGGTGCCATGATCGCTCAAGGCAGCACAGAAAGCAAACACTTCCTGTGGGTTTTGACTCACAAGGTATCGCTGCTCTCAAGCAGATGTTGTAAAAATGTTCTGAAAATGCTGTCTGGAGACATCTCTGCTCATTTTATTTTTGTTATCCCCAGGAAGCAGAGCCTCTCTACGCGCAGATTAACAGACCTAAGAAATAGCATTGTTACAGGCTTGTGGTGCTCCAAGACTCAAACGAAACCCAACAACCTGGCGGGCCTTTGGCTTTCATGCTTTTTTCCGATTGATTTTGTCTGACAAAGGAGAGAGTTTGCCCTCCTGGACTGGCTCTACGAGTGTTCCTGATGTGGTTTTTTTGGCAACCAATGGCAGATTCCTATGGCAGCACAAAACAAAAACTCTCCCTGCTTCTCATACCACGAGTGCAGCGCCGTCCCCACAAGTGGTGGGTATCCAGACTAGGAAATCCTACTCCTCGGTCTTCTTTTAAACATTTCTGTGTGCCACCTATAAATAACGAGCATCTGAAATTTATTGGGCGTTAGACATTCCTTTTTTTTGTTCTTTTCAGCAAAAAGCAGAGTCTGTATGTAGCAGTGCATTATCATTCAACAGCCTTTGGGGCACGAGTCGGCACTTTTTATGTCACGGTGACATGTTTTTCATCTTCATTTACATCAGGCTGATCCTGACCCTTTTTTTTTCCGTATGTAGACATATTTAAATAACAACAAAATACTGGTGGTGTCTTTTTTTTTTTTTTTTTTTTTTTTTTTTTTTTAAATGTTTTTTTTACTCTGTAGTTTTGTATGAGTGACAGATCTAACAGCAAAACGCCTCCTGTGGAAATGATTCCCAACTTGAAACCACAGAACAGAACTCGGTTGTTTATCCATCCTTGACTGAAAATGTTGCCAAATGGACCTTTAAGTTCTAGCACATCATGAGGAAGAAATGCTGCTTTCTGTTGGGATACTCATGTTGTGGGTAGAGAAAGGACATTGAGTCCCACTGAGGAAAGACAAGAGTCAGTATTTCCTAGGAAACTCTAAACAAAGTGCAGAAAAGGAATATTTTTATTTCTTCAATATCTTGCTGCTGTAATGCTATGCAGACAAGTGTTTTCTTCTCTGTGTGCCATTCTTGATGAAAAAAAAAATCATTTGCCAAATAATACTGGTATGCTTCTGGTTTAGGAGTTTGGATGAAGCGGACTTGACAAATGGGACAAGGACGGCATGGATTTTGGAATAACAAAACTGACTCTGTGATCAAAATTGTTCATCTTTATCACTTTTTGTACATCAGAAAAAAATCAAATGGGATTTTTATTTTATAACTTGAAAAAAAAATCTTACTGTTAAACTCTTTAAATGTTTAAGGGGAAATGGCTTTAAGGAGTTCGAATGAAAATTGCCATTCTTTTTGTAAATATAAATGTTATGAAAATTCTTTTACTAATGCCATTACACAGTAGGGAAGGTAGCAAGTTGCAGTGCTTGGGAGGTGTGGCAAACCCAGTTTGTGGTTCTCACATCACATATGTTTTTTCACATGCTTAACAATAATGGGCTGAAGCTCAAGTGCATTTGCCAAAAGCAGTCAGCTTGTCAGCAACTAGTGAAATTAATGGGAACACATGATTTTATGGTCCAGCATTATCACACGGACATAATTCCACTTACAACAGATCACTTTCCATTGACATTCCTTTGAACCTCTGCATAGAAGTCATCCAACTGTTTACACGCAGAACAAAAAGAATTTAAAACTTCCTTTTTTTACATTTATGAAGCAAAAAGTGCAGTGTTTGGGTTCATATGTTTAGCACATGATTTTCATAAAGAATCTATATATTTTTGCCCTACAGAGAATTGTTATACAGGTCAAATGTGTTTTCCTGATGTTCCTATGCAGTTACAGTATATTGAATTTAGTGGTTTAACACTAAAAAGAAAAAAAAAAGAAGAAAAAAAAGAAAAAAAAGGTAAAGGAAATCAAAGGATTAATCAGTTTTTAGGGTGATTGTGCAGATTTTGTTTTTAAATTGACACATTAGGATTTACATTTTTGTCATGATTAAAATAGGCCTGGAGTTATAAATGTTTTACTTTCTTTCATCTCTGTTATAAGCTAAAAATGGTTTAGAAGGCAGAATAACTGGGGTGGTGATTGTTGGTATCCAAATCTCACAACATGATCCATTCTTTTATTTTGAATTAGAGAAATTAGAGAAATGTGCGTTGCAGAATGTATGTGAATGAGAAATTAGCTGTGAATAGACCTAATGAACCTGCAGAGAGGAGAATTTTACCCCCATCCATGGTCATTTGATGCTTGTTCCTTAGTCATGTGCAAACAGCTTTGTAGCAAATCTTGTTTCCCCATTGGAAGATCAAGTTTTCTAACTAGAGGAGATAATTTAAAACTTGGTGGATCGAGTGTTTCAGGATTAAAAGCAGAGATAAAAGCGTTTCTGGAGGACACTTCTATCAGAGTATTTTCCTGATTTGCACAGTGGTGCTACTTTCTTCCTCAATGGCTTTTTTTTTGGGTTTTGTCCTGCACATGGAACCACAAACCCAGTTTTGGTTCATCACAGACATTGGAGGTTTAGTGTCATCAGTGCATTTCCAGTTATGGGGTGAAACACAGAGAAGAGCTTGATGTCTCAGAGGATCACATTTGTAGCAAGCAGATCACTCACGAATAGGTGCTGAGGGAACGAGGCTGGAATTCTGGTCTCTGGGCCACCACCACGGACCTTTGTCTTACTTTTGCTCATGAATAAAAACAGATTCTGGATTGTCTCGTCCTGTGATCGTCCTTGTCGTGGCTGGGATGCTGAGCTGAGAGGGCTGCAGGGCCTCTGCACTGTACCAGTATTGTAGATAACTCAAATATCCAGCTTGTGCAATTGTTTAATCCCTCATCCTTCACTGGCACTAAATTCGTCACTTTAAATTTACAAACCAGGGAACCCCACCAGCCATCCTGTTACCATCCCCCCCCATAGGTTCTTGATCTTTACCTGTCATGAAAAGATATTTTGATAGATCGTAGTCATCCAAGTGTCTGATGAAACCTTTCATCTCAATAACGTACTGGGCACCTTCTTTGCAAAAATGTTTACTCCGTGGTTTTCATTCATTTTTATTTCTGCATTCTGACACTTATTTTTTTAATAAAGATGAGAAAGATAAAATGACTGTTGCAGTACATTTCTAAACCTACTTTAACTTTACCTCAGATAACGACCATTTGTTAACATATACGGACACATTATTTTTAACTTTATGTGTAATGCATTCAGCAACAACAACAGAAACCAACCAATTTTTAGAGATTTTCCATTAATTTCTGTAACACACCATGTAATACTGTTATGAATAAAAACATTAAAAAAAGGTGTCATTTCAGTAAGTTTGTTTCATAGCTTGTGCTCCTCTGGGATAATTCTGCCAGACTTAAAAGTGTAGTGTTTGTGTCTGCCATGGCCTTTATTTTTTAACAGTGGAAATACCTGGGAAAAAAAAAATCCTCAATTTGGGGAAATAACTAATCTTTAACACCAAGTGTTGCTTATCTTGCAAATGTGTAACTTGCTGATTTTAATTGCTGCCTCCAGTTTTTTGGCCTCTTTTTGGGTGTTTTAGGATGAGCATCCCAAACCAGCAGGTATTTGTATCACCTCCTGCAAAATCCCACATTCCTGGGACAGCCCATGCTGTGTGATGCTCCCAAAGCTGGATTATCCTTGTGGCATGAAAAGCTGAAATTAATTTTGCTCACTTTTTTCATTCAAGTGGGATTTGAAATTAAAGATGTGCATTTAAACATGACAGTTTTGAAAGCAGAATCCCCCCCCCCCCACAAAAAATTTCCAGTAATGTGCACAGAACTGATAATAAGATAATAAAGGTCAGCTGAGAAGGAATTTTCCCATTCTCTGCCAAGAGAGTAATGCAGTAAAATTTAAGTGTAAGAAATACATGTTTTATGTACAGGGAAAGTGAGAGGTGTGGATGTGTGCACATATGTTTTATTTTTCTTCTACTTTTAGATGTCTCATGCCTTCCTTGAAATGCCCAGTAGGTCATGGTGAAACATTTCTTGCCTTTGTCAATGAACATTGCTGAAATACTTGGATCCCACATGAGAATAAAGGTTATTCTGCTGTGGTGAAAGCACTCCAGTGTTAATGGCATTTTGTTTTGTTTGGAGGTAACTGTACCCAGGTGTCCTTGGAAGGAAGAATGTGATCTCTGGTTTTCAACCAGCTACAAAAC
Source organism: Onychostruthus taczanowskii (assembly GCF_017590055.1). Classification (NCBI taxonomy): domain Eukaryota; kingdom Metazoa; phylum Chordata; class Aves; order Passeriformes; family Passeridae; genus Onychostruthus; species Onychostruthus taczanowskii. The sequence goes on from NW_024504786.1 coordinate 2,927,192, forward strand.
ACCAACTTAAATAAGCCACAGCTAAGAGTGGATTTAAATTAAAATGCATTACAATGAAGGCTAAATCTGGTCTTGTTGATCCTCTTCTGGTACCCTCATGGTGAGGTTGGTTGAGGAAAAATCAGAAAAATTGGTTCATGTTGTACAGCTATTGTGTAAACTCAGTTTAAAAATTCAGAATGAGCAGGTTTGAGGTGTAATCTGGCAATGGTGAGGAAGAGGAATCCCAAGGAGGGAGGGAAGGACCTGTTCTGTGTGTTCAGGAGGGATAAGAATGTATTCTTACTGTGCTGTGTTTATGTGCTAAATCACATTAATACTGCTGTAGAGTCTCTGTATTGTATAAGAGAGTGCCCAGCTCAGACATGCCCACTTCAATAAATGGTCCCAATTTAACCAGTGCTAATTAAGGCCACGGTCTCCTGCAGTAATGAGGATTTCATTAGCAAATTCTGGTTTGCAGAATCAGCCTGTGGTTTTACAGCAGTGAGAACGCTGACAGATCTCTCCTTTCCATGTCAGTGGCTTCTGGGAAAGGAGCTGCTTGTATAGACTGGGAATATGCAATTTTCACTCCCTCACACTGGATTAAAGGCAGTGTTTTCTCTGCTTTAATCTCTGCTCAGTGACAGTTGCTGCAACAGAGAAGGTAACCTCTTTCTGGCTGTTTTTGAGGTTGTGAAATACATTTTCATGCACTGTTTCCTTTTTAATTTCTTTGCTTTTTGAAGAGCTCCTTGTCCTGTCAGGTTCATATTTATTGCTTTTCTGGCAAATGCTGTTCTCAGTCGGAAGAATATCATGTCAAAGAAATGAAAGGGGATATCTGTTGGCAGTTTTCCACAGAGGTTTGAATCTGTTCTCTCCAATTCCCTCCCTGAGCCAACGTGGGATGCACACAGTGCTGAAGGAGCACAGTGGAAGTCCATCTGAGCCAGGCACAGCTCCTGGCTTCTCCTTTTGCTCCTGTCTGTGCCATCCTGGGACTCAGCCTCCTGCCCCTGGCTCTGGGTTGATGTTTCTGCTGCAAAAGCCATGATTTGTAAGAGTATTCCTCTCTTGTGCTGGGGTCTTCCATGAATTCTTCTCGCACTGATTTGCTTTTTAGGATCAGCCCCATTAAAAACCTTTATTATGTTGTTTTTAAATACCCCCAGGTAAGACTGGCATGGGGAGGAATAAAGGTATGGATTTTGTGTTTTTTTTTTCTTGCTCTCTGAAACTGAATTACACATTTCAGCTCATGACAGTGAGGAATATGGGGAGATATCCTGATAGGATTTCCTGAGTAGCTGTAACATGGCCTGTCTATTTCTGAAATTATCCTACTGGAGGCAGGAAATATCAGGTCTATTAGTGAAACAGCTCTCCAGCTATTAGTTTTTACAGCTTTAAATAATCTTATCTCAATGGATGTGTTTGCCCTGTGGCTCATCTATCACCCTAAAATGTTTTATCAGCACCTGAAAAAAATCTCAAATGAGAAGAATAGCCTCAGATGTTGCCCATTCAAGGGGCTTTTAGATACAGAGGTTTTTGGGTTTATTTAAAAAAAGGTCTTTTAAGATCTGATATTATTTGCTGGCTTTTCAACCCTGTTTCATAGCTCCTGTAGCACCACTTCTATAAATACTCCTTGCCAGCAAAGAAAGGAAATCACAATAGATTAAAGGAAAATCAGGTTAATAGGCAGCAATCTCTGCCCATTCAGCCTCAGACATTTGTGAAAATAAAGGATTAGGAAGAATTACTGCCAAGTACTAGCTGGGGAAAAAAATTTAAAAAATAAAACCCAAAAAAACCCTTTTGTGGCATCTTTGTCTTCCCTAACAGTTATTAGAGGCGTAAGAACAGCTCTAATGTCAGGTGTGGTCTGTATTTGAAATGAGCAGAAGTCACAGTGCTGTGAGATGTTGCATTTTTTGTAAATTTTGTACTGTTCATTTGACATACAGATGATTAATATCTTTTTTTTTTTTTCTTTAAAAAATGCTGTTTCTAGTTTGAAAACAAGTTTGTGTGTGTTGTCTTGTGGTCTGATAGAGGGGAGATGGAGACAAGGGATGGGACGTGGAGGGGTTTTCTATGTTTGTCTTACCCTCTTCACAGAGGGCTTTAGAGCTTTCAGAGTAAGTAAACCTGTGCCAGATTTGGCCTCAGTCACAATGAGATATTATTTTGAGTAGATCAAAAACCAGAAGAGGAGAATTATGTTCTGCAAGGCAAATTTTTTATGACCAGGGCCTTCCAGAGACCAGCCTCACACCAGAAAACAACAATGTTAGTAACAAAAATGGTGATGCAGTGGGGTTTGTTGTAAGAATCTGGAAGTATTCCTTGGTTGCAAATTTTACCATAATTTGCCACCTTTTGCTCTTCACAATTAAAACTGGTGGGAAACTTCCTTTTACCTTTGAATGAGTTTTTCCACAGAAGGAAATGCGTTCTGAGTTCTAAAGCAAGGAATAAAAGAGTTTTCTCAGAGGAGAAAAAGCGACTTTTTGAAAAGTGCACTGATAATTCTGTAAACAGCTGCTTGCTGGCTCCAGTCTGATTTTCCTTCCAGCTCTGATGGGTTTCAGTTTTTCTTTTAACAGGAAACCGCCATTTAAAGAACCGTCATGTTTGGTGAAAATGTATTATTTAGAGGGAGCAAAGGCTCCCAAACTTGGGCTGTGAACTCTGCAAAGGATGTGTTGCACTTGCAGGCTCCATTTTCATGGTGGGCATTTGATTTTCAAGTGTGAGAAGTCCTAATTCAGCAATGTAGAGGGTTGGTTTGGGACTTCAGCTCATCAGAAAGCCACAGTCACCTATGGAGAAGGAGCAGCAATGGAAAAGAAGACAACAATGGAAAAGAGGCAGCATTCCCCCTGATCCATGGACCCAAGGAAGCAGAAAATCACCTGTGCTTGCTGTCATAAATTTCGTGTGGTAGACCTACCTCTAATTAAATCAGGTTGTAAATTATGTGTAAAGCCTGATGGTGCTTTTCAGTTCTCTCTGAAAAATGTGTTGAGCTGTAGGAAGTTCTGTCTCCTGAGTCCCTGCTCCTGTTTTTAGTCACTTCTGTAATTCTCCACTCCTGTTTATTCACCAGTGAGATGTGTGTGGTGAGAGGCAGCAAAACAAAGACAAGCAGCAGAGAGAAGCTTGAAAATTCCACATGCTGGGATCACTGTCATGGTTTGAAGTTCTGTCTAGAGGGTGCTCTGTGTTTATAATCTTGGTTTATCTTTTACTGATGTTGAAATATTGGATGTGTGTTGTATTTCCCAGCCAGCAAAGGTCCTGTGGTGGAGAGGTCTTTCTGTAAGTGGGGGGGTTTTTTTGTTGTTTTCTTTTTTGTCATGGACAAATGATTAACAACTGAATCAATTGTGCCAGAGGTTGAGCAAGCTGTATCACACAGGCACATCTTGGGTTCAGGCTGGGGCAAAGTCATTTGGAAGAAAAAAAATCAGACAAAAAAGGCAAATGGAAAGCTTAGCACAGCCTGAATCATCTCCCCTAACAGTTTGTCCTCAATGTCTAGAGGGCAGTTTATCACCATGCTCAGTAGCTCTGGGTTAAAAAAGGATTGCCTGAAATACAATCTTTTATTTGGAGCAGATTCCTACAAGGATTCAGTTAATGTGCCTCTCTGTGTTAAATTGTTATCATCAGGCTGCCAAACCAGAAAGATGTCTCAGCCAGTTGCTTATTTTGCAGGGATGTGGCTCCACAGGCAGAATAATTTCATTTGTAAGGTAACTGTGACACGTTAAGGCATAGCACTTGGCCAGGTAATGGCACTGAGGTTGTTGGGTTTGTTTGTTATTAGTGACTATGAATAATTGTATGTATGGCACCTATCATTGCCATAATGAGCAAATTAAAATGTATTTACTCTTTGTATCGCCAGAGCACTCAGAGATGTGTCCCAGGGTGAGAGACTGTGCTGCTAAAAGCCAGAGTTGCACAAGTCAGGCTCTGTCTTCTGAAAGACCTTGTCCAGCAAGGAGAAGGATGGGGAAACACTGGGAAACACAACATTTTGTGCAGGGAAACACAGATTCAGAGAACTTTACTCTCTCTAAGATGCTTGCTGCAGGCTAAGGCTAATAGGAAAATAAAAGGAAAGACTCTCGTGTCTCAGGAATCAAAAAGCTGTCCCTGGAGGGAGAAGCAGCAGAATGTGACAGCTCAACAGGCGACCAAAGAAAAACTCTTCCAGGTGCTTCCTGATCTGCCTTTGAAAGCCCAGCTGAACGGACTGATGGCCACCAGCCCATGGTAAGTTCTGAGCCCAGTCAGGACCATTTAAGAGAGAGAATGACTCCGTGTAGCAGCAAGAAAACATCAAGACATTACATTTGATACCTGACAGGTCCTGCTTTGGGGATGTGGAGCAGAGAATCTCTGTGGCATGGCCCAGCCAGGGCTGGGGCTCTTGGCCTCCCCAGCAGCAGGACAGACAGGGAAGGGCACTCTGAGGGAAAAGGCTTTCCCTGAGGCATGGGAATGAGTGCTTGTGCCTCGTGTCTGACCTTCCTCTGGAAGACAGACATGAAAAGCAGCAATAAATAAATGATTCTGCACTCTCTTCCTAGAAAGCAGACTTGAGTTTACTTATCACTTCCTTCTTGCCAAGACTCAAATATGTTTCGTTTGTTGAAATATTCATTTTCCCAGTCCCTTGAAAGGAGCATTACAAAGGAAGGTGCAAATTGTTCCTAGGCAGAGCTTTGCTCGCCTGGGGAAGGCGTGTGCTAACCACCGCAGCGTTTACCTTGTGAGCCTGCCAGGTGCTGGGTCATCTGCTGTTTACAGGGTGGCCAGAGCAGCTCTGCAGTTCCTGGTTTTGTGCTTGAGCCCTGTTCAAGCCCCCACAGCAGACGGGCTGGGGGTGTTGGTGGTGTGGGACCGCCAGCAGCGCCTCGGAGCGATGAGCGTCCAACTGCTGCTGCTCTGCGCTGTGCTGGGCGCCCACGCTGCTCGTGGCTTTGGGTGAGTGCAAGTTTCTGCAGCCACATGCAGGAGATGACAGGAGAAACCATCAGCATCAGCACAGGCTTTGGTGCTGTAGGGGCTGTAATTGCTGTCGTGAGTGATTTCTGCGTCTACAATGAATGGCAAAAGGCATCGTTTGGAAGCGAGCGTAGGGCAGCAGCGTTTCCGCCTTCAGAGGAGCAATCCTGGTGATAAATTGGAGCTGACAAATTGCCACGCTCGTGTTGTAACGTGGAATTGGTTGAACATGCAGCCCTCTTCCATGCTGGCTGCCCCACAGAGGGCTGGGCACACAGGGGGTTGTTTCCTTGAGAATGTGGCTGAGAGCTGTTCCTTTTTCTGCTGGTGTAATGGATTTTGCTGTTTCAGAGAACTACATCTTGTAATCTTTCCAATCTAACTATATTTTCGCACTGTTCTCTGAACTTTGAGCTTTGATTTCATGCCTCAGCAAGCTGATGAGGTTTTGTAATTCCTTTATTCCGTTGATTTTTAATATGCTATAATGGGAACCCCATGCCAGGCACTAAATCATACTTAAAGCTTCAGCTGATGCTGTTCCTTGTCGGGGTGGAAGAATTGGGAACATTGCTGTGCTAGTTTCCTTATCAAACTGGGTATGAAAAGAAAATAATTGTCAACATTTTACTAAAGCTCCCCACTTGAAAGAGGTGCAACAAGGGAGCATTTGTCTGGGACAAGGATTTAATCAGAAATCCTGAATCCACCAAAAGAGGAGGCAGCATTTTAACTGTGGCATTGTGGAAACCTTGGAGACAGCTGTCACATGAGGGAGTGAGAGTGGCTGGGCTGAGCAGTAAAGGCTCACACTTGGGGTTCAGGTTTGTTACTGGGTTGGAGGGGATTAATGGGATAATGATTCATGAACTGAAAGTAGACTCTAAAACCAGTGCCTTTGGCCAGCTTGGGGGAAGATAGGCTGCTGGGCAAAGAGAGACACTTAAGCCTGGTTTTAAGAACTGATGGGTGCATGCCAGGCCTTTTCTTGGGACTGATGTTCATCATGGAGGTGTCTGACCTTGGAGCCACGGAGCAAGGGCAGCAGCTGGTGGTGAAGGTTTTACTGCTTGCACAGCTTGAGGTGAAGCCCAGATTGGTGGAGCATGGGTTTAGTTTCCCATGTTGGCACTGGAGAGTGGACCAGGTTTTTACAGAATCAGGGCCAGTGGAGTGAATGCCATCAGGATGAGGACTGAAATACAGAGGTTACATACAAAGCGTGATGAGTGTTAGTTCTCCTTGGTGTGAGGTTTCACGCAGGCATAGGCTGAGTGGGCAGGTCCTCAGAGCTCACAGCTCCACAGCCTGAAGCTTTTGTGTTGTTGGACACAGTGGCCAGGAGTCCCCAAGCCCCAGTGGCAGCGTGGCCAGGGGCAGGCGCGCCCACTCCGTGAGTGCCCCACCACAGCCCCGCGACTGCATCCTCTCCTCCTGGTCCTCCTGGAGCAAGTGTGACCCCTGCCAGAAGAAAAGGGTGAGTGTCTGTGCTCTGGGGACCGCTGAGAAACCAGGAGGTTTCTCCCTCGAGCCATGTCCTTTTTGTCTGTGGGGTTGGGCAAAGCGACGGGCGCTGCTGAGGAAAGCCCTGTACAGGTGAGACCGTGGGTTTTGCTTTCAGGTGGCTTTTAGCTCTTCAGCTCACCACCCCCAGTAATTCCAGTGCTTTTCAGGGTGCCTCACTGAGAAGGTGTAAGGCCAGGCTTTGCAGGGACTTTCCAACACAGTCCTGTCCTTCCAGCATCACTGCGAGGCACCTTCCCCACTAATGGTCCCCTCTGGGACCTGGAGACACTCGGTGCCTCTCAGGATTAAGATGCTTTTTCTTGTCTGCCAGCCAGCATTTTCCACCCGAGAAGCCCCATCAAATGAAAGTAATGATCCCAACAGCGTGAAGAGCAAAATCCCCATTGCTAGAGAGACCTCTGCTAACAAGTTGGAGAAGCTGTTCCCAGGCTTAAGCAGAAATAACCAGTGATGAGATCTGGGGGAGAGTGAAGCTTCGTAGCAAAGAGTTAATCTCAGAAGCTGGGGAAAAAAGGAGGGCTAACATATTGGATGGAGTAATTGACTGCTTCACAGCAGTGTTGTGGGCGGAAAAAAATCCCTAATGATACAGAGGGGCAAGTAAATACACTGACAGAAAATAACAAGGGATGTCGTTACCAGCACTAATTGAAAGAGAGGAGATGGAACTGGATCCTTCCTTACTCTCGCAAAGTCCCGCACTGCACTGTCAGGCTCATTTAAACAAACTGTCAAAGAAAAGCAAACTTTCCTTCATCCCTCCCAATCCTCAACCCTTTCTCAGTAAAATTAAAACTGTCGCAGATCAGAAACCTTTGAAACGAGGCAAATTACCAACTTCACACTTCTGTGCTGACACTTTTCTCTTTTAATATGACAGAGCGCGCTTAGATCAGTTCCGGCGACACAAAGTTTGTTTTTCAGCCAGAGAAGCGTAAAATTCACCATTTCTGTGCACTTGAGTCAATATTTTTTATTTCATCACAGTACAGATTTGCCCGCCTGGAACAGCCCTCTCAGTTCGGTGGAGATCCCTGTGATGGCTCTGACAGGGAAGCTGAGGAGTGTGTCACAGACAGTCCTTGCAGGAGCAGAGCTCGCTGTGATGGCTTTGTGTGTGCAGTCACAGGTAAGGATTTGGGGACTGGTGCTGCTCAGGTAGTCAGGTGTCACTTTTGGTGCCACTGTGCTGAACTTTGTGCTTCTGCAGGAGTTTGCTGGGCCAGAGGGATGCTAGGAACTGACCTGGCTCCTTCCGTGCTTGTGTTTGTGTCAGTGAGTCTGTTAGCCACCTTTAGAACCTCCAAAGAGGAAATTATAACCTGGTTATATCAGCAAAATCTGCAGCACAAGGGACAGCAACAGGGGCTCAGCACCTGAGATGGGGCAAAGGAAAAGCCTCTGCTCTGCACCTTCCAATGTTTTCATGAGACTGAAAACACTCAGCAATTGTGGACATGGGGAGAGAGAAAGAAAATAATACAAGACCTGCTGAAACAGCGTGTTTGTTCTCTCAAAAAAACCAAAAACTTTCTATACTTTTCTTACTCTTTTAATTATTGTGGGTTTTTCCTAAGATGAGCAAGGTTATGAAGCTTTTGAGTGAAACTGAGCAGATGAACTTTGGGGATACATGCAGATAGAGAAGAAATTTTCTTTCCAGCTAGATTTGAATCATTCATTCCAGGAATTTTCTGTTTTGCTCCTAGACTCCATGTCAGGGAGTGTGATCACAGGTTGTTTTGTGGGTGACTTTGCCCTTCCATCCTAGGGAGATGCATTGCTCGGAGGCTGCTCTGCAATGGGGATGACGACTGTGGGGACCAGTCAGATGAGAAAAACTGCAAAAAAGTGTTCAGGAAATGTGACCAGAAGATGGAAGAGTACTGGGGAATAGAGAACCTGGCAAAAGGGTAAGGCTGTGACTTTGGTGAGACGCTCTCTTACTTAAGGCTGAGCATGATCTAATGTGACTTCAGACAAACACTGAACAGAGAAAAGCTGGAGCAGCTGCTGTATCCAGGAGTGAGCTGGGATCCAGGAATCTGATCCAATTGTCCCCCAATCCTGGGGGACATTGACCTGTTGGAGCAAGTCCAGAGCTCACTAAGTTTGTCAGAGAGATGGAGCAGTTCTGCTAAGAGGAAAGGCTGAGGGAATTGGGGTTCTTCAGCCTGGAGCACAGAATGCAAGTCCAGAGGTCACCAAGTTTGTCAGGGATGGAGCAGTTCTGCTGAGAGGAAAGGCTGAGGGAATTGGGGTTGTTCAGCCTGGAGCACAGAAGGCTCTGGGGTGACCTCATTGCAGCCTTTCACCTGAAGGAGTGAACAAGAAAAGATGGAGAGAGGTGATTTACAAGGGCCTGGAGGGACAGAACAAGGGGGGAAGACTTCCCATTGCCAGAGGACAGGGTTAGATTAGGTATTGGGAATAAATTCTCTCCTGTGAGGGAGGTGATGCCCTGGCACAGGTTCCCAGAGCAGCTGGGGCTACGCCTGGATCCCTGGAAGTGTCCAAGGCCAGGCTGGACAGGGCTTGGAGCAGCCTGGGATGGTGTAAGGTGTCCCTGCCATGGCAGGGGGTGGGACTAAATGACCTTTAAAGGTCCCTCCTATCCCAAATCATTAATCTTGGGTTTGTATTCTTACACCCTGTATTGGTTTGGTGGGGAGGAGGAAGGTGTTCAAATTCTTTTGATTTCTTCCATGACATTGAGAGGTGGTGGAAGTTTTGTGCTTTGTATGAGTGGGGTAGGGTAAACCTGCACACTAGCAGCTCTGTGGGGATTAAAATCTAAGTCTGAATTGATTCTGCTTTTGCAGGCTAAGATTGTGACAACTTTCTGTAAGATCAGACTGTGTGAAAAGAGGGGTTTTTTTCTTACTCTGCAGGGAAAAAATTGCTTTTTACATTAAAAAAAAAAGAAAAAGGAAAATCATATTGCAAGGAAAAAATACAATTTTCTCATTATTCTCTGGAGATATGGCTTCTGCACATGTCATTGCTAATGCTTTGTACTTCTGAGTTTAATCAAAATTAAAAATAATGTTGGACAATTACAGGAACATGCTTCTCATCTCTTTGAAGCTACAATTGCTCAGTAATTTGCTTTTAGTGGACTTTCCTTTTTTCCAGATTGTTCTAAAATTAGAGATAATTTTTTTACAGTTTCAGTGTCATTATCATGCCAGCCTCTCTCCCCAAAATCAGGAGAGACAGATCCAACAGAGGCCTGGAGCACTGAGAGCTTTTTGTGGGGTTTTTAAATTGACGTTTCACCCCACCAGCAGCAATGGAAAAAGCCAGTGATGTGGTTTAATCTCCTCATCTCACAAATTGCAGTGCTGCATCCTTTCTTAGAGCAGAGAGGTTAAGGTTTCTGTCCATCATCCACTGAAATCCAAGGAAAACTCCCTGTGCTTTCAAGGATTACTTGAGCTGTTGCTTGAGTACCTCTTTTCTTGTTCCCCAACAATTTTTACTGTGATCTACTGACCTCTGGTTGCCCCTGGGCCAACCTGGCAAGGATTTTGGCTGATAAACCAGAATGAAGAAGGAATTAAAGATCAGTCTGGATTGATGGCATGGATTGGCAAACCTGCCTTTGAAGGTTCTGATGGGTGCTGTGGATATTTGGGGGTGCTCAGGGTTTGTCTGATCTAGTTTGTTCTGCTCTTCCTGGAGAGTTCCAGTAAAAGCCACAGGGTTTTTTTTCTGCCAGTGCTGGTGGCAGTAACACTGGTGTCATTCACAGCTGGGGGATGAAAATTGCCATCTGTATTCATCAAGTGTCAAAATTCCACTCTGTCTTTTGCCTTCTCATTAGTCAGGTCCTTCTGCAGCACCTGGGTTGGTTGGACAGTGAAAGAGGCCAAGCTTTCTTTTGGGATTTCAGAATAAAGAAGTGTGAAACAAAGAGCCTGTGGCCAAATAAAACAATATCATCTTTTACTTTTCTCAGCCAAGACACTCAGTGTTTAGCTCTGAATTGATGGTACCATAAAATATTACTGTTCTGCTTCACCTCCAGGTTGAATATCTTCACAAACAGCTTGGAGGGGTTGGTCCTTGATCACAGATACTATGCTGGGGGATGTTCTCCCCATTACATCACAGACACCAGGTTCAGGAAGCCCTACAACGTGGAAAGCTACACACCAGAGGTGCGTGCCAGATGTGCCTGCAAAGAAACTCACACGCACATATTCCACTGGATTTACTGCCCAAAGCTTCATTGCTGGGTCATTTTGTAAAAAAAAATCACAAAATTCTTGACACCCAGTAGGATCAAGCTGATGTTTACCCTATCCTAGAACATCCTCATTCCCCACACACTCCTCAATGTTGAACACACCACAGGCTTTGTGTGAAAACTTGTTCCTGTCATGCATCAAAGCTATATTTCAAAAATCATTTATTTGACCTTAGTGCTTCTGATGGCATGATGTTTTTGAGTGCTGCCCACTAGGAAAGCTTTTCTTTTTAGAATTTGTACTTTAATTGATGCCTGTGTTTAAGATTTCACCTTCTTTGTATAAGATTGACATATTAAGTGAAAGCCTGAGGACCTTGCAGTATGGAGGAGATAGGAGCTTTCCTGCTGCTGTAAATCAAGTATTCTTGAAGTACCTGTGTTAATAATAATAGTGCTTTGCAATTATACAAGGCTTTTCATCTTCAAAGTGCAAGCATTAATTCACAAGTATATTTGTGTCTGCATTCCTTCCCCACGCTTCAGGTGTACAATCACTGTGCAGGAAATGAGACGTGTTGTTTTTCCTTTCTGTTTAGACCAAAGGCAAATATGAATTTACAATGACTGAATATGACTCCTACTCAAATTATGAAAGCAGTGTCCTGAAGGCAAAAGCTACGCAGTCAAGCTTCAGCGTGGGGATAAAAATACCAAAAGTGTTTGAACTTGGTTACAATTCAAATGACATGAGGTTCAGGAAGTTCATGCAGAGGATTAAAAGATTTTCTTCAAGTGTAAGCACTGCTCCACTTAATTCCCTGTAAGTGTGTGTGTGTGTGTGTGTGTGTGTGTGTGTTGGTTGGAGGCTCCTCCTCAGGTCAGCAGCCAGGACTGGGATAAATCAAATCCTTTCCCCAACTGGATTCTGCCATTTGTTCAAGTCTTTGCTACCCCCACAATGCCTTCCTTTGTGTTTGCAGCATCCAGGAGCTTTTCCATTCAGCTCTCAGCCAGGATCTGGGCTACTTGGCCTTTGAAATCAGTCACAACTTCTTGAGAGGACTCAGTGATGCTTGAGGGTCCCTTCCAGCTGTGGATTTTCTCTGATTCTCAGTGTGGTCTGTCCACTGCCCTGCTGGGCATCCACCTTTGAATGCTTGTGGTGAAAAATTGAAACTGAAAAGCCTGTTCAACTTGAATCTGTAGCTCCTACGACTGCCATAATTTTCTTTTTTTTTTTTTCATCTGTTATTGCCATAAACAAAGGTAGCTCATATCAGTGGTGTAATACTGTCCCAATCTGTCTCCTACTCCTACGACTGCCATAATTTTTTTTTCATCTGTTATTGCCATAAACAAAGGTAGCTTATATTAGTGGTGTAATACTGTCACCAATCTCTCTCCTTTCAGTATAAAGTGTACTCAGGAATGGCAAAGTCATATCAGTGGTGTAATACTGTCCCAATCTGTCTCCTTTCAGTATAAAGTGTACTCAGGAATGGCAAAGTATTCCTTGCATTTGCTTCCTGCAAAGTGGAATTTCTCACAACAAGATCAAAGGTTGATGAGAAGCATTTGCAACAGATATCCATAAAGAAACCAAATATTAAGTCCTGAATTTATTACTTGAGCTGCAGTGTTCTGTACTGATCCCTGCCTGATGTGCTTGCCCTGCTGGCCCAGACAACTGAACACAAGAGGATCAGAGGTTGATGAGAAGTATTTGCAACAGATATCCATAAAGAAATATTAAGTCCTGAATTTATTTTTTGAGCTGCAGTGTTCTATACTGATCCCTGCCTGATGTGCTTGCCCTGCTGGCCCAGACAACTGAACACTAAATCCTTTGAACACAATGGAAGACATTTTCTGTTCCAAACTTCGATACCAGAAAGGGGAGAGAAAAAAATTATCCATGTTTACATATCTACACAGAGCCATATAAATGTGTGTGTGTGTGTGTGTGTGTGAGAGAGAGAGAGAGAAATAAAAAGTGTTTATGTTTTCTTCTTTCCTTTCCATTTTGATAAGGGCATAGTCTGTGAAATATGAATCTGGCTTAGCCAAAGTGACCATTTCCCATACAAATCCTGATTTCAGATGTCAGAATTGTTCAGGAGGGAGCTTGTGAGAGATGAAGTTTCCTTAGGGATAAAGCAGTCCTGCAGGATGCTGAGGTGTCCTTGCATTCTGGATGTGCCACAGCAGAACCTGGACCCTGCCTTTTCCTGTGTCCCAATCATGGCCTGACTCTCAGGAACTTTTACTACTGAAGGTTTTGCTTTTGCAAAAAATTGGAGGTTTTTTAGGAGATGAAAAATAGTTAGGAGATTTCCAGTTATAAGATTTCCTGCTGGAAACTGTGAAATCAATAAATCCCCCCCAGCGCTGGTGGTTTAACTGCAAACAACAAATTCCCATTGCCATGAGAATGACATCCCTCCCTCCTCCTGGCTTCTCCCGCCTTTCCTGCAGTCCAGCAAGTTCCTCCACGCCCGTTCTGAGCTGGCTGTTGGTTTTTACAAGCTGAAGCCCCGGGCCCTGATGCTGCACCACGAGTTCCTGCGGCGGCTGCGGCGGCTCCCCGCGGAGTACAGCTACGGGGAGTACCGCGAGCTCCTCAGGGATTTTGGGACACACTTCATCCAGGAGGCCACCGTTGGAGGCATCTACGAGTACACCTTGGTCATGAACAGCGACGAGCTCCGCAAGGCGGGTACGTGCAGGTGATTTGGGGAAGGAGCTTTGGGTCAGGTTTTGGGTGGGAAAACCTCTGTGAGGCACACATGGATGGCTCAGGTCTGAGAGGGAGATGATGGGAGAAGGGGTCAACAGCACCTCAGAGAAATCCTGCAGGAAATGTGGGAGTAGAGGTGCGCCTTGGCAGTGAATAAAGAGGTTTTCAGAGCGTGCTCAGCGTCATGAGCTGGATTTACTTCACAAAGCCCCGTGGCAAGCATTTTAGACAACACGTTTTAGAGGCTGACAAGATGTTGAGATGAATGAGAATCGTGGATCGTAACACTTCTGTTAGCTTTGAAAAGCTTCACCCAAGTTCTTTTTCTACTGCCTTTCAAATGGCAGTCTCGGAACACCTTTAGCCTCGAGAGCTTTTCCAGCATGTAGGAAACAGTAAATAATTTGCTGGGTGACTCTTGTGCCTGACATTGCTCCTGCTCTTTGGCTCTGGCTCCCTTTGTTGTGAGAAATGATGATTGTTGTGTAGGACAGAGCGAGCAGTGTGACATTAATCAATAGCTGCACTCTCAATTATTTATTCATTGGCAGGGGAGTGAGGAACTGCTCTGCTGTCTGTTTGCAGAGGCATTTACTGGGCTCTGCTTTGTGTAATACTCTGCTTGTTTGTTCTTCTGCTGTGTGGGAAGTTCCTTACCCTGGAGTCAGAGAGAGGGACAGAATTTAGATTCACATTTCAGGTATTCAAATTCTAACAGAGTTTCCCAATTTCTCAGCTGTTGCTGTGGGCCCATCACAAGCCATGTTTGTTTGAACTAAAGTGTATTATTGTTTGCATCAAAATGCTCAGTGTCTGCTGACCCAGATCAGGATCCTGCAGCAAGAACAACATTTTCACACAAGTGTTGAACTGGGCTGTAAGTTCTCAGCAGGGTTTTGTAGGTCCAGTCTGAGAATTCAGGTTTTCCCCTTCAAATCCCTCATTATATTTGCACTGTCTGTGCTGAAACTGAAATTTTCTTTTGCAGATCTGGTGTTCCACCCTGTGTGACATGGTTGGTACTTGTTCTGCTCTCACACAGAATCCAGTCTGCCACATCTTAGAATCAGGGAATCCTTCAGGCTGGAAAAGCTCTCTGAGATCAGGGAGTCCAACTGTTCCCCCAGCACTGCCAAGGCCACCACCAAACCATGTCCCCAAGTGCCACATCCACATGTCCCATGAATCCCTCTGGGGTTGGTGACTCCACCTTGCCCTGGGGAACCTCTTCCAGGGTTTGATAACCCTTCTGGTGAATAAATGTTTCCTGATATCCAGTCTAAATTTCCATGTAGCACTTAAGGCTCTTCTGGCAGCAGAGGATTGGAGATGTGAGCTGGTAAATGGAGGAAAAGCTATTTCATCTATTCCTCTTAAAGGAATTCTGGGGATGGGGTGGGGTGGTGGGTGGTCTGTGCTTAGACATCCTCTGTGTTCCCACCCACTGCAGCTCTGCTTAACCCAGTGCAACTGGGTGGGTGACTAAAATCCTCCTCTTCCAGCATTTACCTCTCATTTCCACTTGGCTTCTGAGTTCTGTAAAATGTAGGGATTTCATTTCATATAGCTCTGTTAAGTATCAAAAAAAAAAACCAAAAAAAAACCACCAAAAAATAACCTTCTTCGTCACGACTTTCTTTTCTTTTCCTAAAGCAAAAATACTTATCAACTCTCATTTTCTGTGTACGTGGACATAAACCATGAAACAGTTCTATTAAAACCTTAAAATTTTTGTGTATTTAAGGTTATTCTCTGAGTGATGTCCAGAAATGTGCACAGAAGGGCTTTAACATTGCTGTGAATCTTGTTAAATTCTCTGTGGGGCTTGGAGTAGATTCAGCTGGCTGTAAAGCCCTTTTGAAAGAGATTGGAGGTAAGCATGAAACACTTCTGCCATTTAATTTCTTTGTCATGGTGAAAGGAAGGTTTTGTCATCCTGCCTGCCTGAAATATTTCCCCACTCCCTCACAGCCACTTTTGAGTCTGGGGGCTAGCCCCAGCCAGGCTTAACAGAGGGGGAAATACCTCAGAGCTTGGGGGGTTTTTCCAGGATTTTCTGTGTAGAGAGTAAATATCTGCTCAGCATCCCAAGGAGATGATCAGCCATCACCCCCTCTGTGTTAAATATCAACCTCCACCTCTCAACAGGGACACCCAGCATCCTGATGGGGAAAACAGGGAGGTGATGCTGTTGTGGGAGCCTCTGGGGAGCTCCCGTGTGCACGGGAGGAAGGTGCACCTAGAAATCCATGGGGGAGAACAGGGAATATTCCTGGTGGTGAGGAGCATGGGGCTGTGGAGGGACCAGTGAGCTTAAAACCAGAATTTAGGGGAGGGATGCAGGGTGCAGGATAGGGAATTCCTGCAGGGGAGCAGGAGGGACACGGGACACACTTTGCAGGAAACCAGGTGAGCAGCACTTGTGGCCTTTTTCCTTTGCCCTCTGGGTGGGCTGGGTCCTGCATGGGGGGTTTTGGTGTCAGCTGGTAAGTGCAGCCCAGTGGGCAGAGCTGGGCACTTTCCTGAGTGCATTTCTGCAGACAGCACTGCCAGGAAGCAGTTTGTGGAGGATTTCCTGGTGCTGGTCCGTGGAGGAGCGAGTGAAGACGTCACCACACTGGCCCACAAGGACCTGCCCACAGCTCAGCTCATGCAGCAGTGGGGAGATGCTGTGCAGTACAACCCTGAGATCATAAAGCTGAAGGTACTGCACCCTCCACTTCCTCCAGCTCCTTCGAGAACTCTGTGTTTAAATAAACAGGATTTAGAGGACAAAAAACCAAGCAAAACAAAACAGGAATAACAGACCTTATTGTGCAGCTCCTCTAAGTGAGTATTCAGAAATGCAAAGGTGGGATGCTTTAAAGGGACTGTGGTTGGAAAGACACAAAGTAAACTGCTTTAACCCTTTAACTTGGCTGTGCAGATGTCATTTCTTGCTGCTTGCCAGGCAATTCAGATGGTAACTTACAAAAAATTGCATCTGGCAGCATGTATTTTATAAAGACTTCTATTTTCCTTGATGTTTATCAATTTCTGTGAGCACCAGTGACCATTCTTTCAGGTGGTTCATTGTGCATGTTTGTGTAGCTTAGCTGAACCTTAAAAACAGGAGTTAGGCTTCGAAGAGTCAAGGATTTTTGATCCCTGGAGAGTTTAAGGAATGCAAAAAAGCAAGCAGAAGTGTGCAGCAGTTCTGCCTCATCATCTTTAATGTCAAAATGAGTGAATAGTACAAAGGTGCAGAAGATCCTTTTAAACAGGGGTTTGGACTGGTAGAGGTGGAAGTTGATTTATAGTTATTTTTAATTGTAAAATTTCATTTTAGACAAAAATCTTTACATTTGTAAAAGGGGGTTGTTTCTCAAGAAAGAGGTAGGTTCTAAAAAAGTGAAGCAAGCAAAAATGAGTAATTTGGAAATACAGCCAGTGCCCATCTGGCACTTGCTGCAGACCCTGCTGTGCTGTGGATTGAACCTCCAGAAATTCACTGGGAGGTCTCAAGACAGGAGACAAGAGAAATGCAGCCCTCTGCACCAAATCCCCCACACAGAAAAACCTCCCATGAGGAACTGAGGTGTTCTTTGTCTTGCCTGGCATCACTGACCAGGCTGCCCAGTGAAAAACCTCAGGCGGATGTAATTTGGATTTGGTATCTTCATTTCCATACCAATATCCCTGTGGGGCTGGAAGATCAAAAGTACCAGTGGAGTGTGACTAAATGTCAGCCCAAGAATGCTTAGTTAGGGAAAACTAAAGCAAATCAGTTCATAAATCATCTGCTGGAGGGACTTGGCAGGTCACTCTTAGTGTATTTCCTCATTTGTATGGTCTGAATTCCAAAAAGCAAAGTATGGATCACAGATAATTGATGAAGAGTGGATGTACAGCAGCAGGAAATGAGGATTTTTTTTTTTTTTTTATTATTGGAACATTCTTTAGGTGTTGTAGTTTGAGCCTGTGTTGGCAGGAGGGTGATCTTTGATGCTTCCTGTGTGTGGGCTGCATGGCAGCATCCCTGCAGTGAGGATGGGAATTTGGCATGGAGCCTCTCATGGCACGTGGAATTATCATCCCACAGGCAGTAATGGGTGACTGGCAGTACTGACACCCCACTTTAACTTTCCCTTGTTCTCAGGAGGAAAATAAATGAGTGAGCCAAAGTCTCCTTGGTCCTGCACATTCACTGTGCTGTGCACACCCTTGTCTTCTCTCCCTGAGCCCATCTGCAGGTGGAGATCAAATCCTCTCCCTCCTGGAAGGCAATGAAACCCTTATCTGGGCTCCATAAGGATAAACACCTGCCTTGAAGTGCAGGAGTGGTGAAGGTGGAAGTGCTGATGGGAATCCCTGTGACTGGTGCCTCTGGCTGTGCTGGGGGGCTGGAGGAGGAGATTTTTGTGGATGTTGTTTCAGGGGATGTTTTTAAAATCAGAGTAAGTGCTCACCCAGAAAATACAAGTTTGTGCAAATCTGATCTAAAAATGTCTGTACCAGAAAAATGGATGAGAAAGGGTTTAATGAAACTCCTGTGCAACTTAGGCTGTTTCTTATCCAACAGGTTGGCTGCTCTGTTTTGTTACACAAAATATTTTGTTACTCCTCCTGTGTTGGAAACCGAGGGGAGCATCCCTGGGAGCATTCCTGACGTCGTGGCCTCGTTGTTCACAAGGTTTTAGCAAACAGCAATGGGAAACCTGGAGTTTGTGCCACACAGCCTCCATTTCCCCCTCCAGCTGCGCCACCACCGAGCCTTGGGATGTTCATGGGAACTAATGCATGGGAATTAACTGGGAATTAATGCAGTTTCTCCCCTCCCTTTAGGCAGAGCCACTGTATGAGCTGGTAGCTCCTTCTGACGTGGCTGATTCCATGAAAATAAAGGAGAATCTGCGCCGGGCTCTGGATGAGTTCCAGCTGGAGAGCAGCTCCTGTCGCTGTGCTCCGTGCCACGGGAATGGCATTCCCTTCCTGAGAGGTACAGGGGTCCTGCTCCTCCCTCCTCCCCTCTTGACTGAATTCACAGGATCACTGGGTTGGAAGAGACCTTCAAGACCATTGAGTCCAACCCAGCCCCAACACCCCAACTAAACCCTGGCCCCAGTGCCACATCCAGGCTTTGTTAAACACACCCAGGGATGGAGACTGCAGCACCTCACCGGGCAGCCATTCCAGAACTTTATCTCAGAATTTATTCCAACCTAAATTTCCCTTGGCACAGCTTGAGGCTGTGTCCTCTGGTTCTGTCAGTGCTGCCTGGTGTAAGAGCCCAACCCCAGCTGAGCACAGCCACCTTTTAAGATGTTGCAGAGAGTGATAAGGAAATTGGTTGGGAATTTGTGGAGAACATGTGGCAAGCAAGTTGCTCTTCAGTTTTTCCTGTCATTTCTTTATCAGGGAATTTACTCTGTGTTTTTAAAGTTGCTGTGTTTGTAGAGTCCTTACTGGTAAGTAAAGTCAAGGGATGTGTCTTTGTCATGGGAGTGACCATTATCTGCATCAGTTTTTCAGAAGAATTTGTTACTTCTCAGTTATTCATTTAAAAAAAAAATCCTTGACATCTTTAAGTTTCCTCCTTTTAAGATTGCTTCCATCCTCCTGGAGAAGTGACTACTGTCTCAGCATTAATTAGTGTTTGTAAAAGGGTTTTGAAGATGAAAAGCCCCATATAAGTGCCAAGCACAGTGATCACCACCTCCCCCTGTTTCTGATAGAAGCTGTCCTCCTCTGTAAGCAGGCTGTGATTTAAAAAATGAAGGGGAAAAATGAATTGAATGAAAACTGCTCT
This sequence comes from Onychostruthus taczanowskii, assembly GCF_017590055.1. Classification (NCBI taxonomy): domain Eukaryota; kingdom Metazoa; phylum Chordata; class Aves; order Passeriformes; family Passeridae; genus Onychostruthus; species Onychostruthus taczanowskii. The sequence goes on from NW_024504786.1 coordinate 2,946,449, forward strand.
GCCTAAACAAGAGATATATGATGTGATGAGAGCTTCTAACAAAGGGACCATTTTGTCAAGTGCCTAATTCCAATCTGCATCTGCAAAAGTCCTGATGAGAATTGTTATCATCAAATTGTATCTAATGCAGAAACGATCACTTCAGGTACCAGCAGCTGATTGTAGCACTTCAAGCATTTGTCTTATGGTGACCTTTGTTTAAATAACTTTGCAGGAGCTGAGTCCAGGTTAGTATTTCATTTAGGATCTCCTCAGCAAAAGCTTTTAAATGACCATGTATTTTCCTAAGTGGGAACTCTTCTCCAGCTTCCTGATATGGAATGCACATCCCTGGGCAGCCAGAGCAGGGATATTGGGCTTTTCCTCTGCCACAAAGCCAAGTTAGGAAATTACTGTCCTGGTTGCTCTTTCTTGATGCTGCAGTTTGTTCTTTATCAGCTTTACCAAGATCTCTCTGCACCTGCAGTGCTGTGTCCAGGTCTGAAACCCCAAATGCTAAAAGGAGCTGCTGGACTGAGTCCAGAGGAGGCCACAGGGAAGGCAGGATCAGATGAGATGTTGGCGAGGAATTCCTGGCTGTGAGGGTGGGCAGGCCCTGGCACAGGGTGCCCAGAGAAGCTGTGGCTGCCCCTGAAACCCTGGATGTGTCAAAGGCAAGGCTGGACAGGGCTTGGGGCACCTGGGGACAGTGGAAGGTGTCCCTGCCCAGGGCAGGGGATGGGATGAGATGAGCTTTAGGGTCCCTCCCAACCCAAACCATTCCAGGAGTCTGTGATCTCTTTTGCAGAAGAGCAGGAGGACTCTGTGGTCCCCTGGCTTGTGGAATTGCAGCAGTGAGTCTGAGGTTGAGCTGCAGGGCAGGAACAAATGTCTGGGGAGGTGAGAGGGGGTGCAGGGCAGTCACAGCTCCCCTGTTTATTGCTATTGATCCCTTCAGCACTGGAGAAAAATGATGACATTTCACCCACTGTCCCTTGCTCCCAGAAGATGAAGTGCCGGGGAGAAGTGCATGCCTGCTGGGAAATGTGGCTCCAGGTGTGTAATTCCCCCCATCTGTGCTGTGCTTGCTTTCAGGAGCAGAGTGTGAGTGCTTGTGTCCCCTCGGCCACAGCGGCACCGCCTGTGAGGTCAGCAGGAGCAGAGGTGAGAGGCACCCAGGAGACAATCCCAGCTGTGCTAGGGGTGTCCAGGGGTGGCAGCTGATGGATGGGGGCTGATGCCAGCCCTGGCTGTCCCCAGTTTGCCCAGCCCAGTGCACCCAGCTGGGCCCCTGCAAAGGGGACAGATGTATTTGCCCTGCCCTCTTCTGTATTTCTGTGCCCTCCTGAGGAGGTGGGTTTATTTTTGCATGTACGTGCCTTGCAATTGGATCAAAATAGGAATTCCTGCCTGGTTCACAATCCCTGGAAAGCCTCAGTCTCCTCCTTAGGAAGCAGCTCTGTTCCCTAAGTTTTTCCTTTTGATAAAGCCAGCATGTTGCAAACTGTTCTCCCCCAGATATGCTATCATACATTTTAATCTTAAAATCTTATTATGCTGTTTTGAAGCATTTATTAATGCTTCTTGGTCACTTTATGTCTCTGCTGTCTCCTGACTGATGTTCTTAACTCCTTCTAGTTTAGGATCATCTATGAATTTAATCATTTTGTTTACTTCTTCCAGCTCATTAATTTAGATGCTAAATAATACCAGATCCAGGCACCCAGAGCTCTGGCACCAACCCACAATTTGATGCACTGCATTTGTCACTGGCTTTGTTTACAGCCTTACCCAGTACTCATTCTGCATGGCTGTGTCCAAACTGAGCCAGGCTGAAATGCACTTTAAGCCAAAATTTCACTGAGCAGGGGGGCAATTTTTGGGTATTTCTAAGGCAGTCCATGGAGCCTTGAATGGTGGAGTCACTGACACCTTACTTCAGTTTGTTTTTCACACTCATAGTCACATCCAGCCCTCCCAAAGCTCACATCCATCCATTTGTCAACACTGTACCTTCATTTCTTGCTCCCATTTCCTCCTTTTATGTGTTGCCTCCATGATTCTCAGTATTTTGAATTTATGTCACTCACATGCTCAGGGTCCAGAAGAATCAGTGTAATAGGAAAAGCAATGGAGGGAAAGCTGAATAGTCAAGCTGTTGTTCACTGAAGTGCTAACACTGCCCCTATTACCTTGAAATGTGGCTGAGACAAGTTTAGTTTGTCTGTTTCCTATCTAGGCTTGGACTAAGACAAAGAGAGAAACATCCTTCAAGTAAATATAAAGCTAATTGCCTTCCCCCCCCCCTCCCTTCATGTCTACCTGAAGTGTAGTTTGAACAAACACCAGAAATGCTGAACAGAGAATTAACACCTCTGAAACAATCCCTCATTGTTAATGACTCCGGTGTATTGTCAGTGATGTGGACAGGGGCAGAGCTGTTTCTATTCAAACACAATTCATGGGAGCTGACAGACCTTCCCATGGAAAGAGCTGCTTGTTCCTGGTGCTCCCTTCCAGCCTTGTTGTTGTTTCTTTTCCAGATGCTGCTGTCCATGGAAACTGGGGGTGCTGGGCCAGCTGGTCCCCGTGTTCAGGAGGTCAGAGGATGAGAAAGCGACAGTGCAACAACCCTGCCCCACAGAATGGTGGCTCCTCGTGCTCAGGGCCAGACTCTGAGACAGTTCCTTGCTAGCAGGAGTCAGCAGGGACTCACACAAACCTGATGGCCAGACTGCTGGGGAAGACATCACCTCACTGGCCTTCTGAGCTGGCCTCTCTCTGCTCATGGGTCTCATCCCAATCAGAAACATTTCAGGAGGCACTGGGAGCTGGGAGGGTGTTAGGAACCACACCTTTGGATGTGCAGTTATCCCGTAGGATTGAATGTGCTTACTGACTTCTGTATTTTGCCTTTTCCCTGTCTTTATTGCAGTGGGCTAAATGAGACAAGCTTTATCTCTGTCTGCATTTGGTAGCTGCATGATTTCAAACTGTACTGTCTTGTTGGTGAAGGTTCCTTTGAGATAAGAAGAGACACTTTGATCTCACGTGCAGCAGGATGTGCACTGATGCCCAGCTCCTGTGAAGGCAGCTGTGTCGTGTGGAGCAAAATCCAGCACATTAAAGCCTAAATCTCAATGAGCACTGCAGTATCTAACGTGACACTTAGAGCCACTGTGCCTCACTGCCCTGTTTTCCCAATTTATTCTACTGTTCCCACCCCTGCCATGGGCAGGGACACCTTCCACTATCCCAGGTTGCTCCAAGCCCTGTCCAGCCTGGCCCTGGACACTTCCAGGGATGGGGCAGCCACAGCTTCTGTGGGACAAATGGAACATTTTTAAAAAGCTGTCTGCACATCCCCTGAGGTCTTCTGCCCTTAGTAGCTGTGTTTGCCCCAGACAAGCTGTGGTTAACAAGTCTGATCCCGTGAAATCCAGTTTTCCAGCTGCTGCGGAGTCCACCCAGGGTGGGACATCTGACTTGGAGAGAGTTCACTATGAAAAGAGACAAATTGATTTGCCTTTCATTACCATCCCTGGGGCTGTGCATCACAGTCCAGGTCTAACAGCAGAGGAGTTTTACAACAATGCACCGTGTGGTGAGCCTGGGTCCTTCCAGGGGCTTGCCTCCTGCAGCTTTGTTGGTGGGAAATGATTTTTGCAAATGCATTTGGTTGAGCCTGCAGTGAAATAACCAGCCACAGCTTTGCTCCAAAAGGGAACTCCACCAGTGCAAAGTTGTGCATGAGTGCTGTGAGTCTTCTAGCATCTGCAAGGTCAAACACTTCTGAGGGATTTTTAGCAGGGCTGGTGATGGTGGGCTGGTATCGTCCCTTCCTTCCCTTTCAGACTGACGTTGTCTGAATGCAATTCCTGTGAGAGCAGCTCAGGCTCCCTGACATCTCAACAAAGGAACATGCATTTAGTTGTAGCCCTCATGCCGCCTCCACACTCATCCACAGGGCTCCTGTGACAGCTTTAAGAAAGGCAGAGCACACTGCATATGTAAAACAAGAGGGCTCTGTGCTCATTATGGCCTTCATCATTTAGCTGCCAACCCAAAACATTTCCCTTTTCCACTGTGTAGCTGCAATATCTTTTGTGTGGTGGAAATTTGCCAAGAGATTCCTTTTTGGGTCATGGTCAAAGAGGTCACTGCTTGTGTGAAGGAGGGTATTCCTCCTGGTTTTTTTTAGGGGCTCTGTAGAAGCTCTGGAGGGGAGGACCCTGAGCATGGCTCACCTCTGAGGACACAAACTGCAGTGTCATTGCCTGCCCTTCTTCAAAATCACCAGTGTAATCTGAGAAAGGACATTTCTCAGATGAGTCAAGTGGCTTTTGTAAATTTAACCACCTTTCCTGATCATCAAGCTGGTTAAACACACAGCAGTGGTGCCTCTCTCCAATGCTGTGGCAAGGACAGCCAAGTGCAGTGACCTGACTTGGGGTTGTTGTTCCCAAACCAGAAAAACAGATTTTTTAAAGTGATGACAGTACCTGAGATTGTATATTTGGTGTTTTGGGGGTTTTTTTGATGGAAGAAAGGAGAGGATTGACAGTCATCAAGATGTGACAGTACCTGAGTTTGTATATTTGGTTTTTGGGGGGTTTTTTTTGATGGAAGAAAGGAGAGGATTGACAGTCATCAAGATCATCAGGATAGTCTGACTGAAGTATGAGCAGCAGTGGCTGAATATTCAGCCTGTAGGTTTAGAAACCTCTCATAAAGGACATAACTTTATCTTGTCCTTGTGATTTTGTGCTTTGATTCACCTAACTAATGATTTATTATAACCTGGAGGGTAATAAAACATACTATGCTGAAGCTTTTATTGTTTCATTTTGGTTGGCATTAAATTTTGGTACCATCTTTTAGTGGTGTTCCTAACTGTCCCTCCCTGTGTAAGTTCAGATTAATAACCCTGGTGTGAGGGCTGGGGAAGGCTGTGCTTGTGTTCAGCACTGCTTCTGCTGCTCCAGCCTGTTCCCCTGGTTAAGATACTCCTCTCCTGCATTCCATGTTGTGTTTTCACAAGTTTTCATGAGGAAAAGATGAGGATGAACATGGAGAGGTTGCTGTTTATTTGCACCTCTCTGCTTGAAGACATTGCTGCTGGGGTATCCTGGCTGTGGGAACTCCCAGGAGGGTATTCCAGGTGAGTTCTGATTGCCTCATCCAGCTTTCCCAGGACAAAACCAGCTGGAATCTTGCCACTCTAACATCTCCATCAGCAGTGGGAAGCTGGATTGCTTTCCAGCCTGGACTCTTGTGCTCCCTGTGGTGTCATATCACACAGACACTTCACCTGTGAGGCTGGAACGTCGTCCAGGCTGCAGCTGGGGATTTGCAAACTCACTATTGCTAAATGGCTTTGCCATGCTGCTGTTCCTCCCACTTCCAGGTGGATGTAGTTGCTCCTGCCCAGGTTCTCTCCCACATCGAGCTGTTCTGTTGAAAGCAACCCAGAGAGGCCATGCAGAGCAGTTCCCAGACTTCAAACTCTTGGTTTTACCCTGGTGGCTGAAGAGCCCAGTGAGCAGCCAGCACAGCTGCCAGATTTCAGGTCAAATCATGCCTGCAGATTTATCTTCCTTTTAGATCCTATTTTAATACCTCCTGTTTCTGTAAATCAAAAAGCTAGCATTGAATACAATAATTATTACCATTTTAGACCAATATTTTTACTTATTTGTAGTACAGCACCACAGGTCCCACTGTGGTGGACAACAGGGCAGCCCCACCGACACCAGTCCCTCCCCAAACTCACCAGAACATGGACATTTCTTTCATTTCAGGTTTTTCTGGTGGGATGAAGGGTTTTGTACCTGCCTGTTCCTGTGCATTCCACTTTATAAAAAGCCAAGGCAACAATTTTTGAGCTGTTCCTGCCAGGGAATTTTTGCCTGCTCTGAACTGCCAGGCTCAGAGGGACGCAGGCGTTGGGGCAGCTGATGTGACATTGACCCTGAGGTGGAAAACAGCTCTGTCTCAAGCACTGCCCTTATCTCCTCTTCTGTTAGCTGGTTATCTGGAGCCTACACCTTGCAACCTCAGGTGTATTGTCATCAATCATTCCCTATTTTCTTCTGCGTGCTGGTTCCTCTCTGCCCTTCCTTTGTTAATAACCCGGTTTGCCTATATCCATAAAAATATCTGATTGTGATACCATTTATCCAAAGCGCCACACATCCATCATGTGCTTATGAGCGAGATAAACAAGGTCTCCTGGGAAATATGCCTCCAGAAATGTATAGGATAAATAACTATATCAAATGTATGTCAGTGTGCGAGAGGGGAAAATCCATTCATTAAAACCCGGGTGGAACTGCAGTGTTTTATTGTACCCTCTAAGCTTTTAGTTTAACTAAGAAACGTACATTTTTGCTGCTTATCTCATCTTGCACAACTCTCCTGCTGCCCACTTCAGCATGAGATATATTAGCTTCTTCCACTGCCATTGTAAATGTGTAATTGCTCATAATATTTTTTTTTTTTTCCCTAGACCTTACAGGCAGCTTCTTCCTTTCTTCTGAATTCAGCTTCGCTGCTCCTGGGTTTCAGCATGTGGATGTTTGAGCCCTGGGGTGGAGGGGGAGGAGAAGGGCACTCCCCACCTGCCTTTGGTGTTTGGAGGAAGCCCTTGGGTTTGTGTCTCAGTGCCTTGGGCTGGGAGGTGAGTGATGAGAATGAGCAATTTCAGGTAAAACATAGCTTTTCTGCTTTTATTTATATGTTTCATGCAGTTTCTTTAATCACTTGGATTTCCTTTTTTTTTTTTTTTTTTTTTTTTTTTTTTTTTTTTTTTTTTGTGGTTCTTCTCTGATTTATCCTTTTAGAAACAGCTCTAAAAACTGAGGATGCAGGTTGTTTTCCTGCAGGCCCCATCTTTTTCCAGCCTCCAAGGCATCAGATCTTTCTGTTCATTAATTTCTCCCCTCTGGTCAAAAAAGAAGCGTACTTGGTTTTCTGACTGAGGTGGCTTTGTATCTCATTTACTTGCAGGCATTTTCCTGAGTCCTAAGAAGTCGAAGTAAAGGTAAGAATTGCTTGTGATCCAAATGTGGTGTAAGTCCTTGGTGTAAGAGCCCTGACTCATGTTTCCACATAACCAGGCAGCCCAATGCCAAAGAAAATTCATTGAATCACCTGTTGGGATCCTACATTTCACATGCCTTTGGGTGTCTAAGTCACACTGGTCCATGTGCTGCTGCATTTCCTAACACAGAAGACACCAAACTCAATCCCCTGGGAGCAAATTCCTCTCTGGGGGAAGAGCTCCTTTACCTGGAATAGCAAGGTTGGCCCAAAGGGCCACAGCTTTGCCCCCCAGCAAAGGGATTTTTCACAGAACAATCCATCTCAGGGGTTGAGACAACATGGTTTGTTGTTTCCAGCCCGTGGTTTCATTTACAAGCAAAAAAAAAAAAAAAGTGGTGGAAAAATTGGCCTTTGGCAAACATGCCCACAAAAGAAAATATGGGGCCAGATCTTCAGGTGCCATAAATCAGCTGCAGTGAAGGGGCAACACTGATTTACATCAGCTGGGTGTCAGCCTGTAAATCCCCACTGACACACAGTTGAAAAACAAGCATTTCCAAGCACCTGAGCAATTTCTTTCACTAAACCACCATTCCTTTCTGCTCCCCCTCTCCATTCAAATGCCTACAGAAGGGCTGCTTTGTGCTTTGAGGTTTTGGTGCTGTTGTTGTTCATAATGCCTGATTCCTTCTCAGGGCTTTTTCCCCCCGCTTCTCCCCCTGCAATGAAAAGCTCAGTAAAATGAAGTGCCATTCGCCTCCCGTCCATCCCAGGTTTTTGTGGCAGTTCATTAAGAACAGGGAGCTGCAGGCTCTCGCCGTGGTCTCTGGACACAGTTCAATACTGTGTGCATTCTTGTGCTGAGATTTACGTCTCACATTCAAAAAAGCCCCTTAAATCAAGCAGCCTGTTAGCATCTTCTCAGGCTCTGTGTGCCTGGGAGATAAAATGCCTGCGTGCTAATAGTCAATTCATCACTGATGTTACAGAGGAAAAGCCTTTGCTTGTGTGGGAACATCCTCTGCCCAACGGTTGCGTTCGAGCCTCTCTATTTATCGCTTTATTTATTTATGTAAAATTCCTCATCAGCTTGGGCTTTGCATTCTGCAAGGATGCTTCAGCATCTTCAGGCTGAAGCCTTCTCCATGCAGAGCAGCATATGGCTTTGCTGCAAAGGCAGCCCTGGCCAATATGCTGGACTTACAGATCTGACAGTGCCAACTTACAAAAGTTTCGTGCCACATATGTCAATGCCAACTGCATGGATCGTGAGCTCTTCCTCTGCTTCCCAAAGGAAAATATATTAACTCCCTGGGAGTCAAGCTCAGTGGTGCAAACACTCACAGTGACTTTATTCCGTGACACGCTGTAGCCCCGTGGTCACCCAGCAGCTCCACCTCCTTTGGGTGGGTTCTGTGCCATCTCCTGTGCTGCAGCGGTGGTGTTGGGCACTGATGGGGCTCCCATCTCATCTGGTGGGGCTCCCATCACATCTGGTGGGGCAAAACCACTGGAGCACTGGGTCAGGTTTCACACAGTGCATCCAGCACACGCAGAAACGCATCTCTGGTCAATTATTCCTCCCAGGGGTTCATTCCATCACACGCCCGGAGTATTCATAGCCCAGCCCGGGTTCCAAAGCACCCGGTCCCAGGCACCTTGTGCCTTCAGCAGGCTCTGCTCTGGAGGTCTCTGCCAGCACAGGGCTGCCCGCCGTGCTGCGGGGCAGGGTTGGAGCAGCTCCGGCTGCGCCACGCCGTCCCCGCCTGGCACGGCGACCAGCCCGACCAGCAGCTCCAGCGCCCGTCCGTCTCACCGCCTGGGGACACGCAGAAGAGAAAGGGAAAAAAACAAACAACAAAAGGGATTTCAGGTCTGGCTGAAAATTCTCTGGGTATGGACTCCCTGCTCTATGCCAGCCAGGCCCAGGCTGTTGAGATCAAGGGACTTTGAAGCCAGGGGAGATGAATCAGCATCACCCCAAACACCAACAGCAATTTCTTGTCCCTCTCATCTGAAACCCTCTGCCTCAGTTTTCCCTTCCCAAAGTGCAGCTCACAGCTCTCTCTGCAGCAGCTTCCTTGCCTCTGACCAAGGCAGAGAGACAGAAGTCCCCTGATGCTGTGGGGATGTTGTGGAAAGTCCTTTTGGGGATGGGTCATTTCAAAGCTTTTTCATTACAGTACAGACTGAGTTGTCAGGAGTGGTCGATACTATGGATTATGGCAGTGCTCCTGAATGATGGGAATGCTTGATGGCTGTCATTTACTGTCGTTTTTTATTTACTCATCTGGCCTTCATGCCTGGCTTGGGCACTTTATTAATCCAGACAGTGCAAATGGATGTGTATGCTCTCACTTAGTGCTGGCTGGGAAACTGCATTTTCCATCTGCTGGAACATTGTGCTTTTAAAAAAAAAAAATTAGTTTGGTCTTAAATTAGTTTTGCAACTAAAAATTTAAATTAAAAATTGTCCATGAGTTTAGAAGTGTGCCTGTCCCCACTGTTGCTAAAATCAAGGAGCACAGGGCTGGCTGGTCCAGTGCTCTGCTTTGGTGGCAGGTCCTGGGCTTCCCAAGCAAATTCCTGAGATTTGGAGACAACTTAAAGAACCTGAGCTTTTTAAAGAAACCCACTTTGCAGTCACTGAAGCAAAGCATTGGCATTGAGGCTCACAAACCATTTCCCCAGCTCTGCTCCAACTCCTTGTCTCATCACAGCTTTGATTTCCCACTGGTGAGACCCCAGTGATGAGCCCATGGTTGAAGGCCTGGAGCTCTGCCTGGTGGAACTGCTCTGAAGATGGATTTTTCTGCCAGCTTCGTGTGCTGAGATTTAGATTTTTGTTTTTCTTTTTTTTTGTCATCATGAATCAGGACAAAAATAGCCAGAGAGAGCTGCAACTTTTTTTGGAAATGAAAAAGCCTGTTGCGACCCTGGCTTTTTTTGCTACCCACTTAACATTTTTAGGATAGTATAGAAAGTGACAAAGAAAACATAAATACAAGCCTGTCACTTAGAAAAAACATATTTTTTCACCCCAAAATAGACACTCTAGTCAAAATGCATCCCAGGAGGGGGTGGGAAATCTGGCAATGTAGCAATTTTTTACTAAAACAGCTTTTTTGGTGGCAAGTTGTATGAGTAGTTGCTTCACCTGAGCATTTTCTCTTCCCTCCCCTCCCTGCCTGCTGAGGTTTGTGCTCTACCCCTTGGAGCAGCCATCCTTAGTGGGATTCCACAAGCCCTCCAGAGGATTTCCTGGATTTAATCCAGCAATTAAACACACCCTCATTTCCAGTATTCTATTTATAGTAATAATAAATTATAGAATGGTTTGGGTTGGAAGGGAACATTTCATTCCAACCCTTCTGCCGTGGGTTCATTCCAGCACCTTCCACTATCCCAGGCTGCTCCAAGCCCTGTCCAGCCTGACCTTGGACACTGCCTGGGATGGGACAAGCTGTGCCAGGGCCTCACCACCCACACAGGGAAGATTTTCTTCTTGATATCTAACCCAACCCTGCTCTTTTTCAATTTAAACCCCATCTCCTGAGCTGCACATCTGTCTCTTGCAGGGCTGCTCAGCACAACCCAGCAACAAAACACAGAAGGGATTGATGTGTGTGGCACTGTCATATTTTCTGGAAAAAAATCCCCTTGCCCAGGATTTTCTCCTGGGAAACTGAGGATCCTCAGCTTCTCCTGTGTTTTGCTGCTTGGGAACGTGCTTTTGGAGGTTGTTTATCCAACATGTGACTTGTTTTAACTTAATGGCCAATCGCGGCCAGCTGTGTCTGACTCTGGGGAGTCAGTCACGAGTTTTCGTTATCATTCTTGCTAAACCTTCTGATGCATCCTTTCTCTATAGTTTAGTATAGTTTTAGTATAGTGTTATATCATATCATATCATATCATATCATATCATATCATAATAAATTAGCCTTCTAAGAACATGGACTCAGATTCATTCCTTCCTCCTCCGTCCTGGGGACCCCAGGAACTACCACGTGTGTGGATGCCAGGAGATGTTGTTTTAGCCACGTGGAGAGGGAAATCCCTGCCCTTTGCTGCAGGCTGGGCTCTCACCTGGGCGCTGGGAGTGCTGGCAGGCGGCTCCTCTGTATCCAGGGCGGCAGTGGCAGGAGCAGGTGTCCCCCACCATCACGGGCTCCCCGTTGTTGTGGCATGGCCCACAGCGGCAGGGGCTGAATTCCAGCAGGAACTCGTCCAGAGCCCTCCTCAGGTGCTGCCTTTTGCTCTCCACGCGGCCCAGGCTGCTCCTGCGGAGGATTTCGTGGATGGGCTGCAGCTGCAGGGGATGGAGATGGATGGCATGGGAATAATTTCAGCCGGGCATCGACTGGGATGCTGTGACATTGCTGGAGAAATTCAGGACTCGGGGAAAAGCTCATTTGTCTTCCTCGACAGCTGCATGTACATCATGCAAATGTGTTGCTGCCCCAGTGAGGAGCCACCGTTCCAAAACCTTCCTCATCTTGGGGGTTTGTGTGGGATTGGCTTTTCTGGACATGCTTTGGAGTTTTAGTAGGGATTCGAATGATAAATTAAAACACCCCAGTAAGCCCGTTTTTTTGACTGATTTCTTAGTGCTGTCACAGTCCTTGTGATTCTTGCATGCTTTTTGCCTTTTTGAAGAAAATGTTTTGGTAAGAGCTTTGGACAGAGGGTATCATCAAAATGTATTGCCATCCTGTTCCTTGCAGTGGCCAGATTGTGAAATATCCAGTAAATGCTGAGAATGAGGAATTTTGCCTATATATCTTTTGCCCTTTGATGTAGTGAAATAATACTGTCATCTACAGCTTTAGGAATGTAACTCGCTCATCATATTTTCCAGCAGCAAAATCCAATTCCTCTATACCAGTCAGCAAAAATAGTCCAGTCTGGGCAGCAATTATAACTTGCCCAACTGAATATTAATATTCAATGAGTATTAAAGCTAAGAATTTGGGACTGTGTGAGGACACTTATTTACATTTGTCCATCGATGCACCTGTGCAGACGCTCCCTGTCTAGGCCAGGAATTTGTTCCAGGGAAGAGCTGGGTGTCAGCTCACTTTGCAAGGCACTGGGAGGGTGATTCATGGGGAGGATCAGGATCAGCTGGGCTTTGGGAAGAGCTCTTAGGCAAATTTGCACAAGCCTGTTTGACAAACTGAGGGGGCTGCAGATAAGAGCTGCTATGTGGCCCCTCTGGTTGCAGGGTGACTGCTCAGCTCTGGAGCAGAGAGGTCAGTGCATGGTTTACTGGAAAATAGAGAGGTCAGTGCATGGTTTACTGGAAAACTGCAAGAAATCTTGGCCAGAATTAATGGGAACTTGTGCAAAAAGGTGAATAACCTGCAGCTGGAACCGAAAGCACTTCTGTGTTATCAGATCTTTCTGCCACCAGCTGCTGCCCAGGAAGGCTTGCACAGTCCTTCTTGCCCTGCCAATAAGACAGATAATTCCCAAATCCATTTTCCCTTCTCCCACTCTCTGTCAGAGCTTTCAGACCTGCTTTCAAATGAAGACAAGAGGGATAGAAATGGCAGCATGTCCCTGCCACGACAGAGATCCTTCCCCCACACTCTACAGCTTCTTCTGGAGCAGACTGGTAATCTTGGGGTGCTTGTGGTCCTGCTGACCACAGCTGAGGAATTGTGGCCACCCCCTCGTGCCTCTGCCAGCTCAACCCTGGATTATTTGTTTGTAGGATTGCCCTTCTCTGTCCCTTTCCCCTCTGCTTTCATGAGTCTCCTCCCCCCTCAGAAGCCCTATGAGATGCTTCAGTGATCTTCCCATTTTATGGGGCATCCAGTGAAGCAAAAGGGAGTCTAGAGCCTCTCTGATTTTCATGGCCACAGACCTTTTTGGAGTGTGGAGAAAGACAGGACCCACCTGACAAAGTAGCCAGGAGCTCCCTGCTCAGAGAACCCCTGGAGGGGGGCTGTCTTTGCAGAGCTTTTGCTGGGTAACAAAACACCTTCCCCAGCCCCCTGTGAGTCCCCTGCTTATGCAGGAGGCTGGACAGCATCAGGAAGAATATTAGGGATGAATACAACTGCAATTCATTGTGAAGCTGTTGGGGAGCACATCAGAAACTTAACCTGGCACTAATCCAGCATTAAGCTCCTTGTCTGTCTCCCTGTGGATGCAGTCAGTGGGAGATGTACTCCCCATTGTGAAATGAATAAGAGGTTACCAGATCAGTGGCCCATTACATTTAATCTTGTTCTGTGATGGGATCACAATAAAAATACGAAATGATCTGCTCGGCTACACTTTCATTCCTTAGAGCAGCAGAGTTTCTTCAACTGCAGAAAAGCCTTACCTGGAAATCAATAACAGCAGGATTATATTTTAATGACCTGCCCCAGTGACGATACATTCTGCCGTCCCAACTCTCCAGGAGCCCTCCACTGTAACTGGTATCTCCCCCTCTAATCCGGGGAATAATGTCTTCCACAACTGCACCGTGGCTCTCAGCATCTGCAAGGTTGAATTGCACAGGTATTATTCAGCTGCTGTTTCCACACAGGCTCCAGAAAGTGCTAAATGGAGGTGAGATCAGTGGTGCTGTCAGGGGGCTGCCTCCCAGGATCGATGTGAGCTCAGTGCTCCCTGCCTGTGGGGTGAGCCCTGCCACCTCATCACAAGGTGACAACTTGAGCATCCCAAATCCTCTAAGCTGGTAAGACCTGAAGAGCCTGCACTCCTCCAGCCTTGGTTTCTGGGTAGGACATGGGCAATCACTGTCTGTAGCTCATTATGAAATGTACAAATCTGGGGGTTCCTACACTCTTTGAGTACCTTTTAGAGTCAATTTTGACTGTTTTTAGTTGCCATGCACGCCCAGTCTGTCACTGCTGTGGGCTGCAGCCTCCTAGCCACCCCACAGCCTCTATTTCTCATCCAGATATTGCTACATTAATTCCTGCTCTTTTAAGAGGCATCAGTCCTCCTGCAGACGCGGACCCAAAGTTTCTGTGGTCCCACCTCGTCTGGTGAGCACCAGAGCTCCCTTCTTCACACTTTGTGTGACCCTACACGCATCTCTGTGCCCAGGTGACCCCAGGAGCCTCGGGAGACCCCTGCCCTGCTGCTGTACCAGTATTCAGGAGTCCTTTCTGTTTGCAGTCAGAGTGTGTCAGGGCTGCTCCCAGGTGCAGGATCTCCTTGCTGGCTGTAATGCCAAGGGACAGGCCAACACAGGCACTTATCTCCTCCGTGCTGATGGCTGCAAAGCAGAAAGTAGACAGGTAAATTCAGTGACTCGTGGTGTTCATTTTCTTACTTATTTTTTCTGTCACTGAGGAAAAGATTCAGTTACTTTCATGGCTTGTATGTTGAAGTCAAAAGCTATTCTGAGCAGAGGACAGTGGAAAACCCCAATATTTTATTGGGGTTTATTGGGCCTATCATATAATAGGTGTAAAAAATTGTTTCCTTAAAAAATATTAGACGAAAGTAAAAATCTTAAGGCTTCAGGCACAAATGTCCCTGTTTGATCTATATATTTAACAACAAGCTTTGGTTTTTTCACACACTAACTCATAACTAAAGCCAGAACAGGAGCTGAAATCAATAGATCCTCACTAATTTTCCTAAATTCAGGATCTGACCCACCCATTAATGGCTTAAGCAGCACCTTAAGGAGTACCTTAGAAATGGTGTGTGTGTGCTGAGAGCTGCCAGAGCTTTCCTGCCTGCTGCTGCCAGCACCACCACATACATCATGAAAATATGTAACTGGAGAGCCATGAAGCCTCTGCAGAGGGGAGAAGGGAACTAATGAGGTGGTTTCACCGAGGTAAGCAATGTGCATATTTCATATAGCCTGGTTTTATGTGAGCACTTCAGTGTACTGCAAATATAAGGCCGTCCTCTTTAGTAGTTAAAAAGTCCATTGATTTCAGTAAATGCAGGTATTGTAAGTAACAGGTAACTTTCATATTGCTCTTTTTTTTGTCAAGAGGGCCTTAAAGTGTTTTCCAAAGAAGCCTGGTGATCCATAGTGTGGTTTTGAAAGGAGGCTCAGAGGTCAGTGGGGTTTGTGTGTTTAATGGTCTGAAGTTTAAACCTCTGTCGAAGTCCCACCCTGGAGTGCTGAAGAGCCTCACCTCAGCGCTGGGGAGCAGGGCCTTGCCTTGCTTGTGTTTAAAATACTGCTCAGACACTCCTGGCTCTGGTTTTGTGGGATTGTGGAATGGTTTGGGTTAAAAGGGACCTTTAAGGGCCTGCCCCTCTCCCTCATGGGCAGGGACATCTTCAGCTGCACGAGTTTGTTCAGAGCCCCGTCCAGCCTGGCCTTGAATGTGTCCAGGGATGGGACATCCACCACCTCTCCAGGCAACAGCGTTTCACCAACCCCATTGTAAAACATGTCTCCTTTAATCTGCATTGGCCCTCTTTTGGTTGAAATCCATCACCCCTTGTCCCATCACAACCGGCCCTGATTAAAACCTGTCTTTGTTATGTCTTTTAAGAACTGGAAGGCTGCAGTGAGGTTTCACTGGAGACTTTTCTTGTCCAGGCTGAATAACCTGAATTCCCTCAGCCTTTTCTCAGAGGAGAGGTTCTCCACTCCTCTAATCTAAGCTTTGTGGTCTCCTCTGGACTTGCCCCACCCAGTTCCTTGTCTTTCCTGTGCTGGGCACCCCGGAGCTGGATGCAGCACTGCAGATCCCCTTCCATCACCTGCACGTGGCCTTGCTGGACCTCATGAGGCTCCCAAGGGCCCAGAGCTTGTCCAGGTCCCTCTGGGGTGTCACCTGCAAACTTGTTCCCTTCTGCCCACCCTCCAGGAGCCAGCTGGGGCACAGATCTGCTCCTCAGCCTGGTGGATCCAAACCCTGCTTAGGTACTCAGCATCCTGAGAAAGGGGCTGCAGCTCCTGGCTTCAAAGTGGTGAGAGCTGAAACACGCTCCAGATTTTAGCTGGGAACTGCATCCCACTGCAAAACTGGGCCCTTGAGAAAGATTAAACGCGTGGCACTCAATTACCTGCACTAAACTGTTCAACAGTTGTAAACACAGTGGGTAAAGTTCACTCACCCAAAGCAACATGAGAGATTGCTTATCTTGGTGCTGGAGTGCCATAAAATTAAACTTGAGGAACACCCTGATTAATTGATTTGCCGTGGTTCCCGTTGAGTAATTATGTTCAGTGAGGGGCTGTCGATACCATTCGCTATTGGTCGTGGCAAGATCAGGTCTTGATAAATGAAAAGTGGTTATCACTGCAAAAGGGTGGCCTCAGTAAATATCAGTGCTTAGGGGGAGAGCCCTGATAGGGTTGGCGCTTTTTTTTTGTTTTATATGATATAATTTGAGATAGTTAAATGTGCTCTAGTGATAAGATTTACTGCTGCATTTTGAATTAATCAGAATATATGAAGACTCTTTCTAATTTACTCCGCGCATAATGTTCCTCCCATAAATGTTCTTGTAATGTGTGAACACATTATACTGTTTTCTGCTAAATAATAGAACCATAACAATCTATTTTAAAAACAAGTAATGAAAAATATTGATGGCAGAGCAACGAGGGACCTCGCTCTGACATATGTATTTATTTCACTCGTGACCACATCCATATAAGCCCTTGCAGCCTGAGAGCTGGGAATGGGTCTGGCAGCAAAACTGCAGCCCTAAGCTCTGCAGTGAGCTGTGGATACCTAAAGAGAGGAGGTGAATTCATTTTCAAAATTCAGGTTTCCTAAATGCTCCAAGTCCAAGCCAGATGCTCAGTGACCACCTGAGCTGTGTCTCATTTAGGGAGGACTCAGCCAATGGATCTTTTTCCTGGGTTTGTGCTTTAGTCCCTAGTCTATAAAAAAATGAATATTCTCTGTTCCAGAGCATTTACAGCCTCGGGGGCTGGGATCTTTTTCCTGAGTTTGTGCTTTAGTCCCTAGTACATAAAAAAAAATGAATATTCTCTGTTCCAGAGCATTTACAGCCTCGGGGGCTGGGTGGGTGCAGGGGTTGACCTAAAGCAGCACCATGGGGACTCAGTGATGCATCTGCAGAGCTTCAGACTCATCTTAGGAAGCTCTAATTTTAAGACTTGAGCACTTACATCCTGATCCTAACCATTCCTCAGGGAAGAAGGATAATCCTCTTGCAAACACAGCCTCCAAGCATGGCTGTGATCAACATTAAGAGAAATCAGGGTTTTTTTATCTAAATGCTTTGAGACAGTGGCATATCAGACACTGCAGGTGGGTCCTTCTGGGTCAGCACTGTGTGACACAGAGCACTGCTGGCTTTGTAAGGGTGGACTTTCTGGCAGAGCCTGGATTAGATGAAAATTACAGAATGGTACTGCATTAGGATGAAAATTACATCTCTATTGGGGCACATTTTTGTCTTTGCTGGACTTCAGCATCCTTCTTTCCTAAGATAAAGCATCTCATAGCAGAAAATCTCCTTACATACACAGCAAGCACAAGATAAAGCAAAATAATAGCCTCCCTCCACATGCTCTCGATTAATTCTTCCTCTGAAATTGGCAGTCTGCTTCCTGAAGAGGTTGCTTGCCAAGACCTTGTTCACTTCTATATCACTCACCCTTCAAAGTGAAGGAGTAATTTGAAGAGGCATCATGTTTCCAAACATTAGAGTTTCGGGAACTTGATGAAAATTCTCTCAATCAGTAATTTCTTGTGGAAAAATTGGCATGCACCGTGAAGTGCATAGTTATCCAAATGCTGATGGGACCCAGCCATTTCAGACCAGAGGCAGAATCTCGGGCAGAACCATGAAAATTATTGAAATTACTTAAATTACAGCAATTTGCACCTGTTGTCCAAGATCACAATTTCCTTCTTCATCAGTGTCTGGCCTGGAGTTACCAAGGCAGTGGTACCCTCAGCACAGCAGAGTGATGGCCCTTAGAGGAAATGGGATCTATTGCATTGTTGACGCCTTTACAAGAGTTGACAACCTGCTTATTGAGCTAAAATCCCATATTATTGTTCTGTATCCCATGTTTTTAATTAGGAGAAATGCTATGCTTTTGACTTGCTAGCAATGGCAATTCTCGGGCTCTCGGAGTCTGCAGTGGGTGTTTTGTCTAACTGAGATTTAGAGGTAGGGCCCTCCAGCCTCATACACTCCAATTTGTTGAGAACTGGAGCTAACAGGGGTCTGTTAGTCTCCAGATGTGGCACTAAGCAGAGTGAAGTGGCAGAGGTATTGCTGAGTGCAGTGCAGTATTTCCATTTACAGAAAATTGTGGCCCTCGCTGCGAGCAGGCTGGAACGTGAGAGGGCTGATTTGCTGAGCTCTGGGTGGCTTTGCAGCCCTCAAGCATTCATGGTGTACAAAGATGACAAGAAATGGGAGAAGATTAGCAAGTGACATTGAAGAAATGGAGAAAGTGATGCTCAGGTTCCTTCCTTAATGACCAAACCCTCACCCAGGCACTTCTGAAATCAGAGCAGGAACCACATTTGGTGACACTCAAGCTAATCCCAAGCCACATGGCCAGTAGTGCCACCAGGCTGGAAATACCAGGTTTAAAGCAGAAAGCTGAGAACAGAGGATATATTTTGATTTTCTGACCTTTTCTTCGCATTTCCTCCTTATTGATGACAAGGATGTACTCAAAGACACCCCCCATGGTGCCAGATGTCATGAAGTGGGTGCCGTAGTCGTTGATGAATTTGGCATACATGCCATAGTTGTAGGTGTCTGGGAGGTCCTGCAGGGAGAGCAGCACATCCTCATCCAAAACAATGTTGTCCCTTCTCATCGTGAAGCGGGCTGTCTGCACCTTGGTCACAGCTCTAATGAATCCAACATCCTGCAGGTAAAGGAAAGGGGAGCTGCAGTCAACATTCATTTAAACAAATTAATTTCTACTCTTTAGGCTTGTAGGGGAAAGGCTGAGTCTCTGACTGTCAGTGTGTGTATGAAAGCAAGCCTGATTTTAAAAGAAATAATGGTAGTTCTTTTTTTAAAGTCTCTTTCCGATTTGCTGTGGACGTGGAGGGCCTTGGGCGGATTGGATACTGCAGGGGTTTTATTGATGTGTGAATAGGATCAGAGCTGGTCTCCCCATGCTTTCCCTCCATTCTCCTCTCGTTTCTCCAATTTCTTTTTTTGGTTTCCTTTCCATACTGTTTATTCCCTTTTTGCTTTTTTTCACAAACTCAGTGAGTAGCAAAGCACAAGGGTCGAGCCCAGCCCAGCAGAGGGGGAGATTCCTTGGCCAGAAAGATGCTGATTGAGGAGGAATTTCCTGGATATACTGCCAGCTCCAAGGCTCCACCTCTGTATTTGCCATTGCTTTGCACAAGTCTCCCCTACAACACGAGCAGCCCTTTAAATGATTCCTCCAATAACTGATCATCATTTAGCTGCAAACATCATGTGAATCTGGACAAGGGCACAGTAAATACTATAATGGTACTCATTTCAAACAGCTTTTAAGGGCATTTTAACTCGGAACACCATCAAAGTAATTCTTCTTTATTGTTTTCTGTCAGCAGCCCGGAGAGAAGTGGAGATGGGGCACGGTAAATGTGGGAAATACCAGCACTCATGTTATTAGATTGGAAAGAGGTCATCACTGCCAGTCCATGATGCAAGCCCTCTGTGAGAAGTACACCCTATTATCAGGTGCTGTTTTTTCAGCGTGGTATTTTAACCTCCTGTAAAAAGTAGCCCATTTCTCCATCACGAGGCAGCTCGTATTAATTGGAGCAAGATGTATTTGCTATTAGAGATCATTCCTTGAGGATAATTGTTTTGATCAGCATCTTGATATTCCCTCCTCCCTCATCGTCACTTTCAAGCATTTTTTTTTATTTATGTGCTTAATGTAGCCATGAAACAGGATGGGCTGAGATGACATGTGCCGTGGCACTCCGTAATTCAATTTTATTCCCACTCCCTGTTTGCTGAAACATACCAAGAACAGCAAACAGGATCCCTAACGATCATACATTTGCAATTACATGAACAAATTAAGGTACAATTACCCTGTGTTAAAAAATGCAGCTGAGAGAATAAACTGACATAAGTTACAGCCAGACCATGTGAGGCACAGATGATGCCACTGGAGCAGATGCATCACTGATTTGGTTGGGTCTTTTTTTTTTTTTTTTTACCTTTGCATCGTATTGTGTGAAATTCTTCAGGGTTCCTTTGCCACCTGATAATGTGAGGCCCAGGTTTAATATGGGATCTGCACCTCCAGGCCCAATTCCAATGGTGAAACCCGTTGTTTTGGATTTATCACTTTTAAGGGCGTCAAGCAAGTCCTTTGAATCGTCGTAAAACTCAAAAGAAAATCCAGAATCAGCATGAGCCTAAAATGAAAGGAGCAGACATTAATTTTTCAGGTGCTTCCCTTTCTTTTTAATCTCTATTTCTTGAATACCACTGTTGAAGGCCATGATGCTTCTGACAGCACCAGCACTGACTTCAGTGAAGGTGGAATAAGGAATTAAGTCCCGTGCTATTTCATTTGGAAATATGTGAGAAATGTGGATGAAGCCAAGTATTTTGCTTCTTCCATCCCCAAGCAGGGGAAAGGTTTTGTGTTTAGCCACTCAAAGCCCGAGCTGGTAATGGTACCTATTAAGACAGCCTGACAGTTCCCATTATAAAACCCTCCTTCCAGTTCCTTACATCTCTGCCAAATCCTAATGATTTGGACTGAATTTTTTTTCTCTCCAGCCTGCTTCTGGATGAATTTATTTAGGAAAAGAGAAATTCAACATCTATTTACAATGGCAAGGCTAGAAAACAAACATTGTTTTGCCTGTGTTTTGGAGAAGTGACCTTTTCCTTGACAGCTCTACTTTGCGGGCACGTGGAATCGAGCAGCTCTGCTGAGTCTGAGCTGTGTCATTTGCCAGCTCTGTAAAAAGCCAGCCCCAGTGTTCAAACTGGGAACTAAGGGACTCTGCCTGCTGGGAGAGTATGAAAGCTGCTTGCACTGCGTAACATTTCCCAGGAATCATGTGTTTTCATTCATTCATATCAAAAAACATGATAAATGTTTAAGAGTGTGGCCAAGGCACCCACTTAGGATGTAGGAGACCCAAACTGAATCCTTGCTCTGCTTGGATCAGTGTCCAACGTATCAGACATGACCTTATGGACTATAGGTGTTGTGATCCCTGGTGATGGGTTGCAGGATCCCTGTCTCACTGAGAATTCAGATTTATGCTCCTTGTGGCCATGCCATAGACTTAAAATGCTTTCAAAGATTGAACCAGCAGCACTGTTACCATTTTACACATGGCCAGCTCCATCCCTAGAGAGGCAAAAAGCTTCTGCAAGCTCTACAGCCCATTAAGAGCAGAATTTAGAGAAAACAGCTTTCTCTTGGTGCTGCCTGGGCCAGAGGAAGGAATGGGGATGCCTGGGTGATACAGCACGTGCCTTCCTTGATGCGCCATAAACAGCATTTACACCATCGAGTGCCTGCTGAGGTACCTTAAAGACAACTACACACAAAATGTACCCGATATCTTAGCGGGGAATTTGGCTTTTTTTGCAGGGGAATTGCTGCTGAATTGGGCCTCCTGCAGCACTCACCAGGAACTGGTACAGGTGGAGGTTGTAAGGCTTGCGGAAATACTTCTCGTCGTCCCCGTAGTGCAGGCGCTCGCAGGCGGCGTCGTAGCGCAGCTCCCGCCACTCCCCGTTGTACACGTACTCACAGAGCCCTCCAAAAAACCCCGGGTCGTAGATGTTCTGCCTCCCTTCCTGTGTCAGGATGTTGTACCTTGGAAAGAGGTAGCGTTCAGGAGTTCATCCATCACTCCAGTTTTATTGCCTCTCTCTGTCGCAGGTTCTCCTGATGCTGATACCCCCACCACCAGGTTGTCTGTGCTCAGGCCTCCTGAGGAACTGGAATAGAGCTTAAGGCTGGGCTGGGTTTGTTGTCTCATTGCTGTCTCCTTCCCAAAGCTACCAGGAGACAAACAGCCATTTTATTTCCAAGGCATTAGTTTGGGCTCGCATGGGAGAAATGGAAGAAATCAGTGAAGTTGCCCAGCCCCTCCCAGCAAGCACAGCTATGAAAGTCCCAAAGTCCTGGAATTCCTCCAGGTTCCTCTTGAGCCTAATGCATCTCATTGTCACAAAGTGCTTCCTGGCATTCTCTGCAATTATTTTCTGTCTTAATTTAATCTCTTTCTTTTTAATAATGGTCCCGTTTCTCAGGGTAGTTAACACCCTCCCTAGACATGAAGCCTGTGCTTTGCCAAGTCTGTCACTTATTATTTCCTTATTCCTCCTTCTTCCTGCTCTCCAGCCCTCACAGCTGCTGCCCTCTGAAATCCCTCCTATTACTTAGTATTCCATGTAATTCAATGGCCCAAAGTGAAAGCTTTATTCAAACTAGACAGCAGCACTGCTCTTCTCAACAGGGAACCATCTTTAGGACTAAGATAGCAAATGCCACTACTTTTGTGTGTTCTGCAGGAGAAACACTTCAGAGAGCAGAATTAAACAGGGTTCTCAGTGGAAATTAATGCATGCATTGTAAAACTTTTGAGGGACCCTCCCAGTCCCTGGGCCAGGGAAACATTTATCTCATGGACCTCAGGGAGAGTTGATTGGGCTGATGGGAAAGTTACACAATGGCTGGCTCCATTCTCATCCTGTAGCTCATGTTCATAAAATCTTAGAGTGGTTTGGGCTGGGAGGGACCTTAAAGATCATCTCATTCCAATCCCTCTGCCACAGACAGGGCCATGTTTTCCAAGGGAAACTGGAAAACATGTCCCTGTCTGAGTTTAACTTGGTTAAAATACAAGGTTTTCAATGAGAGTGTCACAGTCACAATTTGCCTTTCAGTTTCATTTTATTCTAGATTTCTCTTTTGTCTGTATTACCTAACCAAAGTTTGAAACTGAACAGGGAGACACTTTCCATGGATAGGAGTATTTACATATACTCGTGTGGAGCTCAGGCTCTCTGCCTTGAATCTGTGCTCTGAAGTCCTAAATCCTGGAGTTAAATCCCCTTTAAGGATGAATGCCAGCAGAGTGTTGCATCTCCAAAGTCTGCTGTTTGCTTTAGTCTCTTACCTTTAACAACTGGAGAAAGCCATGAGATAACTGGGATCTGTTTTTTCAGGAGTATAAAAAGGGCGTCACAAGTGCTGTGGTGATCAGGTAATAGATCGAGGACAGAATTTGAAATAAAAGGTGGAATGATCCCTCATTGCTACCCGTGGTCACATGGGACAGCACCTCCCCTTTGGGTTTTGTACAGCCCCCTATCAATTCATGGACCACTGCTATTACTAAGGAAGAGCAATACAAGAAACAATCCTGTTTTGATTGCAAGAGGAGCAGCTATTGGTTAATTACTCACCCTTGGACTACTTTTTCCACCCCTGGGATTGGGAACAGATGTTCACAAGGGCTTTCAATGTCTTCATCCTCACAATTATCCTCATCAGACCCATCTCTGCAGTCTCTGTCTCCATTGCACACGAGATGCCGTTGAATGCAGCGCCCTAAAGTGCACAGATGCAGGCGGTGGCTTATCCACCCTCCAGGAATCCTGGCTGGCAGCTTGCATTGATTGTGCTGTTTTTCACCCACATCTCAAGGCCACCAGAAGTCATGCTGGGTGTTAAGCACAGCATTATTCCACAGGTTATTGGCTTTTCCAAGCTTCTGGGACCTAAACACAGCACAGAGTCCAAGCTGGCCACTCCCATGGGCTTCTGTCAGGTCGGAATCAAGGAGAGGTCACCTCGCTGCCCTGAATTTATTTTCTAAAATCACACCCTTGGAAAGTTGCTGTAGGAATAGCTTCACCCCTTGGCTTAAGGAAGTCAACTCCATCTCATTAAAGTGCAAGGTTTCCTCTTCCCATCGCAGGAGGCATTTGGGGAGTTGATTGCAATAATTAATTACAAGAATGGATATTTTCAGGAAAGGCAGTGTGGAAGGGCTTTTGCTTCTGGGAGCGTGGAGAAAGCCTTGAGGAGGAAACTGGCACTGTTTAGTTTACCCCAGTGGAGTGTTGATAACCTGCTCCAGCTGATGAGCTGGTCACAGAGCTGGCCTGTCGTTCCAAATTTTGATAGAATTTTCGTTAAATGCTCAGGAAGGAAGTTTGAGCCATTTGTGTAGAAACAAAAACCTGTCAAGGCTAGTCAAAGTTTCAGAGAACAGCCGTTTTATATCCTAATCCTCAGAGCTGGAGATGGCTAAAAATAACTAAATCACCCCAACAGATTGCTGGTTGAACTGATGATTGCTGGTTGGATTGATGATTGAACTCTGTCTCTAACACGGGAGAACGTGGCGTGTTGTGGGAGCAGCAGTTAGAGCAGAATATTCCTGCTCTCTTTGTTCCACTGAAAAATTCACATTCTCCATGTCACACACCCTTCTTTTCTACCCAGATCTGACTGCAGCATGGATGGATTTCTGCAAAAGTCCGGGGGAAACACTGAAGAGGAGAAATTCCCTGCTTTCTCTTGTACCGCTTCACCCTCCTGCTGCCCGGGGCAGGGGACTGATACCCCCAGGACCAAAACATTTTTGGCAGGGGTTTGTGCCTGGGTCACTCACCTGTTTCCTTGCACTGGAAGTCCTGCCCACACCCTGGTGGCCCCGAGCAGGTTGTCTCAGCTCCACAGGCTTGCTCATCCCAGAGGTGCCCGGCGCAGCGTCGCCCTCCGAACTGTGCTGGCTGCAGCAGCCGCCGGTACCGGTGCTGCACAGAGACACAGCCACGTGTGTCCCCCACAGGCATCCCCTCCACAGGCCAGGCAGCAAGCAAAACTACCATTTTAATAGCTATCCCGATTTTTATGTGTGTGGGGGGCTCGAAGATTTTGTGTGTGATACATGCAGGAGAGTCAGCAGAGTTGGGAGCTCAGATTTGCCTGGAGCTCGTACACGTGAACTTAGAGGGGGCTGGAATGGCTGTTTAAAAACTCTCTATTTTATGCCTTGGAAAAATATGGCATTTTTCTAGCTGCATGTGCTTTGTCCTGCAATGCACCAGGCTCAGATGGACACCAACACTAATTACAGCACTGATCCTGCAACATTTCTGATGGATTATTAATGAGAATTGCTGCTCTTCAAACTTGGAAGGGGGAAAAAAAAGAAAGGGAGAAAAGCTATATTATTTACTGATAATATACTGTCTATAAGCACAGGAACAAAAAAGGCAGGGATAAGATAAACTCAGTGGAAAGCAGAATTATGTCAGGTATGTGAAAATAAATTCTCAAACTATGAAGACATATGTGAAATGATATAAAAATATGAGAACAGGAGCTGACGCATAAAGGCTGCTTCAAATTTCTTTTCACTGGACTATTTGCATTAAGAATCAGGGGATACTTAATTAAATCTGAGACAGAAAAGGAAGAAAGTCTTGGGCAAGTATTCTGGCCTGATTCTTCCACCATTTGCCTTGATTTTGCTTTTCCTGTTCTGCTGTCTCCAATGAATTTATTCCCCAGTTTACACCAGGGTAAATAAGAGCCTCTCTAGCAGAGGAGCATTTCCATCATATTTGGATGAGTTTACTGGATGCTTCAGAATGATGAATATGTATAATATATATAATTAATGTGTGTACATCCTCATCACAGACACATCTGAAGATAAATGAATACATTACAGTGGATCCTTACTTTTTTCTCTTGGCAAGGGAAGCAATCAGTCCATCCTGACCACTGGCTCAGCTGACAGTCAACAGGAGCTGGAGAATTAACATCTCTGCTGCTTCTTCTAGGGAGGGGAAGAAAGAGTGGTCTGAGGTCTTTGAAGCTGTGTTTTGAGAGGGGCTGAAGGCTGGAAGGGGGAAAATTATCTCTGTGCGTGTGGTTTTTTCCACCAGGAAGCTGGTTTGTAGGAAATGGGAAGCATTTCAGATTCACATGATGAATACTTGGATGTCCCATCCATGTATTCACCATCTGAATTGAGCAGGGCCTGCAGGTGCAGCACCTGGGGATTTTGTCTTGGGATTCCTGCTCTCCCAAGACATCTTTGCCCTTTCCAATAGGTAGATTGCAATTAAAAAAAAAAAATTATATAGATATATTTATGTGACCAACCATCCTGAGTAAACAGAAGCAATGTCATGAAGAGGCAGGGTTTAGAGAAAAGCTAATTTTTTGCCTTTCTTTTCAGAAGCACACCACAATCTCCAGGAGCAGGGACGTTTATCACCACTGAGACTGTTTTGATGTCACTTTCTTTACACCCTTGTGGACTCATGGTCAGGATCTTTCCTGGCCAGTGTGAAATCCCATCCTGGTTTCCATGGGCTTTGTGGAGGGGTGGGAATGGCTGCACCAACAGTGCTGAGAGAGCAAGGTACAAAGGACCTTCCTAAGAATTTGTTGGTTGAGTATTTCTAAAGGAAAACACACAAATTGTGAGGAGAAGAAAGTAACTAAAGGAATATTATGAAAGGAGAAAAGGGCAAAGGTATGGCATTGTAGTGGCTCTTGGGTTGGACTCTCTGCACATACTCTGAATTTCACTACACAACAGCCAGAAAATACTTCTCCTGCCTCCCAGCCCAGTAATTACAATTTATTTACAATTTATTTACAATTTAGTTCTGTCTCTACCCTAAAACCTTCATTTTTATGAGCCATTTCCTTGTCTTGAGGAGCAACCTCTGGCATGCAAATACAACCTTGCGTTTGCCTTTGAAGCATTTTGAGGGTTTATTCCGAATCAGAACACTTATTATTTTTATTATTATTTTGGTGATTAACTAATGAGCAGTCTGTTTTACTTACAAGACTGCAGTCCAAAGAGAAATATTGATAATTAGCAGAGGTATGTAGCTGATGGGGGATTCATCAGAGACTGGGCAAGAGAGATTGACTAAAGGAGAGCCACAGCAGCTCAGTAAGGGAGCCCGTGGGTGCAGATCTGTGTGAGGTGAAAACCCAGGAGCCTGCAGGTGAACCCAGAGCTGGAGGACATGCAGGTATTGGTGCCTTTCTGCTCTGACAGGAGGATTTGTGGGCTGCATCCTTCAGCACTTGGCAAAGTACTTAATTGGCTCACCTTCGATTGGATTTTACATTTACCTCTTCATTATTCTGCCCTGTTTGATAAGTTCATCAAACATCAAAAATCTTGTCTTTGTTCATTTTCAAAAGGGATTATCGGAATAAGCCTCCATAATTAAGTGTATCACTGCCACAGTTTTTTTTCCTTTCTGCCTTCTCCTTGTCTCCATGTTCCAATTATCACTGATACCTTTTTTTGATCCTCCTAAATCATATTTGCCTTTACAACAAGCTTGAAATTAATAGCTGTAGAAAAAAATCCTCCACCCATTTCCCTATCATGACACTATAGCTTTAGAAAAAAATGTAACTTGTTTATTCCTTTCCTTCAAAGCCCAAGTGACACTTGGATAGGTTAGTAATATTGTTCATGGGAAAAAAAAACCTGAGGAATGAGGATCTGGCTTGGACTGAAAACTGGGTTATTCACATGCACTTGTTAGCTTCGTGTTGTCGAGTGTAAAATAATTAGAATGCAAAAGAATATGAAAAATATTAACTCATAAATCATCCTGTATAGAGAATTCATTTCAAGTGCCCAAACCCAGCCTGCTAATTTCGGTAAGGAAGTTTAAGAAGGCTTAATAGTCATCTGTAAAAGGAAAATCATTGTGCAAACAGTTCCTTTAAGAAGGAATTATGATGCCTGGCTCGGGCTTTGGACAGCTGCCAATTTTTAATTTTTTTAATTTTTTTTTTTCCTAGTAGCTTTGTGCACATGCCTCAAGTCAGGACAAAACTGATGGGCTGACTGACGTGCTGGTAATTCCTGTATGGAAACGTGGGGAAGGGAACAGACTTACCTGTGGGAAGGCAGTGCCTGGAGCTCTCTGCACGCCTGGATTGGTGTCAAAGACAGGGAGCACACAGACAGGATCAAGGGACAGAGCTGAGCCAGGCCCCACCACATTGCTCTGCCATATGTAAATGTTTGCTACAGATCAGCTGCAAACCAAAGCTTTTAAGTTTTCAGGAGTGCTGGAAGGAGCATGGAGCCCACCAGGCTCCGAAATGCTGCAGTAAATCATTGACAGCAGCACAGATCCAATCACAAAGAATCAGGACACATCCCAGAGGCCTTTGCCCTTTTGGAAACAAATTCCCAGTTTTCTGGCAAGGAAATATATTAAACTGTGCAACTGTTTCCACATTAAAGTCAATCAATCCTATTGCAGCAGTGTGTTTCTCACCCAACCTGTGCCCTCCTTTTAATTTGAAGGAGGGGGAAACTCGTGTTATTTCCCACAGTGACTTCCCTGTAATTTTGATGTGTCTGGTTGCTGACCAGGGAAAAGCTTCCCAGTGCAGCAAATTGAAGATTAGCACAAAATTGTGTTATGGGGAGCGTGTACCTCCCAGATACACGAAGGAAATGTCAGATCAGCTTCCTCCCCTTGCCAGCCCCACGAGGCAGTTTCCCACCTCTAAAGCTGATGTGAGTTATCACCTGGCTGTTGGATGGCCCTACACAGCCACTGCAACGTGAAAATCAAATTCCTTGCTTTCTAAAGTGATTTGGGGGGAGGAAGACATCCACTACATCTGAAATTGTTGTGGCCATCCCTTGTGCAAACACATCTGCTCGTGGTGGCTCTAATGCTTTTAGCTGGGTGGAGTCTTAGTGGACGTGCACAAGAGTAGGAAAGCAATAGCACAGAAAGCAAGAACACCACAGGCTATTTATTTTTAAGATAATGGTCACAAGATGACAATATTTAGTTCTGTTGTGTTAGAAGTAAATAAAAATGGCCATGGGAAAGACACTTGGTCACAGCTCAAGTTGCCTTATTGCTGTTTCTTAAAGCTTTCACAGCCTCCAAAATACCCCTAAGGGCCCTGGTAGGCACAAAAATGCACAAGGAATCTGTATCTTCATTAGGTATCAGTTAAAAAAAGAGTAAGAGATCCATGAGTACTTGTGTGTTCAAACAAGTGCCTGTTTCTCCCTGCTTTTGCTTCTGCACAAGCAGCCTGAGATGCTTTGTGTATAAATGAAGTGTTCCCAGCAGACAGCTGGAAGTTTGAACCTCAATAAATTCAAGAGAAAGTGTAATTATTGTAGGAAAGTCTGGTCTTGTCTATTATAGCTGTTAAACAGACAGTGAATTGTCCTGTGTCCACAAAAGGCTGGGCTGGATATGTCATTTGTGTATTTCCCAAATCAATTGCAAAGCTCATTTCAATGGCTGGTGTTGTAAATTATCAAAATGAAAGGGCCTCTTAGCAAGTTATTTTCATGTAATTAAAGTTCAGAGTGACCCTGGGGCTTGTCTTTGCTAAACACTAAGAAATGTGGGCTCAGGGGTAAACTCTGCATTGAAATGAAATGAGCAGTGCCCTTCTGTGACCTTGGGGAGTACTTTAATGCAATCCTGTACCTACTAATGCACTGCAGCTGGGCTCAGAAAGTCCTTCTCCTCTCTTTGCCTGTGCAACAAGAACTCCAATAAGGGGTTTAATATTTTTTTAATATACTATTAAACCTAAATTGCTTTCGCCTGGGAGAAGAAGTAGGGAAATGTAACTGGCCTGAGGCGATCCCCCTCATCACCTCCCCATTGCACATCACAGCCTCTCTGCAGGTGGCTGGTAAGACAGAAGGACATAAAAAGGTTCTGGATGTGCTTATAGATCTGGTGGGGATGCACCCCACTGGTTTCCATCCAAACCTGGGCTGCCCTGTGATACAAATGGGTGTTTTGCACAGCCAAGTGCCTCCTCAGCATCTAAGCAAATCTGTCGAAGCATTATCTCTTCTTTTTTTTTTTTTTCCTGATAGCAGCATCAGGAACACCCCCTATATATAATGGAAGTTATTTGTGGCACATCTGCCAGGTAAAAGGCTGGGCTGGTTTGTGCCATCAGGCACAACACCAATTTCTCCCTGATAGGTGAGGTCGTCTGGGGGAGAGATTTAAGCAGCCAGCAAGGCACTCCACGTTAGAGGTGAAATTAAAGAACCTTTCTCAGAGATGATATGTTCCAAAAGTTATTTATATATATATGTGTATGTATGTATGTACATATAAAACCTGTTGTTCTATTTAGAATGTTTTGTATTGAACGTGTCTGAAATGTTTGTGTTGGATCCTTCACTCCAAACCTGAATTAAGCCTCTGGACCTCTGGCTTGCTGTGCTGGCTGTGCTGTCCATGGTGATGGAGTCACCTTCAGCAGGATGAGCCATGGAGTCTTCAGGAGCATGGGAAAAGGGCTGTGAGCAGTCTGGGGCGAGCAGTGAGCTCCCATCCTCACTTTGTGGCTGCTCCCACCACGGAGCTCTTTCCCTGACCCTGAAGAACCCTTTAATTAAAACACAATTCCTCACTCGCAACTCCAAAATCATATCTAAAATTAGGGCAGATTGACTCAGTGTAAACAAACACCCTGATAGCAACACAGGATTTTGTTCCACTTCAAAAAAGTCTCCCCTTCAAGTGTGTTTGGCCCAACAAAGGGAATTAATTTCTGCCTGAAGAGTTCCTTGATCTTTCAGGTATCACCTGAGCAGCCTGTGGGTAATGTGGCTGGCTGCACAAGCCTAGCCCCAGGGTGAAGCTGTAATGGGTATAACATAATGTTATTGTCATCCAGCAATTTGCATTTGTTCCTTCTTATATCTGGATTTTTATTTTCAGTATATTCACAGAGCTTTTGCTGCAGGGGATACAGTTATGTTTAAAAATTCATCCTTTTATTTTATTCCAATATTCTATTTATATTTTTTGTCATATATTATTCACACAATGCTTTAAATCTGAGTTTTGTTCCTGCTTGAAGACCATGAACATCTAAAGGCAGGGAGAGGCCTGTTCTTTTTTTATTCTATTCGTGCCATCCTGCCCACAAAGTTTGATGTGACTGACACCTGCCACGTGCTGTTTGCTCTCTGGTGGCTCACCAGGGAAAAGGGCAGAGCAGACAGCCTTTTATTCAGGGGTGGTGGGGATTTTTTTTTTTGAGCAATATAGAGATGGTTGCAACGTGCAGAGGTTATTTAGAGCCGTGGCAACATCAAGAACTTGTGCCTTGCAGTTGGAGCTCTGCCCCTGGAAAGTTTGCTGCTTCACACGTGCTTTTGCAGCACACATGGGCTTCTCTCAGCTCATCCTCTCGTTCTCTGCACAGCAGCTTGGTGAAAGAGCTCCTGTTTTGCCAAGGAAGCCAAGCTGGCTAGAGAGGTCTTCATCTCTGAACTTCACAAATCAGAATCCCAGCACAGATGCCATCAAGAGACGGATTCAGATTCAGAGATGGCTTTACACTGTAGAGCAAAAGTAGGAGACACCTGAGTAAAAGCATGAAGAAGGACAAGATGTCTGGTCTAGTTCACCCTGCAGAGCAGATGCTGTGATGGTGTTCCTGCAGTTTGGAAGGCTGCATGAGAGCAGGAAGAGGCTGCTGCAGGCTGTGCCTGACCCATCACTGGTGGCAGGGAGGGGACAGCAAACGCTGCTGTCCCCCTCTCACCACTGTTGTGTTTGCGGGGTGCCCCGATGGAGGAAGGAATGATGAGTCTGACTCCATGTTCTCAGAAGGCTGATTTATCATTTTATGATACTATATTATATTAAAGAATACTATACTATGCTAAAGAATACAGAAAGGATACTTACAGAATGCTAAAAAGATAAAAATGAAACTCGTGACTCTCTCCAGAGTCCTGACACAGCTTGGCACTGATTGACCAAAGAGTGAAAACAACTGATACCAGAATCCAATGAAACAATCACCTGTGGGTAAACAATCTCCAAACACATTCCACATGAGCACAACACAGGAGAGGCAAATGAGATAAGAATTGCTTTCCTTTTTCTCTGAGGCCTCTCAGCTTCCCAGGAGAAAAATCCCAGACAAAGTGATTTTTCCAGAGAATGTGAATGCCGCAACCACCACGTTTCTCCTCTGTGCACCGCTTCTGCTCCTCATTACATCTGCTTTTCATCCCCAGCTGAACTTCTCCGTGCAGCACGGAGCTCACTCAGGCACTGGGGCTGGCTGTGCAGGGATGTGGAAAGGTGCACCCCAGGGCCAGCAGAGGACCACAGCCCGTGCTGGACCTGCCACCGAACCCAGAAACTGCTCTGGCTGGGGATCTCCCACCACAGCAAACACTTGGCTTTGAGCACACAAGGAACTACGTGGATATACTGGTGATAAAAGGTGTGCACTGACGTGTGGGGTCAGGGCCATACTGCAGAGAGTGTGCCTTGGGCAGGGAAAATACCTGACACTTTGCAAGGCTTTTAAATTAATTGTCCTGGATGGATATATTGGTGATAAAAGGTGTGCACTGATGTGTGGGGTCAGGGCCACACTGCAGAGACAGCCTTGGACAGGGAAAATACCTGAGACTTTGCAAGGCTTTTAAATTAATTGTCCTGGGTCCTGCAGTGCTTTGATGGGGCTGATCTTCAAACCTGTGATGGAGCTGTGTGGGTACCTCCCAAACAGCCACAGCAAGTGCTGGTTTTTGGAATGCAAGGATCAATAGTGCTGCGCGCTCCTGAACCCCTCGTTGCTGCCAGGAGTGAAAGGCAGAGCGAGCAGCTCGGTGGTGGAACAAGTGATCCTATTTCCCCCTCTGCTGGAAAACCACGATATCACCTCCTGGCAGGAAAAGGAGGCGATTCCAGCCATCCTCGCCCCTGCCCATGGCGCAGGGTGGGAATTAGATGATATTTAGCATCCCTCCCAACCCAAACCATTCCAGAATTCTATGAAATGTGCAGGGAGCCAGGCTGGGAGAAGTGTCCTGGCCCTCCTGGGGACTGAATAAGGCATTAAACCCGAGCCAAATCCTTCCCTAGCACAAGGCTGTGCCCTGCTCTCCATTTCCCCCCATTTTGGGGGGTTTGAGGTGGTTTTTTTTTCAGAGCTAAGGACCCTACTGCCTTTTCCCAGTGTTGATGTGGGGCCAGTAGCTGTGACAAAGGAAAACAACTTGTCAGACTATCCCCAATCTAAAATATCTTGACACTGGGCTAATGTTATCACCAATTATGTCATGAGCAATGCCTACATTTTGTTATATTCCAAAAAAGGCTGGATTGCCCCAAAATTTGCCTCATCTTCGCCAGTCACACTGTCCTACCTTTCTAAAAAGTTGAAATATTAAGAATATTAAGAAATATTAACAATAAGCTGAAATATTAAGAATAATATTAAGTATAAAGCATATTCCCAAGATCTGCTGTTGTTCTTGGCTTCTAGTAGAACCTCTGCAAAATCCAAAAAGGATAAAAAATTGGAAAAAAATCCCAAATCTCTATAACAGACTAATATACAAACTCCACCACTAAGTAGCTGAAAATAATAAGTCAGGGAAGATAGTCAGACTGATGCAACTACATAATGTTCTAAATGCTTCACTGCAGGGGGAAAAAAACCACCCAAGAAATGAAATTTAAAATTTTAAACAGGCTGAAATTGTTTGTTCTGGGGAGGCTGTGCATGTGCAGGGAGTGTTTGGGGCTGCTGCTCTCAGTAGTGGTGTTTGGGTTTATTCCCATTGGGAATAAAACTGGGAATTCCCATCCTGGGTTGGTGCCCCCCGTGCAGTTGTTGTAGCCCAGTGTGGTTTGTGGCAGCCCTGATGGGGCTACTGGGGTCCCACAGGGCTAGCACTAACAAAATGCATGTTTCAGAGAAACTTTTGGCATTTCCCTTTAAATTTTCGAGTGCATACAGAGGAATCTACCCTGTCCTTTTCCTCAGGACTGCAGCTCTGAAGTCAGAACCTCCTGATTCTCCAACAGTGCTTTAATTCATGGTCTGTGTTCACACCACTGGGCGGGTCATAAATCCTCCCCAGCTACCTGTACACAAAGCTGGCATTGATTCCCATCATGCTGTGACTCCAGCACTGGCTTGGGAGACTTCCCTGCCAGCTTCCAGCTCAGCAGGATCCCCCTTTCTTCTCCAAGACCTCCACGCAGCAGCAGGGCTTTTCATGTGGTGAGGAACCAGACTCATGCTTCGAGTCATGTCTCTGACAAATAAGCCTTTTTCTTTTCCTCAGTTTCTCTTCCTGTTATTTTCCAGCTACCCTCACATTCGGCTCTGGAAAGCAGGGTCAGTTCCTGAAGGCATTAGGGATGCTCAGGGCAAGGCTTTGTTCAATGCCCGTGTGCAGAGGGGGCTAGGACAGAGGGGAATGGCTCCAAATGAAAGAGGGCAGGTTTATTAGGGCAGATATTAGGGAAAAAATCTTCTCTGTGAAGTGGTGAGGCCCTGGCACAGCTGCCCAGGGAAGCTGTGGCTGCCCCTGGATCCCTGGAAGTGCCCAAGGCCAGGCTGGACAGGGCTTGGAGCAGCCTGGGATAGTGGAAGGTGTCCCTGCCCATGGCAGTGAGTTGGAATTGGATGATTTTTAAGGTCTCTTCATGGTTTCTTTTCCAGGCATCTTATTGGGAATGATCTGTAGGAGAGGGGCTGAGTGTTGGTGTGTGGGATTAGGGTCAGCTCCTGCCCTCCCAGTCCCCACCACCAGCACCAGGCTCCGTGCAGCAGCTGTCCCTGCTCCAAGGAAAACACCAAGCACTCCTGAAGAGAGAGATGAAATAACATTTGACCAGTTACAGAAGGAAAAAGAAGTCCTGAGGCTCTCAGCTCTCTTCTTGCCGAGCTAACCAGCCTTGCTTTTCCTGGGAGACATGCTCTGTAAAAACATGGGCACAGTGTTTGGACAGATACTTTCAGTCTATTCTCCAGGGCAGAAATACCCAGTGATAGGAGAAGTCCTGTTTGCCCTAATTTAACTGGGCTGTGCTGAGGACCCTGAGGAACAGCTCTCCATGGAGAGGAGCTGCAGCAGGGATGGCTGGTTTCGCTGGGCTCTGCTGCCCAGGGATGAAGGAAACTCTTGGTTCCTCTGGGGAATTGTCTGGTTTAATCACTCTGAGGTCTCTGTGGAGAAGAGCAGGCTGGGTTGGTGCAGAAGGGTGGATGTCACCTGTGGGGAGACCTAAAATTTGGGGTGAGAATTACTGCTGGACATCGTGGTGCTCCTCATCTGTGCTCAGTTTTGCTTGCCCCAGGTGTGGGAAGGGACCTGAGAACACGCTGGGGGGGTTGGAACTGGAAAATCTTCACAGTCCCTTCTCACCAAGCCACTCAGAGATCCTATAAACTTCCACAGACATGGACATCACATGGACACAGACAGGGCTGTGAGAGCACAGATGCTGAGAGCAAGTGCCATTCTTTCCCTCAAAAAGCAAACCAGACCTGAGCTCTCCCTTCCCACGCCAAGCCTGACATTTGTGGCTCAGGTCAGGGAGTGCTGGGCAGGCTCAGCCCAGCCCAGGTGAGGCTCTCCCCGCCCCGGGGGCAGAGCCAGGCTCAGCCCAGGTGTGTTTAGGGCTGGCTCCTCCTCGCCTGGCCTGGCTGGCTTCAGGGCTGTGCTGGAGCAGGGCACACGGATCATGCTGGGCTGAACCGCCGGAGCTGGCCTGGAGCAGCGAGGGATGGACCTGGTAACTGCTGGGGCTCTGTCTCTTCTGCAGCTGGCCCGGGGGAAGGATTTCTGCTTGGTTTTCTGCTGCTGATCCATAGCTTGGGGCTGTTCTCTCCATGGAGCTCCTGGAGCTGTTTATCCTGGGAGTGAGGTGCGCTTGCATTGCCGCTCCTGCTCTGTGTGCAGACCACACAAATACTGCTTTGCTGCCCAAAACAGGGGCTCCCAGAGCCTGCTTTCTTCCCCTTTCACTCTGATACGAGCTGCAGCTGTGCCTCTTACTGTAACAACAGGCTGAGTTGGGTTTTATTGATTTATTTTGGGGGAAGCCGGCGGGTTAATGAGTCGATGATATCTGCAGTGTGCTCTCCTCAGCCTGCCCAGGGTGCCTGGGCTTGGCTCCAGCAGTCCCCTGCCAGGGCAGAGGGCAGCACAGATTAAACATTTACCCACCACAGTTCCCTTGGGAATCAAGATAAAGGATGGAGTAAACCAGAAAAATTCCAGGAGGGGAACAGGCAGTGCTTCCTCTCGGCTGTCCGGCGTGCCACGTCTCAAATGGGGTTTATGTTCCTGTGTTGATACATTTTAGAAAAGCAGCTTCAGGAAACTAATGAGAATTAGTTAATTAATTGGAAAAAAGAAGGCTTTGGGGAACCTTACTGTAGTATTTCAGTACCTGAAGGGGCTACAGGGGAGCTGGAAAGAGACTTTTGACAAAGTCCGGGAATGACAGGACAAGGGGGATGGCTTCAAGCTGAAAGAGGGCAGGGTTAGATCAGATATTAGGAAGAAATTCTTCACTTAGAGGGTGTGGAGGCCCTGGCACAGGTTGCCCAGAGAAGCTGGGGCTGCCCCATCCTGTAAGTGTCCCAGGTCAGACTGGATGGGTCTATGAGCAGCCTGGTCACTGTTGAGTGTGCTCCTGGCAAGGGGTTGGAACAGGTTGATCTTTAAAGTCCATTGCAATCCAAACCACTCTGGGATTCTTCATTCAGATTCCTTTTGTTTAGTCCAAGGTATTAGCACAAACCTCCTGCTGGTGCTCCTTCTAAAAGGTGCCCTTATCACAGGCTTAAGCTGAGCTTTATTGTGCTTCCTAGGCTGATCTTGATGTTAGAAGAGCACTTTATTTATAGGGAGAAAATATGGAAAGTTTTGCTGCCCCCTGACTCCTAAATGCTCACAGCTTTCCGGCCAGTGGAAGTTTGTTTCCTTTTTTCTCTCTCTTCCCCTCTCATCTTTGCGTGGGCTTTTGCCAAATGTAGCATTATTCACAGTCAATTATTTGGCCAGATGTAGCTGTAATACACATTGTGAGCTTTTGGCAGGCCTTTAAATTTATGAGTGTGTTCTCCCTGCTTGTCAGCTGGTCTGATTTTCGGGGGACCTGAGCCCTCCCTGGGAGGGGACACTGGGACTCCACGTGTGTCCTGCCTGTGACCTGCCCAGCACTGTGCTGAGGCTGAGCATCCCCCTGGGCCAGCTGAAAGTGTGTGCATCAAACAGGAGAGCTGCTTGGATGGGTTTGTGGTTTGAAACAGCCCCAGCTCTTATGGAGAATTATCCCTGCAGAGACTGGGAGAACTCGCTGCACCTTGGAGGGTCTGGCTAAGCTCTGTGCAGGGAAACAGCACTTGCAGGAGCTTTTTGGGGAGGGATGGCTTGCCCAGCTGGGTGTGGGGGTGCAGGAGGTGGCAGTTTAACCCCATGCACCCCAGCAGTTCTCTGTGTGTGGCTGGGGGCCATACCTGTCCCTCCTTCCCATGAGCATCCATCAGGCTGCACTCCAGGGAACCATATCCTGGTGAGGGCACTGAGTGCACTGAGCACAGATAATCTCCCTTCTAACTGGGCAAACCAGCTGAAGCTGCCTTTTCAAGGCAAGAAGGATAACAATTTGAGGGGGGGAAAGGAAAGCTCATATCCATCCCACTTTAATTAAACTTAGTGCGAGGCTCGTGACTGTCACAGCCCATTTCTGTCACAGCCAGAGCCAGGGAGAGGCCTGACCAAAAACCCCTTGCCTGCCTCGCCTGGAGCACACTGAGACAAGCAGGTACTTTTCCTTTCCCTTTTCTTTGTCTCTGAGGGCACTGATGAGGAATTGTTTGCTCCAGTAAAGAAAATCAGCACGGGGAGGTAAACAACTCTGAACTCTTCAACCACTGCTGCAGCACTGCACAGCTCCCTGCCATTGCATTGGGGCACCTCACTGCTTTATTTTCTGTCTGGCATTGCTGGAGGGATTGGGTACATGTGGGATTTTTTAAAATTTTTCCCCCCCAAACCTGATTCATCCTCCGTGTGCCTCTGGATGCTCCATTCCCATGGCTCACTGCTAGATCAGCCTGTCTGGGCAGCTCACACGGCATCAGGCTGCTGACCACTAATATGAAATATAATTGGAGCAATTCAAACCTCTCCCCCAAGGGCTGGTTCTTTACATCATGTACTACCCTGTGAAAGTAATAAAGTCAGTGAAAGGGGTTATTCAAGAGAAATTGTCAGTGTTTAATAAATCGTGCAATTAAATGCAATAAAACCTCAGTATGCTATTCATCTGTTCTGTCTTAACACTTAAGGCTGGAGCTTTTTTCAGAATAACGAAGTTCTGTCCTAGATAATTTTTTCCAATTTCCTCATTAGACAGGTTCTCGTGAAGCCTTGCGCTGAACTAAGCTGCCAGAGCAGAGCACCTAATGTAATCATGGCATATAAAAAGTTATAGAGCAGTTCAAGGACTTAAGTAGCTCATAAATTTTTCTTCATATTTTCTCCCTAGCTCATTTCAGGGCTGAATTTAAGCCACGGCACTGCAGGCAAAAATTGTGGTCCCATTTCTCCAGCGTGGGATGCAGGGGAGTGAGGGACTGAAACAAAATGTTCTTTAAGTGCCCTTTTAAACTGCACTGTCACTGATTTGCTCCTTTTCTTCAAGAACCTGGGGTCTGTGTGGGAGACGAGCTGATTGTCGTGGCCAGTATCCATCACCTGCACTGGGAGATGCTCTCTGTGTGCCACGTGCTTGGGTTCTGTGTGCTCTGCTTCCTGGAGTGGCATTAAAGGCAGGGGGAGAAGCATCCCAAGAGCCCTGGGTGACCAAAGGGACCCTGAGCTGAGCCAGCACCCTGGAGGAAGAGATTTTGTCCCAGGGGTCATCAGGAGTGCAGCACCAAGGAGGATGTTTAGTGCTTCTCTTCTCATGGTGCAGTTGTCTCAAGGAGGGTGGGGATGGACTGGGCACCTCTGGAGCAGCACTGGCCTCTCCCCTGATTGGTGCTTGTGTACTGAAAATAAAGTGCAGCTTTCATACCCAGCAGGTGCATAAACAGCATTGCAGCACCCCTGCCAGGAAAGCTTTAACATTCAATTCAGTGTTTGCCAGATCGTCCCAAGGGAAATTCTCCATCCCTGGGTGACACTGGGGAGAAGAAGGCATTTCCCTTGGCCATGCTGCTCCTGCTTGCTTTCCATGCTGTGCTCCTGCATTTCCCCCCTGTTTTCAGCTCTTTTGTCTTCACCAGAAGTGATTTGTGAGCCTTTGGAGGATCCTTTGAAAGAGCAAGTTCTCTTCTGCTGCTTTTAAATTTTCACCAGGATTGGCATATCCTTGGTGGCCAAGGTTGAGGTGCAGCCCGTTTCTCCCTGAAAACAGGATGATTGTTTAAATTGCCTGTTGCCACCTCTGTAAGCAGCTGTGCTCTCCTCTCTCCCCTCACCCAGGAAGGTGCGACTGATTTCAAAGCCCTCCGAGCAAAATTTCAGAACAACTCCAACTTGGCCAACAAGCCGGGACAGAAACCTCCCGCGGAGATCACCCCCAAACCTGGCTCTGCAGGGAGCACCACCTCCAGCCCTCTGCCCCTGCCTAGGAGAGAGCTGAGAGTGTCCAAACCTGCCCATTCCACCTCCCAGCCCCCTGTGCTCACCCAGCACAACGCCTTGGCACAGCCTCGGGGTTACAGGGAGCGGACGGGGCACAGCAAAGAGCACACGGGCAGCACCTCGCAGGGAGGGCTGAGCTCTCCCAAGAGCAGCTCGGAGAAGCCTCTGCTCTCCCGTGGCACTGACCAGCAAGGATCAAGCCAAACAGCTCCAGAGGACCCTCAGCTCCTGGATTCTTTCCAGCATGTCCTACAGATCTGGGAAGAGACTTTATCCTGCAAGGAGAAAACGAGTCCGAGAGTCCCGACCCAGCAGGCAGCAAACTCAGCTCCTGCTGCATCAGGCAGGGCCAGGATGGCACCCTCTGGAAGCTCCCCTGGGCTGGACTGGCGTGCCCAGAGGAAGGATGCTCTGCATGGCAGGGGGATAGCTCTTCCTCAGGCTCCCAGAGGAGACAGGAGCTCTGATGGAGCAGGTGTGGTGGCACCTGCATCCTGCCAGTCGGGTTATCGTGCACCAAGAGAACCACCTCAGCTCCAGAAAGGTATGGAAAGGTGTATTCTCAACACTGAATATAGAAATAGATGAGTGTATGGGTGATCTGGAAGTGCAGGATACAGCAGCAGGAGAGAAAGGCTCCTGAGGGTTGGGACCCTCAAACAAGCTGGCCCATTGGAATGCTCTGTTCTTGCTCTGGGGGTCCTGCAGGTAAGAAATGGGCCTCAAACTGCTGCTCTGCTTGGGTAAGGGGAGGATTCCCCATACCCAACAAATTTTTTTAAAAACTCACTCTAAGAAATTGCCCACATTTTGAGAGTAGGATGAAAAGTGAGGACAGGAGACCATCTTAGTTTTGGTGTGCTTTGGCTGCTTGAAATCCCAAGGTAAATGTGACTTCACAGAGATGTGAAAGGCTGGTCTGCAAAGACAGTTTATTTCTAATTAAAAGAGCTTAAACCTGAATCCCCATCACCACTACCACCACCTCTGCACGCTCCCAGCTTTGCAAAAGGTCATATTTAAGATCTGAGAAGATATTTCTTAGAGAAACTGCTGCTGGGAAATTCAGAGGCTGTGGAGCTCCCCTTGCTGACGTGATTGGGTGACAGGGCACTGAAAACCTTAAGTCTTTGTTTACCCTGGAAAGCCACCTCACCTGGACTGAGCACTGCAGACAGCCATGGCCCTAAATCCTGGGGGGTTAAACTGTTACCAGCACAGAAAATTGGGCTGGTATCTTATAATCCAGAGGAAGGGAGCTGCCGAGAGCCGAGACCCTATTAGGGTTCACGTGGTAAAAATCTGTAAAAATGGGCATTTCCACTTGTTCTGCCATTATGTGTGGTGATGGGGACACTGAAACTGGGAGGAGGCAGAGCAGGTTAGAAATGTCAGTACAACAACTAATGGCTCTACATGGATTTTTGCTTAAATCAGGGCTAATTGCTGCCTGTCCTTGTGCTTCTCTGGAGCAGAATCAGAACCTCCCTTCTGCCAGCCTGGAGCAGGAAAATGGTCTTACAGCCCTGGGAGAAAGTGGCCAAGGATTAAACCTCTCCCTCCAGCTGAATCCCTGGGTCCTGCCCCTGGGAAGCCTCCAAGACCCCCAGAGGTTGATCTCAGGGCTTTCCAAAGCACCGTGCCTTTGGTCCACAGAGGAAATGAAACAAGTAAGAGATATTTAGTCTTTTTCCCCCCAGATCTGTTCTGTAGAAAATGAATTAAAATGAGCAGTTTATTGACAGCTGTAAGGCCGTGATTGCCAGCACACAGAAATCAGACATTGTTACTTGTTTATAACTTCTTCCTCAAACATTAATAAGAGCCCAGCAGTTTCAGTGGGGCGGTTTTTTTGCTCTTAATCTGGAAAAGGGATCTGGTTTTCCAGGCTGGACGCCATCCCATGCTCAGAATCCCTCTTCCCTCCCAACTGCAGCGTGCTGAGAGCAGTTTACAGCTGGCTGTAAAGCAGCAGCAGCTGCCTGTGAGCCGAGCTGATCTTTATCACTCCTCTTCAATGGGAAATGCTTCCACTCTGGAGCACACAACTGTGGGAAGGCACAATAAAATTGTTAGAAAATAAGTCTGCTAATCCCCCCCACTTCTGTTTTAAATACAACAGAGGGCAACGTCGTTAAGTGTTCCGACATCAAGAACTGCAAAAGTTCAGTTTCCCATAATAAAACCCTATTGATGTTGCATAACAGAATATTCTGGACCACTTAGTAAGCTGCTAAGTGGTGTTTCTTTATAGATACAGCCTTAATTACAGCCAGATCTTTAGGCACAGCTCTTGATGAATTCAAAGGGAGCTGCTTGTGTAAGAAGGGCTCTGCTAAAGTCTCTTTGGCTTTACAGTGCCAATTCTTATTGGCGTGCCCTGGCTTTGATAAGAACGAGAGGGAAAGAGTTTTTCACTGAAACTATTTCCTAGCCTGCTTGCCCTTTCTAAATATATTAATCTGATGGGGGAACTAGTTACATTTATATGCCATCATCTCCATGCCCTCCCAATATCACCTGTCTCTAGAAAGCCTGAGGTTGTAGCCAGGAAATGTGAAATAATAAGTGCAAATTAACAGAGCCATGTCCCCAGTTTGTGCTGGCAGTGCTGTGTCATGCCTGCCTTTGTGTGCAGCCAGGAAAGGCTGTCCCTGTCACCTCCCTAGTGCTCCGGGGGGTGTGGGCTTGCCTTCCAGCACTAATCCTGTGTGTCTTTGTGTGCAGCTGCTGGAGAAGAGGATTACCTGAGCCCTGAAAGGTGAGCCTGGGGAGAGGCAAGGTGTGCCTTGCAGGTGATGGTGATGCCTTGTGGAGGCTGACCTAGAGCAGAGGCTGGATGGAGTGAAAGAGTAAAGTAGGTGTTTATGAAAAGGCCTCAATGGATGCACCTTGGGCAGCAGAAGAGCCCAGCCAGGGCTGCACCCAGGATGAATCCAAATGGTCCCAAAATGCACGAGCGCTCACGGGGTCTCTCCCTGGGATCAGCTCTGCTCCATGTGCACATTGCAGTTCAGTGTCCAATTCCAGCTCAGCCCCTGCACTCCCATCCTGCTTGTTTTTCTCTCTGCAGCCCACGGGGTTTGTGCTCTTGGGCTGAGATTTGGATCATTTGTCCTTGGTGCCCAGCTGGAGCAGGAATTGTTTTGTCTCCCTGCTCTGTGCAGAGAGCTCACCATCCCCTCATGTGAAGCTCAGACCCACACACTAAAGCAGCTCAGAATGTGAAACATATAAAAGCTAAAACCTGAGGCATCAATGTGAACATCCCCATCCCATTTCCCCTTCAGCCTGGAGGGAATGGCCACTCCTGGAGGCAGCAGCTTGCTCCAGGGGCTGCTCAAGGAGGTGGAAGCGTGCAGGGCCAGGCTGGATGGGATCCTGAGCAACCTGATCTAGTGGAAGGTGTCCCTGCTTGTGGGAGAGGGAAGGTTTGGACTGGGATCTTCTTTAAGGTTCCTCCCAGCCCATTCTGTGACTGTGTGATGAGCCTACATGGCAAACTCAAAGCTGGCTGGGAGGGTTGTCTCCTAATGGAGAAAACTTCACCCTTCTTTTCTGTTGTGGGCTCTGAAAGCCTCCTGGAGAGCCATATCCATGTGTCTTTAGGTCTGGTTTAGCTGGTGGGAAGTAGAACTCTGCCATTGCTTTAGCTGCACAGTCATCACCCCCACCCCTGCGTGGTTTTTGTTTCCTGTTTGCTGTGTCCTCAAGTTTTGTGTTTTCAGAAAAGAAATGCTTTTGAAAACTGTTGCTGAAACAAAGCCCTGGCATGGCCAGAAGGTGTTGGGGGTTTCTTTGCCAGCAGCAAAGGAATTTGTATTCCTGCACGATGCTGTGGTCCTGTGTTCATGCAGCTAGCACAACCAGGGCACAGGAGCCACTGCCCTTCCTCACCATCCCAGCCCTTCAGCTGCCTCCACAGGCTGAAGTGAGGTTTTTACTGGGTGGTGGTCCAAAATCACTTGAGTTTGTCTGAAACAGCTCAAGAATCTTGCAGACACAATTCTTTTGTACGCAGGGAGATCCTGACCTTTTCTGGTCTCTGACTCGTCACGAGTGGCTGTGCAGCAGCCTGGGATTTGTACACCAAGAACAGCAAAAGTGGAGGAAAATACTCATACACATGTTTTGTTGTAGTTGTGGAGAGGGGAAATGGAACAGCTGAACCAAAGCAAAGAGAGGGGAATTCTTAAAATACTTTCTGTGCCCAAACAACTCCTCCAGCTATCACAGCAAGTTGTTCTTGACATCATGAGGTGCTCCTGCCAGTGTGGGCTGGTGTTAACCTTTAACCCGTACTTGTCAGAAGAGAACTGGTCAAAAAATAACCTCCTTCAAAGCTGTTCTAGCAATGCAACGCAGCAGGGTTAGCAGTCTTGCTCCAACACTTGTGATATGGTTTTTACAGTAGGTCACTTGTGTTAAATATTAACTGTGTGATAACAGGGGAAATTAATTAAATAACTCTGGCATAAAAGCAAAATAACAACAGTTTGGGGACAGGAATTCCCCTCCTCAAAGCCTCACCTGGAATGAAGCCTGGTCTCTTGGAGACCCTGGCATAGTTTCTTGTGCTCTTGTGGGGCAGCAAGGCAGGGACCCCAGTGCTGGGGGCTGCAGGGGGCTGGGGCAGCCCCTGCCATCAGCACAGCCTCCTGCTGGACTTCAGGGGCTGTTTCTTCCTCTGATTTCACTGCTGTCAAAGTGCACCTTGAGTTTCTTGCTCCTCATGTTCTGGTTTGCCCTTAGTCCTCTGTGGAAGCTGAGTGGTGACAGCGGGGTGATTCCAGGAAAAGCAGACCCTCCCTGAGGGTTTTCACAGTTAGCAGGAGGAAGTTCCTGCTGAAATTCTTCCTTCTGCTCTTTTCCCACCTTACTCTGTCCCCGACGTGTGTTACAAGCTGTGTCTTGTGCTTTTGCTGCTTCCTGGCACATTCCTAAAATGCCAAAATCACCACTGTGGGCGGAGGGGAAGACCGGTGGATTCGCCTGGGTAATTCAGGAATGCTGGGTTTTTACCCCTGCATCTGCTCCCAGATGACAGTGAGGTGAATTTCTGGAGGAGGGAAGGAAAAAGGAGGGTGGGGAGATGGGAACTGGGCTGGGGAGCCCAGCACTTGAGGCTGTGTGGTGCTGGAGCTGTGGTGCTTCCCTCCTCCTGTGGCTGGCACATGCCACTCTTGGCGTTGGCATGGAGTGGGTGGATTGGTAAACTCAGGAGCAGGACCTTTAAAAGTCCTCTCTGCTATCTCTACTTCCCCTTTTGTTCCCTTCCACGAGAAGCCAAGTGCCAAGAATGCAACTGGGAGTTGTTATCAATTTCAAAGTACCTGAGTAGGCTTGGAAAA
The DNA here is from genome assembly GCF_017590055.1 of Onychostruthus taczanowskii. Taxonomy (NCBI): domain Eukaryota; kingdom Metazoa; phylum Chordata; class Aves; order Passeriformes; family Passeridae; genus Onychostruthus; species Onychostruthus taczanowskii. The sequence continues at coordinate 2,991,213 of NW_024504786.1, forward strand.
TGCTGTGCTTCAATTTCCTTGTTTTGTTTTTTTGGGTTGGTTTTTTTTTTTCTGTTTCTTCTTGAGGGATGCTGTAGGCAGGAGACTCTAACCCTGGTAGGAAGTTTCATGATGTTCTTTGAGCCCTCTAAATGCAGCCTGGCCTCCCAAAGGACAAGCAGTGGGAGTGTGGAGTTGGGGGAAGGTTCAGCTGAGCCCTGCATCTGCCACAGGTCTCTCCCTCCAAGGAATTCCTGATTTCACCTTCCTTTTTTGGAGGCTCACTATCAAAGCACTTGATTTCCTTGTCCTTAAGATGAATAACTTTTTTTTTCATGCTACTAAAAGGGATGGGGGAAAAAAAAATCTTTTCTCTCTTTTTCATCTTCTCAGTGCTCAACTTGAAGAGCAGAATAATTATGAAGAAACCCCGATGTACCTGAATCAGTCTGGGGACACCACAACCTTGTGTGTCATTGGAGGTACTTTGAAAGGCAGCACTGTGAGGTGAATTGTGTGCTAGCTGGGAGAAAAGCCTTTAAAATAGGGAATAATACAGTTTTTTGTTGAGAAAAGCAGCTGCACTGGTCTGGGAGAACAAGTATGAGTGTCCTGTCCCCCTGTGCAGTGTGAGCACTCTGGGACAATGACAAAAAATGTCAAAATTCTGGGGGTCAAATGATGCTTATAGTAAAACTCAGTGGGAATATCATAAGACATGACCCATGTAGAGGAGAATAAAAAGAAGATAGTGGGGCAAACCTCAGCATCTTCTGAACAGAAGGGCACAGACTACGAGACCTTTCCAGGTCCGTCAATATTTTTCCCCAGAATAATTTTCTCTATCAAAGGTGCCACTGCTCTGCTTTTGCATTTTCCAGTGTTGCCTCCTTTGGGGAGGTTATTTCTGCCACGTGCAGGGGTTTTGTCTTCCAATGGGAAAGGAGCCAGGCAAGTCCCTTGGGGGGCACTTCCACAGCCCCCTGGGATTTCACAGATCCTTGGAAACCGTGGCCAGTCAGGCTTGGTGCTGCAGCCCCCTGCATGCAAACCAGGGCTCAAACAGCAGAGGGAAGGAGCTCTAGGACATGGGGAATGTGTGCCTGGATGCTGAGTATCCCACCTGAAGCTGAGTTTTGCACCTAAAAGTGCAGTGACTTCAACATGGACTGAAAATTAATATCTGTTCATAAATATCTTTCCTAGCACCTAAGGCAGAGCCTCAAAAACTCAAGGTAAGTGTCTTGAAAACTTCTAATGTCTGTATTTCTTACCTGCCAAGAATTTCTCTGTGTGCTCTCTGTGAAGACTCTCAAAAAATAAATAAGAAATTGCAGAGGGGACACAAAGACTAATGAGATTCCCAAACATGCCAGTGGGAAGAGTCAGTTCCCTTGATTTCCACTGCAGAAATGAAAGGAAGTTGTAACACCAACTGGGTGGATGTTGGTGGTGGACCAACTGTTAAGCACCAATATTAAGAATGTGAATTTTTAGAGGAAAAAAAATCCACTGCAATGTTCTGGGGTTTCCTGCCAAGGGTGAGCTGGGGCTGGTAATCCCTCTGTGAGGATGTAAAAGCAAAGTTGAGCCAGGCTGCTTGGCTTGGCAGCACACGTGGAGCTGTGGCTCATAAGAAAGGACAGTTGTGGTGGGCACAGCTGTAGGAGCCTTCATCCCCTGCTGCAGGGATCTCTCTGCTGCACATCCCTCCTCTCACTTCCCCCTGGCTGCAGAGGGTGGCAGTTCCCCTTGGCAGGGGGATATCCTGCAGGGAAGCAGGATCCTGCATGGCGTGGGGCAGGAATTGCTGAAGCTGGTCCTAGGTAAGCCCCGCTTGGCTGAGCTCAGCTGAGGGCTCATCACCTCGTGCTGGGAGATGTCCATGTCCTGGCCATCAGCTCTGGCCCTGCTGAAACTCTCTGTAGGGTGTCAAACTCCAGTTTCAAGTCCTGGCTTGCAAAGCCATCACTCTGCCTGGGAAATAGCACAGCTTCCCAAACATATTTATCTCTGTGTGATTTGCAGAGAGAGGTTCTCTGGCTTGGCTGGAGTCTCATTTTATGGCAGGCTGGGAAATCTTTATTTAAATTTAAAAAATCTTCCTCCTCCTCCTCTGCAAGCTCTCCTTTCTGTAATAGTTTCCATGCTGACCAGTAGCTTCACTGGTCCAACCCTAGCACTGTTTTATTATCCCTGTATAGTTTGTCAATATGTGTATTCCCTGTCCTGCAAAGGAGATGAAATATCCCTGTCTGATGACTATTCCAAACATAAAATACTTCTGGGCTTGCTAAAGAAATATTTCTTTAAATGCTAGTTGACAGCTGAGGCCTTGTATGAAAGCTTGACTGCTGAGAAAAGCACAGTGGCTGAAGGCTTTCCTCTTCTTTATTCTAGAAACAGAAGATTTTTCCCTTTGCCAAATCCAGGTAATTTCCTTTCCTCTCTCTCTCAAACTTCTTCTAGCCCCACAACTGATTAGGGTTAGGAACTGAATATTGTAACACTCAGTAAATAGAAAGAAATTTCATATATGTCATGACCAAGACAGCAGAGATTATGCTTTTCTTTGCCAGCACTTGTGGTTTCTAAGACTGTTTTCATTCTAAAGCATATCTGGAGGGGAGATTGTAAAAAATTGCACTTTCTATTCCTACTGAAACCTGTAAACAGGGAGAGTTATGAGCCTCTCAAACCGGGGCACCTGGTTCTAGGTCCAAGGCAAGGCAAGGTCCACTCTGAATTTCACCCTACAAATGTCACACTTCGAGCTCCTTGTGGTGTGCATTTATGGTCTCTGTCTGAAGGCTGGGTTTTTTGGTGGTGATTGAAGAGTTGTGTGATAAAAAGGGGTCACTTTTGTGGGAAATGTTTTTGGGGGAAAAAAAGGTGCCAAGTCCTGCATCCTGTTGCTGTCTCTTCTTGCCTAAATCTCAATACAGTGTGGTGAGAGGCACATCGTGTGATCCAGGTACCACCACAAATGGATCTATTTTGTCCTTTCCAGCTGTGAGGAAACAATCATATTAATTTGTCTCTCTTCCAAGAATGATTTGTATTATCCCTGAGTGGCCATGGGCCTTTAGATTGCGATTTGCCTTTACTTTACTGGTGGTCATTTGGGTCATCTCCCTCATTCAGAGGGAAAATGAGATACTTGTTTGGGCACTGTCACAGGGCAATGTGTTTGTAACTCTGCTGAAGTGTCTGAGATCTCTCATTTCTGAACGTTTCAGTCCAGAAAGAGCTCTAACCGAGGATGAAAAAGAGGGAAAACCAGGTCATGAAAGAGCAAAACTGGAGGAGAACAGAATGTTTGAGGTATTGTATCCTTGAGGCTAATTTCAATAATTACTGTAGGATGTCTCTTCTCTTTCTGTCCTTCCTCTGTTTGGGAAACAGTTGAAACCTGAGCCCTGAATCCCAGGGGGTTTCACCTTCTCTTTTTCTTGTTCATCACTCCACTGCTCCAGCCTGAAAGGTTGATGGGGAAGGGTATGAAACTGTTTTAAGTCCACAGATAATTGATATTCTTATGGATGTGTAATAGAAATATACCTTGGAAAGCTGTTTCTAAGGACTGCACTGACCAAACCCAACGCTGGATCCCAGACAGGTGGAAGTGAGTACATGTCTCCCACCAGCCATGCCAAGGCAGAGGGCAGAGGCGGGCTGAAGGTTCTGCAAGGGAAGCAGGATGTGGCTAGTCCCCAAAATTCGACGTATCTGACCCCACCAGGGCTGGCAAAAGACAGAGCAGAGCACTGTGAGTATCTCATTGCGCCACTGAGTGTTTCCCCAGTCCCCAGCCCCATCTGCTGCCCAAATGTCTCTTCCATATGGGAAACAACGTTAAATTTGGATGCAACTCTTGAACCAATTTAGTTAAACTGGGGCAAAAGGTTGCCTGAGCGTTTGTATTCTGGTCTGGATCATTTATTTTGGCTGTGCAAACACAGCTTCCTAAGTTGGTTGCCCGTCCGCGCTGCTCCGGCCGAGGTGTTTGTTTTTCCAGCAGATTGCCCTTATCCGTGAGAGCTGAAATCCATCTCCTCTGCTCCTCGTGATTTATGGAGTCTCAGGAAAGGGGCTGGCCAAGGCTTGGGGTGGAAATGCACATGAGCAGGATGAGAGCCTGAAGGCTCCCTCTGTGCCTGGCTGGGTTGGGTGGTGGCTCCTTGCTCCATCTCCTCGTGGTGCCAGGCTGACTTTGGGCTCCTTCTGTCAGGATGCTCTGAGGCAGTGACCAGAGCTGCTGACAGGCACCTCAGCTGCACAATTAAACCGAATCACATCCCCTCTGTAAGCACAAAATCAGCTGTGAATGTTCACCTGTTCTGTTCTGCAAAGGCTCTGCAGGCCACAGGTGTGATATGGCAGCATTTCAAAGATGAAAGAGAGAAAAGTAGCTCTGCTGGGCTCTGTGGACAGACCAGGAGTGTGAAGGAGAAAGTGTAAATTGACTGTGACCGTGGTTATTTTTATTGGTGTGGTTCTCAGGTTTTTTTTTTTTTTTAATTATTATTATTTTAAATCACCTCATAATAATTTTCTGGTTTGGTTGGTGTCTGTTCCTGGAAAAGGTCTTGCTGGTTTGCTTGACCTTTGAACAGCTGGAGGTAATTTCTGTTGGGATTTTTTTCCCAAAGTACTCCTGGTGACCTCCTGCTTCAACAGAGAGGCTGATTTGGAGAACTGTTTGGTCCACCCCTGCCTGCTTTTCTAATTTGCTGAATTTGGATGTTTTGCACAAGTTTTGGTCTTTAGCTGGGCTATATTGAGGTGGTGCCTGTGTCCAGCAAGATCTACGGCATGAGTCAGAATGGTTTGGGTTGGAGGGAGCTAAAAGATCCTCTCATTGCCCCCCTGCCATGGCAGGGGCACCTTCCAGTGCCCCAGGGTGCTCCAAGCCCTGCCCAGCCTGGCTGTGGGCACTGCCATGTTCATTTACAAACTCTGTCTGCTTTCATTTGTGTGGCTGTAGTTCTGCGTTGCTCCAACTCTCTTAAGTCAATTTTGAGGTTCTGACATTGCCACTTAAGAGCTCTCCAGGAATAACCTGTTTCTAACCTCATGAGGTGCAACCCCCAGGCTTGATTCCAGCCCTCAGTGAAATCCATCTCAGGGATGCTCATCCTCCTTGGGTCCTTTCCAAGGTGTTGATTTACAGGTGTATTCCAATGCACTGGTTCATTATTTGGATCTTAACATTTCCACCAACCGTGCCAAGCTTTCCCTCCAATCACTTCTCTGGAGATCCAAGAATAATCTCTTGGATGCTTTTAGCTGGGGAAGATTTGGGTCAGAGCTGCCACAATTGAAAAATCAGCAGACATTTTTTTTAAACATAAAATATTTTTATGACTTTTAAATGTTTTAAAGCTACCAACTTGGAAAATTGTTCACTTTTGTTTCTTGAAGTGCCTCAGAGCAGAGAATTTCCTGGACTCTTAGAATGGAAAAAAATATTTGTAGGCTCTTATTTGTTGTGTTACCCTCAAGAGTTGTCCTTTCTCTGAGAGGAGCTCCTCAGAAAAGCTCCTAAAGCAAAGTTAATTTCATTTATTTATAATTTATTTCATTTATTTCTTTCATTTATTTATTTATAATCTCACTTCCAGGGCACAGCATGGGCATTGGGGCTCCAAAGCCAGAAGGAGCAGCCTTGGGCCAAAACCCTGGGCAGTCTCTGCAGGCACCAGAGGACATCTATGATGACATTGAGGAGCTGCAGGACAGACTGTGAGTGTGGACCTGGGCTCTTGCAGTGCCTGTGCCTAGGAAATGTCATTTAAAATCCCTCCTGCAGTAAACCCCCCCATGTCACGCTTGTGTCTTCCAGCAGCCACGGCTCAGATGCCTCCAGTTCCTTCACTTCAGACAGCAGTAAGTGGGGAAGCTCAAACAGAAGCTGCTTTTAATTTGGGCTGGTCCCTGGGAGATGCTGGCAATGGTTTTGTTTCACTTTCAGCACCCACAGTGTCTCCAGCCACAGTGGCTGGGTTGCTCTGAATTCCCATTAAAACCAGTGGGGAGTAGTATACATTAATGGAATTCATTTGAGCAGCCCTGAAGAGTAAAATGTGAAAGGTCTGGGTGCAATTTGTCCAGCAAACCTCACCTTATTGCTACTGAGCTTGTCCTAATGGCATGCCTTGGTTTTAAGTTTCAGGAAACAGCTACGAGGAAACATATGAAGATGTTGAGATTGGGGGTGATAACCCAGCAAAACCAGAGTAAGTTGCAATTTCTTAGCCTGTATTTTGAAATTCTGGCCATTCAGCCTTGATCTCACATGCCAGGTACTGGCTGGAAGCCTTTTTTGGTTTTTTTTGTTCTGACTTAACTGCAGAAAAGTTGTGTGGGTGGGTTTCTTCCCTTCTTCCTCCCTCTTTCCCCTCTGGCTAACACTTCAGGAGCAAAAAGTCATTACCAAAATTAAATCCCAGAGCAGTGAGGGGGATTTTTCTTCCTGTAACACCCTCCATCCTTTGGAAGTACTGCCCTCCCAGACCTATTTCTGCATCCAGCACACAGCACAGCCTCACTTGCCTTCTCTTCATTCAAAGTGTTGCTCAGCTGTAGCTGAGAATTGGCACCTTTTCTGTGGGTGCCAAAAGAGGGGATGCTCAAGGAACAAACTGTCCCCACCAAACAAGACAAAATGCTCACATTTGAGCTCACAGAAGGCTGGAGAGGAACCTGATGTGCTGTAACTAGCTTGCAACCTGCCCTTTTTCATGTAGCCTCTCAAGATATTTGCTTCCATGTTATAAAACCAATGAGTTTTGCAGCCTCGGGTTTATGCACTGCCCGATGGATTAGGAGGTGTAAGGTGAATTTTAATTGTGTTTTTTTGTGGTTCTCCACCTTCATGCAGTAAAAAGTTGCCTTTGTAAGGAAAGGGACAGCCTTTGGGAAAGGCAGATGTGGCACAGGATTGCTTGGAGTGCATCTGGTGACTCTCTCCTGAGGAGCAGCGTGGGAGGAATAACAAGGTGTTGCTGTACATCTGCTTTTCCCTTACGGATGGGAAGCTTGCATCTGCATCCCAGTCCAGCTTCCACGTGGATGTACAGCCTGTGTGTGACAGGGAGGGAGGGAAAGGGGAAAGCTGAAGCCCCTGGAGGTGACAGGATGGTTGTTAAAAGAAGGCAGTGTCATTTCTCTGCAAATTGTCCGTGGGAGCCGCGTGGTGGGGGAGCAGCAGCTCCTCCATCCTGAGGGAAGCGTGTTCCCAGATGGATCATGCACATCCCCAGCCCTGGGAAGCACATCCCTGCCTCTCCTTCGCCCCTCTGCACGTGGGTGCAGAAGTTAAACTCTCCTGCTGATTCACAAAGGGACCAGTGCACCTTGCAGGGCTGCAAGGGAATTTCAAGACCATTTGGGACCAAATTCACAGGTTTCAGAGGTCAGGGTCCTAATCCCCAAACCAGCCTTTCTGTGATCTCTCTATTGATCCCACGTGCAGGATTAAGTGTGCTGAGACACATAAAGGGTTTTTAATGTCCTTGTGCAGGGGTAATGCCCCCCAGGGGAGGACCTGGGTTGCCTGCAGGTACTTTACAAGAAAATTGCAGTGTAGATTTGCAACCCTTTGTAAACTTCAGAGAGAAGTGTGTGCCATGGGCCCCCCTCCTCAAGGGCACACACAAGAGGAATGTGTGATGGAGGGTGGCTCAGAAGTTGCCCCTGATGCCCCCTTTAATGGTCACCGCAATGCTTCTGGGTAATGCTGCCCTCTCCTCAGGAATTTTCACTCCAAAGAAACCTGGGTCACCCTCTAGTTGTTGGGTCAGAGGAGAACAACTTCAATTAATACAGAAAAGTTTAAAGCTAAGCAAAGATATGAGCTTGGACTTAATAATTAAGCACCTTTTGCTGTGCTGGTGCTTATCCCAGTGAGTCTACCATCCATATGATGCTGTTAGCACTTAAATTCTTCTTCTGAGCTGAGGTGCAGGGTCTGCTGCCCTTCCTTTCCCTGCCTCAGGATCTCTGGGGCTGCTTCTGCACCTTGTGTCTCTTTTAATTTAAGACATGATTCTCTTTTGGACAGAACAGAAAAACAAAAGAGGTTTGGAAACCTGTTTAAGATAGAAAAGTTGAAGCTGAACAATTTCAGGCTCAAGGACAACTTAAGGTAAGAAAATGCTGGTGGTCCCACCCCTTCCTCCTTTAAACATGAGCATTCCCCCTGGCAATTATTGGAAAAGCAGGAGGTCTAGGAGTAAGGAATACAGCTTGGTTTTTAGGGGGTTTTTTTTTGGAAAACTTAGGCCAAAATTGCTCCTATCAACTCACTAGGAGCTACTATGGCAGATGTGGCAATGGTCCGTCTGTGCAGCTTCTCCAGAATCTCTGGCATCAGGAATGTCCTGGAGCTGGTCCTACAGCAGCTTCCAGGTTTTTTTAGATTTTCTGCTGCCTTTGGTACCTTTCTGATGCCTCAGCATGACACAAGGTGCACAAGGGAATGTAGGGAGGTGAAACCTGCTGCTTTGACCTGTGAGCCAGGATTAGGGACAGCCTTGTTGGTGTGGGCTTTTATTCCAAGTTCCAGTCAGAGCCAAGAGCATCTGCTGGAGAAGTTTAACAGTGAGTTTTCATTCTAACAGGGTGGGGAATATTGTATAACTTCCTACAGTGCCTTTTTGGGTATTCTAATATTCAAAACTGTCCATAAGTTTCCAGGGAAATTGCCTTTTCCTCAGGTGTGCAGAGCATGCAGAACCTGTCCTCCACTGCTGCCAGCAAGGGCCTCACCCTGTGCACAGTGCCTGAACTCCAGGAAAACCCTGCCTTTTCTTATTTCTTTGGGAATTACAGGTTAAACATTTCCTCTTTCATGTCAGGAAGGTTCGTTTTCCTTACAAACCTTTTCACACAAGATGCCCCGCAGCAGCTCCTTCAAATATAAATTTCATTCTAGGGAAAGACCCACCAGGTTTTGTGCCATTCTCCTGTCTCAAAGAACCCTTGAAGCTCCTGAAATAATCTTAGATATCTACAAACATTGCCACCTTTAAATCCCTGGACAGCCCCTGGTGTTGGCAGACTTACAGGAAGGAATTACTACTGACTAAAAATTCCAACTGTCCAGCAATCCCCCTGCTGCTGAGAAGGGCAGCAGGAGCTTGGACTGTTCTTTGGATGCACTGTAGATCTTTCCAGCTTGATGAACACATGGCTGTTATTGTTGTCAGGATGGAAATGCTTATGTAGCAAGGGATATCATTTTGGGAAGTGCTGTTGGTACCATGGAGCCCATACACCTCAACCTGTCTCTGTCACTTCAACAGCATCACTGACAGCTTTTTGGGGCTCCTCGTGGCTTTTTGGGCATTGCTGATGTGCAGATTTGCTTCTAAAAGCCTTTTTTCTATCCACAGACTGGTTTCCATTTCAGTACCAAATTTAGGTAAGCACATACCTGTACCTGACTCCTGGGGATTTGTGTGTGTTTGAAGCGCCAAATGTTTTGTACAGTCAGCATGGTGCACTGTGCCTTTCTGAAAATCATGTATTGTGGCAGCAGTAGCTTTGAAGACTTGATAGATATTTGTGTTTCATTTGAGAGTGGGGATTTTGCTCATTTTTGGGTGGCTTTGCTTTAGAGAATAGCATTCCTCCTGCAGATCTGGATATATCCAGGAGGTAAAGTGTGAAACAGTCCATGCAGAACCACTGCTGGCAGTGGTACGTGAGCCCATGGCACTCTAGCTTTACAAAAAAAAAAAACCAAAAAAAACCCACTTTACAAAGGGTTTTACTCTTTGTAAAACTCTTTATTCCTTCCTGCTGGAGGGTCAAGTTCATCCTTTACATAAATTGGGTGGATACAACCTCAACCCTGAGGAGGTGCTGGAGGGAACATACCCAAGTCCTGGTGTTGGGAATGCTCTTGGGCTGGCTGCAGTGCAAAGCTGAGGCTTTGCTGCTGCTTCTGCTCCATCCATGGAGCTGGATGGCCAAACCCATGCAGAAAACTGCCCATAAGCACAGCTAGCCAACCCAAGCATCACTGCTTGTGCTGAACCCTTGCTGGGTGTTTGGGAGCTCCAAGGTTCCTTTTGCATTTCCTTGGCCCCTTTGGGTTGAGTGACAACCAGCAGCCCAAATTTTCCTCTGCAACAGAATGTTTGGAGTACCAGGCTCAGAGGGACATCTCCTAATCATTTTCTGTCCTGCTTTTTGGTTGGCAGCAGCTGTCTCCCAGGAGGACAACGTGTATGATGATGTCGAGGCGGGGCAGACAGAGACCAGGTGAGGACGATACCCTGTCCTCAACCCAAGGAGATTTTCCTCCTGCCATAAACCTGTGCCTGGTACTGTAACCTACTGAGGGTGATGACCTGGTTGGGATTCAGTCCTCTGGAGACAGTCCAGGTGCCCTCCCTGTGTGTGTTTAATTTGGCAGGATCTGTTACCCAGTTAGCGCCAGAGACGTGAAAAGGAGGGAGCAGCTCCCTGAAACACGTGAAAAATCAGATCTTTTTCCTAAGGAAGGAAAACTCCGTCTCCCAGACCCGATTATCAGCCCCGTCCTGGCAGGCTCCCTGTCAGAAAAATTACTTTTAATAGGAACAGCATGTCCTGGTGTCTTGCTGCCAGATGATTGCGGTGGCTGCGCGTGCTGGTGTAAATCACAGCAAGTGTTTGCATTTCACTGCAGGGCGTGGGGGGAGATGGAGAAAAATCCCTGCTCTGGAGGCACAGGGGTCTGGGGAGGGGACACAATCTGCTGGGAAAAACCTGAATTCCTGCCTGTCTGTTCCTCTCAGAGGGAAGGATGACAAGTACAGAGTCCGGATGCCAAAACTTCGGGTGGCGAAAGAGTACAAGGACAAGAGGAAAAGCATCGACAACGTGGAAAGGTCTTGATTTCCATTCTGTGTTCCCATTTTTGTCTGACTTTGTACACATCCCTGAGTGCTTTCAGGAGCAGGATGTCTCTGATTGCACAGGTATTTTGTGTTGGTTGATAGTCCAGGGTCCTTTCCCTTTGAAGCCAGATTTCAGGAGCCTTTGCAGAAAATATCTCAAGGGTGAAACAAACCCTTGGATCTGAACTGAGCACAAGGAGAGGATACCCAAAGGTCTTATCCTGGTCTTGTCATGACTTTCCACTGAGCTGAGCCAAAAGTTGTTACTTGCTATATATTTGGCTCCTTTTTTGCTATTTTAGTAGATTTAGATTACATTTTTGGAAGAAATTCCTCCCTGTGAGGGAGGTGAGGCCCTGGCTCAGGTTGTCCAGAGAAGCTGTGACTGCCCCTGGATCCCTGGAAGTGTCCAAGGCCAGGCTGGACAGGGCTTGGAGCAACCCGGGATAATGAAAGATGTCCTTGCCCATGGCAGGGGGTGAAACCATTCTATGATTGTAAGATTCTGTGATTTTGGCAAGAGCCTTGTATTTTCAAGTATTGATTATTTGGGCTGATTGCATTGACTCTTGCTGTGCTATTTGTGCATAAAAACAATTTTTTTTTTTTTATTGGTGCTGCGAAAATTCACATGGAAGTGGGAGATTTCCTTTTCCTTTTAGATCACAAAAGTGTGCATCACAATGACCTTTTTCATGACCAAATACCTGGGACTTTGAATGTAAATCACAGACCCATTTTTCAGGTTCTTACCACAGAGTTCCTGCGTGGGGCTGCTCAAACACCATTGGTTGTGCTGTGCAAAGTCTCAGATATAACTTTACAGACCATCAGGGAGTCCATGCAATTTCAAATTTCCCTTAGAGATCACAGGTGCTGCCCAAGGAGGAATCTCTTCACAGCTTAAAAGTCCCTAATTTCAGCTCTTGTTTCCCTTCCTCTTTAAGTGCATCAAAATGAGCCAGGGATGAATAATTTATTACAATTGGGTGGGGGGTGTTTTTGGTGGTTTTTTTTTGGTTTTTTTTTTGTTTGTTTTTGTTTTTTTTTTTGTTTGTTTGTTTGTTTTGTTTTTTTTTTTTGGTTTTTTTTTTTTTTTTTGTTTAGTGTTGTTTCCTGTCTCAGTTTTAAAATGAATGCTACAGCTTTTATTTTGTGTATCAGAAAGTGTGGCATCCCCATATGCAAGGAATGTCCCACTCCCTTTAAGTGGGTTATAAGAACTTGTTTTCCACTTTACAATGCCATATAAATGTCTGCTTGGGGGACTTTCTCCTCTGTGTGCTAAAAATCCCAAAGAAAATCTGGAGAGCTGTGTCAAACCCCACTTCCATAAGTGACTCAGGATGAGAGTTATCTGGGGACCCTTTATTTCTGAGCATAAATAAAACCAGAAGGAGACAAACTGCTGGGGGAAAAGTCAGTTGTTGACTTCCATAAAAATGGGGCTGATTTGAACACTCAATAGCGAGTTTATTTGTTCCCACGCTGCTTACAAACCAAAGGGAAAAAAAATTTATCCCAAATGGAGATACAAAATGGCTCAAGTTGTGCCTCACTAAATTTGAGTTGTCTATTCACCCTTTTCTGAGAAATAGGGATGTGAACTTCATGTGCTTTGCTATTCCAAGAGTTCCTTGCAGACAAGGCTGGAATTAGGCTCTGGGTTGCAATTTCAGATGTGCCAGGGGTTATTTAAATGCAGCTCAGAAATGCTTATATGTGTGTGTGTTTGTGTGTCTCTTGTTGCAGAAATATCTTCAAATTCAAGAAGAGCAGTGAAGAAAAGAGCAAGAAGATGGACAAAGAAGAGAAGTTCTTCAGAGAGACATTTATGGTGCGTGTGTTTCTATCTGAGTCAGCGGAGGAAAGCAGCTCTGTGGCTTGTTTAAAAGACTCATTGTTGGTTCTCAGCTGTGCTGGGAAAGTTTTCCCTTGACCTGTTGCCTTCTCACCTCATCTGGGGTTTCCAGAGGAGAAAAGCAGCTCTGTGGTTGGCTTAAAAGACACCTGGTGGAACCTTCTTGGTCCTCAGCTGATGCCTTAGGATTTAGCTTTTATATTTTTCAAATCCTGTACTGCACTACTGTAAAACTCTAAACTCCATATAAAGCATCAGTTAGCTGTCTTCTCATTTTGGTCAGACAAAACAATCCCTCTAGGCCTGATATTCAAGAACACCTTGCTGCCTCAGGCCTGCAGAAGTATAGACCAAAGTGAACTGAGTGGGAGCAAACTGATGCTGAGTTATCTCCTCACACGGGGCACCAATTTGTTGGCTTAAGCCCTTTTCTGACCAGAGATGGGGCAACTGAGAGGCGTTTTACAAACTTTTATTCCATTTTCAGTCTCATGAGAAGGGTGAGACAATACAGGTGTTATAATTCACGCCATCACAATCAGAAGCCAACTATTTCCTAATGCCAATACACTCTAAGTGTTTTTTGGCCTATCAGCTTTAGCCACACCATGCTGTAGATGCCTGAAAGCCAATCATCTAAAATTACCCCTCACGGGTCTTACTACAATGCATCTTTCATGGTTCTATTTCTCCAAAGTATCTAGTGTTATTTGCAAGGCCACCCTTTGAAACTTGTTTCTAGTTCCATTTCTCTCTCAACAATGTCTGTCGTATTCCACGGCATTTCTAAGTCAGCATTTCTTATCTCAAGGTTTGCACACAGGCACACACTGCGTGAGCCTTCTGCCAGGCTTCGAGAATTCTCTACAAATCCATTTCCCACAACTACCTGAAGCTCTAATTGGAGGATGAACTGATACGTAAATGGACCAAACTTATAATTGTCTGAAAAACTCATGACCACCATCTGTCTTGGGTGTAGCCTCTGGGAGGCTGTGAGTGCCCAATATCGAAGGCCTTCAATGAATACCCACTTTAATTCTCTTAAATTTGTCTAACCTCTGTTTTAGGTAGCCACTTCAAGGCATCAATCCCACTCCCCTAACTGAATCTTCATCAGAGGCATTGCTGTGATTTTTCTCCCCCTTCCCCTCAAAGCCTAGCAACCCCCTCCTGAAATCCCTTTCCTTCCCTCCCCCGTGCATGCACAGGGCTGCACACACAGATACAGAATAACTCCCTGAATTGCTCCCTGTCCCGCAGTACCGCAAGGAGATCCGCGTGCTCGCCAGGGCCAGCGCCGCGCGCTCGGTGCGCAGCCAGCGCCGCGCCGACCTGCCGCTCACAGCTGGGGAACAGCTGGATGTCATCGACGCCTCGCAGGGCCACGCCGTCATCTGCCGCAACGCCCAGGGCAGATGTGAGTCTGCGGCCCGGCTCTGGGTGACAAACCACCTCCCGAACCGCGGCGCGTCCTCCGCGCTCGGCCGCGTTTGGCCAGATTTTAATTCCTTTCCTTTTTCCTCCTCCCTCAGATGGGTACGTTCTGGTGGAGCACTTGAACTTCAGGTAATGTCTGATTTTTTATTTATTATGATGCATATTCTCCTCTCTTTCCTGTGTGGGGATAGCTGGAGAAATGTACTTAAAACTTCTGAAGGCAGGGGGAGTTAATGTAAACAGCCAGTATTAAATATTAAATAAGTATTTCCAGTTTTGCTCTGCTGCTGGACAAGTTTCCAGCCCAACTGCAGCTAAAAAAAGCCCTGTCCAGTCATGACTTGTGTAAATTGGAGATTCCTGACTTGCCTTCAGATATGCCATATTAATCCACATCTGCTGCAAACATGGGCCACTCGGTGTGCCTTGCCTTGCCAAAACACACCCTTAAATTCCCTGCTGCAGCATTTCCTTGCATGCTCATGCATAATTCATAGAAATTAGTCTCCTCTTACCCAGGTGGGCCTTGCTGGGAAATTACTTTTTTTTTCTTTGAGACAGACAGTACTAACTGCCCTGAGAGCTGCTCTCCCCTGGAGCATCCCTGAAGGTCTCTTGTGCTTCCTGCATCCGTGACAGCCCATGTTGGTCAACTGTGGGGTGATGATGGGAATGTAAATAAAGCTGGAGTTTTTTACTCTGTTTAATGTGTAAGAGATGTTTCCTTCTTTTTTTTTTTTTCTTTTTTTTTTTTCCCTGCCATTTAGAGCATGTCTTCACTGGTTATTAGTTATTTTCAGTATTTCCCACTTTTTGGAGTACCTTGTTGGTCAGCTCTGAAACAGCCATTATATTTCTACATTTTAAGAAAAAGAATAGTGCAGTTTAGTTGCTCAATCTCATTTCTGTCAGAACTGCCAGTTTCCCCAAAAGATTTGCCCCTCAAAAAGCAAACCATATAAATTGGAACTGGTTCTGGTCTTAAAAGTATTGGGAGAAGTAGTATGTATCACCACTCTTGCTGTGTTAAATATATAAAATAGTGGAAAAGGTGACTCATTTCTGTGCAAAAATAATATGAAAAAAAGAGTAAATAAAGCATTCAGTCAAAAATTACTTTATTTTTTTAAGCTAACTTAGGCATCCCAGATATGTAAAAGCTGACTCCTGGCTCCCAAGGACTCGCAGCAACAGGGAATTACCCAACAGTTGCCCCTGTGTTCAGGCTGCTCCCTCTCCACTGAGGGCCTGGAGGATGATTACTTATTTTCAGAAAAATGCTCCTAAATGTAGGAAGAGAAATATAAATTGCTAATGGCTTCTCCTCCATGTATTCAGTAGATACCTTTCAAAAGTGAAAAAAAATGTGGATAAAGTTTTTACATGGCTTTGAAAGAAAATAAACCCTTAAATCTGACTGTAGTGTACAGCTTTTACCCCTTCCTGGCATATTTTAGGAGCCCATATCAGTTTGCTCATAAATATCCTAAAAATGTAAGATGTTTTAATTAGAAATTATTAAATGTTCCAGGCTTAAGAAAAATAAAAGCGCTGTTTGCCACAGGGCCATTTCAAAGCTGGCATAGGAGACATCAGTGAAAAAAAACAGAGCAAATATTTAACATTTACTTTTAAGTCTATACAGCCATTCTTATTTATTTTACCATGTGGTTACTATTAAGTGCATTGGCCTGCATCCATCCTTGCAGCAAAAAAAAATAAATAAAGCACTCCCCTGTAAGCATGCGCAGCTTTGCAGCCCTGCCAGCCCAAATATTTGGATTTTTCTGGTGGAGAGGGAGAGTTTGGGGAGCTGGAGTGCGCGTTTGGCTTTGGCACGGGCTGGGACGTGCTCTGTGCCCTTCACCTCCATCCCTTTGCAGGGAATTGGCCCCAGGGAAGTGCTGGAGACAGTTTCTCCTCAGGTTTTGGGTTTTTTTTTTCCATGGTGATGTTTAGGATTAAAACCTTGAAGAAAACACCCCCTTCCTCCACTCCTTCCTCATCCTCCTCCCCACCAGCACTTGTTCACAACTCATGAAGTCTATTAATCACCCCCTCTGGAAGCACTAGGGACAAATCCTGTATTGGCCACATGTGCAAGCTCTTTTTTGCCTCCCAAGGAAGTTATTTGACAAGTTTTTCTTATTTTAAACGAAGGGTTTTTTAGGAATCTCCCCCTGTATCCTGTGACAGATGTGATGCAGCCCCAATCCTGGTGCTTGTGGGGTTGTGCCCAAACCCCTGGGAAACACAAACTTCTGCACTGCCAGAGGCAGCTGATTTAATGCAAGGATGCCTTGCAATACCCTTAGAAATGCTTTTTGTTCCTCGTGGACACATTCCAGTGCATGCAAAGAAGAAAAGAGCTTGCTATGGGCTGACTCCAGATAATATAAAAAATGCTTTAGATACAGCAACTTTGATTTCCTCAATTAAACCACAGGTTGGCTATATTTAGGTCAAGAGATTGGTCAGGAAATTAAACTCATCCTTTTTTTTTTTTTTCCCTCTTTTATAGTCTCATTGGTACATCCTAACCACATCAAAACTTACAATAATTCTCATGTGAGTGTTAAGCCCTGTTCCTCCACGTTTCTCCTCAAAGGGGAAATAATCACGGTAACAGCTGTCAGTTGATGAGCCTGAGGGAGAACTGAAATTGTGTAAAAAGGGGATAGGATAGGGACAAATCTGGGGCACTCCCTGCAGCTGTGTGCTTGAACTGGAGTTACATCCTCCTGCATCACAGGCACAGAGGAAACAGGTGCCCAGTTTTGTCCCCAGCACTTTTTCTGCAGTGAAAGGTTATTTTTGCATGATGTCTTCAAAATGCTTCTCCCTCTTTACTCCTTGCTGTAAGGAGTGAAGATCTGAGTCAGCACATATAAATACACAGGCCCAGCTCCTGGCATGGATTTTAGGTTGGGGAAGTTGTTTTAATTACTCATGTGGAAATTTTAGCTACACCCCCTGCCCCCTTGCCCCCCACCAAGCCCTGGGGGCATCTGCGGTCCCACAGCTGGGATGTGCAAGGATCTCCAGAGGGAAACTCCACCAACCAACCCCAGCCTGCAGAAAGGGACCGTGCAGTAAGGAAATCCAAAGGATTTGTTGCTTTTATCTCTTTTCATCTCTGAGTTTATTAAAGTGCAAATGTCAACCATGGAGACGGCTATCACATGCAGTGCAGTACACCGAGAAACAGTTTCCACACCATAAATGGAAGGAAAAAGGCTTCGTTGTGATTATCTGATGCACAAAGGACAAAACTGAACCAGGGCTCTGTGCCCTTCCATGACAGAAAGTACTACAGCCATGAACTGGGAAACAAAACCCTCTCCAGGCCCTCAGCTGACAAAATAGAAAATATCGAGAAGGATGGAGTGTTTACAGAGCTCAGGGGTTTTTTTTCTGAGCTTCATGTTAATGATATGTTTGAAGGGATGCTTCTACTCAGAACTTTTTAAAGTTCGGTATCTTTTTCTTAAAATTATAAATATATAATATTATAAATCATAAACATTCCTTAAAGTATGAATTTAAGAACTGCAGTGGACAAGTCCAGTTTACCTCTCTCATAGAGCTGAGGTTTGTCTGCCCAAAGATGCTGGGCCAAGCACACCACAGAAATCCTGGGATTCAGTTTTGCTTTGTGTTCTAAAAGAAAAAAACAAAACAAATGCATTGAGGTACAAACCACGTGAATATAACATGATACAGAACACATGAACATGCTTTCAGCAACAAGAATAAATATTACCATGGCTACAGAATCTACTTCACAGCTTTGTGAGATGAGGATAAATAAACTATTTCCAAACTTAAAAAAAAAAAAAATCAGAGATGAATCTTACAAATAAACTTTGATTTTTAAATTAAGGCAGCTTCAGCAGGAACTTCAAGGCTTTTGTTGAAAACAGACTTTTTCTAACACCAAAAGTGTACTCGTGCTTGCAGGTAGAGCTCTGATTCACAGTCTAGTTCTCCTAATTTTGACGATTAAAATGAGCAAAGATCTGTGCATCGAATACCAGGTGTGCCCTCTGCAAAAGTCAGTGTTCCATCAGTAGTTGTCATGTGGGAACTCTGAAACCCAGTTCACCTCTCAGGCATGGGACTGAGGTACCTCTGGCTGAATCATTAACTCCATAGCCGGGAGGCAAGCTGGGAATTCAGAATTACAAGAAGCTGTTGCATTTTTTTTTTTTTATAAGCAAATGATGAAAAAGGGATATGTAAGGGGAGGGCTAAGGAAGCCAAAGGAAAAGCCCATACCAAAGTAAGACCTTAAGAAAGGTGACTCTAGTAAGGTCCATCATATACCTGGAACAAAACCAGACCCTAAAACTTTCCAGGAAAGAAACAGCAGGAGCTCGAGGGGGGGTTGGCTTGGCTCATCCAGATGTGCGATTCTTCTTCCCTCTCTCCTCTCAGCTAATAAAAGGGTGAAGCCAAATAATTGCACAACAAATGGTACTTCAAGTATTTAGAAACACGGCCTGCATGTCTCAGAGGGGGGATCCTGCACGAGCTGGGGAAATTGTGCACCTCGTGAAACAAAGCTGCCACTTGCAGCAGCCCCAACGCGCAGCGAAGGCACGAGTTCATGTCCTGCACACAGCTCCCTCTTCCTCCTACAGGGCTGCACGCTGACAGCAAAGAGCAGTGAAATGAAAAGGAGTAGACAGAAGGGTGATTTTGTTCAAACCTCACCAATTCCAACACGAATGCCACTATAATCACACACGGAAACGCACACACGGCACACACTAACCAGCTGGCTCACGTTTTTACAACACTGCCCCTGTGCTTGTACACACCTTGTGAAATGCTGAACTGGACACACACCTGAAGATGCATTTCTGACCCGTTGAAGGGGGAAAAAAAAATATATCCTGCTGCCTTTACCTGCTCAGCTCCAGCTCCTGAAAATAAACCTGCCCCAAAGCCATCAGCAGCAGGGCTTTGGCCAGGGGGGTGGAAGGGCAGGATTCTCACAGCTCCTGATGCCACTGCTCCTCCCATCCCTGGCCAAGGCCATGCCAAGCCTGATGGGGTGAGCTAAGCTACTCATGGGCTTTACCTAAAAGAGGGTGTAAAAATAGCATTCCCTTTGTCCAGGCCCTCTCAGAGGCTGGGATTAGTGAGGGGTGGCAGTGTCCAGGGCACACACCTGCCCTGCTGGAAGAATAAAGCTGAGAGGTCAATGACAGGGATGCCACCTACATTTTATATATAGGCATGTATGCATATATAGTATTTACATATACATAGCTTCCAACAAGAACAAGCAAAGGTATTTTTGAATTAACTCATCCAGGAGCTGGAGGTTTCTGTTGGAGCCTATCTGAACTCTTTATCCTTTGCATTTTGTCTCTCTCCCCCTCAAGCTGAAGCAAAATTTGGGTGAGTTTACGGCTTGCAAAGCACAGCTGTTCAGTGGCTTCGGAAGAATTGCACTTGGAGTAATTCAAGTTTCTGTAGTTCAAATATTGTCTACCCTGCTTTTCCCGACGCTTGTGCATGTACCAGCATAACTCAAAAAGAGCTGACCACAGTGTTAACAGTGTGGAAGTTAAACTCTTCCTCTGGAAAATGTAACTGGAGGTCAGCAGCTCCTGTGCAGCTGGGAAACAGAACACAGCCTACTTGAAGGTAAAATAAATAATACAAAGAAGTGAAAGTCCTCAGGGTGTTCCAAAGTGCAGCACAGATTTGGAGAAGGCTGTGATGGACCAGTCAGTCTGATGTGGTCACTGGGGAGGTGCTTCCACCAGTCCTGCTCCCTCCACTGCCTCTGCTGACCCTGAGCAGGGAAGTGCTTCATCTCTTTGTGTCTCTCCAAATGGAAAGCTGAGTAACTCTGACTGCCCTGCAGGCAGGACTGGTTCTGCAGATCCACACAGCAGTTAATGTTTGCACGGGTCGGAGAAGATGCCAAGTGCCACAAGGGGCTTATTCTACAACCTAGAAATCCCACCTGCCTCCAGGAAGCAAATATTTCCTCTCAAGGGCATTTGCTGCTGCTTAATACTATTAGTTCTGCTGGGCAGGAAATCCCAGAGGACAAGAGTCAATTTGAAAAAAGACATCAGTACATCTACCTGCTCCTGAGCCCCACACTGGAACACACCAGCCCCTTATCAAGGGGGCTACAGGTGCTGCCAGGACTTGGCAAGATGCTCAGCTGGGAGTGAAGATTTGAAAAGCCTCTAACATTTGAAATACATTTCACTCATTGCTGTTTCCTGGATGGAAATGAATGCCTGGCCCTACAGCTGCTCCTGCTCCTTAGCAAAGGGGCTCATCCCCATCACCCCAAACCATTTTTGCTCATCTCAGCCTTGATCCAAAAGCTGCTGGAGGGCTGGGTGCTCCTCAGCTTTGACTCTGGGGTGGGGTTTGGGGGTTTTTTTGCATGCAGGAGTTTGGATTCTCCATCCAAACTCACACCACAGCACTGGGGACACAAATCACCTGGCAGCCACCAGGCACAGCACCAAAGCTATCCTCACCCCAGAGTACTTGTTTAATAATCATAATGTAATAAAAGGCTCACTACAAAACCTAGGAGCACTACAAATATTTCCAGTATTTCTTACAGTCCAACCACTGCTGTGTTGGATTTCATGTTCAAGAGCTTAACAGCAAAACTGACTTTTTTTCTTTCTTTTTTTTTTCTTTTTCTTTTTTGGAAGCTTTCTATTTTGTGCGGCTTCTGGAAAAATTGCAGCTGTAAAGTCACGTTAGTGAGGATCCAAGCACAATCTGTAACAAAAGTAAGGCAATTTTGTGGTTCTTTTTTTAAAAAAGGGACTTCAAACTGAAAAGGTCCATTTAACTGCCAGTAGATGGCAAAAATATCCCATGTTTGTCTTGATTACCTTAAATGATTAGTAAAAAAGGCTTAATTTGTTGTTCTCTTCCTTGCTTCTCATACAAACTTGCAGAAAGTATAAATTAAAGTGCAACTGTACAAAACAAAACTCTAGGAAAATACCTCAGGGGGTCATAAGAAGCTATCAAAAAGACAGATTACATTTTTTTTCAAGTTGAATGACTGCATACCTGGGACCAGCAAAAGTTCTTTGCTTTGTTTCTTAAAACAGAACACAAATGAAAAAAAAAAAAACCAGAACAAAACCAAACCCGTCGCCCAACTTTTTTTTGGCAAAGCTTTCATAAAGCATTTGTTCCTTGATTAGACTGTTACTTCATAATCAAGTAAATGGAATTAAATACCATGTCAAAGCCAAGCAGATGCCAACGCTGCCCATTAGCTTAATCCCGTGTAATAAAAAATAATAACTCCTTTAAAGAAAGAAGTCACACATGCATTAGGGTTTACCCTTGGGTAACAAGAATTTAACCTTAAAAATCCCCGCAGTTCATCTTAAAAAATAAAATCCAATCCTTCAGATAGCCAGTAGCAAAGGAACAGTAAAATTCCGGGTTGGGATGTCCCTGCCTGGTCAGCGGAGCAGCGAAGGTCACAGTCCAGTGGGCAGCAGCAGCAGGACAGGAGAGCCCTTGGGCAGGGGCAGTGAGTGTCCAGCAGCAGGGAAGGCAGATTTGGCAGTGATTTTGGGGAGGTGACAACAGGCAGAGTGTCCTAGGGGAAAGGTGTGAGGTGAGTGCGCTGGAGATGTGCGCTGCTGATGGCTCCTGCCCATCAGGGATGATCCCAGCCCTCGGGGGAAGAGCCGGGTTCTCAGGTGGGTGATCCAGATCCTGTCCTCTGCTCACCTGAACCCTGCCTGGGATTCAGCCCCTGGGGCCCGTGGTGAGGCAGGGGAGGGGAGCAGGCTGGAGGGAGGTGAGAAAAAGGCAATCTGCCTTCAGCTCCAAGTGTGGCGAGCAGGTCAGTGCTGTGTGGAGCCCTTGGGCAAAATAAAGCACCTTAGGGACACTCCTCTGCAAAGAGAGGACAGGGACAAAGACTGCACCTTAGGGACACTCCTCTGCAAAGAGAGGACAGGGACAAAGACTGCGCCTTAGGGACGCTCCTCTGCAAAGAGTGGCCTACCCATGGCAGGTTTGCACCAGGACCTTTGCACATCCCACCTTCCCTGCTCATCTTCAGCAGAGGGAAAAAGAGAGGGGAGGGAGGTCATATTGCACTAGTGCAGAAGCATCTAAGCAGCTGCTGCTTTTGGGAGAAAAGTGTTAGAGAGGCTGGCACCTGGGGGTGAACACTGCAGAGCTGCTTCATCACCCTCCACTCCACCTCACAGAGCTCCTGGTCAAGACCTCTGCCCTGGCTCAGTCCAGCCTGCCCCTGCTCTGCACAGCCTCAGGGAAACCTCAAACTCCCTGCAGGAAGCGTGGCTATGCCTCCATTACCTCAGGATGAACCAGGGGGAGGTGTCTTCCAAAAACTCAGTGATAATGTTCGTTACTTTACAGCCTTAACATTTCCCATGGGGTTCACAAGGAAAGAAGAAAAAAGAGTATTGGATACATTTCACTAGGCACAAGGAGAGAAATGAAGTTAATTTCCTTGGTGCCTTGCTAGAAGGGGGCACGTTTTGGGTCTGGACTTGGCTCTGTGGGGCAGTGAGGGGAGGAGGAGGAAGAACAAGGAAGCAAGAGAAAGGAGGGGGCGGACGAGTCAGCGCAGATCCTCACAGTGCGCAGAGCGGCCGTCAGCGGGCCAGGGCCATGATGAGGCTGGCACACATCTCGAAGAAGTCCATGGTGTGGCTGCCCAGGCGAGGGGGCACCGAGGGGATGCTGCCCACGAAGGAGCCGCTCAGGGAGCCCATCAGCGACTGGCACTCGGTGGCCGCGGCCGCATCGATGCTCAGGCGCGGCCGGTGCAAGCCCGCGGCCGAGCAGGAGCGCTGCGGCGTGGAGGAGCCAGACCTCTGCTCCATCACCTCGTCTTGAAAAGCCAACAAAAAGGGAGAAGAGAGGAAAAAGTGGGATTAGTTCGGCAGCTGCAGCGCGGGTGTGGTAATGAAATGGGAACAGCAGCAGAGTTCGAGAGGCGCGAAAGGGCTTCTGCTGAAGTGACACGGATGTAAGCGCTTCAAAATGCAGGGGATGGTTCTTAAACTTCCAGCCTTGCCCTTCTACGTGTTCTCCATCTCCTACTCACCATCGATGCTTTTGAAGTCCAGCAGATAGCTGCGGTTGTCCACCTGGTAGAGCTGCAGGCTCATCTTCACGTAGTTGCCGGTCACGGGGTTCTTGCGGCGCACCCGCAGGTGGTAGGCATTCACCACCTGCAAGGGGAAACTGCCCTCAGCAGGGAGACTCCAGGCAGCAACAGGAACACTTCTTTCCTTATTTTTTCTAAATATGAGCAAGATATCTTCTGGGAAAAACAGTTTCTCAAAAGGAAAACCACTATAAAGTGAAGCAAACGGCTTCGTTTCCTCCTATCTTTAAATATTCTTCTTAAGGCTGTGATTCACCAGCTGCTGGCTGAGGAAGCTGCAGTGACCCACCTGCCAGGCACAAAACTGATGTCTGCTCCTCCCTCAGCAGCAGCCATGGCCACATGAAACAAAAAGTCCACTCGTGGACAGTACTCGTGAAATCAGGGCAAGCTGGGCAGAGCAGAGCAGCCTCTCCCATCAGCACAGCCAAACCCAGTGCTTCTAGATCAGTCTCAAGCTGAGTATTTCCCCTTGCTGTTTCCCACCTCACAATCTGCTGCATCTCATTTACAATGAGATGCTATATTTATGAAGAAACTGCGTGGATGGGGGAATTAATTCTGATGAAGAGTCACATCTGAAGTTATTCTTAGGGTGGGAAAGGCTATTGTGAAACCTCCTCGTATGAAATAAGCTCCGCTGCCTACACAGAGATGTTGGGCTGAGTCGGTTTTGAGGCTGTAGCAGAAATACAGCAGGTTTGTTCACTCCCTGTAAAACCTTGCAGCTAAAAAATGTCTGGCTGGTGTGGGCAAATGCACCTGGCCAGGTCCATCTCCTGCCTGGTGCAGGGAAATGGGGTTTCTGGAAGCTACTTGGTTTTAAACATGCATTATTATCAAAAATAAGGAGGAGGCAGGAGATTTTAAAGAAGCAGAACAGTGAAATTCACACAGTACAATGCTTGGGACCTGGAGGGAGGAGGGGAGCTCCTCTGGTGATGAAGATCTGGGCTGAAATTCTTCTTACCTGGCTCCCAGTGCTCACATGATGCTGCTGCCAAAGGCCACCAGCCAGGAGAGCTCACCTTAGGGGCTGCTCCAGGATCTGGGGAGTCAGGCACAGCAGTAGAGCTGCAGGGCTAACTTAGGGATATATTATTCCAACTTTGAAAAGGTCTGTGACTAAATGTTGCACAGCCATGGAGAAATACCTGCAGTGAATACTATCAGCTGAAACATCTAGATTTAAATCAAGAAGCTGAGCCCTAAACTGAAGAAGCAATAAGTGTCTGAAAAGACACGTGGTCCGAGAGCACTGCTGCATTTCCATCAAGGAAAAAGCCACCAACCACATCAATTATACAAATTCTGCACCCAAGGGCCCCTGCCCCTCATCTGGGCATCCTTTAGGACAATCTGTACTGTACCCTTTCTGTCCTGACAGGACCAGGCAGAAATAATGAGAGTTCCTCTGCTCAGGAGCACTCGAGATGACCTCGCAAGGAATTAGCCACTAAAATTAGAAATGTGAACAGCTCCTCTTATCCCTGCAGCCAAACAAGGCAGAATCATCTTCCCAGCAGAAGTCTTGAAGCACTCAGAAAGAAACCCCGTATTTCACACCAGAAAGAAACACCACAGATAAGCACAAATAAGCACAGCTGGCACCTCAATTCAGTGAGTTTGCCTTACCAAGGAATAGCAGGGATGATTGCAAGGTGGGGGCATTTATCTGGAAACAGGTGAGGCATTTATCTGGAAACAGGAGGGGGCATTTGTCTGGAAACAGGTGGGGGCATTTGTCTGGAAACAGGTGAGGCTCCCTGAGTTTATGGGATAAAGGATGCTGGAAACCCACCCCAGCACTCCCTACCTTCCACTCGAAGTCCAGCTGCTTCATAGCCCGGTACACCTCAGCCATAATGTCATAGGGCTTGCTCTGGCTGCGGATCCCCAGGTGCCACTTGGCCTTTTTGACAGTCAGGGGCTTTGGCTTGGTGGTGTTGAGGGCGTCCAGGGGACAGCGAGCCTTAGGGCTGTCGGCGATGAGCGGCGGCATCCGCTCGGGGTGCGGCTTCACGCCCGGAGGGATGTGCAGGGCGCTGTCGTCCATGAAGGAGCCGGTGGGAGGGCTGGAGGCCAGGTAGAACTCGCTGGCCTGGTTCATGATGCGGCGGTTGTCGATGACCAGGTGGTAGGCCACGGCCAGCTGGTCCTGGGGGTCACCACTGTACAGGCTGTTCATCACCTCCGACTCGGTGCACTCGAACTTCTCGCACACCTCCCGCACCGCCTCGTCGTCGATGACCGTGGCGTCGTAGGAAGGGTCCTCTGGGAACAGGTAACTGGGCAGCTCCTCCTTGAACCACTCGTGTTCCCTGGGGAAGGCAGAGGGGAGCCTCGCTGTGATAGCTGTGAAGATGGGGGAACCACCACCAGCCAAGAGTGAACCCCAGCTGATGAACGGGGAGCAAAGCCCAGCCTGGTACAGGGACAGCGATGGCACTCTGCAAACTGGGTTTGAAGACCTCAACACTTCCAAGGGTCTCACACTTTGGGATTCCCATGGGCCAGGTGGAGATACAGAGCATCAAACCTACCCAATTCCCATGCCCAATACCCAATTCTCACCAATTTACAATGAGGTGAATGATCATTAAGTGCTAAAACTCACACACTGCCTTGTCGATTGTGGGTGTACCAGTTGTGGGTTTCTCTGGGTCTGGATTGAAGGCACTTGAGACAGTAGTTCATGTTGGGACTCAGGTGTTTATTATTTTTTCCCAGTAAAACAGTCTCACTACTGTGAGTTCAGCAGCTTTTTATTAGAAGGCACAAAATGGCCAACAATCTCTTGTTATAATGTCTTTTAAGACTAAACTATCCAATGAAGAACTGACACCTAGATTATTTTCCCTTTTAACCCAATAACAGATCCCAAAGAGCCCCCAGTGAGGACTGTTCTGCCCAATTACAAAATGCCACCCAAACCCATGAAGAAGGAAGAAGCATGAAGAAGAAACCCAGGAGAGCACCCTGTGCACTCCATCTTGCTTCCGTCCACAACATACTAAAAATCCCAAATCCTAAATTTCTCACCAAGTGATACACCTACACTACTCTCTATAATCTATTGCACACTTTTGTGCATTCTAGTCTATCTTGAAGTCTGGGAAACTTTCTCCATGAATGAGGGTCAAAGTCAGTGTTCCCCTGGGGGTCTGGGCACCCCAGAGCAGAAAGAGAAATATTCCCAGTGCCCTGGGTTTCCATAGTCTATAGGTTCTATATACTGACAGCAATCTTGCCACATGTGCTGCCTCTCTAATATGTAATTAAATCCTCTCTTCCTAAGGAATTAAGGAATAAAAAAGGAAGTTTGCATGGGTTTGCTTGAAGGGTAAAATGAAGGCCATTCATTGAAAATACATTAAGAACCTGAGAATTTCTGGAAGCCCTAATACGGTTTATGTTCATGCTTAGCACATAGCTAGATGTAATACATCCAATAGTTACATATTAAGTTAGTAACTCTTGGGTTTCTCCCCCTTTTCTTTTGGATATACAGTAAGTACAATGATTACCCCCTTTATCTGGTACCCATAGGGACATGGCCTTGAAATATAGTAATGAAAGATGGTTGTTGGATATTATTAAATTCTTGGGATTATTGCATGCTATAGCTGCTTTTGCTAAGTGCTGTTAAGAGATTTTTAAGGCTAGTTTATAATGCAATAAAATAGAATTTTAAATATTTGCATATAAAATATATATAAAAAATCCTCATCCTGCTCATCATCACCCACTTCCAGCCAGCACAGAAGGGGTGCAGGGCTGCTCCTTGAATCACTTGGGACAAGAACTATCTGGATTAGCTGACTACTCCTGAAAACCACCCTGCCACCCGCTAACAGGTGACCCCCAGGACAGTCACCAGAGACCCCCACAGTCAGCCAGCCCACCCTAGCCCACCTGATGTCCTTGATGGTGGCTCTCTTGAGGGGGTCCACCTGCAGCATGTGCATGAGGAGCGTGGCCACGGAGCGGTTGAGGTACTCAGGGATGTAAAACACTCCCCCACGGATCTTCTTGAACAGGGTGGGGACGTGCTCGTCGTCAAAAGGCAGAGTGCCACACAGGAGGGCGTAGAGGATGACACCACAGCTCCAGATGTCCACCTCTGGGCCAGCATAGAGCCTGCACGAGGACAAGGGCAGGAGAAAGCTGTCACCACCACCCTCTCCTCAAGCAGGATGCAGGCTCTGTGTCACCCCCATCCTTTCCTCAATCAGGATGCAGGTTCTGTGTCACCTCACCCTCTCCTTAATCAGGATGCAGGTTCTGTGTCACCCCCACTTTCTCCCCAGGCTCTGTGTCACCCCCACCCTCTCCTCAATCAGGGTGCAGGTGGGGGGACCCCCTGCCAGCTCCAGCAGGGACAGAGCTCCAGCCCACACCAGGGCTGCTCACGTGGCTCCCCCCAAAACCAAATGTGCCTCAGCCAAAACTGCTCAGGGAAGTGAATGGCAGGGATGGCACTGGCTGCCCACACTCCTGTGTACAACCCTGCCTCCACCAAACTCTCCAAAAAGCCAACCCTCACATTTGCAAGAGCCCTGCCACGCTGTTTGCTACTTTGCCCCATAAATTTCTGTTTATTGAATGAGGCAGATCAAGCAGCAACAGATAATTCTGTCTCTGAGTGTTTATTTTTGATGTGCTGGAATCTAAATGCTCCCACTTCTGACAAGCTGCCAAATGTGCTCTCTGCCACCACCAACTCAGGACATCCCAACTAATACAGTTTTGCTGCTGCTGCGCATCTCTTTTTGCTCCATCTGATGCCTCCCCAGAGATTTTGGGAGGCAACACTTGCCCTTGGGCTGTGAGGCCCAGCCAAAATACAGAAGTTGAAATGCAACTACAGAAGTCTCTTCATGAAACCTGCACTTGCTCCTCCTGAAAAGCATCACTGCAGACACATCAGCAGAGAAATCATGCTGGTCATGCATGTGACCATTCTCTGAACACCCCCAACACACCTGGTCTGCTTCTCCAAGGGTGAGACTTTCCCTGCTGAGGCCAGGGACAGCAGCAAAGCCATTTTGGAATGGCAGAGGCTCAGCTGGATGCTCTGCCTCCATGCCCAACTCCCACAGATCAGAAGCTTGATTCTTTTGCTGATAAGAGCACTGCCTGAACAGTTTTTTGGACCTTTAAGCCCACATGAGATGCACTTTTATGGCTCTGAAAACTGAGCTGTCACGCTCTGCTGCTTTTGTGCTCTAGCAGGGAAGGCAGCAGGAGCCAGGAGTCAGCTCCCCCCTGCCCCACACAGCCCCCAGAAGGGCAGGGAGGGTGGGCCGTGCCTGTCCCCCCAAAATGCAGCTCTGAGAAGAGGCCAGCCTGGCACATTGAGCAGGGCCATGAAACTCAGGCAGCCCTGAGCCTGCAGGTGGGAGTGATGAGGGAGGGATGCAGCTGCAGCCAGCCAAAAAGTGCAACACGTGGGCTTGGTTTTGGTTTTCCTTCTTACTTTTGTTGTTACTAAACTTCATTGCCTGTATCCTGGGAACACTCAAGGACTAAATCCTCCTTGCTGATCTGCCATGTGCCTTGTCTCCTATACAAATTGAAAAACGTGTCTGGCCTTCACTGAGATGGAAATACTATTTTTTTGGAATCCCAGTAGTTTCTGGCTTTGTCCCCTTCTTGACAATGAGGATTTACTTGGTTTCATTTCACACACAGAGCTGTAGTCACAACAGGGTTTTTGGATGCTAGTCTAATTCCTAGGATGCTCTGCCAACACTTACTCTGGTGTACACAGGGATAAAATAATCATAATCACAGCAAACACATTCTGAACAAAATGTTCTATTTAAAACCTACAGATATAGGCAAAAATACATTGGATTAAGAAAAGTAAAGCTCATGGCAAAAGGGATTTAAATAAATAAGGGGCAGATAATGAGCTGGGTAGTTTGAAGGACCATTCAGAGGACTGAAAATTTGAAAATCTGTATTTGCAATCTTTACTAAGGTATTACAGAGAGAATTAGTGCAAAATGTACATTCTATATAATTTCTGTCCCTGACAGCAAAATATAGGAGGCAACACTTCTGTATCAACATGTGGAAGTCCAATTCAGCCTCGTGGGGTGTGCCCAACACTCCATGTGCTGTACAGAT
The DNA here is from genome assembly GCF_017590055.1 of Onychostruthus taczanowskii. Lineage (NCBI taxonomy): Eukaryota > Metazoa > Chordata > Aves > Passeriformes > Passeridae > Onychostruthus > Onychostruthus taczanowskii. The sequence continues at coordinate 3,020,686 of NW_024504786.1, forward strand.
GTTTCATGCTGAGAGATGCAACCACAGAGGAGGTTTGTCAATTCAAAGAATCAGTTCAAAACAAAGCTCTGAAGGCTGAGCCTACTGCCACAGCCAAAATCCTAAGCTTAAGGAACCAGAAGACAAGTATTTTCTTTACCAGCGTTGGGAAGGGATTAAAGATCTTCCTGCTCCTTTTGTTAGCGAATGGTTTTCCTCGTTAACACCGTGTTTTATATTACAGGTGGGAAGGAGAGGAGGGGGTGGCCTGGGAAAGCCTTTCCACCTGGAACCTCAGTATTTGCATCCAAAGAGTCATTTTCACCCTCTTTAATTAGCAATATAAACAGTCAACATCTGGTATTAATAATTCCTCCAAAGTAAACACCTGTAGCAAAACACGGTTTGCTATTACAGCTACTGAGAAGTAAAATAAGCAAGAAAACCTTCAGATCTTTGCCAACAGATTCACCCAAGCACAAAATCCAGGTTGGAAGGATTCAGCTACTTTTACTAGACGTGCAAAGCTGTTTCCAATACCAACAACAAATTTAAACTCCATGTGCTCACATAGACTCTGATGAGAAATGGAATGTCTTACCTTCCAGATATGACTTCAGGGGCTGCATAATTTGGGGAACCACAGCTGGTGCGTAGAAATTCACCATCTGACATCATGTTGGACAGTCCTAAAAAAATAAAAAACGCTAATTATACACTGATGCTTTATCTGAAGGTCCAGACATGCTGGACCCTGTGTCACACAGAGAAAAGGAAGGGGAGTGGGATATTTGGAAGGGAACTGTTGATATAATTAAGACAGACTTCTCTGACCTGATTTGTAAATTGTTACTTTTGTTATTATTGCTGTTGTTGTTTGTTATTTTTTTGTTGGGTTGGTTTTTTTTCACATCCAATCAAGAAATATTCACTGCAGGCTAATTTTGCTCCTCTAAATTGCAAATTCCAGAGCATGGAGGAGAAGAGAAATAATTAATCCCAGAGCACTCACTTCATATGGCAACTGGGTGGAGCTGCGAAATGAGTAAATCTTCAGAAGGATTTACATTGTTAGAAAGGACTCATCAGGACGGAGTTGGTAGCCCGGGTATTTCAATGGATTTCAATCCCTAATGCCACTTAGAGACTCCTGTTACTGCTGGTTTGTAAAATGAACGGAGGCCAAGAGCACATGGCCAAACAGAGGGAGAACATGCACGAAAATAAACACACACAGCCAGCTCACCCTGAATTAGCTGCCCCAAGCCTGCCCCAAACACAAATTAGGTAAATTTGACATTGGGTGATTACACTCAAACACAGCAGAGATTTACAAATTATCTCTCTGCTCCATTCTCAGTGCCCCTACAGGAGCAGCCTGCAGCAAGTAATCCCTGCTGCTGCAGGAAGGGCAGTGTTTGTAAGTGTGGGATTTCCAGGTGCTGGTGGTTGGGGCAGCAGGCTCTGCCGCTCCACGGCCACGCTCCGGCGGCGCTGGCTGCGCCTCCGGAATGCTGCTGGGGTCACATACCAAAATCAGCTATCTTTGCATTCATGTGTGCATCCAGCAGCACGTTCTCTGGCTTCAGGTCCCTGTGCACCACCATGTGCCTGTGGCAGTAATCCACTGCAGACAGGATCTGCTGGAAAAGGCGTCGAGCTTCTGCCTCCTCCACCTGCGGGGACAGCAGAGGGAACAGCGCTGGGGCTTGGTGCGCACTCAGGCAGGGGAAGGTTTCACTCAGCAAGGAGCCAAAAAGCTTCCAGAGTGCAAAGGGAAAATCCCAGAGTGCCTCAGAGCAGCAGCAGCAAATAAAGCAGATTTCTCACCCTTGCATTTTACAGTGTGCCAGTGTTTGAAAATGATACAGCCCTGAGATGGAAGGTGAGACCTCAGTTCAGGTGAGATGACAACAAGAATTTAAAGGTGGCACCTATCAGACAATGGCCTGCTGTCCCAATTGGACTGGTACAGATCCAGGCTGGACAAAAAACCACAGAGGATGCTGCTGGGAGCAATTCCTCATGGACTTCTTCTGGAAGCAACAGGTGAAGCTGGAATACCGAGGTGATTTTAATTACCTGTGTAGCTAATAAAGTTGTCTGAGCTATATCAGAGAAACTATATTTTCAATTATTATTTTTACTGATTAATTCCAAAAGATTCCCTTCACAAAAAACTGAGTTTATCAGAAAAGATCCAAATCAGTCACTGAAAAGATCTAGATGGGTAAAGTGTGTGAGAAATCAGAACTGTACATAGAAAAGAAAACTGAGTCAGCTCCATTGACCACTACACTAATCTAACCCAATCTGCAGTAAATGTATTGATTTTGTAGCACACAGAGGGAACACGTGATGGGCTGATCCTTCACCCGAACCCTTAATTCTGGATGTCCACTTTGGCCCATTTTTACCTCCTTGCCCTGCAGCTGCTCCACAGGGCAGACACCAGCGATTTTCCTTCTAACCAAAATCTCACATTTCACAAGTGATTTATACCCAGTGGGACTGCTGGCATTTGAAAATGTTGCTCAGATAAGCCACATCCTTGAAAATTCTTCAAAGAACCTGACATGGAACCAAGAGGGGGGGTCTGGGAGAGGTGAATGACTGGAGTGGAGATCACACCAAGTGGTTTTCCCCTCCCATGCCATAAATTTGCTGCTGATCGTGGGGGTTTTGACAGGCAACCCATAGCTAAAAATCACAAAAATAAGCCAGTTTTCCAAATATTTGCCCTAAGCAACACGTTACCTTGTATATTTTGGTTTGAGAATGAAAAATACACCAGAGAATGCTGCAAAAATTCACAAACAAGTTTCGTGTGAGCCGGTATGAGACACCCCAGATGGGGTTGCTGTGAAGCAACTTCTATTTCGGGCCTTAACCTTAACTGTGCTCCCTTGGGCAGGCATTTTGCTCCAGAACACCTTCCTCCACCCACACAAGTGCTGGGGCTGACTTGGGACTGGCACTTACACGTCCGTGCTTACAGATGTAATCAAACAATTCCCCCCCGGACACGTATTCCATGACCATGAAGAAGTCTGTTGGTGTGCTGATGACCTGGTACCTTCAAAAACACAAGCAGATTTTCAAAAAAATACATAATTAGGAACAAGGAAAGGCTTTTAAACAGATTATTAATTACACATCAACATTTCAAAGAAGGATTTCTTCAGATCTTACATTTTTAACTGCTTTCCACTCCTGAAAAGCTGTCTCTTGTTTACAATATAATTTTTACTTGTCTGTGAAAGGACCTCTTTTCCAGACCTATGATCTTCCCTCAGCCCTTTAAATAATCCTCTGAAATATCTGCCAGGCAATCTTACCACGTTTAGGACTGCGCTGACTTTCAAATTTCCATTTTGGGTAAGATCTGCAACAACAGCTTTAGAAATTAAGTCCTGGTTAGCTTGGGGCAAAGAGAGGATCCATCTGGTTTTCCTCATATCAAAAAAAAGATAAAGAACTCTAGGCACTAGAGAGAACTTCCTCTGGACAGGTACAGAAACAAAAAGGAGACCCCCCTCTAAAGTTATTTTTCAAATATCAAATCTCTCTAGAATGGGGGAAAATCCCAGAGCATCACTTTCAACTTGCTGATTTTGTTCTATTTTCCTTCAAAATGTTCCCCGAGCGCAGCAAAGACATTTGAGTGTCCCAGCTGGAACAAACTGCCAGTGATCAGCTGAGGTCAATGCAGCCCCAGGAATTCACAGCAGCACCAGCTGGGACCTCCCTCTCTTTTATTTCAAATTAATTGTTTTGTTGCTGTTGTTTTGGGGTTTTTTTCAGATGAATTTCATTATTTTTTACAGGACTGTAATTTGAAACAAAGAGATTTCAGCAATTGTCAGAGGCTGGCAAGGGAATGTGGGATACTCCCATAAAGATCAATACATTCAGCTTCATTTTTCTGAAGAGCTTTGGACCCAGACATCTAAGCTACTGTTAATTGCCCCAATATTTATTTTATATACATTTAAAAACTTATTGAAAGAGGTTTGTGTGCCCCAGTCTCCTCACATCTTTATCACCGTATTTCATGAATGCAACATGTATCACAGCACACAGATATTGTCAAACTGGATTTAATTTTTATTGCTTTGACAAATGTGTGAACAGGATTTGACTTGCAGGATGCTGGGCACACAGCTGAGGAGTCTTGCTGGTGCTTTTTTCATTAAATAATACCAATCTGTTCTCCAATAAATCCATGGAACTGTGAAGTTACTCTAAAGTCAACAGTTGCTGCATGGTTAGTTATTTAACTGTACGGAGAATTTGTTTTCCCTTGCCTCTAAGTCCCAGGTATTTGCTATATCTCATGCCAGTTTTAAGGCTGACCTAAATGTCAACTTACCCTTGCAGTTACCATTCAACAGCTTTCTTTTATAGGAATGCCAAAGATATTATCGAGTGCCTCATTAATGTGGGCTGGCTGCACAAGCTGGGGATTGAGCAGGAATCCCAGAGGCTGCAGTGCAGGTGCTGATTTACGACCCCAACTCAGGTTCATCAAAGTGGAGACTGTCAAAACTTATGTCTGAATAATAAATTTTGGAACAAAAAAAAAAAAATATGTTCTTTTAAGCTCTGGCTAATCAGTCCATTAAAACATAAATCCTATTGACTGGAGGCCAAGGTTTCACTCTCAGAGCCTGACCATGCTGCAATTCATGGAATCACAGAATGGTTTGGGTTGGAAGGGACATTAAAGACCATTAAAGACCATGGGCAGGGACACCTTCCACTATCCCAGGTTGTTTAAAGTCCCATCCAAACCTTGCCTTGAACAGTTCCAAGGATGGGGAAGCACAGCTTCTCTGGAAAAGCTGTGCCAGCGGATCGTCTAACACACAAAAACTTAACCAAACACAATTTTTAGTGCTCTAATCCATCTCCTGAAACCCAGCTAGCTGCGTGTGAGAGGTCTCTGTGCAGAGAGGAGCAGCTGCACACGTGGCAGGGAGGGTACTCACAGCTTGATTATGTGAGGGTGCCGGAAGAGCTTCAGGTTCTGAATTTCTCGTTTGATCTTCCCCACCACATCCAGGCTGCGGATTTTCTGCCTGTTCAGTATTTTCACTGCCACTTTGTGCCCTGTCAGCTGGTGCTCACCAACTATTAGAGAGAGAGAGCATTGCAAAGTCACTAAACAGTGCAGCAGGGTTCACACAAGCAGTTTAGGGCACTACAAGTAAAAAGCCACTTCTGAAGGGGAAAAAAGCAGAAGATGAGGGTGTGAAATATTTTAAAGTTTTTGTCTCCTCACTGTTTTCCCAGTGGAGTCATAGAAGGCAGAAGAGAGGGGACTTATCTGCCAAAAACACTCCACTAAACAGAAGAGTGAGTTGCTGGAGGAGGTCATACCCCAAGCTAATTTGCAAGGATTTATAGCATGTAAAAGCTAGATTAATCAGAAACAGATATATTTAAATGGCAGAGGAGAATCTCCGCCATAACACACTGGTAGACAAAATCCCTCATAAACCCAGGCTCAAAACTAGACCATCACACTTCTTTTTTTAAAAAATGGTATGGGGATTTTCCTTGCCCAAAATAGGACTGCGGGATTTGCATTACTAAAATGAATTTCTATTTATACTTCCCCCAGCATGCTTCTTGCTTTGATGACAGGCTGCAGGAACACTGCTGGACTGCAGGAGCAAACTCTGCTTTCAGGAAAGATGCAAACTTGAATATGGGTTTTTTTTTAAAAAATGCACTTGGTGCATTGAGATGCTGATGTTTATCTCAGGGAAAAATCATAGCCATAAACTGGGAGGAGCAGCCCCACTGTCGCTGGGGAAATTGCAATTAATGATGTGAAACTAATTCAGCGTGGGATCCATTTGTTATCAATAAACAAACCACACAAAAAAATATAAAGCCCCCAGGAAGCAAGATTTATATTGAAATTGAGAGCAGAAAGGGCTTTAAAAATGTGATGTTTATACCCAAAAAGGGTTCTCAGAACCAAGCTGCCCCTTCTCAGTATTTTCCAACATGATACTCAACAGAGTGACACACGGAGGGTTTCCTAAAGCCTGCACAGAAAAACCTGCTTACAGTAAATATTTGTGCTCTCTAATTACCAACATCACCCTTCCAGTGCAAGGAGTTAATTATTGCCAGCAAACCTTGTTATTACGTTATTAGAGCCTGTAATTTTGGCAGCCCTAATGAGCTGATCAGAAGCACCCGGGGTAAGCAGGAGGTGTGAGAAGGGCAGGGCAGCAGCACTCAGGGCACACCAGGTCACTATTATTAGCCACCAGATAAGACCTGCCAGAGATTCTTTCCTCAATAAGAGCATCCTAAAAATAAAACACTTCACTGCCCTTGAAAATTAAAGCACCACTTTGCATGTCCATTTTATTCCTCGTAATACTTAAAACTACTAGATGATGGAATGAAAATAAACTCAGCTTTGCAGCAGAGATGCAATTTAGGGATTAGCTGAGGGCTGGAGGAGACAGATAATTCCTCTGGTGCAGTGCAAGGAGAGTGCTGTAAATAGTCCAGGGAGGCATTTTCCCTGGTGAATCCTCGGGAAGAGAAGAGCAGGGCACTGCTGCAGGGAGGTAAAGCAAAGTTTTTTCATTGAACTAGGAGGAAAACCCTGATTTCTACCACCCTTTCTTTCAGGACAACGCTTTCTGGCCTTGCCTCAGCATATGCTTTGAAATTCTTTTATTATACACTAGGGGAAAAAAAAAAAAGCCATGCCCAGAATGAATAATTATTGTTTTTAATACTATTGCCAAATAGTTCATCCCCTTTCCCATCCGTGACAAACAATGTGTAACTCTGTGAAGGTTTGCTAGCACAAACACATTAATAATTAAAAATAAACAGCCAATGTTGTAATCCATCTTTTGTTTACAGTAAGCATTAGATACAGAGATATTATTGTTTCTGTCCCCAGTGACTTGTTAAGCCTCCTTGAACTCGGTGAGAGAGAGAGACAAAGAGGGAACACAATTTCCTACGTGGTGGGAGACTTTTAAGCCTTTGAGGGCTCTCTGAACTGCAGGAATTTAGACATGGGCAGTATGGACAGCCCTCCCTCTGCTCACAGAGGCACTGTCTCTGAAGGCCAGGATCATCCTAGAAGTGAGGGGCAGGTCCCAGGTCTCCCACAGGCATGGAAGAGGATCCTCACCACAAGGGTGGGCAGTGGTGGCCTTGGCTGGGGGTGAGGACACCTCCTTCCCTCTCACTGCTTCCCCAGATTCAAAAAGTGGAGACTCTTAACATTTACTTATTTTTATAAAAGGGAAAAAAAAAAAAGAGGAGGAATAGTGATTATAGCACCATGAGCACAGATAATAAATAAAACCCCTTGACAGCATGGCTTTCTACATCACTTTCTTTACCCTCAGGCAGCTCAGGCAGCACAAGCAGTTAACATTTTTGCAAATGCTTCAGGGCAATGTAGAAGCTCGTGGAGGGGTGAGGAAACTCCTTCCCTATCAGCTCTGCTGGCCCTTATCTCAGCCCAAAGTTAAAAATGAAATCCATCCAAAGCATATATTTAGCAATGCTGTATTAATGCTGCCCCAGTGCCTCTTGCTTGTGTGTTGTCACAGCCTCTCCCTGCCCTTCCTCTGCTCAGTCTCCTTTAGTTTATCTTCCCTCTGACACCAAGTTTGTCTTTCAGCAGCAATGCCACAGTGCCTGGGAAAAATGGGATCTGATCCCGACTGGAGCCCATGGAGGTGACACAAACACAACCCAAGCACTGCCAGCCCTCGAGGGACCACAAATCTGTCACTTTTGTGGCAAACAAGCCAGGGAAAGGAGCCACCGAGGCCCCCAGGGATGCTGTGGGTGGCATCACACGGAGAAAATATCTGGGTTACTACTGTGAACCTCACTGTGGTCACAGCAGAGCTTTTGGGGACCCACAGGGTGGGACGTGCCCACAGCAAACACAATTTGTCTCATGTGTTCTTGCTAACCCCCTAAGAAGGAGATGCCATCTTCTTCCTCCAAGGTTTTGCTCAACTCCCAAATCCAAGACCTCCACAGTCCTATTTCTGCAAATTAGAATTTTTTTTTTTCTGCAAATAATTCTAATTTCTGCAAATCATCTTTGGCCTGGACGACAGGGGAAAATAACTATATTTGGTAAAAATGCTGTGTAGTAACTCCAAGTCTTGACATGACACCTCCTGTCCATCTACCACATCAGCCCCCTCTCTTCTAACAGATGCTGGGTCCTCATCCCCACTTCCAGATGGAATTTCAGTGCTAGCACCAAAATCCTGCCCTCAGCTGCCAGCCTCTTTGCTCCCCTCTGTGCCTTGTGTGGACTTTCTGTAAATGAGATCCAGAAATGGAAATGGCTTCAAACAAAACAGTTTCTTGCAGTTTTTAGGAGGATCAGCTCTCTGATGACCCAGTCAGGGACTTTTTCTGTCGTGTCTCTGGCTCCTGATGGCTCAAAATGACTCCTCAGCTCCAGCCATGAGTTCAAGCTCTGGTTTGTACCCCACGTCACTCCCATTCAATTGCCAATCCTCCTTTTCGTTTCCATTTCTTATGTCCCTAATAACAACAGTCCTGAACAACTGTAAATTATGATTTCTTAACTCTGACAAGTAAGGCAGCAAAAAGCGCCAAAACCAAAACCTGGTGCAAGGTTTTAAGAAATTAAGAATTTTAAGAAAATACATCAGCAACAAGAAACGTCACTGATGGCACCTGACTTCTCCCTGAAAAAGCAATTATTGTACCCAATACACAATGTTTGAATCAATCAACAAAACCCTCTACTTTTCTCATGTGAATACAAGTTTTTCTGCAGCTCATTTGATTAAAATGCTGTAATTCCATATAAATGGGAGATTCCATTTCTTCATTTCAGTTCCCAGTCTCAAGCACAAACTTCACCTGTCAGTTGTAGGCAAAATATTAAGGGAAAAAATAATATAAAGTGTACTACTCACCTATAAAGGATTTTGATCTAGGAAATCTTTTATGTTATTTGGAATATTTCTTTGGAAAATGTCCATTTTTACCAAACTCAGGTCATATGTGGGGTAGGGGGTATTTGTGCTAGTTAAAGGGGAAAAAGGCTATTGTTGGCAGGTTTAAATTGATCTGCAAGGAAAAAACCTGCCTTTGGAGCAGTTCTGAGGTCTGCTAGTACACACGAGTGATTTAAATGGTCCTTACTGTTAGAAGTATTTATTCTGATAATTCTTTAGACAGTAAATTTGTGGTTTGGGATTAAACACAGCAATATATTTTTAGGGTCATGATTAATGGCCACAGGTGGACTTAGCTGCAGTGGTTGTGGTGGTTTCTTTCATCTGCTGTCAATTTGGGTTTATTTTAAAACCCCAGGAACTGAGGGCAGGCACAGCACCTCTTTGCCCAGCCACATCCCAGTGGGTGGGGGACACTGAGTGGGACAGCTGCTCCCCCAGCTCGAGCTAAACCAAATTCCTACTGGGAAACAGAGCTTAGAGACTGAATTTTGTTGGTTTTCTCTTTTTTTTTTTAGTATCTTGCTTAAAAAAAAATGAAATTTGCACGTAATGGCAGAATCCACAGGGAAAAAAGAAACACAAATATTTGCAAACCTCACAGCCAGGTAAAGCAAAGCCTTCAGGATGTGAGCTGGCTGCTCTGTCATGACTGGCCAAAGAATCCCTGCGTGGAGCCCCAGCCTGACACAATCCTGGAATGGTTTGGGATGGAAGAGACCTTAAAGCTCATCTCGTCCCTCCCTCTTCCATGGGCATGGCCACCTGTGACTATCCCAGGCTGCTCCAAGCCCCGTCCAACCTGGCTTTGAACACTTCCAGGGATGAACACTTTCGCTGGGCACCCTGTGCCAGAGCCTCCCCACCCGCACAGGGAAGAATTTCTCCCCAATATTTCACCTAACCCTGCCCTCTGTCAGCACGAAGCCTTTCCCCTCGCCCCACCACGAGTCCCTCTCCAGCTCTCCTGCAGCCCCTTTAGCCACTGGTGGCTCTGGAGCTTTCCCTTCCCCAGGCGGAGGGAGCCCAGGGCTCATCCCCGCGGGAGCCGCTCGGGGCAGCGGGGCGATGCTCGGAGCAGCAGCACGAACCGCCTCGGCTCCCGGCTCCAGAGCACCCCGGAGCACCCGCGGCCCCTCGGGAAGGGCGGCAGCGAGCAGCGCGCTCCCGGCACCGAGGGGCAGGATGCCGGTGCGCCTCCAGCCTCCCCACCGCCTCCCTCCGAGCGCGGCAGCAAAGTTTTGGTGGGTGCTGCTCGCAGCACGGGCTCCGGGGGCTGCGACAGCCCGGAGCACCGAGGGGCGAGCGCCGCATCTCCCACCGCCCGCCCGCCGCATCCCCGCTGAGGGCAGCGCCCGCCTCCCCGCCGTGTGCCCCGGGCACGGCTCCGCCAGGATGCCGCCCAGGGAGCGGAGCCGAGGGAAGGGAGCGGAGCCGAGGGAAGGGAGGGAGGCGATGCCGGCGCGGAGGCCGCGGGAGCGGGAGGAGGGAGGCGGCGGCGAGGGGCGCGCCCGGCCCGGCCCGGCCCCGCCCGCGGCCGCGGTACTCAGCCCTTGACTTTGCCGAAGGTGCCGACCCCCAGCGTGTCCCCCAGCACGTAGTGGCCGATCTTCACCCGCCCATCGTGCTTCTGCTTCTCGGCCATGTTCGCCCCCCGCCGCCGGACCACAATGCACAGGGCCGGCCCGGCGGGGCGGGGAGCGGAGCGGAGCGCGGCCCGAGGGGCGGGGAGCGCCCGGCGCCGCCAGGTGCGACCGGCGGGGAGGGGACAGCGCCCGCCGCGGGGACACCTGCCGGGACACACCCACCGGGGCGGCACCTGCCGCGGTGACGCCCGCCGCGGGTCACACTGCTCGGGGCGGCGTTCTCTGTGGCACCTGCCGGGGGTGACATGGCATCCTTTTAGAGAGGCACCTGCCGGGCGGTGACATCTTTTTAGAGAGGCACCTGCCGGGGGTGACATGGTATCCTTTTAGAGGGGCACCTGCCGGGCAGTGACGTCTTTTTAGAGAGGCACCTGCCGGGGGTGACATGGCATCCTTTTAGAGAGGCACCTGCCGGGCGGTGACATCTTTTTAGAGAGGCACCTGCCGGGGGGTGACACCCTCCCCGGGTGACACTGTACCCGGGGTGCGTTCTCTGTTGGCACGCACCTGCCGGGGGTGACATGGCATTCTTTTAGAGAGGGACCTGCCGGGGGTGACAGCCTCCCCGTGTGACACGGTTCAGAGGGTACATTCTCTATTGCTGCACACCTGCCGGGGGTGACATGGCATCCTTTTAGAGAGGCACCTGCGGGGAGTGACACTCCTCCGGTGACATTGTTCATAGGGTGCCTGAACAGTGCACCTGCCGGAGGTGACATCCTTTTAGAGAGGCACGTGTCTGGGGTGACACCCTCCCCGGGTGACACTGTACCCGGGGTGCATTCTCTATTGCTATCCACCTGCCGGGGGTGACAGCCTTGTACAGAGGCACCTGCCAGGGCGTGACACTCCTGCGGTGACACTGTTCAAGGGGTACACTGTGACACACAACTGCCTGGGAGTGACACCTTCCCCCGATGGCACTGTTCAGAGGGTACATTCTCTATTGCCACCCACCTGCTGGGGATGATATCCTTTTAGAGAGGCACGTGTCTGGGGTGACACACTCCCCGGGTGACACTGTACCCGGGGTGCATTCTCTATTGCCATCCACCTGCCGGGAGTGGCATCCTTTTAGAGAGACTCCTGCCTGGGGCTATCACTGTTCAGAGGGTACATTCTCTATTGTCACACACCTGCCTGGGGTGACAACCCTTGAGAGCAGCATCTGCCACAAGGGACATCGTCCTCTGGTGGCGCTGTCCTCCGTGTGCACCTTCAATTGCCATGCACCCCAGGGGTGACAGCCTCCTTTGGTGGCACTGTGCTCGGGGTACACCCTGCCTGAGTGCAGTGACACCCTCCTCGGGGTGATGCCACCCTTGGACTCCTCCCTCCTTGGGGGTACACCTGCCTGATGTGGGGACGTGGCCCTCAGAGCACACCCTCCCTGTGGTGTGCCTGGCTTGGTGTGGCATGCATCAGAGAGGTGCTGGTGGCACTTTCCTTGGAGTGACAGCCACCCGAGGGTCACAGTGTCCTTGAGGTGCACCCTTCTCTGCTGTGAGGGATGCCACACCTGCCCAGGGATGTCCCTGTCAGAGGGTGGCACTGTCCTTGGGGTATGTCCTGCCTGTGATGCTGCTTCCTTGGGGGGATCCCTCCTTTTGGTGACACTGTTCACCAGCCAGGGATGCTGCCTTTGGCCCCAGGAGCACATCCTCACAGGAGGGATGCTGGCTGTGCTGGGCACGGCTCCAAATGCACCCTCTGAGGCTCAGCTGTGCCTTGGGCTGGCAGACAAGGTGCACTCAAGGGACACTTTCAGCCAGAATTCCAAAAGATTTAATGGTGAAAGCAGGATGTTCTCCCTCATCTCCTGCGTAGAACATGAACTCTGTCTGGACCACATTAATTGTTTACATTAAGGAAAAAAAAGGAATGGATTCTCATCCCAAAAAAGCAGCATGATTAACATCAAAATCTCCTAAAAAAAAAAGTCACCTAGCGTATCTGGAACGTGGTCCTGCCACATTTTAATAGTTTTAATTTGTAGCTCTTTGGTTCTCATTCAACTGCACGAAGTAGCAGAAGGCAGTCACAAATGCAATCTGTGCTCCAAGGTAATAAAGAGCTGTTTGGGAAGCTGGAACAGTGTGTGTAAACACAGGGTCCCCGATAAAATAATGACCAGCCTTTGCAACTGCACTATCATAAATAATAAAACAGCAGCTTAATTCAAGAAATCCAATAACATAAATAACTAAAATAACAAGCTGGGGGTAGAACAGGAAGGTTGCTGTAACACAAAACCATTTGTAGGATAATGAAACCATCTCTGTTCAACCAGAACAACTGATGTACGTGAAGGCATAAGAGAAACAGCATTTACAAACAGTAAACTCTGGATAAGATGGCAAAGCTACAATCTCCTGGAATGCCTGAGAAAGCTCTGCCTTCTTCAGGCAGCTGCAAAGTTGTCAGTCCATGCAAACCTCTACCCTGCAAGCTCTGAGCAGCTCTGCTCTGTCTTTGGGGTTTGTTTGATCTCCCCTTCCAGCCCTGGCAAGCCCTGGCTCTGTCTGAATGAAACACCACACAAAGAGGCGTGAACTCGAGTGCTGTTTGTTTAATGGTTAAACTAATATGTTTAACAAGAGCTGCTGTATGGAGAATCGCTGCTCTGCTGTCCTGCTTGTTTCCTGAAAGCTGGAAAAGAGATTTTTCACTAAAACTCAGAGCAAGCTGATGCCATGATTGTTTCCACTGCCTCTTGACACACAGAAGCTGTCTATTAGAAACATCAAATTAATATTAATCAGGTTTTATATTTTGGGGGCTTGGTAGGAGATCACAGAAAGGCCTTTGCTTGGCAGCAAGGATGTCCCCAGGTGGGTCAGTACCTTCCACCCTCTCCACTGTTGGTGAGAGCTGAGAGCAGAGCCTGGGATGCTCCTGGAAAGCAGTGCCAGGGCTCAGGCTTGAGAAGGTTTACTAATTTCCCTCTGGCTTTTGAGAATCTACATATATGTGTGTGTGTCTGTATCATGGGTTCCTGGTTTGCAGACACGGGGGAAGGGAGCTGTGCTGGCAGGCAGGAGCTGAAGGGTCTCAGGAAAAGGCTGGGTGGGGCGTGTTGCTAGGAGATGGAGACTCCAGTGTCTGGCAAAGTGGCGTTTTTATTTTTGGTGCAGATCACACAAAATGGGATTTGACTGTGAAGCAGGGTAGAAATCTCTTCTCCTTGCTTACATTCATCTCTGAAGGATCTGTTTTGTTCAGAGATGTAGTAGCGTTGCAGCTCATTTAAAACACAAATCAAATGTAGAATGCATGGTGTTCAGTCCAGCTGGAGGCTGGGTGTTTGCAATCTCCGAGAATCTTTTCTTTTTCTATTTTCTTTTTCCCTGCTCATTGAGAAATCCCTTGTCTGAGCAGCAGGATATATGTCTCTCTTTAGGGGAGGGCATCCTCACATGCCTCTGGTTCCTTTGTGGCTGGTTGTCTCTTGTTTTTTCAGACACCATGAGTTAGCAGTCGGGTTTTCTGGGTTTGGGCTTATTAAATACATCCTGCCAGAGCTTGTTCTCTCTTGCTTTGCTGCCTGTGCCTCTTGTTGCACCAGGAGCCCCCCCATCCCAGCTGGCTGCACGTCCACCCTCCTCTCAGGCAGGGACTGTGTGATGGCACAGGGAAAGCTGCCATGGAATACCTGGCCCTTCCCTCTCCTTGGTCTGCTGCCAGGGCTGGATTTACAGGAGAAATTAGGTCTGAGTGCTAAAACATGGAAATTTTTGCACCCTTCTGTGGGATGCAGGAGTCCTGGGCAGAAACACAGGTCCCTTGCAGCTCCCAGAGAGTCTTTGGCTAACCCTCACATTGTGCTGGTGCTCCTCTCAGGCACCAAACTGCTTTCAATGGATATTCAAAGGGAATTTTCTTGGAACTGCAGGGCTAACCAGCAGGATGCTGAAGGGCTGGGAAGGCACCAAGGAAAATCTGGGCGCTGCCTGTTGCAACCCTTGGCTTCAGTCACTATCATGAACCTGCAGAAGGGTTTGTAGCTGAACATCTCCAGTTGTGTCCAGCTTCCCCCTGCAGCACCCTGCCCCTGACACCACATTTGGGTGCTGTATTTTTCCTGTTCAATGTGGCCAAAAAAATGCCAGGGATGCTGTGCATCTGTTAACACAAAAGCTCAGCTTCTGGGGCATGCTATCCAACCCTTGTAAGTGCCCTAAATCTGTGGATTTTCGGTAGGATTTGCATTCCCAGTCTGTTTTGGGAGGAGATAGTTAATGAGATAATGCAGCAGTGGGTAAACTGTGACACGTGAAATGGGATTTTTTTGAATGCTGGAGAAACTGCATGCATCAGAGGCAGCTTATGCACATCAGATTTGTAACTAAGCAATTCCCACTTATATTATGTAAGTGATGCCATTTATCAAACCCCATGTAGCAGGCAAGAGCAGATGTTGAACCATTTGCGCTACAGTGTTGGAAATTAACTTTTCTGGGGGTTATTAAAATTATTGGTTATTCAAATACAATCTTGTGAGTGTAATATAATGGAACAACAAACAGCATTATTCAAAAAATGCAATTGGTGTGGGTCCAGAACCTATTATGGCCTCTTGTTGGCGTTGGGTGAAAATCTGTGTGGCAATATGTGATGCTCTGGTGGGGATGTGAGCTGAAAACTCTGTATGAGAGTGGGGAAGGAGGGTGGCATTTCTTGCACTGAAAATAGAACATTTTAAGCATGCACATGATAAACACCCAGTTTGTGAGGAGGCTGCTGAGGAGACACTGCCTGCCTGTGCAGGCACTGGGTGCACAACACTCTAACCAGCAGCAAGGGAAGGACATTATTTCTGAGAGGATTACTCCTACATGAGAATGAGACTTCTGGATAAGATTTTATTAAGGGCACAAATGAGTAATTGGATTCCTCAACCCATTAGAATGTAACAGTAATGAATTCCTGCTATCTTTTTATATGCCCTGTGATTAGTGTGATGGCTTGGCTGGGGGGTTATTTTTAAAGCAGATAGTTGTGGTTGGGCTCTATGATCCTAGAGGCCTTTTCCAACTTTAAAAATTCTGTGATTCTCCATGCATTAATCCCTTTTGTGCAATCATGCAATCAATCTTTCAGGCTTTGTCCACAAATACGAAGCCCATCATGGGGTGTGAGGTGAGCTATATGGAAAGGTCAGGGTGTATTTTTTTTATTTTCATGCTGTTTCACCCTACTTTTCTTTACAAGTCGTGGGCAGTACAGTTCCTACAGAAACTTTGTAGCCTCAGCAGCAAATTCTGGAAGACAACTTTCAGCTGGGTGAAGGCAAAATCAGTGACTGTGAGCTGCTTGTAGTAGCATTTTTTTCCAGTGGCTTGCCAAGTATGTTTTCTCTTAGGGCATAATCTGTGAGATAATCCAGCTCTGCTGGGAAAGCACTTGCTGCTGAGGAGGAGTTTGAAGTTTATCCTCACCCTTCACTTTGCACCCATGAGCATCTATTCCAGGGACAGACTGAGGAAATGTTTAGGCCTGTGCAGTAGATCCAGCCTTTTCTGACCTTGATATGAAATGTTGTTTAAAGATCTGTGACCTTGCAGCCTCAGACCCCTATTTCCTTGCCCCATCTGAAGAATTTTCTGTATCCAACAGGGAGGAACAGCATGTTCTCCACGTCCACAATGGCCAGGACAAGAATAGGGCTAAAACTAAACCGCACACAGATGGCATGAAACGAAGAAATACTTGAAGTGAGGCTCACTGGAGTGTCAAAATCTGTTATTTGGATGGGGCTGTGGTGTGCAGATGTTCCTGCCTGGGGTGGAGGGATGCTGTGAGCTCTGTCCCTGCACGTCCAGTGCCTGCCTCTTGCCTCAGCCAGGACCTCAGGATTTGGGTTCAGCCCCTGTGGGATGCTGGAAAAGCTGTCAAGGGTTATGTGCAGTTAAGGGTTGGAGTGCCCAAAGTAGGAGAAATGGAGCAGAGCTAAAGTCAAAAAATCCCCATCCAAACCTTCCACTTGGCTGCTGCCAAGCCCTAATCTTTAAGTGGCTTTTATTTTATTTTTGCTTTCAAGCTCCCCACCTGGGAATCTGCCAAAAGTTAGACCTCTCTTATTAACCCAAACTGCTCTGCTTTTAACAGGGCTGAGCTGTGAGGTCACTAAGCCCAGAATAACCCATGGGCTGATATTCTTCTGCATCTTAGGAGCATCTTTAGTGCCTTGTGGTACCTGCAGCTCAGGGCAAAGCTTTACCTGGGGGAAATCAGGAGTTCTAGTTCCCATTTCCAGTTGTGTCAACATATCACCTTCAATCACCATTTCTTAAGTAAACCTAGGTCTTATATTATTTTTATTTAGCCCTCAATCTGTCTGTGTTTCAGTTCCCCATCCTCGTAACTCATTCCTCCTCCCCGCCTGTGTCTGAGAGGGCATTTTAGGCTGGAAACTCTCAGACCTGCTCTGAAAAATGTCTGTATTTATGACAGGGCATTACACTTGGTGGCAGGCTGTGAGTATGATGGGTTGGCTGTACCTTTGACAGATTTGTCCCCGCTGTTGTCCCTGGGCCGGGCTGTAGCACATAGTCCTGTTTGTGTGTGTGTGTTTTTAATAACCGGGCTGTTTTAACTGAAATGCCTCTCTCTCCCTGGCCCTGGCACTCTCAGGGAATCGCTCTCGCCCTCTCTCATCACAGTGGCAAACTGAGAAAGGTTTCCTTTAGTCAGCTGGGGGAGAGGAGGAGGATTTATGAATCGGAGAAACACATTCCTGATGCGGAATAGGCACATTCCCCCTTCCCCCCACCCCACTGCCCCCCGCTCCATAAAAGCACCATTTGTGTGGCAAATAGCCAAGGGTTTTATGAATACAGCTCTTACTTTCCCCAGCTGCTAGAAACCTTTCTCAAATATGAATTAAAATAAAAAGCCTTGCTAGACACTTTTAGCGCTCATAATTCTGCTATTTTGGGTCTGCGGTGGGGAGTTCTTGCATCAGAAATCTTGGTTGGAGAGGCTTGAGTGGCTTCTTTCAAATATTATTAAATTGAAAAAAAAATCTGGAAGATGTATGGCTTTAAATAATCTCCCACATTATAAGGATCATCAGGACCTCGATGTGATTATGTCCCTAGATTTGATGCTTCCCTCGCTGTTATGGCTGTGAAATTTTCTGTCTCCGATATTTCATGGAGGCTTCCTCTTCCTTCAGAAGCCATTGGGGTGAGTTCTTGAGGAACTCGTCCAGTTGAGATTAAGTATTTTTAATAAATCAACTACTGGGGGGAAAAGGCTGAGAGATTCCATGCATAAGAATATCCTGCAGCTTTTAAGAAAAGCATTTTAGGTTCCATCATGGGAATGAGTTTTGGTAGGAGATGTGGGAAACCACAGTAGCATTAGCAAGATGGTTGATTAAAAATCAAATTAAAAAATCCATTTCTGACTGCAGAACTTTCCCCCTCCCCCTCACCCCCTGAATATACTTTTGAGAGAGCAGCCTGAATAACTTTGGATGTTCACAATCAGTGACAGGGGGATCACCTTCCTGGAGGGAAGGGGCTCACATTGTGGCCACAGGCTCATCAGGACCTTCCCAAAAATTTTGTGCATCTGTATTCCAGCCATGTGGCAGCCTGCAAGGCAGGGAAAAAACTCTGGACAAATAGAAAAACTCACTCACTCAGATTTTGAACATGAATCAAGAAAATGCGTCCGGGGAGTGGAATCTAGCTGTGTGTAGGTTGCAGCGGCATGAAGATGGAGTGGGTGTAAGTTGCAGACATTCATTGAATGGTCTCTCATGTATTCCTAGACCTGTACACAGCAAGGAGAGGTGGAACTGAGAGCAAATCTTGCCTTATGAATTAGGATGACATGGCAACAGGATGGCTCGATTTATTTGCAAGTTTATTTGCAAGAGAAGTAGGGAAAATCTCTACTTCTGTTGCATCAGCTTGAAACCCAACCAGATCAGAGATAAATTGCAGAGCCTCCTAGAGATGGAAAATCAGCCAAAATGGCCTTTGCATTGGGATGTACACTCAGAAATTCAGATTTTTGTTGGCTGGTAGAAAACCGTGCATTCCCCTCATTGCACATCAATCCTGGTAGGATCATCTTTGAGGATGAGAAGTGCCATGTCAGTAATGGCCCCCACAGGCTGCCACAAAACAGGTTTTGGTTCCATGAGTGGCATTCCAGTGTGGCTGTGAGCTGGAGGCTCATGCAGGGCTGCAGCAGCACTGTCTGTGTGGGTCACTGAGCTCGGCACGGCCGCCGTGGGGAACGTGTGAGAGCTGCCGCTCTCATTTGGAGAGGAGCCTTAATTATCCAGCAGCTCTGATGAGAAATAATTGCTCCAGGCTTTAGCACAAGTTGCCATTGTCCAAGAAGTTGCTGTCCCTCGGCTGCCCCGCAGGAATTTTGTGCACCCAGGCTTTCCCTGGCGTGGATGGGGCCTGGAATTCCTGTGCTTCCATAGGCAGGTGAGACCTCTTCCATGGGCAGTGATGATCCATCAGCTAAAGCATGGGAACACTTCAACCTGACTGTATACAAAACCCTCTAAAATTTGTGTGCAAACACCAACTTGCAGCACTCCAAGGGAAATTCCCCTCCTGTGTGTCCTAGTGCCATGGAAAAATCACAATGAGTTAGGGCCAAAGAGCCAAAGTATCATCCCCAAAAGGACATTACTCTGATTTTACCAATCAGGAGATTAACCACAAACTACACATATTAAAGGGTGTCTTCCCTGTTTCCCAGGCTTCTGAGTTAACCTCTATCCAATGCTTTCTTTACTAACTCAGCAGCATATTGGGAAAATAAACATAAATTTAACCATCCCTGTTAAAAACAAACAACCCAAAACCTCCTCCATGAGAAATAACAATCTTTGGTCTCTATTTTGTGTTCCTAAGCAGCAGCCTCATGACGCCCTAACTAGATGTATGCAGCAGTAGTGCTAGATAGTCAGGGATATCATATTTTGCTTAGGCTCTATTGTGTTTTTGTGCATCAATTTAATTTTACAGTCTTGCTATGGCTGCTTTTATAAGCAGGCATATTATTTCATTTGTGTCCTATTACAAGCCTGTGCATTAGGATAATTTTCCACTTTTTTTTCCGATGCCTGCTGAATGCAGTTGGTTTTTCCCATGGACTTCAGTGTGTATTGTGTCAGGAATTTACTGATTGATTGAAGAAATGCTATATTGTAATAATCCTGCAAACATTTTCTAACCAACTCATGTGATACCAAACATCATCCTACAGTAGCACTTTTGGCCCATTCTCGTGTCTCGTGTAAATGAAAGCGATTTTCACAGCTGGCCTTCCCATCAGCTGCTCCTGCTGCCTAGAGATTAGATCTCCTAATCTGGTTTTATCATTTCTGTCAGCCAGCCATCCTGGTTTAATCCCTCCTGCTCTGCTGAGGCCATGGAATGCTCCCAGGCTGAGGATGCCCTCTGGGATGGGAGCCTTGGGGCTGGCGCGGCCGTGGGAGCCGTGCTCTCATCCTCTGCTGAGGTCTTTGGAGACCTGCTCTCAGATGAGGATCTTCATTTTTCACAGCCCACTTGAGGAGAAATCAAAATGTTTTTGCCAAGTTTGCTGGGCCGGGAGGGAAAATCTGGAAGGTGCAGATGTAGGTGGAATCTTGTGGGCTTCCCCTGAGAGCCCTCCACCAGCACGTACTGCCGTGCAGGAATTACAGTGACAAAGCTTAATTAGTACAAAATGAGGTCTCGTTGAGTCACTCAGTGACATATCTGGACCAGGCTGGGGTGTGTAACAAGTAGGAGCACAACAGAGGACTTTGGGTCTTGTAAGCCTGCACATGGAAAGGGAGCCCTGCTGTGCTCCCCCAGCATCTGAGTCGCACATGTTCAGCCAAGGTGCTTGGGATTTGGCTCTTATCTCTGCATGGGAGGAGTGGGAGATAAATCTGAAGGGTTTTCCAGACAAAAGGAACTTATCGAGTAGTACTGAAAGCAGAGGGCGCAGAGCCAGGCTCGGATTTGGCCCCTGCTTTGAGCAGAGTGGAAAGAAACTGTGGCCAAGGATCAGCTGGAAAACCATTTAACCCTCCTTGAGACTGAGCAGCAGCTTTGCTGAGAAAGTCTGATTTGCAATACAAGCATGAGAAAAATAAAGAGGGCAATGACTGACAGAGTGATTGACAGCATGCCTTGTAGGACAACCTGCAAACTTGGCTGCTGAAGGTTATCCCCTGTGTGATCGTGGGCTCTGATGAGGCAGAGCTGGAAAATACGAGAGGTTATAGTGGAAAAAAGTGCTGCTTCTGATGCTTTTCACCTCTTCTGGTGTGCCTTTTCCTTGCCCTGCGTGCATCTCAAATTCTGGTTTAGTTATTAAATTAGTTAGGGCAAATAGAAGCAGAGGGATTAGCTGAACAAATTAATGCATCCTAACACTGAAGGCTTTTTTATTTGTTGAATTCCTCATTGTATGTTACATCTCAACTGTCTCATGCCCTACTTGACCATATTTGCTGTGAGTCTTTATTCTCAGTATATAGTGTCCAGTCTGACCCGTTTCTCTCATTATTGCTTTTTTTTAGCTGTCCTGCTCCTTCTGAAGGTCCTTGAATGCATCCAGAGGAGGGTAACAAAGCTGGAAGGAACATCCTAGGAGGAATGGCTAAGGATGTTGGGCTTGTCTCATTTGGAATCAACTTCCTGGGACATGGAAAGGGAGGTGCTGAGCTCTTCCCCCTGGTGTCGTGATAGGACACGTGGGAATGGTTCAAAGCTACACCAGGGGAGTTTTGGAGGAAGTATTTCTTTACCAGGAGTGTAATTGTGTCGAGGAGTGTGTTCACAATAATAAATGATAAATAAATGGTGTCTGCTGCTTTTTTTCCTTTCTAAAGTGATTGCAGCCACACAGGTGGGGGATGGTAGATGGGATTTTTGGCCAATGGATGTTTATGCAGTTTAAGACAGGTTTGGGCTCTTGTACAGGGATGCTCTTGGGTCTCCCTGTGCAGTAGGAGCAATTTTTACTCTTAAGGAAGCTCTGGTGCTTCTTGAGCCATAATGAAGAGAGCCTGTGGGGTTTTTATTGCAGAACTCATAGCTGAAAGTCTGGATTCCTTGCTGCTTATCCTTCATTTGGAGTCCAAGGCTTTCCTGTTTTTATGAAGGATGAGGCTCTGTATTATCAACACAGTTTTCAGCACAATCCAAAACACAGCTCCATACTAACTCCTACGAAGAAAATTAACTCTACCTCAGCCAAAGCCAGCACAGAATCCTAAGAAAAAAATCCCACAAGAACTAACCTCATATCCCATCCTGCTCCAGCTGCAAAGCAGAGGATTTTGGTCTGCCTTCTTTGATATAAACACTGAGCAGTGTCTATTAAGACAGCTTTCCAAAACAAAACCCCCATCGAAAACAGAAGGAATTGTGTATGATATTTCCAAGGGCAAAAATGAGACTCACTGCTTAGGGAGAGTCATTTCAGTATTCAAGATATGCAAACCTGTGGGACACGTACTTATAATTACTTGATATTTCCCAGTTATTTTTAACTGATGTATCATCTGATGTAAATCTCTTTTTTATAAAATGCAGAGCAGCTCGAAGAATAGAGCGCCTGAAATCTTGATTCAGGCAGCTTTTTATCAACCTTTGGAATTCAGCAACAAACTAAGAAGAAATTAAGGATCTGTATCAGATAAATTGGTGATATAAACAGCTGCTGGGCTGCCTTCTGCATCCTGCAGGGAGTTTGTCTGCTTTTTATAGCAGCTCTTGTCACCTAACACAGAAGGATTTTGAGCCATAGCTTGGGATCCCTCAGAACTGTTGCACAGCAGTCAGTTAATAGAAGACATTGTTCCCTGTAATGTAATGCTATAATTGTTTCAACTGTTTTGTTCAAGGTCTTTAATCTCTCCTCATGATCATACCCTTCTGCATTTTTAATTATCAATGCTTTACATGAAGAAATGCTGAAGTGTGAAAGATTAGATAAGGAAACACCCAGCATCCAGCAGCCCTTTGCTCAGAGGGGCTGTGATCAGGACTGCTGCACTGATTTGTTAAACCACAGCCTGTGTTTTATCAGTAACACACATATCAAATGCACTGAACACAACAAATAAATACAGCTTCCAACAGGAAAGAGACCCCTTTCAGCATGGTGCTTCTGCTTGCTGGCTCATGTGAGAGAGCAAAAAGAGTGAGTGCTTTTTGTGAAAGAGGAATGATGGAATAGGTCTGTGAGAACAAGATCGGGCTCATTTCAGGTCTGGGGGTGGCTGGTTTGCTCCTGATTCAGAGTGACCCCTGAGCTGTCACACAGATGGCCTCAGCCAGCACCCAAGGGAGAGGGCAGTGCTCAGGGGACCCTGCTCTAAGGGGGACCTGACTCTGATCCAGCTGGGACACCCTTAGGATCTTCTCCTGTGCCCTCAGGCTGGGGATTCCAACCATGCCCTGCAGAGACCACGTTTACATTCCAATATAACTGGTGAGACTGGCTCTGCCCATACCCTGTTGTTTTCCTGCCCAGAACTGCTGTGCAGAAATGCACCTGTTTCTGACACATTTGGCTTCATTTTATCATAGAACAAGTCCTAAACAATTTAAGCCAAGCTTTCTTATGTCCAAAAATGAAGTCTCACTTCTAACTCAGATTCACCTGAGGTTAACCTTCAGAGTTTGCCCAGGTGCAGGTTCTGCTGTTCCTGATGTGTTGAATGATGCTGGGCAACATCTACCAGCATCTCCAGCTGACTGGGAGGTCTGTTCTACCTTACAGGGGACTTCAAAACTTGAAGAGGAAAGACATTTTGGCAGGGCCTGTTGTGACTGTAGTGGTTTTAAATTAAAATAGGAATGATTCAGACTTGATATAAGGAAGAAATCTTTTTATCATGTGGGTGGTAAAACACTGGCACAGGTTGCCCAGAGAGGGGGTGGATGCCCCATCCCTGGAAGTGTCCAAGGCCAGGCTGGACAGGGCTTGGAGCAATCTGGGATAGTGGAAGGTGTCTCTGTTCACTGCAGGGGCGTTGGAAGTAGATGGTCTTTAGGTTCAAACTAAGCTATTTTATGGTTCTGTGATAGCCATGAACACATTTAAAATCTTCCTGTTCTGCAGAAGGAGAGGAGGAAAGGACTTACATGGGACTGTTGGAAATATGTTGAAGAAACAAGATAGAGTGTGCACAATATCTTTAAATAAATTGTAGCTGAGTACTGCTCCAGGAGCCCAACACAAACATTCCTCTCGCTGGTGGGAGATGGAGCAGCCCCCTGCCTTGTGTCCTGCCCTCTCTTTGTCCATTCAGGACACTCTCCAGCTACTCCTGCTCTCCTCAGACCAAGGGGAACTGCAGCTATTTCACAGGCAGCACTATCCACTGGGTTTTCTTAAATACTCTGCAGGGCCTGGCCTGACCAAGATCAGTCGAGCAGGTATGTTATTCCCACATTAAAGCCAATTAACTCTGGATGGGGATGAGTGAGAGCAACTTTTAGTCCAGTTTTGCTTTCTCTGTGGATAGGTTCACATTGGCTGAGGCTGAGTCTCACATCTTCCCTGGAGGCAGAGCCTCCTGTGCATGTGAAGGCCGGGCTTAAGCAGAGCCATTAGAGCAGGGCAGGGCTTTGATCTCAAAATTGCACCACTTGAAATTGCAGATGAAAAAACCTGAGTTAATAAAACAGCAGGCAAGCCTGCAAGTGAATCACTTCAGCTTCTCCAAAAGGATCAGCCCTTGTCTCTTTGAATTAGGGGGCAGGAGCCATGCATGACCCCAGAGGCACTGCAAAGCTCCTGATGGCCTCGGTGCAGAAAGAGCAGGGACACGCCAGCTTTGGCAGGGCAAGATGCCAGCAGAGGCAGAGAAAAGCAGGACAGAGGTGGGTGGGAGTGTGCCATAGCTCTTGGGGAGCAGTGGAGGAGCAGGAGGCTGTGGAGGAGAGGCTCTGTGCAGCCTCCTGCCCTCGCCCCGAGCTGTGGAGCCGCTGCGGTCGGCACAGTGCCCAGGCAAACTGGGCTGGCTCTGCACCCCAGTGCCATTCAGCAGCTCCCAAACCAGACCTGACTTGCTCCCTGCCAGCTCCAGAGCAGCCTGAGCAGGGTGGATAGACATGCCCTGAGGATATGTCTGCATCGCAGCGCAGAGGTGAGACCTGGGCTGGGCGAGACAGAGCTGGGCTGGTCCCTGGGAGCCGTGGGGCTGCGGAGCACCCAGGACATGGGAGCTGTGTGCTCCTGGGCTGTGGAGGAGGAGGAGGGAGGTTTTTGGCCTCAAAGAGCCCCATTATGCTTTGGGAACTGAGTCTGGGTGGTGGAAGGACTTTATGGATTGGAATGTGTTGTGCTCATCACTGGGGTGGCCATTCCGTAGAGATCACATGGAAAAAATCATAAAATTGTGGAATCATTTAGGTTGGAAAAGCCCTTTGAGGTCACTGGGTCCTGCTACTAGCCCAGGGCTGCCAAGGTCACCACCAAACCATGTCCTCAAGTGCCACACCTACACATCTTTTAAATCCCTTCAGGGATGGTGACTCCATCACTGCATCGGGTGGCCTATTCCAAAACCTGATAAACATTTTGGTGAAGATATTTTTTCTAATATCCAATGTAAACCTTCCAACAAGCAGGACTGGGAAATGGACAAATTGGTAATGCTGAAATTGGGAAAAATACACTGTCCTCTTCCTCAGAGTGCCTGGATCTTTGTGTATGACTGAAGATCCTCAGTCCCTGCAACCTGGCAAAGGTGCAAACCACCCTTCAGCTGGGTGGCTCATCTCCAGGAAACCAAAACCATCCAAACAGATTTTGGATGACTCCAGAAAATATTTAAATATTTCCTTTTGAAGGTGTTCCATCTCCTGAGTCTGTGCTGTGAATGTGGTTGCTTATTCCTGAAATTCTTCTGTTCTAGGGAGAGGTAAAAAAAAAAAAGGTAGATAAAGAAGTGGTCAGAAGAAAAAATTTTATCACCCAAATCACAGGTGATTTTCAGCAGAGTCTTGGAAAATAAAGTCTGGCACGAGTAAGCAGCCCCTGGAAGAGGAGTGGAGATGATTTTCCTCCTGGCAGCTCCAGGCACCTTGGGAATTTCCTCTGCTCTCAGCACTCAGCACTAGATGGCATCCAAGGTGGGAATTTGGGCTCCCAAATGCAGTCCTGGGCTCTGAAATCATAATGGTAGGTGGATTAAAAAATGAGGATCCCATCTGGATGAGGGGGAAAATTCAAAGGGCCAAGGAGGTGGAGCTCTCCCATCTCCTGCTGCCATCTCACTGTGGTGCAGCCCCCTCCAAGGTCTGTTCCACCACCTCAGCTGAGTGCTGGACCACCAGGACAGGAAAATAATGTGACAGAGGGAAGAGCAAAGGCACCATCCACAAGCCAAGGCGCATTCAAGCCTGCAGGGATGCCTTCACCCATCCTCTTTTTCCTCGGAATGCTGCCAGCCCTGTGGGTGCTTGGATACACAGCACACATTGCTGTGTGGGGTCCCTTGGTGTCACCCAAGCTGTGCAGCCTGGGGTGACTGGAAATGGAGCTGCTCTGAGCTGGAAAACATTTCCCAACGAGGGAATTAGCTTTGCATCATCCACTGTGTTTACTAAATAAACCAAATTGTCCCTAGGCCATTGATGGGATTTGGGAGAAAGCAGAAGCACCATGAGAGACAACCCTTGCCTGGGAGATGCTTCCTCCTTTTTACCTTGCAGGTGTCTTCCTGCTGCTGTGGGATGAGGAGGTGGAGTGCCCAGCATCTCTCCCTGTCACCCATCTGTGCTCTCCTGGGTGGAAGGTGGCATTAGCCTCCCCAACCCTCCAGCTTGGGGAGCAAACTATTTGCTTTTATCACCTCTCAGCTATGCCATGGCCATGAACAGGTTCCTCAGGAGAGGCAGTATCCAGGAAGGATCTCAAATGCACACAAAGGAGTGAGGAGCAGACAGGTGATGGTTACATGGCCCTGGGTGGCTGCCTGGAGGTGCAGGAGCCACGGAGAGACACGAGGCTCCCTCCCTGCCCTGTTTGCACTCTGCAGGTGACCTTAACAACTTACTGAGCACTGTGGATTGCCAGAACCATTTCCTGTGCCCTGGCCCTGCTGAGGAGGGTGCTGAGGTCCAGGTCCTGGAGATGACTTTACAGCCTCCTCTCCTAATCATTTTTACTCTGTCTGGAGCTGAGCAAAGGGTTCTCAGGTCTGAATATCTCACCACTGCCCAGAAACAGTTCTCCCTCTGAAACACTTTTGTGCTCATGCCTTTTGTTTTATTTTCCTTGTGTTTTCCTGGTGTGAGCACAGCATCAGGCGGGGATGCAGGAGAGCTTTATCGAGGTTCCGCTGGAGTTGAAATACTTCTCTTCCCAAAAGTATATGTACCTACAAGGAATAGCTTCAACCCAAGCCCTGAGCAGGCAAAGGCACTACAGACTGCTGTTTGTGTGTCCATTCCCTGTGCCTGCAATTATGGGGAAATTGCCATCGTGTAAGCAGCAGCTGTATGAATAACTCTATTATTTGTTATTATTAGTCCTAGATGTGTGTTTTTCTTGAGATCATATCTGCACAAGAAGGCACATTAATAATAGCCTTTTGAACTGGCCAAGTTTAATTTCTATGGATCGTGAAACTTTTGAAGCAAGGTGCTGTTTATTGCTTTCTCCTGAAATCAAAGGTCTTGAGCCTCAGCAGAGAGAGCTCTGTGTTGTCCAGGCTGAATTCTTGTAAGGGCAGGCGGTCATGTTGAGCTCACTCTCCTCATCTGGCATCAGCAAAAGGGTCTCGTGTTACAGCCTGGTGCCAGCCTATTTTAGGAAGCAAGATTCCCCTTTTATGCAATTATTTTTCATGTGAATTTAAGTTCTGTTCTCCTTTGCTCTTTTTCTGTTTCGGTCTGTTCTCTCTCTTGCCTTCAGGTGGGGTATGTGATATAGAGAACAACAGCTTCTCAGCCACCAAGGTGCTGTCTGAGTCTGGAAAACATGAGCAAGAATGGGTCAAGAAATAGGAAAAACCATGTGGAGTGTTCATAAAAGGACAAGGATCTGTTGGAGTGAGTCCAGCCACAAAGATCATCTGAGGGCTGCAGAACCCTGGGAGAGCTGTGGGTGTCCAGCCCAGAGATGGCTCCAAACAGACTTTAAAGCCCCTTCCAGTGCCCAGAGGACCTCCAAGAGAGCTGGAGAGGGACTTGGGACAAGGACATGGAGAGGACAAGGGGCACTGGCTTCACACTGACAGAGGGCAGGGGTAGATTGGATATTAGGAAGAAATTCTTCCCTGTGAGGGTGGGGAGGCCCTGGCACAGGTTCCCAGAGAAGCTGTGGCTGCACCATCCCTGGATATGTCCCAGGCCAGGTTGGATGGGGCTTGGAGCAACCTGGGATGGTGAAAGGTGTCCCTGCCATGGCATGGGGTAGAACAAGGTGATCTTTAAGGTCCCTCCCAACACAAACCATTCTGTGATTCATGTTTTCTCTTTGAGGGCCATTATTAGGAGCTCTTCATCCAAGGACTGTAGAAAAGAGTAAAATCAGGGCCAAGTTCCTTAATGCCCATCATGACCTAGCAGTATTTTTTGGGCTGCTTGTCAGGTGCCCGCAGAAGCAAACACAATCACAGAGCCACCCGGGCTGGCTGTCCCTGAGGAAACAAACCCAAATGAAAACAGTAAAGCAGTGCCTTCTCAGGCTTGTGTGGTTTGTGCTTCTGCACTTGGGTTTATCAACCCAAAAGCATTTTGCCCCACTTTCCCAGCAGCTGATGGCCCGAGGATTTGCTGAAGGCAGGAGGGTGTAAAGGTGGGAGTGTGCCTGGGAAAAGGTGGGGATGGGTAAAATGAGAACCGAAAATGCCTCATTTTGAGGTGGGGGAGGTGTCTTTTTCTTTCATTTTTAAATCCCAGTGTTTCAAAATAGTCTCGTGGTTTGGAAACAGGAGGATTTTGACATTCAGTGTTTGATGTTGGCAATTCTGATAAAGGAGATAAAGGGTCTGTGGTGGAGCACAGGAGTTATTTGTGGGCTGTTGGGCAATGACTGTCAGTGAACCTGTGTCTTTGTGTGCTTAAAGTGTAGTCCCTGACATTTACTGCCAATTTTAAAGGGATTTACTCTTTGCTATTTCATAATCCCTGATTCAGAGCAAATTTGCAGATTTTGAAGATCAGAAGAGACCATTAATGCCCTAGTCTGAGTCTCTGCATAGCTGAAGCCACCTAATTTCATCTCCTCCTGTACTGAGCCAGATACTTTGTGTTCAGCTGCACCACCAAGCAAGACATGAAGGCAGAAAGATCAACCACTAACCCAATACTCAAAAATGTGTTCCAAGGTTTGATTGTTGTCACTATTTAAAATAAAGTGGGCAAGTGTTTCTCATTTTTTTTAGTCCATATTTGGGGAGAAGAATGCCCAAAAATTTATGTAAAAGCAAGTATTTCTTCATCCTGTTCAAAATAAAGGAAAAGATAAGCTGGATATATATCCCAGGGAATCTGCTTGGCTCCACAGGGAAAATAGCCTCCTTCTAATGCTTTGATGCTGTGGTCTGTAAGGCAACTTTGTGTGCATTTGTAAAATAATTTGAGCTGCAGTAAGATCATAACTTGAACAGAATTTTTTCTTCTTTACAGATATTTCTTCAGCCTTTGGAAATTCAGTGTCCCAAGCAAAATTAAACTGGCAGAGAAAAATGAACCAAGAAGGGAAGTTTGTGCCCTTAGAGAGAAAATGAAAAAGTTTTTTAACTGGAAATGTGTGTGACAAGTGTAACAAGGCTTGACTATTAAAAGGCTGTGTTGCAAGAATTTTTTGGGGAAAAAATTGCAGTTACGAAGGGGGTATGAAACAACTGGTTCATGCTGAGTCAATAATTTGAGTGCTGTAGTTTTGTAATGCACTACTAACCCAAACTGTGGATCCTACCACTCCTGAGTTTTTGGGCCTGGCTCTTATCACAGAAGCAAACAGCCTCTGTGAAAGGATTCAGAATACAAATGGGGGAGCAAATCCTTTTCAGAGCTATAAAACCCTCTTGTGTTTTAAGGACCTGAGCGTTTCTGGCAAGACTTTCAAAGAAAACAGTGTCGAGGTCCTCTCGATGAATAGCAACATTAATGTATTAGGTGTGTATTATGTAAATCCATGCTTCAGTGGAGCACTAGATAAGATAAATGGGAGCAAAGAGCAGGCTTTGAAGGCTGCTGGTGAGCTTTTGTGGGTGTGCTGTGCCACTTGAAGGCTTGCTGCAGAACTCAGAGCCCACTGAAGTCCTGCCCTCCCCTCCTGCTCAAGCGGCTGCTGCCGTGGAATCATTACATTTTGTCACTACGTGGCACAACCCTGCCACAGCATTGCAGGGCTATGCCTGAAAAACCTCTTTTTTCCCTGTTTTGGTGCAGAGGCAGGGAAGTTCCTGCATGGCAGAACTGGGCTGTGCATCTCCCTTACATCTCCCTGGCACTGCATGGCACAGAGGGATGAGCAGGGCTACAACAAACCCAGTCTGTGTTCTGCAGCAAATATTTGGGGAGGGTCCAGCCTGGCCCTGGCAAACACACTGAAATTCTTGAGGCTGGTGGACAATGACTTATCAAGGTAGAGAGGCTTGGGAGCAGATAAGCCCAGGGACTTGTGCATTGTATACAAATACCTGGCCTGGCCCTTGCTGCTCACATGAGGAGGATGCTGGAGCTCTGCCCCGGTGAAACTCCATTTTTTGTTCTATAATTGTGCAAGACAGGATGGGCAGAATGTCCCCACATGTGGGGCCACATGCTTCACCTTTTTCTTGTGCTGCTTCATCTCTTGATGAGCCCCAGACTTGCTCCACTTTTTTTTTTTTCCTCTTTTTTGCTTGTGATGTCTTTCAAAAGCCTCTCCCTGCTTCCCCAGTTACACACCCAGATCCCTTCAGTAGCATCCCATCAGAGCAGAATCTCGATCCACTTTGGGAAGGCACAACCTCATGTTCAGCATCCCTTTTCCTGCTGCCCCACGGTGGGCACCACACACCTGCCCCAGCACCCGTGTTCATCATCAGGGCTTCATGCTTTGAAGGTGATGCCAAAAGCTGTAGGGTGGCCCATAAAAATGGCTTGGTCTAGACGTGGAAAAAGATATTAATTTTTCTTTCACTTTTCACTTGCATGCGGAGCATTTTCAACCAGGTCATTGAGACAGTTTGCGACCAGAAATAAATCCAAGCCGAAAAAATGTCGGCGGACCTGTTTACTTTGCAAACCACAAATGTTTGTATCCTGCAACAAATACCTGGGAAGTGCCTGGACCAGACATTACAAACGTGTTAACTACCCCGAGTTAACCAGTAATCAACTCGGGGAGAAAAACCCGAGCTGGACCTCTCCTCTGAGACTGCTCTTTATAACGGGGCTTTCATTTAGGCCCCGGCCTAGCAGCGTAATTAAACCACGGCACATTCTTGACTTTCAAACAAACTCCTGGGAGCTGGCCAGCCCCGAGCACAGACCTGGATTTCACCAGGCTGGAAACCAGGGTGATGTTCCACGTCTTTCACGAGCTGTTGTTGACGGTGGAAAGGCCTGCCCGCGGTAGAAATTGGGAATTCCACAGCCAGCCCTTCGAGGCTACGCTAATAAACACGTGAAAGGATTTGGGGGAAATAGATGAAAATATGTGAAATACTGGTCTGTTGAAATGCTTTCTTCAACGCCATCAGTTTTGGGGGCAAGGTGTATTATTGAGGCCTGAATTTTTTAATAATTAGTGTGCATCAATAGTAATTTAAACTGCTGATTTTTGATTTTTGCAGTCGTTTGCTCGTTTCTCTGTCAATACCGGGCCATGACCTGCAGAGGTGCTTTGATGGAGCTGGAGTTTGGCATTCCCAAGCGAATGCTGAGGAATGGCAGTAGATGGTGCTGTTATTCTCTTTTTTGAGGACAGGGATGGCAGACAAAACTGTGACTGTACACAAGGTGTTACCAGTCCCCAGCGTCCCCAAATTATAAATCAGCCTCCCTGATTATAAATTATTTAGTCTTTAGAAAATCTTAAATCAAATAGCGTCCTTTATTACAGCTTCTGTGTTTTGATCTTTCAGATGAGATTTTGAGCTCACATTTTCAAGCTGTTTCTTGTGATCGTGTGATTTGAAATTGATTTCCTTTTTTTTTCTTCCTTCATTTTTTTAATAACATGAATTGAAATCCTCCAATCATGTCAAGAGCCAGCAAGATTTAGGGGAACTAAATTAAATTAGGGAGAAACTTCAGGGTTGTGAAACTTGGCAGGAATACAGATGCTGATTTCAAAACAGACTGGACTTTAAGTTGTTGGCAAATTGAATGTTGCTGACCCTGAGTGATTTGTGATGCCAGGAACGGGTCCCTGACCACAGAATGTCCCACTCCTCGGGTCACTGAGGCACGTGCCTGAGGGCTGACCCTCCTGGCCTGCATCAGCCTGGATCCCCAACTTCCTGGACAGCACCAAATGCTGCATCAGGATGACATTTATCAGCTAATTCTTTTTAATGACCTGAAGGTTTATGAGGCTTGATCCTTCCCAGCTGCACTGGGGAGGGCAGAACCGGGCCCCCTTTGGATTTCACTTTTATTTGCCTTTCTCTGCAATGACAGGTCTAACTCCAGCCTTTGTAAAAATTTAACAGGGCAATGTTGACTGTGCAGGTTGGACAACCTGGCGCCGGGGATGGTGTCCAGCGTGGGGACACGGGCAGGGGACACAGCAGGTGTCCTGCCCTCAACCTCCTCCTGCCATGGGTTGGGCAGGGCAGTGCCCCCACTCGCAGCCCCTCTGAGGGTGTTTTCTCCAACAGCAGCAGCTGGTGATGCTAAAAATACCCCTGAACAGGGTAGTGGTGGTTGAGCTTTGGACTTTTCAGAAGTTTACTGGTATTTTGGCCTCGTGACTCCAGTCCAGGCCACCTGATGTGCAGCACGTAACTGTGCTCCGATTTCCCCCTTCGGTGGGGAACAATCTCAGATAACGGATAACAATCAGCTCGCTTTCTTATTTTAGGATTGCTGTAGCCATGGTCATTAGCAGCTCCAAGAAATACAATAGGCAGGGCCTGGTCCTCCCACACTGCATGTCCCCTCTCCCGAAAAGCTGCTGCCAAAATCCTCCCTGTGACAGAAAAGCAAAGTGGGTTCCCAAGGAAGAGCTGGCTGTCGGTCTGAGGGGAAGGGGTGGCATGGCACTGGGCAAAATGAGCACCCCAAAGGGCACACTGCAGGCACCAAACTGCTCTGCAACAGTGCCTGTGTTTGCAGTACATCAGGAAGAGCAGAAGAGTGACAACCTGGAGAAGAGAAGGCTCCAGGGAGACCTTAGAACCCTTTCCAGTACCTAAAGGGGATCCAAGGGAAGTGGAGAGGGACTTTGGACAAGGACATGGAGTGATAGAAGGGGGAATGGCTTTGAAATGACAGAGGGCACGGCTACATTAGGTATGAGGAAGAAATTCTTCCCTGTGAGGGTGGGGAGGCCCTGGCATAGGCTGCCCAGAGAAGCTGTGGCTGCCGCATCCTGGAAATGCTCAAGGCCAGGTTGGACAGGGCTTGGAGCAACCTGGGATGATGAACGGTGTCCCTGTCCAGGGGGAATGAGATGATCTTTACTGTTCCCTCCAACCCAAACCATTCCAGGACTCTGGGACACTCTACACTTGTATAAGTGGAGCAGCCAGGAGCACCAGGGCCACGTCCTGCCCAGCCAAGGAGCAGCCCCAGGAGCATAAGGACAGTGCTGGCCAAGGGCAGTGCTGCTGCCCAGCTGCCTCTGCACCCTAGAGCTAGTGCTGCACTGATGGAACATGTTGTAAGGACACCTTAAAGCTATGCTGGGCCAAGGGGTAAGCAGGAGTATAAGGACAGGCTGCAGGTTCACTCCCTACTCCAACAAATAGTTATTTTACATGAAATAATGTGTGGGATAAACTACTTTCATGAGCCTCACAGCAGAATCTGGAGTCTTCTCCCTTCCCTTCTCTCTCCCCACACCAACCCTGTGCACCTGGTGGCAACACAAGCTCTCATAACCTCTCAAGCAAGAGGTTTGGGCTCCTCTTGCCCCAAACCAGACCTTACTGTGCCACTTGAGCACCCTCTTCTATGGAGAAGAAAGAAAAAAAGGAAATACAAGAACATTTTTACTGTTGTTTTTTTCGTTTGGGATGGTTTTTTTTGGCAGATATCCTTTTACCAGGACCATGTTGACTGGCCATGATGAGTGAGTAAGGTACAAACCTCTCAGTTTTTAAGTTCTTGACATGTAATGAACAGATTTCCACATAGTCCTGTCCCACTGATACAAAGATAAAAAGGGCAGCAACAAGTTCATGCCCCTTCACCCATTCCAGGAATAGCCTTAAAGAGATGATTCTCTTAAAATGACAAGACTGAATGAATAAAACTCAATTCCTCTTTTCAAATTGTTGGGTTATGAAATAAATCTGGCAAAGAACAAGTGGTACAGCAATTTTTGATCTTCCCGGAAATTATATCAGTGTATTCTTTGTTTACCAGAAGTTTGGTGCAGATGGGGTGGGAAAGTGGTGAAAATCAGCCCTTCTTCAAAAATGCAGAGAAAAATTCACTAATAATACTAATTCAGTTAGTTAAAATAATTTATATAAAGCAAAACCTCCGTCCACAGTGAGAATTTCAAGTCTGACTGAAAGGAAAAGCTGAGGTCTTGAAGGATACTGTTGCATGGCGTATTTGATAATTCCATTTATGAATAAACAATTATTACCAATGAATCTCTTGCATATTATTGACAGAGGCACAGAAGCTGCTTTTTGGCACTGCTGACTTACCCATTGTCCAACGTGAACTGGGCAATTGTGGTGGCTACTGCCCCCTTAAGAAATTGTCCAAGATTCAGATTTGTGTGTCCTGGCTTGCATCAATTAACAGCACAATCTTTTTGTTATGAAAATGCAAACATAAGTAGCCTGAGGGGTCTTGTAAATGCAAATA
This sequence comes from Onychostruthus taczanowskii, assembly GCF_017590055.1. NCBI lineage: Eukaryota > Metazoa > Chordata > Aves > Passeriformes > Passeridae > Onychostruthus > Onychostruthus taczanowskii. Next base: position 3,055,300 of record NW_024504786.1, read on the forward strand.
CAAAACCATAACTTCAATTTCCCCTGAAAGTACAAGAAAGCCTCTTTTTTATTATTATTTTTTTTATTTGCTGTTACAATGATAAGTCTCAATTTTTGTTTGTTTGGTTTTTTTTCTCCTTGCTTTGAACGCAAAATGGAATTTAACAAGGGAATCAGCAGATTTGGGGATGTGGGGAGCTGGAGTCTGTGGGCTCCTCTAGGCAGGGCCAGGCTCTGAAGGCTGAGGGGAAGGTGGAAGCTTGGCCCCACAGTGGACATGAGCTGAGCTGGGCAGCGTGCCCACAGCTGGGGGAGAATTCCCACGTGAAGATTCTTTCCGCTTGCTCCAGGCATCCAAGGAGCCTAAATTAAGCACCCACACCTCTGCCACGCTCAGGGGAAAGACAGAGAGACCTTGAGATGTGTCCTTCGAAGCCAGCTTGGTCCCCTCGTGGGTGATTGGCACCATTTTGGGCCAAAAGTGATGTTTTTGTATTCAGTGCCATGGGGTGATAATGGGCAAAAGACAAAAGAGTCCACTCAACAGCAAGGTGGGAGGTGGCACCTGATTTCATATCAATGAGGCATCACTGAGGCTTAATGAAAGAATTGGGGGAACGTCCAAGGTCTGTTTTCCCCTTTCTTTTTACACCACACATATAAAAGTAAAATTTGAAAACAGCCGCTTCACTTTCTTCCTCCCTCCCAGGCTGGCCTCAGTATGCCCGTGTATGTGTCTAAACAGATTCCTGGAAAACCTGCCTTGCCCAGGCTTGGGCTGTAGTCTGCAGCTCCAGGAGGAGCAGCAGGGAAGGGTGGCCTTGCTGGGGGCTCTCCCTGCTCGGGAAACACCAGGGATGCAGCAGGATATGTGCCAGCACACAGGTGAGAGGCTGAGGTCAAATGCACGACCCAAAACGAAGAGGAGAAGTGGTTAAACACCAACCCGAGCAGTTCCCTGGGGTAGCAGCTCTCCCCCCACCTTCTGCACCCCTGCTCAGAGCACAGCATTGCCCTCCTGCCAGCTCGGGTTCCTGGGAAACCTTTCCTTCACTTCCTTGATGATTTTTAATTAGACCAAACGAGCGATTAACCAACACAACAATCCCTCACCCAACTCTCTCGTTACGCTCGTTTGATCAAGGTGGTGTTGCTGCTGCGGGAGGGCAAAGCTGCCACGGTTCGGCGGTGGCACCTGGCAGGGTGGCACAGCCAAAATTCTGCCAGGGTCGCCCCGCTGGGGTCTGCCAGGGTCTGTGGGTACCCCACACATCATGTCCCCTCCCCTGCCTCAGCACACGGAACAGAGCTGGAGGGCAGGGAGAAAAAAACATGAGAAAAATGTTTATGAAGTTATTTTTTGTTGTTAGTTTTCTGCCCCTTGCACGGTTCCCAGCTTTCGGGAGTCCTGCAGCCTTGGATCGCCTGGTTGTTTTCCTTTTTTCCTTTCCCCCCTGCACTCCTGTACGAACGAACGCTAGAGGCTCCCTCCTTCTGGTCTGCGAGAGAAAACTTAGCTCCTAACTTTTTTTTTTTTTTTTAAACTTCCCTCAGGAAAAAAATGTGGACTTAATTATCTATGTAAAATGTCAGATGCAGGAAAGGGGCTGTGCTTACTTGGATATCCCATCCGAGGCGAAGTGACTGATTTTTTTTTTTTTTTTTTCCTGAGGGGTGGAAAGCGCCTCGCGAAATAAAAGTGCAGAACCGAGCCGGTGGCTCCCAGAGCGGCCGGGGCGGGCGCGGCGGGAGCCCCCAGCGCAGCGCAGCGCAGCGGAGCCCACCTGCCCCCGGGGCAGCATCGCCCCGCACCTTCTCCCGGACTGAGACCTTCATACACACATAGAAACACACACATATATATATATATATATATATATATATATAAAATATATATATATATACACGCTTTTTATTTTTTTAGTCCTTCCCCCCGGCGTTCCTCCAGGACTTTTCCACCGCCTTTGGGACAACCCGCAAACTTCTCACTCGCTGCCCCTTCGCTGCTTTCCTGGTGATTGGGGTTTTGTTTTTTGTTTTTTTTTTTTTTTTTTTTTTTGGGGTTTTTTTTGTTTTTTTTTTTCTTTTTTTGTTTTTTTTTTTTTTTTTTTTTTTGGGGTTTTTTTTGTTTTTTTTTTTCTTTTTTTGTTTTTTTTTTTTTTTTTTTTTTCGCCCTCCTCTCTCCTTGGGAAGACCCGCCTGCCTCTCTCGCCTCCCGTGCCCCACCGGAGAGGCCGGGAGCGGCTCCGGCGGCGCGGGCAGCACCTCCCCGGCGCACGGCGTGCGAGCCCGGCGGCGGCGCGGCTCGGCTCGGCTCGGCTCGGCTCGGCACGGCTCGTCCCGGGCGCTCGCCCCCGATAATGCAGAGCTACAAGTACGACAAGGCGATCCCGCCGGAGAGCAAGAATGGGGGCAGCCCGGCGCTCAACAACAACCCGGCCAAGAGCAGCAGCAAGAAAGCCCTGCTCATCTGCCTCGACTGCCTCTGCCTCGTCATGGGTGAGCACCGCGGGCTCCGCGCCCCCTCTCCCCGCTCCCGCACCCCCTCCGCTCCCCGGGAAAAACTTTTGGGAAAGTTCGGCGGCGGGCAGGCAGAACTCGGCCGTGCCCCGGCCGCGCCGCTTCCCAAACAAAAGCGGAGCGGGGCCGCCGGGAGAGCCGGGCCGGGCGGCGAGCGGGGAAGCCGGGGAGCGGCCGCGCCGGGCTGGGGAGCGCGGGGGGCGGCCGGGGGTCTCCGCGGGGAGAGCCGGGCACTGCAGCCCCGCACCCCGATGCCCTCATTATGGGTGATTGGCTGCTGTTCGGGCCCCGCGGCCCCGCTGCCGGCCGTGGGGGAGCGGCCCCGGCGGTGCGCAGGGGGCACTGTGGGCTCGGGGATGCGCCCCGGGGCTGCCCCCGGCACGGGCCCCGCTCCCGGCGCTGCCTCGGCGGCACCTCGGCGGCGCCGGGGCCAGCTCCAGGTGGAGGCAGCGCTCTACGCTCAGCCCGGCTCGTGTTTTGGTTAATAATGGAAAACAGCAACTCTTGCCGCTCTGGTTGCCGTGTCGCTCTGCTGGCGGCTTTACCAGCGCTCCTCTCTTTCTCGCATCTCGCTAAACTCATCCCGGAGAGCTCTCGCAGCCCCTGGCAGAGGTTTGGGTTTGCCTGCCTGCTCGGTTTTTGGGAGTTGTGATGGGTTTTGGAGATGCTGTGGCATGGAAGGGAACTGTCAACAGCGAGTCTCAAAAAAACTTTTTGCATTCCAAAACATCAACCCTTCCATTGTGGCTGCGATGCTGAATATTTAATTGACAGACACAGGCAGGGGAAATCAACCGGCTTCCAACAAAGAGATTAATAACACAACAGCACGTGAGTTTAATACTCCAGACACCACAGTCTTTAAAACAATTGTTTCTGCTTAGAGCCCATTTTTTAAAGACTGTCAGTTTGATTTAATTTTTATGCAGTTTATTGATCATCTGGTGTATATTAGGGGGCACTAATACATTAGGAGGGTTTTCTCTTTATATTCCCACAAGAATAGGGGCCAGCACAGAAAGCTTCATCTTCTCAGATCTGGAAAAAATAAAAATACTTGGTATCCCATATATGAAACTAATATAAGTAGGAGCATAACTAGCTGGACTTACCTCACTTATTTAAGCAGAAAGTCGAATTCCTAGTAAAACAGCTCCTAAGAGTCAGAACTTTTAAACTTTTATTTACCCAAGTTTTCTTGACTTGAGGCGTTCCTGGCATGAGTAGGTGCTATTTGAATGGGGAAAGGGTTTTGCTTCCCCTTCTCTGGGCTAAGGGTCCTAAATGGAAAAGCAGTTGGTTGACATGTGTTATTCTACTTGTGCTAGTTTGGATAAACAGGACTTATCAAGCTTCACTGGAAAGTATTGTTAGCAGGGAGTAATGTGATACAGCAAAACTGTGATTGTTGCTTTGTTTCAGGTTGCTACAGGTGGAAATCAGGAAATAAACACCAGAGTTGGGTTGTTTTGGGGTTTTTGTTGGGGTTCTTCGTTGTTGTTTTGTTGTTGAGTTTTTTTTAGGGTGAGGAGCATTGCAAGAGCATGAATGCAGCAGAAAGTTTAGATCTGACTGATCACTGGCAGGTGCTTGCTGTGTTTTTTTAGGGTGAGGACCATTTAAATGCAAGAGCATGAATGCAGCAGAAAGTTTAGATCTGACTGATCACTGGCAGGTGAAGGGCATGGGTGGGACACGGTGAGGGAGATGATTATGGGATGGAGAGCCCATGATGTGTGTTTGGGGATGGATAACTTATGATGTGTGTTTGGGGATGGGCTTTGCAAATACACCCGGACCAGGACCAGGAGTATCGGACCTGTCAGTGGATGACTGGGCATGAGTTGCTGTCAAAGCTGCCCCACTCATGGGAGGCTTGGCTTGCTCTTCCTTCTGCCTTTTGCTAGGGGAGACTATGAGCTTATAGTTTGCAAGTACTTGATTCCCATTTTCTTGTTAAAAAAATCCCCAAAAAAACATTTGTGAAGTTGAAAAAAAGTGCCCTAGCTGAATCCTTCCTGTAAGAGAAAGGTGGACTGGTACATGTTGATGGATATTTACATTTACAGTGGGGAAAAAAAGTCCCATGTGAGATAACAAGGAGCAGAATTGGGTGAAATGAGTTCTTCTGAGGTGGAGGGACCAGCAGAGATCTAATGCTGGTGCATGTGGGCACATGGCCAGTGGCCTCCAGTGCAGTCAGACTGAGTTACGCCTCTTGAGCAGTTGCCCAAAGACATTCAGAGAAGCAGGGAAACAGAAGGCTTTTTCTCATTTGAGGATCACTTTAGGAAATATTAAAAGTGGCCATTTGATTTGCAGAAGCCTGTGACGCTGCACTGGTTCCTGCTGCAGGTAATGCCATAATTCAGCCTTGGATTGGTTTTCTCTGAGGGGAAAATGAAAAGAGGGAACTACGGCTGGAATGTTTTTCAGAAATGACACACTCTGTGTGAGGTTGTAGATGTGTACAAACCCTTTGTTTACACACAAATTTAAACAAATTACCCAGAAGACAATTACCATAAACATCTAAGAAAGTCTGAATTAGTAAAGCTGAACTATCAGGAGCTTCCTTCAGCTTTAATTTGGTGAGAGTAGTTAGAAAGATCCACTTTTGTCTTTCATCCTTAAGCAGTACAATGGTTATCTCGATAGCAAATGCATGAGAGGAAGATTTGTATCTTTTTTTTCTTGGGGAACAGGGTCACGGAGCCAATGGCTGGTGGAGCGGGTTGGATGAAGATCCACTGCACCAAACCTTCCATTTTTCCTGCACTTCCAACTTGAGTTGAGTTGGCAGGGAGCTGGATGTTCCTGAATGACCAGCCCACTCCTCTAATGAGTGCACTTGGCACTCATAAATCCCTGGGCTCTTGCATGAACAAGAGGTTTGATCACCGACACTGTGAACTTCCCAGAAATTCCGTGCCCGTGCTTAACTCCATAAAAAAAGGCAGAAAAGAACTGAGTGTGCATTTATTAAAGCAGGTCATGCAAGGGGGGAAAATAACTTTCTCCATCTGCTTCCTCCTCTTGGGAGGGCTCTGTTTAGAGGAGTGGAAGATGCTTCCTGAAATTGTTAGGGCCACAGGCGAGCTTGGTGGTGTGGAAGAGTCCCCGCTGCCCTGTCCCTGTCTCCTGATCACTGTAAAACATCTGAAAATGCGATGGAGGGGGTCTGAGCAGGTCTGACATTCCTCCTGCTGAGCTGGTTGGTGTCTTTACTTCGTAGAGCAGTGGGGAACTCTCTGAGCAGCAAAACAAGAGGCGTGATGGGTGCACCTCACTCCACCTTCATCTGATCATCCGCCGCCCATCCCTCTGCCAGGAGTTTCCTGCACCTCCTGCCTGGAGCTTGGAGTTGTTATTTGGGGGAGCTGGGGTGAGCCTGGCTGGGGCAGATCTCAGGGGACAACTTTCCCTGGTGCCATGGGGTTTTCTATCCTGCAACAGCCACCAAACCTCCTCCTGATGCAGGAGACATGGCCAGGTGGGGAAAAGCCTCCTGCCCTGACCCTTGAGGAGGAATGTTTCGGAGCATGGCCCCACAGATGTAGCATCTAGGGTTAAATTTACTCCTCTCAGACCTGCTGTTTTCCCTTGGCAGGGACTCCTGGTGTTCAGCAAGATCTGAGCAGCCACCTGTGCTCTGCTGATGGGTGCTAAGTCAAGCGTTTAATCTCGGAAGAGGGGAAGGCTGTGTCAGCAAGGGTGATAGGGCAGATGAGGGTCTTCAGTAGCTTGTATTTGTGCAGCTTGTGCAGGTAAAACAGCTTCCAAAAAGTCCTGCTTGTGCCATAAAATAGAAGGATTTCCTCTGGCATACCTGCTTCTGAGGCTTGTGGAAATTGGCTTTATGGGAGCATATGTTTCAGGCTGGTGGGATGTAAACTGCACATAATTTACTGCCCTTCTTCTTTTCTGCCTCTAATTTAATTTTCTCTCTTCTGTCAATCCCAGTTAATCTGTGCAACACAAGTTTTACTGCCTTGGGAAGGTTTTTTTGAAGCAACAGATGGATAGACCTCTTACAACCTTAATATCTCTTCAGCTTTCTCACAAATTTGGCATCTCCTGTAGCGAGCTTGATGCTAAAATGAACTTTGAAAGTAAATATTTATGTTAGCTGGACCTTGACATGTTTATGTAAGTGGGTATATAATCTTATAATTTGGGCTAACAGTTTAGATTACTCTTGACTTCCCTCTTCTGTGTAGAAAATTGTGTAGTCCTCCAGCTCTCAGAAGCAAAAAGGATTTGAGCTCTGCCAGGGGTCCTGTCGCTTCATCACAAAAATTGGTGCAAACAGGCCTGGGATTGTCATCTAAGTGTAAGGAGTGGGAGGAATTGGAGATGAGGGGTGAGGTTAGAGTTATTTGGATGGTGTAAAGCTGCATGTGATGAGCTAAGCAACTTCACTTTGTTTGGGTTGGGGCTGTTGTTTTTATTTTTAGGACTGCCCCGCTGCGCAGCACACACTTGTCACATGGGTCGCATCTTTCTGTGCACCTGAAGAAGACACTGAGCCAACCATTTCTTGTTTCCAGCAAGGGACAGCAAGACCTGACTGTACCAAACCAGCTGGACAGTCCCAGCCCCTCGGTGATGCCTTCTCCACACTGTGTCTCCTCCGTGTCGGGGAGGACCGAGCCCACACCACACGGGAGAAGCTGTGTGGGTGGAGAGTCGTCATCGTGTTTTGAGCATCCCTAGGTGGGGTTTGGTCGTTAATGTTTATGTATGTCTCCACAACCTGTAGGATCTCCTGGTGGCAGCGAGCTCCTGGCCAGGGATGGCTGCTCTGGAGGTGATCTGGCACAGGCAGGTTGGCAGAAGTGGTACCTTGGCATGAGGTTGTTTTGCAGTTGGACTCTGCCAGAAGTTGGGAGTAAAGGAGCTTTTTTTTTTTGGAAAAGCTTCTTATTGAACCAGCAGTCAGCACCTAAAGTGTGATACCCATCTGTTGTGCCTCCCTTGAAAGACCAAAGGAGCCAAAGATGACTGGAAGTAAAGGCAAGAGAAATATTTTGGAGGTGTCTGAAATCCACTTTTTCTGCATTTGCTTTGTGAAAACAAACAAACAAAAAAAAAAAGACAACCGACCTATCAAAAAGAGATTATTAGTGACAATTATACTTGAGGTGTTAATTGCAGAACAAGGAAATGCTGTACCTATGGCAGACTGAGTCCTCAGGGGTATAAATCTGTTGGCTTTCCTGAGTTGGTGGAACTTGGCCAGCCTGAAGATGTGTCTCCAGGAAAAGCAGAATTATATGCAACTTCTTCATGGCCAGGAGTGCTTTGAATCCTGTGTACCTGCTGCTGAGACAGGCAGGAGATGGGAATCACAATTACAGCAGATGACATTTTTTTAATTGTCTGTTTGTAGTGAGCACAGAAAATAATATAAACATCACTCCCAGATCAAACGGATTATTTTTATACCCTTTAAATCTCAATTTAATATGCATGCCTTTCCTGGGCTGCTTTGGTCTGACTCTGTTTGTCTGGATACAGGCTGGTGGATGCATGTGCTCTGTGTACCACCCAAAAATGGTTTGCATACCACAGCTGGGGAACCTCTGGCAAACCAGGCCCCCTCTTCAGCATCTGAGATAGGCAGGGTGTTTGTGTGGCCCCATCTCTGCCTGAAATCCTTCAAAGAGGGGGAGGCAAAAGCCCAGCTCTGCTCTGGCGGAGCAGGCTCCATCCTCCCCATTCCCTTCATACAATGCTCCCACTTCATCCATAGTAATCCAGAAGGGACCGTTGTGGTCTCCCGGCCTGCCTGTGCCTGGAACAAGGGCCTGCCTGTTGAAGGCAGCGTGGGGAAAGGCAGCAGCCTTCAAACCCTCCTATCCCAGCATTCACACAGCCAGAGCTGGGAACAGCAGCTTCCCTGGCATCCCAAGGGGCTGTGTCCCAGCGGGGGAAGGAAGCAGGGAAACCCCCTCCCAGGATGTGGCTTTCCCCCCTGCCAGCTGGGGTTTTGTATGAATGCTACCATACATATATACGTACATATATTTTTTTTTTAGGGTTTTTTTTTTACATTTTCTTCCTTTTTGTTGTGTCTTAGGGCCTTGTTCGGCTCTTCCGATAGGTCAGGTTTCATATTTCAAACAAACAAAAAGGCTCAGAAATGAGAATGATAAAACCTCAATGAAAGAGGTGAATTAAAGTAATCCAGCGCTTATCCTGTAATTATAAAAGTCTGAAGTCAGTTTTTGAATGCACTTCTGTGCTTCCTCTCTTGCCAGTGTGTCTGGAGGCCCAGCCTGTGGCCAGCCTTCCATCTGCCTTTCCAGATACCTCAGCTGGGTGGGTTTTTTTCCAGATACCAAAAGCTGGGAGAAGGGTGCCCTATGTGTCACATTTCCTCATGGATCAGTGGCTCCTTTTCCCAGAAGGGCATTTGCATCCCTTTCAAAGCCACCCCATCTCCATTTCACTCTCTCCCATGACATCCACCTTGGAGGAGCACTACCTGCTCCACAATTTTAGAGCAGGTGGAAAGTTCCTTCGTGTGGATCAGGTGTCTGTGGCCAGGGATGTGTTGGAGCAGCTGTTGGGAAATTGGAGAATCCCTTCTTGCCTCTTAGCTGCACGCAAGGGCTCAGTTGCATTAGTGGGATCGTGATCAGCAGAAGTTGCTCCTCCAGTTCGACCTGAGGAATCAGAATGCCACGAAACCCAGGGAATTTGAGGCGTCTTCATTTGGATTTTGATGCAAACAGTTTGAAAGCAGGCCTTCAGCATAAGTTTGTTACCAAGAGAATGCATGAATGAGTTTGAAAATCAGCTTTGTCGTGGCAGGTTTGGAAGTACCAGAAATTCCTATGGAACTCCATCCTTTGGAGTCAGTCACGTAAGTGGGCTTGTTTTTCACATGTGCTGGATGTTTTGGAGACAGAGGGTTGAAAACAGACTCTGCATCAAGCCAAGTTACAAGCAGAACATGTAATTTAACTCCAGAGCTTGTGATGCTCTGAAAATGCCTGTGCTCTTTGTGCTGTGTGTTCCTGTTCCAGCCCTGGAACAGGACTGCATCCATGCACGACCTTGTCTTCTCTGAGCACATGGTGCCCTCCTTCAGGGCCAGGCTGGGGCTGCCAGCCAGAGCCCAGATGGAGCTGCAGCTGCTCTGACACTGGTGGTGACACTGACTCAGTGGAGGGTGCTCATAATCCTCTACTGCTTTCCCATAGTTCTGCATCTCTTGCCCAGAAAGATGTGGAAGTGTGTTCGTCACAGCACTGAGGGGCTTGGGAGGTGCCTCCAGGTTTTCTGGTAAAACACACCGCTGGGCATAGCCTGTGATGCTTGGAAAACACAGCAGATTGAGGCTGGAGCAGTTGGCATTGCTGGGTTCACCCACAGCTTGCCCTGAACACCAAAGGTGGCTGTGGGACCGAGCTGTCCCTCACTGCTTCAGGAGCTTGCAGGTGTCAGACTCTTGGCGCCTCATCATCTTTTGTGGCTGCTGGAGCTGAGAACAGTGTGGTTCTTCCTTTCCTGGCTTTAAAGAGAAGAAGTGAAAGTTACTGGTGAGATGTTTTGGGCAGCCATCCCTTCTGAAGGAAATGATACTCCTTCAGAGAGCTTCTGCCTCCCAAAAGTGTCAGTCTGGTGCTGCACAAAAGAAGAAATTAGCTGCTTTCACCTGTAAAATCATAAAAAATTACTGCCATTTTTGACTAGCCAGCGGTGCCCTGTTGCCTGCCCATGCATGCAGGCTCTGCATACAGATATTAATTATATTTCTGTTAATTGAGCATTAATATGAAGCTGAGACCTCATCATATCGTCCAAGTGTCCAGCCACTGAATTTGAAAGCCAATGTGCCAAATGGGGTCTGGGCTTCCTGTCTCTTTGACACTCAGCAGGTTATTTATGACTTTTTTGGGGGGGTGGTGTGATGGGCTTTCCTTTAAGCCTGGAGGGAGCAGCCAGCCCAGCCCTGGTTATCATTCCCAGCCAGCTGACAGCAAGGACTTTGCTCTGGTCTTTGTAGCAGCACAGTGGCCGTGGCAACCCACATCCCAAGCATTTTGAGGGCTTCCAAGGCTTTCCTGCAAGGCCCACCACCCTTTAAAGTGCTAGTTTCCAAAGGGAAAGTCGCAAACAGCGTGATGAAATGCTGATAAGCAGGTCTGGTCAGTAACCACTGGGTGCATTTGTGTTCTGAGTGATGCTCAGGGAGTAATTTTGGATGGCTGGCGAGCTGATGGCAGGCAGCAAAACTCCTTTGAAGTTGATAGCTGTGAATCAGTTTGGTGTTAGCAGGTTTCTGGAGCGGCTCTTTGATCACTGATCAGATGGCCCTTGCTTTTTGGGGAGCTGCTTCTCCCTGAATCCAAGTGCTGGGCCGAGGATCCCTGTGCCAGGCTGTGCTGCCCTTGGTCCTGCCCGGGCACGTCACGGGAGGTTTGTGCCTCTGGGAGTTTCTAATCTGGGGAGACAGGGAGCAGAAGGAGCAGCATCACCTCGGCGCGTGGGCAGGCGCTGGAGCCCGGCGAGGGCACACTTTGAAGGCAGTGTTTCCAGTACAGAGGCACCCAGGTGCCCAGTGGGGCTTTCAGAGCTGCTGAGGCACCTCTGATTCCTTCCTGAACTCCGCGTTGGAGCTGCAAACTTCAGTGCTTCTGCCAGGCCTCCCAAAGCATCTTGAAATCAGATCCTCGACGACTGTGGGGGAGTCTGTGACTGCCAGGGCTTGGGCTGAAGTGTGTCCCTAGGACATGTGTGCACCTGTCCTGGAGCTTCCCATCTGAATTCCTGTGAAAACTTACCCAGGTGCCTCTGTTCTGGTGCTTCCATGCTCTGCAGAAAAGGGAAACAACCTTGGATTCACCCACTGCAGCAGGAGCTGCCTTGTCCTTTCCCAGAATAAGAGCTGGAGTTTTTCAGGTTAAGGATGTGGAGGAAAAGCTGCAATAAGGCATTTGCCTGTTGATAATACATTACAAAAATGGATGATTCTCAAAGGGAAGGCTTGGAGGGGCTTTTATCCTATTCATACTTCCCAGGCTGAGAGAAAGTTCCCTTTGCTGCCTGACCACAAGAGGCTGTGCTTTTCATAGAGGACTCAGGGGCTTTTTTTGCTTTTTTTTCCCCTTCTTATTAACTCATAAAAATTTGCAGCATCAGTTACTATCCCCTCAGATAATCCCATTTTTTCCCCCACATAATTTGGGCCAGATATTTTTTCATCCAGCCCTCCTGGTTTCTTGACCATCCCTGCAGCTTTAGCATGCAGCTGTCATTCTGCTGCAGCTCTCACAAAGCGGCTGAAAACCAAGGTAACAGCAACATTTTGAGTGAAGGGGATGAAATGTGGGATAGGTTCAGCGTATTTCTTTGTCATTGTTGGAGTCCTATTCAGTGTGGAACTGAATAGGAGGCTGATTAGCATGTGGAAGCATTTCTAAAGCATTGGGCTGTGAGGGTTGGGTGGTTTGGTTTTTTTTTTTTTTTGCCTTAAAGGAGAAGTTTTGTGGCATTTCTTTTTCTTACTGTGCTGGTACGAATCTTTGTTAAATGCAGAACCCATGGAAAAGCAGATAGCATTTTGGAGAAAGCCTGTTTTGATAAATCACCATGGGCACAAAGAAGTTTCCCAGTGTGTAAAACTCTCAGAGCCACTGCAGAATCTAGGCATGCAGCATGTTTGAAATTGCCAGACAAGTAGGATAGTGTTTGGGATACACCAGGATTGTGGATATAACAACAGGTACTTTGCTTTTGCTCTTGCTGAAGCTTTCTGCCACAAGTGGGTATTGGGTCTACAGCCTGAAAATCCACCTGCTTAAATCTCAGGGTTTTGCTTTCACAGGGAAAGATGTAACACTGAGGAAAATTACAGCTGCCTGCAAGTGAAAAACATCTTATTCCCCTGTGAAATTGCTTTAAGTCCTTGGCCTGAGGCTGGTTTTGGGGAAGAGAGGTTTTCCCTTTAGTGTCAGGGTGAGGTGTCAGGCTGATACTCTCATTAACACTTCCTTGCTGCAAGATCTGCTGTGTTTTCTCTGAGGGGTGAAATTGCCACCTTGGTTCTGTTTGTGGGTCTCAGCTGGGTCAGTGCTGGAGCAGACATCCTGCCCTGGGATCACCATATATCTGCCTTTTGTGGGAACGCGGGATTTTGGGGCATTTCCAAGTCCCGAGGGACATAGGGGAGACCCCCATTGCCTTCAGGGGCTGTGTGGATGTAGCGGAGTTGTGCCCTGAGCTTGCAGACAGAGTGGGCAGTGCAAGAAAATGCATTTTATTTATTAAAAATACAGTGAGTATTTTTTTTCTGTGCACAGTGGGTGATGGACATGAGGCCTGTCTTGAAGGCCTCAGTGAGTGATGGCCTCGGGCTTGTATGGAAAGCTCACAGCAGTACTTGGAGTCAGACCCTCCTGGTGATGTGTGCATGGTCCAGACCTCATGCCTGCATTTCTCTGATGCCTTGTCTGGTTTGGTTTCCTTTCAGTTACACCAGTCTAAATGGTCAGCTCACTGGTGAGCCTCAGTGTCATGCAATGGAATGGTTTGGGTGGGAAGGGACCTTAAAACTCATCTGGTTCCAACTCCCTGCCATGGGCAGGGACACCTTCCACTACCCCAGGTTGCTTCAAGCCCTGTCCAACCTGGCCTTGAACACTTCCAGGGATGGGGCAGCCACGGCTTCCCTGGGCAACCTGAGCCAAGGCCTCACCACCCTCTGAGTAATGCCAGCTATTGAAGGCTGATTAAAGCTATTGTTTAATTAAGGAGAACTCAGCTCCTCTGTTCACAATCCATGATTAAAGGATCTTTTGAAGTAATTCTGCAACACTTTCTTGCTCCCTGCCTTTCTCTCCCTCATGGTGGAGAAAGTTCCTGGTGCTGAGGGTGCCCGGCTCGGCGGGCTGCGCGCTATTACGGGACCGCAAACCTGCCGGCAGATCTGGCTGCTGCCAAAGGCATCCCAACATGAAAAAGCCCTGCAGAGGGGTGGAAGGGAGTTCAATCTCAGGATACGCTGATTTGGAAAGGGAATCCAAACAAAGAGGCTTTTCAGCAGAGCCTGAGGCTTGGCTTCTCTCAAGGGCAGTTTGGGCTTGGGGAAGCATCCGGGAGGCGGCGAGCGGAGCAGGAGTACATGAGCTGGATGCCGCGTGGTGTAAGGTTTCCCAGCACAGCCTGGTTTTGTGTTACAGGCTGGGGAGCTGGCTCTAAGCTCTCCTCTCCTTTCTTTTTCTTTTCCTTTTTTTTTTTTCACCCCCCTTTCTTTTATTTCTGTTGGAAACAAAGGAGAGGTTTAGGTTTTTTGTTGTTGTTGTTGTTGTTGTTTTTTAATAAAGGTTCCCATCCCCTGCAGGTTTGGCGGTGCCTCTCGCTGTTGATGCTGGAGGGGGACCCTTTGGTGACTGTGACCTGGAGAAACCCTTTTCAGGGTCCCACGCAGGCCTCACAGGGATGTTTTATTTTGCTCAGAAAGCTCAGCCCTCTCAGGGGCTCGCTGAGGGCACTCTGGCAGGAGCTGGCGTTCCTGAGGGGACAGGCACCTCATAAAGAAGTTCTGAATCAGATAAGAAGTGAAATGAGGTGGATGCTGGGGCACCTTCTTTGCAGCAGGAGGGATGCAAAGTGGAGGGGGTGTCTGCCAGGCCCCCTGTTCCCATGGCAGCCCTGTCCCTCACTGTGACACCTCTGGTGCCACCACGTTCCCGTGAGGTGCCAGGAAAGCTGAGCGGGGAGGAGGTGCTACCAACCATCCCAACCAACCAGTTGGGGTTTTTTATAGGCACCAGATGGTTTTAATAGAGGAAAGCTGAACTTCTTATGACCCTTCCCCACAGACGTTGTTTGTTGTTTTGTAATTGTGGCCAGGACAAAACCCTGTTCCAGAACCTGCAGTGAATCGAGAGCTTGGTGCCTTCTTCTCCATCCCACCATAAACCCCCCAGTGTCCCCACGCTCCTCTGCCTGCCCTGACTCCAAATGATCCAGGGGAAGCTGCTGGGCATGGAAAACTTGAGGCTTTCCACTGATCCCTGGCTAAAGAGATTAGCCAGAGAAGAAACTGAAACATCTAAAAGCAAAGCACAAGGAAGCAATAAAATGTCAGGCCATGTTTTCCCTGCTGGTTGATTAAAAATTCTCCTGATAAGCAGGAAAGCTTTCGTGGCTGGACAAGACCTGTATCGTGTCAAATGCAGTGAAAGGTTTATTAGAGAAGGATAAAGCGGTGCGAGCGTTGGGTTGTACTTGCAGCCCTCCTGGAATTGTTATCCCCCAGGGTTGAGGAGCAGTGTTTTTTGGAAAAGAGAAAGTCAAGCAGAAGGAGATGAGGCCGTGCTCCCCATGGGAAAACCATCAGCAGTGGCAAAGCAGCAAGCTTGGAGACCTGTGCCCAGCCAGTGCCAAGATGCTCCACTGGGCCCACAGTTTCCCTCTAGCCTGAGAAATCTTGGGATCAAACACAAGATAGGAATGACAAAACAGGAAAACAAAAGGCTCACTTCCATGCTGTTGTGTTTGACTTCCCAAGGTTTTAATTGCCAAGGGCTGCATGGGGAGCCAGCTGGCTGCAAAGGGATGCAGATCTCCAGTAAGAGAGGCAAAGGGATGCAGATTTCAAGAGAAGAAAGGCTCTTTTTTGTTGTGGGTTTTTTTTTTAATCTTTTGTCAGAGAAACTAACAACTGTTATGTTTTCCTACAGGAGATGCAGTTTTGTGTACATTTCCCATTCAAAAAGTGAATTACCACTTTTAGTTACCTGCTTCCTCAGCTCCCCCAGCTGCTCTTGAAGCTTCTGCTGTTATTATTTTGCTACCTGTAGGAGTAAGAGGGTGCAAGCAGCAGGAAAGCCAAGTATAGAGTGCAAAGGGTGCCTCAATTTTATAATTTTTCTCCTTGGAGCAGTAAACCTCTGCTTGTTACAAAGGGAAAACACTGTAGGTGGTTTAACTTGCAAGCCCTTGTCCCATGCTCCAAGAGATGTGCATTTCCCTGCAGATGTGGTACACAGTGTCAGCAGGATCAGGCCCACCGGTGTGTGGCCCTGGGAACAGGCTGGACAATCCCGATTTTACTGCCAAAACCTTGTTTTTATATGATAACTTGGAAAGAGGGGAAAAAAAGGCCAGCTTAAAGTAATAACAATAATAATATTAATAATAAAAAAGCATGGGCTATTTGGCACGCCGGGTGTATAAATCTCAACGTTAGCTACCTGTGAATCATCCAGCAGCACGTTAATTGGTACCCCTCAGTAGATGAGGATTTGGCACAAGGTCTGCATGTAATTACAAGCCACACACAGAAGGACACAGGCAGCTAATGAACTCCTGCCAAACTCCAGCTCCGCTCCTGCGGCTTTTGAAGCCCGCTGGTCTTTCAGCGTTTTGTATGGTAAGCACTGAAAGGCATCAAATCACTCCTTTGACAGTGTTTAGAAAGGGTTGGTTTGTTGAATAACCCAGTCCCTCCAAAGTCCCAAATCTGAGAACTGGAGCATCTATAGGCTTCTTTCTCAACAGAGCAGTAAATAGGCTGGAAATAGAGGACACCCCTGAGGAGCTCCTGCCTTGCTGACAGGAGCCAGAGGGCTCTGGTTGCCACGATGGGCTGCAAGAAAAGAAACTATTTCCACTTAAAAAATACTTCAAAACAATCCCACCAATGGGATGCTTTTTGTTCCCAAGCCCCGCTGTTTCACACTGAGGCTGTGCACAGCATCTCTCATGGGTTTGCAGTTGCACTGGTGTTCTGAGTGAGGTGGTAAAAAAGGTTTTTGGAGGGTTTCTGCTCTGTTGGGAGGGCAGGTTTTCATGGGGCTGGGTTTGGAAGGACGTGGTGCTTTTTCATGGATGTTTCTTGCTGGGATGGGATTTGAGCCTGAGCCCTTCTCCTCCTCTTTTCATGTCTGAGGTGACAAAGGGAGTAGTTGTTGAGATAAAAACAATTTCCATGAAAACCTGCGATTTTCAGGCAAACATACCAGGCGGGTTTCATGGCAGTACCATGGTGAAGAGGAATAATGCAGCTTGGCACGAAGCCCTTCCAAATAAAAAAAAGGGGGGAGGAGAGGAAACAGAAGAGCCTTTGTCAAAATTAACTGCAATAAAGAAAAAGGGACTCCTATTCCCTTGGGCTTCTTTAACCTTCTTTCCTCAATTTATTCACACGTTCCTTGACAGCAGGGCACAGCATTGTTGCAGGAGGCTGGAAATGGAAATTGGGAGTTGTCCATTTTTGGTTTTAAAAGGCATGGTACATGTTGTGTCCCTCGAGTCAGTGTGAATAGAGCCTTGGCCCTTGCCTGTGCCATTCAGATGTGGCCCAGTTCATCCTGTCCCTTAAAGAAACAGGGTTATGGGATGTCACCTGGCTGCAGAATGCAGCTGTTATGGGCAGGTGCATGGGAAAGGGGCTGGGGTGACAAGGTGGCTGTGCTCGTCCTACCTGGTCTTGTGCTTGCAGAACATGGTGGTGAAGTTTTCAGTGCTACTGTTACACTGGATTTGCAGAATTTTCAATTTCTTAGAGGGGGTAAAAGCGCCCAGAATTCCGAGGTGTTGTGCAGCATGGAACCATGCTGTCCCAAAAAGTTCTGTTTGGCTTTTAGGGGCACAGATAATTCACAGGGTGCCATCCAGGGCCAGATGGGCAGGTTGGTAAGTCCTTGTGTACAGCATGGGTCATCTGTCACTGCAGGTGATGTCTTGCCTCCAAAATACCCCATTCCCAGCTGCTTTCCATCAAAACTTCCATGGGCAGGGTGTCAGCATGGCCAGGGTAGCAGTTGTCATACCTTCTCCTTCCCCTGCAAAGTCTCCTTTCCCTGTAATACAAAGCTGTTTTAATTAGGCGCATGGTTTTTATTTATTTTTTTAACATTACCAGCACAATCTCAGATGTATCATGTATTGCTGTATATTAGGATGCCACTCTGTGCAGTCAAAATACAGAGGAACAAGAAGAATGGTAATATTAAACTTTTTTAACCCACTGATAAATAGGTAAAGCCTTTCAGAGCTCTGCTCTGGAGACCACCAAGATCAACCCCCATCACTTTAAGGGCCTTTGGATCACTTCCACCCACGTCTCTCTGCCTTTCAGCACTCTGGGCCGTGCTTTATGTCCTGGAAACTCTACCAAATCGCGACTACCGAGGGGGAAAAGCTTCATTTCCAGTTAATCAAGGGAGTTGTGTAATACCATTTTCTCCTGGGGAACTTCCAGAAAAAAGAAAGGAGGAGAGGAAGGAGGGGGAGAAAGGGGAGCATTACATAAAGCAAGTATATTAAGAGGAAATAAATTATGAATTAAAAGTGATTAGTGAACTTTTAAGGAAGAGGTCAGAAGTGCTTTTTGGAATACAAACTTTTTAAGCTTCCAGTGCTTGTATTGGGTTACAGAGTTATAACCCGGCCTTATTTGTGCAGGTGGCTGCTGCTTCAAATCCGAAGAAGGATTTTGCATTTACAATAGGTACATTGACAGAACTGGGTCAAAAAGCTACTGGTGGCAGGATCAGGGCTATGGCCAGGGGCTCTGCTGCCTCCTGCACAGGGGCAGTTGCTCCCAAAAACGTGCTTAATTACAGTGGCACTGCCTGGCCATGGTGATCAGGAAGATGTTTTGGAAGTTCAGTGATGAAGTTTGATGAATTTTTGTGTAAGAGACCTAATGTTGACTAGGCTAACTGGCTTTATTTTTGCTTCATATGGTTTGTGTCTTTACTGAGTTAAAAATAATAGAATTTTGTTGGCTGCATTACACTGGCTACAGTTCTATATTTCTACCTGTTCTTGTTATGGTTTGGGGTGTCTGTGCAAAGAGGAGGAGCCAGGGCTTCTCTGTTGGGGTGTTTGGGGGCAAGAAGCTGAGACAAGGAATTGTTGCTTGCTATTTTATGGATTGAAACAGTACCTACATCTCACAAAATTTTCCTTTTAAGAAGAGGGTGATGAATTGGTTGGATGGGGCCCTGAGCCAACCTGATCTAGTGAGTGATATCCCTGTGCATGAGTTGCAACTGGGTGATTTCTAAGGTTCCTTCAAACCCAACCTTTTCTATCATTCTATGATGCTATATGAGCTGAACAGAGTTGTGATTACATGGGGAACTATTAGTGTTCACCCAGCCAGTGGGGTGGTGGGGACAAAGGGGGAAAACTGCTTTGGTTTGGCAGAAATCTCTTAGATTCTCCTTGAAAGAAAGGGGGTGTTTAGTGTTGCTGGGGCTGGGCAGTGGTCTGGGCAGTGGCCTGAGCCCTTCCTCGAAGGCAGAGCCCGGAGGAGTGGTGGTGAGAGGCTCGTTCCAAGCCCTGCTGTCCAGCAGAGCCAGCCCTGCTCACTCCGTTTGTAATTGGAAACATCTTAGTCACCACAGTGTGTTTTTCACACAAGCTGTTTGCCTTCACCATTGCAGAGTTCACAGACACATCTTTATTTTTTTAAATTTTTCCCCTCTCTTCAAGCTGGGTCATCCTAGGTAAGGCTTGTCCTATCTGTGAGACTTCCAAAGCACATGGATGTGCAAAGGTGCCTCAAAAAATGTTGACACTTGGGGGTTTTCATGGGTGTTGCAGTTTATCCCTTGCTGTAGACAATGGGAAATGATGGCTTTGTTTCCATCAAGTTTGGCTGGAGCTGGCTCTGGATTCCTGTTGGTAATGTCTTTTAAATTCACCCTGTCCAAATTTGCTGATTGGCCAGTCTGGTTTAAATCTATTTCAGCCCACAAATGCAGAATTTTTTAAGGACCTACATATTGTGGCTTGGATAAGACCTTTTGTTCTTATTAATGCTTTCTGAGGTATTGAAAATAAATGTGCACTTTAATATAAAGGTTTTTTTAATGCATCAGCTCACGCCACACTCCCATGAAGAACAACTTAACACTCTTTGTAGAATTCCCTTCTCTTTCTTCCTCTGTATGTTGTCCTTATCTTTGAAAATAGGTGACAGCTACTCACTAAAAGCACTTTTTCTCCCAGAAAAAAACAATGGCAGCATTCCTGTTCTTCTGGAGCTCTTGGAGCGTGAGGCTGGCACGTTGTGATCCAGCCACACGAAGAAGTATTTCTACTCTTGGTTTCAAGTCCAGAGGAATTTGCAGTGCAAGAGGATAATTTGGCATTTGGCTTAAAGTATCCGTGACCAAGAACCTTTTTATAATGATATTCTCCCAGGATGGCTGGGTTGATAAATATGCTCCAGG
This sequence comes from Onychostruthus taczanowskii, assembly GCF_017590055.1. Lineage (NCBI taxonomy): Eukaryota > Metazoa > Chordata > Aves > Passeriformes > Passeridae > Onychostruthus > Onychostruthus taczanowskii. The sequence continues at coordinate 3,075,008 of NW_024504786.1, forward strand.
TTGCACAGGGATTAACCACAAAGGATGAGTGTCATGGAATCGTGGAATGATTTGGGTTGGAAGGGATCTTAAAGCTTGTCTTTTTCATGGACAGTGACACTTTGCACTAGACCAGGTTGCTCAGAGTCCCATCCAACCTGTCCTTGAACATTTCCAAGGATGGGTTTGGGCAGCAGGTAGAGATTCCTGTCACTTTTGACACCACGTTTGGTTCCTTTTAAAGGCACTTCTCAAATACCTCTGCAGCCTGGGGTCATCAGTGTTATGGGGTTGTCCATATAGAAAATAAATATTTTTTCTTTTCTTCTTGTTTGCTATTGCACTAATAGGCATGAGAAGGTGTTTTGCCCAGTGTTCCTGATTAACCAGTTCTTACTAAAAACAAAGAAACAAACCCCAAAAAAGTAAGAACCCAGGAAATATCATCTAAGTCAAAATGAACCTTTATCTGCCACTAGGAAGTCTTTTAGAATTTGTATCATCTGGTAGACCTAAAATGGTGATGTTGGCTTTGAAGTTCCTACCATTTAGCTGAAAAATAAAAATACTAAAATGGACAATAAAAATGTCACTCTGTTCATAGGAAGGATGCCAGACAAATTCATCTAGATGAGGCAAACTTCATGGGAGTTACATGAACAAACCTACAGCAAGTAGAAAATTAACTCATTTTTATTTTTTTTTCCCTTATTTTTGGTGGAAACCAACCCACTGTGCCCAAGAGCTTTTCCAAACAGGTCAAATCAGAGAAATGCAATATATTCTGATCCTTGTTTATAGGTTCTTTGGTACTCTAAAGCAGGTACCTGTTTTACCATAAAGTCTAGGGTTTGTTTGTGTGGAGAATTTTCTCTCCCCATGTGTCAGCTGAGAGTAGTGGAACTGTAATCGAGCTGAATGGGAATCTGTTTGGCAAACAAAGATATTAGATGTGTTTCCAAAATACAGGCAGATGCACAGATCAGTCTGCTGGACTGCTGGAATCGAGGTGAAGAACAATTAAGACTGTGCAGGTGGTAAAATAGCAGAGCTGATGGTTAGCCCGGTTGTCTCCTTGTCCTAGTGAATATGTGGTCCTCAAATATCCAGATTCAGTCAAAAAACATAGGGATCTAAGCACATCACTGATGCTTTCAAGACCTTTAAAAATCTGAATTTAATGTCTTCATCCAGTCTGCAGTAGGATCCTTATTTTGGCTGATACTGGGCTGCAGATCTGGTCCCTTGAGATTATTTTTTTAGCTGACCACGCTCCTCCCATTCCTTCAGATACACCCAGTGTTGGTGCAGAGCTGGCTTCTGTTTTGATTGACAGCACATGCCTGATACGGCAGAGATGTGGAAATACTTCAGTTCGTTGGGTTATTAACTTTTATTTATGTATTTATATATATATTTATACATGTACAGTGTAAGTTGGCTCCAGGAGTTGCTCGCTCTTGCAGCAGTTGCCAAGGCTGGCTTTGCAGTGCTGAAGTTCTTCTCTGCAAGTTTTGGGAAGCCAACTTTTAAAGCCCCAATAAAAGCCCACCGTAGGCTAATCTAGTTTATATGCATTTTTAAATATGTACAAATACTGTAAACCAAATAAGGTTTGTATGTACCCAAGATCAGCCACTAAGTACTTCAAATAGAGAGCTTGTCTCTTGTAGGTACCCAAATATTTACAGTGTGACTTGAGTAAGGAATTAGATAGCCCACTCAGCCCTGCCAAATTAATTAATGGTTTATTTCACTTATTTAGGTAGATGTCTGATCTAGTGAAACCCTAAGAACACCCAGGGCCTGGATAGTGGCAGGCAAAAGCATGGAATACTTGTTAGAAATTACCATTGCTTTTTTCAGATAGCCAGCAACAGCCCACTGACCTGCAGGGTTAAAGAAAAAAGGGGGGAAAAAAAAACCAAAACTCCATCAAAACCAGACATTTAAAAAGGAAAAGGTGGTGATGATGCTTAATTTGGTGCAAAGGTGAAGGCTGGGCTGAGAAGATGAGAATGGCCTGGGTGGGTCACTACACAAATGTCTCCTGCCTTCTACTCCTTCCACTTTTTGATGAGTGGCCAATGAAAGCTTATCCCCTTTTTAAATATTTTTTCCCCTATTAAATCTGCACAAGTGTTAACTTTTCAAAGACTCTGAGATTCAAAGTGCTGTACCCAACACAGAGCCCTTTTTTCTCCTGCCTTTGATTTTTATGCACATTTCAAGCTGGTCAGAGTACACGGGGGTTTTGTTTAGGCTTGGTGCTGGGGTTTTAGCTTTCAAGCTGCCAGCTTTCCCAGGATTATTGCCTATTAACTGCCTCTTCATAAAGGTGCTGACCAAAGAAAGGAATATTTTTTCCTTGGTGCTAGACTTCCAAACTCGATTGGCTTTATTAAATGGAAAGACAAATAAATTTAAACCCTGCTCTGAAATACCTTAGCTCAGGACACCAGCAGTTAGAGGTCACCAAGTCACTTGGACTTCCTCCCAACAAAAGCAACATCATTTTTCAATGTCCAGCCCCACAGCATCCCGCAGTGCCTCACACAATTCCTTAGTGTCCACACCTGCTCCGTGCCACTCGGAGCAGGGCTGAGCCTGTTTGGATGGGGCAAGATCAGTCCTCAAGAGAATTCTGTTATGGTTTGGAGCCATGTTTGATCTCTTACAGCAGAGCTGGATAAAAGCTTGTGGTTGGGATTTCCTCATTCTGTTATTAAAGCAAAAAATCCCCTTTGTTCAAGGAAAAGAAACTTTCCTTCACCTTGTGAAGGATGTTACAGGTCAGAAAGTAATTTCAGCACTGTTTACCTTTATTGCATTGGAAGAAGCAAATCCCTTTGTTTTATGCTTTAGTTTCCCATGAGATGGGGGTAGCAGCCCTTCTCTGGTTGCACAGCTCCCTTTGGATGTACCAGTGTTGTGTCCATGCTTTAGGACATGGTCATTTCTCAGCATGGAAATACTGGTACATCTCCTTCTCTGGTTGCACAGTTCCCTTTGGATGTACCAGTGTTGTGTCCATGCTTTAGGACATGGTCATTTCTCAGCATGGAAATACTGGTATTAAGGAGGATGTGAGACCCTTCTGCAGCATTCCTAAAGATTTTGCAGTTGGTCTGCACATGACAGAATGACCAGACAGTACCATCTTTGGAGAAAAACAAACATCCCCAAAATTAGTAAAATGCCTGCCCTGTACATCTGTCATTCACTTCAGTGCAAGTCACTGTTTTCCGAAGTGAACCTCTTGTATCCTCAATAGTTTCGTACTGTGTGTAGGGGTGGGAAGTGGTGGAGGTTGAAGCCTTAGCACATTTATGGGGTTCAGCTGTTGAATCTGTAGATCTGCAGCCAGGGATGCACCCTCTGAATTCCCTGTTAAAATGCTGACTCAGAGAGGCAGACAGGGGCAGGAGAGCTGATGAGGACAGATGTTCCATCCTCACAGTACAGCCCTACTCTGCTTGCCTTCCATTTCCAAGGTGTGTGGGCTGTAAGCCCCACTTCTGGATCCTTTTGCCTCGGGCAGATCTCCTAGTGTGAATAATGTCTCTGTGGTGTTTTGTTTGAGGGATTGCAAAGGCATCTCTCCCTGTGTTTAATTTTCTGTCTTCTTCCAGACTTCCCTCTGTAGTTTTTTTTCTGTAGAGCCCATGCTCTGCCAGCCTTTTGGCACCACTACAGGTTTCTCCATGCTAGAATCCCCCCCTTGGCAAAAAAAATGTGAGTGGTGACCTAGTCCCTCAGACAGCCCATCCTCAAGAAATGTGGATGAAGATGCCATCTTGAGCACAATTTATTATTTGCCTTGGGCTGGGTTCTTCCATTCCTTGGGTGAAAGAGAAGCCTCTCACCCAACCCTCAAAATCGAAGGCATGTTATGTCTTCTGAGTAATATTCACTCAGTTATAGGGAATGTGTTTATGTTTCTCATGTTAAAAAAAAAGGGAGTGGAAGGGGAAAAAAAAAGGGAATCTGAGGTTAGTGTTTTGCTGGAAAAATATCAAGACTTGATTGGCAATATCCCACTAAACCACAAGTTTGTAGGAGAGAAAACAAACCCATTGGATTTTCCAAACTATGCCTATGTGCTTTATGAAAATGTGTCCCATATCGGTCACTTATACTCTTATTATAGCTGTGGCAAGTGTACATATAATTGAAACACGGAAATACTACCCCATGCTGCTCAATGAATGAAGGAGAAACAAATCTTTATTATTCCTGGGTTCACAGAATATATAGGAACGCTATTGTCTCTCTTTTTTTTTTTTAATGTATTATTTTTAATTTTTTTTTTTCTTTTAGGGCCGGTTTTAGCTTTCAGATGTATTTTATTGTCTGTGGGAACATGTGTTTTACAGACCTGTCATGTGAAAGCCATTAGCAAGAGGAACTGGAGGAGTAACAATGAGCCACGTAACCGTGGTGTGTCTACTCCCCGAGTTCAACCCCGTGCCGCCGCTCCGTGCGCGCGCGAAACCGGATCGCGCCCGGCAGCGTTAGCGCTTCTCCCCTGCCCTTCCTCCTCGGGAAACCTAAGGATTTTTTAAGTGGCCCATTAAAATGGGATTGCTGGCATCACAGGCAGGCTTCTGGGGCCAAGCTGGCTGGGCATCAGAACGGTTAAATCGTGGAATGAAGATCAGCTGGATTCACACGAGATGTCCGGTTTTATTTACCAAATCTGAGCTGGGCGGGCAGTTCTGGAACTGCTCCTCGCTGGTTCACACATGTGGTGGAAACTGTCCCGCCTTGCCAAGCAGCTCAGGGCCCAGAACTTGAAATTAACCCATTTCCAGAGTTTTTGAGAGGATCTGAAAGGGGCCCTGAGCAGTAGCCTAGACCACTATTGAGTACCTGAAAATTGTACTTCAGTACGTGTTGTCCCTGCTCACAGGCAATGGAGTTTTTTCTTAAGACTAACAAAACCCTGTAGTAATCCTGGCTTAGGCAAACGCATTAACATATAGGAAAAGCAGCCAAGGTGGATTGCGCAAAGTGAAATCCAGAGAGCGGTTCATGTGGAGAACATGGGGAACATTATTTTGGTGACACTTCTGAGCAGCATGCATGGTACCCTCGCTAATCACATCTAGCAGATGGTGTTCACTACAAATGTGCTGTGGATAACTTTGGGTCAGACCCAACAGTGCTTCATTTTTTATTTATTATTTTCATTCATTTTAGAAGGAAAATCCCTGTGATGTCTTTGACTGCTAGCTGTGTAAACAAACCCACAGATACTTAAGCAAGTTAGTGGTCGACAAGTATTCCCTAATGCCTTCTGTAGGATCTGGGTGTGAGACCTGTTGTCTTGGCCCAAGGACAGCTGGAACCATTGTGCATTTGTTTTTCCCCTTACCTGGGTTTCGCTCTGCAAGTGGGAGGAGGGTTTCCTGTACCCTGTGGCTTGTGATTTACTCTGAACATGGGTTTCAGGGAATTTGGGGCTTGGTTTTGTGGGGATGTAGTGCTCCTCTCAATGATGGGCTTAACAGCAAAGATGGATGAGGAAACTGAGGCAAAGGGAAGGGGGATGCTCTGCCCAAGGTGACACTGTGGCTGGGAAACACCCTTCTAGGTTTGAGGCAGTGCTGTATTTGTCTGAAAAACTTTAAAAAATATGGAAGTGCCACAATTTCCAAGTGTGCCCCCTATACTGTGTGTCCTGACCCATGGCCTTGAGCAGATCTGCACCCTGCCTGGTGCAAAGATCCAGCCAAGCTGTACAGACACAGGAATCCTGCACAGAGGGTTCCCAGGTAGTATTGAAAACCCAGATTTCACGTGGCTTTATTGTGATTGAAGGTGAACAGGCTCAGATGGGAGTTCATCAGCTGTGGTGGATGCTCCGGTCCTTGCATGGATGGGTGTCCCACAGCTGCCCAAAGCACATGGTTGGTGCATTAGTAGGTACAAACAGGAAGCTGTCAATACAAAGAGGAGGGAGCCAAGGAAGGCTTCAAAGGCAGGGAAGTGATGGGGATGCAGAGTAGCTGGCCAGGTGGGAGAGAAGCCCTGCGGATACTCGATCCTGCCGTGTTTGTTTGCACAGCTCTGGGCTGCTCTGCCCGGCGCACTCGGAGGAGCATCGGGCCCTCCCCGGAGAAAAGTGCCAGATTGGTTTTCATGGCCTTTTGCAGAGGGATTGCTCCAGGGGTCTGTTCCTGTAAGTTAATATTTGCAGCGCACAGGGCTTAACTGGAACCAGGCTGAGCAGACATCTGATAACCATAACAGAGGAGATGCTTTTTCCCTGCAAGACCAGCTTGGAAAAACAAATCCCAATGCTATTCCCTTTGGAAAGATAGCGATACAGAAAGAAAAGCACCAGGAATGGTGGTGCATGGTTTGCAAGGGGTTTTCTAGTTGAATCTTTGGGGTTTTTTTTGCCAACTGCTTGTTTTTGCCTGTATTGCTGATGGGTTTGATTGTCTCCCCTTCTTTCTAGCCGGGTTGCCCTTCCTCATCATTGAGACAAGCACAATCCAGCCCTACCAGAGGGGCTTCTACTGCGACGACGACAGCATCAGGTACCCGCAGAAGAACGTGGAAACCATCAACGACGCGGTGCTGTGTGCTGCAGGCATCCTCATCGCCATCCTCGCGGTAAGTCCCACCTCCAAAACCTCCTCTTCTATCCCAGGAGGGGTTTTTTGGCACCTCTTTGTCCTGCTAATGCTGCCACGGTATCTACCCGGTGCACCTCTCTGCGATTGTTTGACTTTTGTAAGCGTGGAGTTGCAAACATTTACAAATGAAAGCTTGTAATGAGAGGAATGAGATTACTCTTGAAGCCTGTAAACAGGCCCAAAGCTGTTTGGGCAAGTCTGTGAGCTTCACAAGAACTTTTTCACCCTCCAGTAGGAGTTCAGAGTAGAGGCAAAAACACTTGAGTGTCAGTAAGGACTTGGCATGGTTTGTTGCTATTCAAATAACTTGTGGTATTTGCCTATTTTATAAGGTTTAAAAAACAAAGAAAGGATACATCTTTTCAGCTAACCAGTGCCTGGAAAATTTAACAGGTTAGTATCAGGTTTTTAAGAGATTGCATATTACAGCCATTTTTAAAAGACAATTAAAACCTTCCATGGGGAGCATATTCCCAGGGTTCTCGCTGTAAAATGCAATGTCCCACCTTCCCAATGCCTCTTCTTTTTCCTTATGCCAGTTTTTCTAGAGCTGTGCTAGGAAATGATTGCATGGCAAGAGCTTTATTTGTCAGCCAAAAAGCAGAACTCAACCCATGAGCTGAGCCTCCTGATGCCCATGTGTGTCTGGTCTGGGTCAGAAGACAAGAGCTGTCTCCAGGATGTTGCTTAAACACTTCCAGCTAAAATGAAATTCCCCTATGAAAAGTACCTACATATTTTTCCTTCTCACCTGCTGCCAGAACAGCTCAGGTGCTTTCCCAGAAGTGCCACCTTCCTCTTGCTCCTTCAGCTGGGAGGGATGTAGATGGAGAGGTCAGAAGCCCTTGTTCTGCCTTTCACCTTTCCTTTCATGGAATGTCATGGGCAATAGATATTTTAGGATGGCACAGTGCCTGCTTTGGTAATACACCATCCTCAGCCTTGAGAGATGTGAATATCTTCATAATTTCCTCATCTCTCCATCATTTCCTCATCTCTCCATCATTTCCTTATCTCTCCATCATTCCCTGACCACATACCACACACTCAGCAAAGCAAGTTCCCAAAATTTCCCTGTCCCTCTGCCCCCTCCTTCCCCAAAACAAGCCCATAGGTTCCAGGCCCCCAATTCTATAAACACAGCAGAATTTCACCCTGCAGGTGAATGACCCCTGAGTGTGGAAAAGCCATAAAAATGAAATGAAAAAGCCTCTCATTTTCGCATTACTGCCGGAGCTATCGGCACGCCAGCTCCATGCAGAGTGTGCTTCTGATCCCTAATGAGGCAGTGGCAAATACAGGAGTTGGAACAGAAACTGGAAACATAATCAGCTGCCTGTGTGATCCATCAACCCTCTACCACGAAATAGCAGGTCAATTAAAAGAGAATGAAAATCCCCAAAGAATTGGATGTTTCTGCCCTGGTTTCACTGTGCCCACAACAAATGTAACTTAATAAGGTAAATTCAAAAGCTCAGTTATTTGCTGTTGAGTGACACAAATAGCTAACGAGGAACTGAAGCAACAGATTTCTTGGCTATGGCAGCCTGCGTGGAAAATTCAAGTCAGCCTGACCTCCTTTTTCAGATGTAACCCAGATACCAGAATTACTGTAGCATAATAGGAATTCCTTCCAAATCCACAGAGCACCGAGCACGCTCCTTTCGCTCCTTTGGAAGGCAGGGCAGTGGTTATGAGCACTTCCAGGGAGCTGGCTTTTGGGATGGAGCAGCCAAAATTTCACACCCTCGCTTCACGTGGCGTCACAGGCAGTCTAGCCTGGGGTAAAAAGGTCCAGGTCATGTTTTAAGTGGCTTGAGGACACCCAGAGAGTTGGTTAAGTAAACGGCAGAGGTGAGACCTTTGCTTCCTTCAGGATGGGAGAGGACATGCATTTGGTTTTAATATCGGTGTATTTACTGACTTCAGGCAAATTTCCATGCAGATGACACTGGAGAGGCTTGTGCCCCTGGGCTGTGCACTCTCACCTCTCTCCTGACTGCTCTTCATGCTAGAACATGGTTGATGTGATGTTGGTGGTCCCTTGGATGGTGGGAAGGGGAAGGTGACACTCCTGAGCTTTGTAGGAGTACCACTGCTGTGGTACCACGTCCCCACGCCTGATAGGTCCTGAAGGGCTATGAAAAATTCCTAATTAAATTAATTTGCCAGGTGATCTAAGTGACACACCTGAATTAGCTGGCTGTTTTGCAGTTGAAAGTGATATGCTGCAATGTGATTAGCACAGAGAATGTTACACCAAAAGCAAGTGGCTAGAAAAGCTCTAAAAGTAATTACAGGCTAATTGAATTGCTGGTAATATCTTATAATAACAATAAAATGGACTTGACAACTGAAAGTCTGCAAAAAGCATTCACAGACAGAAACGTTTGATGTTGGCTTCTCTCTAGTGAGAGAAAAACTCTTTTTAAATATGTGTGCCAGGGAATTGTGCCCATCACCTGGGAATAGCACAAGTCCCATGTGGATGGCTCACCAGGAGTGCAAGGCATGAGAAGAGCTTGATCTCTTTAAAACTTGTTTTCTTTTCAGGACGTCCTTCCAGTCTGTGCACATCTGTGCTGCATTAGTTTTTCACCGTCCTGCTTTATCTGGGACAGCACTGCCAAAAAACCAAGTTTACCCAATTTTTAGCTTCTCATTAAGTTGATCCATGGCTTTCACTAACTGGGGAGGGTTCCTGGGTACCCAGCAGCATTTTAGTGAGGGAGCGAAGGCTCCAATTTACAATCTGCTACATGTGTGCAATTACCCAGACCACCAACGGTGAGAGAAAAATATTAATCCCCAGACTTTTGTTGGTCCCTGTTTAAAATGGTCACATGCCTTTGCTGAGGCCAGGAGCCTCAGGTTTGAGTGGATCTGTTTGTGACTTTGCAGTAATGGCACATCTCCCAGTGTCAGATATCGTCCTTAATTTGTCTGGCCTTCCCCCTGTGAAAGCCACGAGTTTTGAGCCTCAGAGCTCCCCTTCTTGTGAATTTAGGCTTTTGGGAGTGCAGGAGCCTCTGTGTCCATCCAGGACAACCTCCCTCTGCAGGCATCCTGCCAGTAGATTTCCTGTGCTGGAAAGTGGTTCAAAATGGAGATGAACCATGGTCTTTGGAGACTGTGTGAGGATTAAAGTGATGCAGCTCCCTAAACAAGCCTTGGTCACTACCAGATTTCCAAGAGGAAATCTCAGCTGTGACGTGTAACCCCCAAATGGTGGTGCAGCCGCTCAAAGAATTTCTGTGCATGGTAGCAGAGCCTGCTCTAGCTTGGCATTTATTTTCTGTTATTACAGTTGTATCTCTCTTTGATAAAGCCTGCTTAGCTGCAATTTCAGCTGCCTTAGGTCAACCTTTGTTTTTCCAAGCCCGGGTACGAGTGAGTTCAAACAATGATACAGCTTCAACTCTTCTTAGTCTAATTGCCATACTTTTCCAGTTTATTAGTTTCCAAAGGTTGTGCCAAGCTTTTAAAAAAGGTAGGCAGGGGAGCCTCGTCTCCTGCTTATGGCTGGCAGGCTGCCACGCTGGGAGGAATATTGCTGGCTGCTCCAGAAGGGGATTAACATGAAGGCATTTCTCTTGACAGTTAATTTTACATATCACAGTCCCTGTGACTACAGAGAGGCAGGGACAAGGGGGCATCCAAAAAAAAACCAACCCCACAAAACCTCTGCCTCGATTTATAACTCAGGTATAAAAACATTTAGAGTAATGAATGAAATCCTAAAGCTGTAAATCTGGAGCTTAAAATTTAGGTGTGTAGCGTGACAGAGAACAATTTAAATCTTTGGCTCTTTGGGAGAGGTGAGACATTTGGACTTCATTTCACAGCCTGATTTTCATTAACCTGCCTCTTAAGAGTCATGAGTGTGAGAAGTTGGATCCTCTGCTCCCTGACAGTGATTTATGGCAATACTGTCAAACCTCAGCACCCCTGACACAAGAAAAACATAATCTGCTGCCATGTGATGGCAAGACACCTTGAAATGCCCCAAAATAGCTGGACTTTTTGGAGGCCTTGAGAGGTCTGAATTTTGTCTGCTAGCAGCAAGTTTTGGGCCAGAATCTGAAAAATTTGGGGCTTTCTGTTTCTTCCCTTGTTGTGTTAGTGATTTTAAGAGAGGAAGGTAAGCAGGATGTGGGTTTATTTTCCTCCAAAATCAGTTTGATAACAGGGTGGTGGGTCTGGCCTCTCCTTCCCAACACACACTAATTCTTTATCTGGTTTATGTCAATTTTCTTCTCCCACTATGCTGGGGTGTTACTCCACTTCTGTAAAGATATGCCAGTGTGCTAACCCAAAATTTATTCTTTTGTTTTGTTTATTGGATTTTTCCATAAACAACATGCCAAGCACTGGGAGGGATGAGGGGGAGGATGGAGAGACACTGGGCCATGGCTTCTCCTTCCTCGCTCCAGAAGCAGATTCCTGGTTTGAGATCCCAGAGCTGTCTCAGCCCTGCATTCACCCAGCCCTGCTTTTGCCTGTTGGACCCCTGGATGCTGAGGATTTTAAACTTTCTGTGCTGAAAGGCACAGACCCACAAGAGAATACTGTATTTTACCTGAGGCTGTGGAGAAGGCTTCCAAAATTAAATGATAAAACTGGGATTATGGGTGTGTGTTTGAATAGGAGTGTGTAATATCACAGGGTGGAAAACTTAGAGTTTAAGGTTTTAGAATATAGCAATATATATGGAGCAAGATGGAGGTTTTAGGGCGGTGGCTGGTCCTTCTTCTTCACCTTCTTCTTCAAGGGTTTGTAATTGGACAGAAAAGTCCTCATTGCAGGACATGAGGGATTGGTTATTGGGTTAAAAGTGAAAATAATCTAGGTGTCATTTCTTAATTGGATAGTTTAGCCCTAAAAGACCTTGAAGAGGAAGATAGGCATTTTGTAGATTGTTAATAGAATGCTGTAGAACTCACAACTTGTAAGACTGTAATATGGATAAGAAATAATACACATTTGAGCCTGAATACGAAATACCATCTCCAGAGCTTCAATCCCTACCTTGACAGAGACAGAAAAGAAGCTAAAGAATTGACATTTGCCCAACATTTTTCCTGCTCTCTGACCTCTCTGTTGTTCTTTCCTCGCAGATTATAACGGGAGAGCTCTACCGCATCCACTACCTGAAGGAGAAATCCCGCTCCTTCATCCAGAACCCCTACGTGGCAGCTCTCTACAAGCAAGTGGGCTGCTTTGTTTTTGGCTGTGCCATCAGCCAGTCCTTCACAGACATTGCCAAAGTGTCCGTCGGGCGCTTGCGGCCGCATTTCCTGGCGGTTTGTGACTTGGATTTCTCCACCATCAACTGCGCCAAGGGAGTTTACATCCAGAACTACACCTGCAGGGGAAACGACAGCAGGGTGCAGGAAGCCAGGTGAGAGCCCCTGGCACCAGGGCCAAGGGTTGCTGACGCTAAATGTGGCTCGGGTTTCTCTGTCTGCAGTAGAGGATTTGAATCTGAAACTGAGAGTGGGGTTAGTTTGGATGTTGGGATGAAATTCTTCCCTGTGAGGGTGGTGAGGCACTGGATGGATTGCCCAGAGAAGCTGTGGATGGATGCCCCATTCCTAGAAGGCCATCTTAGATGGGGATCTAAACAGCCTGGTCTAGTGGAAGCTGTCCCTACCCATAGCACGGGGGTGGAATGAGGTGGTCTTTGATGTCCCTCACAGTACAAACCATTCTAGGATTCTATGAAGTGCTGTGAAGGCCATAAATCCGTTTTCCAGTGGGCAGTGGTTTCCCTTGGGAAGTATGGCACTCAGCTGAATAGTATTTCTTTTCCTTTCTCTTTGCTCCTACACTATTGTTTCCCTGAGCTGCTGCTCTCTGTGGGAGTTCACCCCCAGAGCTGAGCTCATGGTGAGCAGCCTGAGCTGTCCCGTGTGTCACAGCAGAGCTTTTCCTCAGGGAAGGCTCCACCACACAGGGCTGCCAGTGCCTCCCTTTGGAGCTCTATCACATCCCTCAGATGCCAAATTTTGACTTTGCCAGGGACACATTCCTCATGCTGCAATCAGGCTTCTGGAGAAGTTGCTCTCTTCTCATTTCTTTCGGGTTTCCCGGTTATTTGAGGCGAGATGATGAGTTATTGGGTTATCCTGGAAATAACTGCTGTCCCATGAGTAGGCCAGGAAGGGACAAACAATGCAAGCATCCTGTCCATCCGTTTGCTTTCTGCCTCACCAGCAAGCAGGGCGGATAACAGGGCTTTTATAACCAAAGAATTGGGGGTTGTGAGTCCCTCTGGTCTGGCACCCTCAGATGCCACAGGCAGGTCACCATATTACAGGGAGAATTGTAATATTGAGGATTATGCTGGCTGGTTCTGAGCACCTGCTTTGTTTTGCAGGAAATCCTTCTTCTCCGGGCACGCGTCCTTCTCCCTGTACACCATGCTGTACTTGGTGGTAAGTGACCTCACTGAGCTGATTGATCCCCTGTCCCCCATCCCACATTCCATACCAGTAATGGCAGGATGAGTGTTGGACATGGAAAGTTGGTTGGAAAAGAAGAGTCTGAGCTGTTGGTGGGAGGATCCATCCTCAGCTGCTGTGGTGTTTTTTAGGATAGAGACTACTGGGATGATAGCTGAGCTGTGTGTGCAGCTTTGGGACATGGCCAAGGTGGCTGTTAAATCCAAATCCTGCTAAATTTGTGGACAGCCTGTGTTTGCACGCTGAGGAGAGTTTGGGGAGAGCCAGAATGTTTCATGGATGGAGGGGCAGGATGTGCTGCGTGGCCGTGTCAGGAGGTGATGCCTGGTTCTGAAATGTGCCAGCAGAGCAGGTGGAGCAGCCTCTGCCCGCCTGGTTCCGGAGGGGAGGGCTGGGACTTGTTTTCCTTTGTCAGTGAGAAATGGCTCTGCCCTTCCTGCTCCTGGGCTGGGGCCGGGGTGGCTGCCAAGGTGCTTCCTGCCGGGACTGCGGGAGGCAGCGCTGCCCACGCGGGCTGGACACACACACACACCCCCTTCAGGGGGGGCTCACAGGGATTTGTGCCTGGTTTTCCTTTTTTCTAAGTTATTTATTTCATAAAATATCAAGTTTTGTGTTGCTTTTAAGATTTGTGCTCCTCCTTCGTCCCTGGTAATCTCGGACTTGCAAGCAGAGGAACAGCACTGCGCTGATAAAAACATGAAACAAGAGCTTTTATCTATCAGCAGCGTTCCCCCCATCCCTTACCCTCTGGAAAGATGTGACCACTGCTCCCTCCAGCCTTTTCAGCCTTGGATCCCCTTCCCTGTGAGCAATTCAGTGTAGCTGAATCACTGAGCTTTCCAGGCTGTTGTGGGCGGCGTATTAAATTCTTTCTTTGTTTTCCCTCTTATTTTGTTCTTGGAAAACTTCTGAATTTTTCCAGCAAACGTTTTGGCCGTTTCCTCCCAGCTATTACAATGAAGAGCTGCCTTGGTGATGCTTCACAGGAGGCTCAGCCCATCGTAAAGCTTTCTGAGCTGAGTTTGGAGGCCATCACTCACACAGGCAGTCATGTATTTCTGGGGAGGTCTCTGGGCAGTCAGATAAGTCAGCCCTGAGATATTTTCAAGCCCAGCATCTGGGAACAGCAAGGACTGCCAGTCCCTATTAAGATGGTGATGGCTTCTCTACCAGGGCTTGACCCATTTGCTGCAGGTTGCAGGATGAACTTTCTTTTTTTCATGTGTTCTCTGAAATTCCAGCACTTTTGGAGGAGGTGAGAAAAAAATGGGAATACAGAGCTTGTGGGGCAGAGAGCCCAAAACTGCAATATGCCTTCCAAGTTCCCACAGGATGCATAGAAAACCTGCATGGCTCATTTTCCATTGCTGCTTTGCACCAATGCCTGCTGCCTGATGTTCTTTTTAACTTTGCAACAGGCTTTAGAAGTAGTATTTAGCTCCTGTGTGATGCCTCAGAGCACAGAGATGCCTCTGGTCTCTCTTTGCTGCCCTTCCCTGTCCCCATATGGGAGCACTTGAGCTGTCAGCACTCGCCAGACTTTGCCCCACACCCCCCAGGACAACAGGCTGGTCCACTTACCCCTCTCTATGCAGGGGGCAATCCCTTTTAAATTATTTTATTTTTAATTTTCACCTTTTCCCAAAACTGTGATACGGCTGGCAGCAGACTCTGCCTGACCAGCTGTCCAGTTGCCTTGTGCCTTAAGAAGTCAGGAAAAATTACATCAAGTATTTGGTGATAAATTGAAGGGAGAAAAAGGCAACTTGAGACAAGACAGGTGAGGCAACAATCTTAAGGCTCTCTTCCACCTAAATGATTCAGTGATTCCAGCTTGTCTAGCAGCACCCTGCTCTCCATCACTCCAGCTCGCTGGTCACTGCCAGAGCCTGACAGAGAAATCTCACAGAAAAAGGGAGGCAGAAAATCAGACACATTGGAGAGGCTGATAATATCAAAAAAATAATTACAAGAAAAAAGAGATTATAGCAAGCCAGAGGGATTTTATTTGATGCAAGATAAACCCCACTGTCTTGCCCACCTCAATGAATGAGTTGGGGTTTTGAAAGCTTGCTTAGAAACGTGGCATCCACCACGCCAGTGCCTGCAGGAGGTGTGTTTGATGGGTTTAATCAGGGAACCATCTCAATCAAGACAAAACGGGTGCTGCCCTGTTCCTGGGAAGTGAGGGCTGTGCTGCAGCAGCTGCTGCCTCCACTTTGGATACCAGGAGTGTGCCAGGAGCTTCTGCAGAGCTGGGGTGTCTGTGGGGCTGAGCGTGTCCTGCAGAGGCCTGGCACATCAGCCGTGTCCCGAGCGTGTTCCCGATTGAACAATACTTCATATTTCAAGGATAAGTCACTTCCCGTCTTTCCTGGCGTTCCCTGGCTTCACTCTCGGAGCCCATTCTAAATTAAAATGTTTTCAAGTTTGCTTCACCTGGTGGAGATGGGTGCCAGAAAGTTCCAGTCAGTCTATGAAAAGATCCCTGGATTCCCACGCGTCCCGCAGGGCTTTGCCTGCAGCGTGGGGCTGGATTTGTCCAGATATTTGGTGAGCAGTGGCTGAGTGACCACAGCTTCCCCATTTCCTGGCACAGCAGCAGAGCCCCGTGCTCCTAGTAGGAAAACACTGGTAGATGCCAAGCCCTAGAGGGCTTTGAGGGAAAAGTCCCAGGGAAAGGCACTTGCAACACAGTAAAATCCTCTGGGATTTAGTTCTGAATGCTGACACTTCAGGGCTAAGTTTCTCGCAGCCTTCTTGTCACCAGGAGTACTCAATTAACATCAGGCCTTTGTATAAAAAATTTTAAAGGGGAAATAACTCTTGGGTAATCCTCTTTGTCCTAATTTTCCTTGCTTTGTTACTCCTTGGCTGAGCGAGCTGTAATACATATTTATAGCAGGCTGAGGAAAGAGGAGGTATGGAACAGCTTATTCCATGCAGCCCTCTGGAGCTGACCCACACCTCTTTGTCTTGTTTCTGTGGATGTGGGGGAGTCTTTGCAGGGAGCAATGGATGCTTTCCACTCCCCTGGAGCGTGTGAGACTGTAATTTATTTGCAGCATGAAGTTGCCTGAAATCACATGAAGGGTGGGTGCAGAAAAGCTAAATTTAAATATCAGGAAAATTGAATTAATATCCCTCAGCAATATTGGCTGATTCTGGATAAAATGCAAGCGAACCTTGTGTATTTAATATGTGTCAGTGGGTGAGGCAGAAGACTTCAGAATGGGATGTGGTGAGTTCTACTGGTGTAAATGGAAAATGAGAGATGGTGCTGGCTTTATGTGTTGGGAGAGTGTGAGGCTTCTCCCTGGAGCTCCTTGCTGAAGGGTGGAGAAAGTGCCCTGGTACAGCTGAGCAGTGATGTGCCCTTGTGAAGGAAACTCTGTGGTGGTTGAGAACTTGGAGTTGAGTTTAGTGGTGACCTAAGGAAGAGATAAAATGGAAATACATCAGAGGCCAAGGCTGAGCTGCGAACTGAGCTGCTGGGGATATTTCTGATGGGGTGAGAGGCTGCTGTGCACTCAGCAAAGGCAGGGAAAAGTCAGACAGCACATGCTGAGAGGTCTTTGCCCATCTCCTGTCCTTCCCTTCGGGCCAGCTTGGTGCTAAAAGCCAAATTGTGCATTCCCCAGCCTCCAGCTGGCTTTGTCCAGACAGGGCAGTGCTTTTCACTGGGATGAATTTGGGCTGGAGACGTTTCAGCCCTGCAGCACTTTGGGTACCACTCTGCTTTGCAGATGGGGCTGGAGAAGGAATGGTGAAGGAATGGAGAAGGAGGTCACTTGGGGTCAGACAGCCAGCAACAAGCCCAGCTGTTTCCCAGAAGGAAACTTCAGGTGTGACTAAGGGGTTGATGGAGTCCAGCCCTGCGGCGAGGAGAGTGTGAAGGGATTTCTGGAGAGCAGAAAGCCCCGGGAGGCTGGAGGTGATGCTCTGAGCCTGTGTCCCCTGCCAGCTCCTCCTGGGCTTGCTCAGAGGCTGTGTGTGGCTGTGGGCACTCCCCAGCAGCACTGTGGAAGTCCCCTGGCACAGGAAGAGCAATGTGACATCCCCCAAACCATCTGCTTTGTGGTAACTCAGCCTCTGCCAGGAGACAGCGGATGGGAACTCCAAATAACTCCCACTCTGTGTGATCCCATTTCTCCCAACCTTGCTCCTGTTGGTGCTCCTGGTTTTCGCTGCCCTGTGATGATCTGTGGTGGAAATAACCCTGGTTGTGGTCTTGCTCTTCCACCCCCTCCTGGGAAGGGCTCCATTCCAGCTCCACATTCCCATCCAAATCTGTCAGTCTGTAGCAGGCAGCATTTCAGATTTGCTCCCAAGGAAAAAAAAAACCAAAAACAACAAACCAACCAAACGAAAAAAAACCCACCAAAACAGCAAAAAACACCTTCATAAGCAGATTTTCCGATAAATTTCCAGGAACTTCCCATTTCTTGGTAATAGCACTAATTCCTGCATTAGGGAAATTCTGATCCTTTCAGCCCCTAAATTCTACTTTCACTTTTTGACCTTGTCATATTAACTGGGTTTTTCTTTCATACTGAGGGCAGAGGCAAAGTTTGGAGCACCCCAAGTCTTACCTTGAAAGTATTTAGGGGATCTGGTATTTGAGAGTAGCTTTTATAACACTGCATGTTCATAAAATTCCTGTGGAATATGAGGAGTGCTGTTATGCTCTTTTTTTTGTCCTTATGAATGGGGCATAAAGAGCAATTTTTCCATGGCCTTTATTGTGGCAGTAAAAGGAACTCAGTTGAGTTCTTCACACTGGTGTTGCAGTGTCTGAGGGGCACAGGACTAAACCTGTGGGTTTTAGTTCTCCAAGACAGGCAGGTGTGCTTGTGAGTTGGGTGCTGGGGACTTGGGGGACACCCAGCACACCCCCTCTGGTGCCACACTGCTTTTTGCTCCTTTTCCAGGGATGAGGATTGCACATGAGGGACACAGTTCAGCCCCAGAAGTGCCTACTTAATTGTGTCTTCAAACTTGCTGTTTGCTTTTTATTGCTAATTTTTAACTGATACTTTGCACCCTCACCTCTAGATTACTTTTTTAGTCAGGCTTGTGGGGAGGAAAGATTTGAGAAGATGTCCAGACTGTGCAAAAGTGGCAAATGTCAGATTATACAGCAACAAATTTCCTTCTTAACTGATTTGATGGGACAAAGACAGAAGATTAAAATAAGTCATCAGGTCTCGAATCTTCCTGCTAGAGCTGAGAGTGATGGTTTATAATATATACTTGGAGCTATTTTTGCTCTGCAGCAGCAGCAGCAGCACACTGGAACCTGAGTTTTGCACTGTCACCTGGGCTGAGTTGAGGCTCTTGAACATGAAAACAGAATCATGGAATGGTTTGGGATGGAAGGGACTGTGCCATGGGGTGTGGGATGTGCTCCATGGGGCCGTGGCTCCATTCCCAGCTCGGGCTGGTTTGCAGATATATTCCCCAGAATCAACATGTGCATTAGCCAGCACTGAGCTGTTCTGGTGCTGCTCCCTTCTATGTTAATTGGCTAACAATCTGCATAATTTGGAGCATCTGCTCCATTCAGACAATGTGATGTTTCATTTCTTCTGAAGAGCCCAGTGTGTGTTCTTTCCAAAAAGGGGTAGATGCAGTGTTTATGCAACAGCCAAACATACTGAATTGGCCAAAATTATGCTTCCCCCTTATCAGCTTCCCAGTTAGTTCTGCTTTTATAGGTCATTTTATGCTTTTATGTTGTCATTAAGTTATTTGTAGTTTCAGAGAACCCGGTGAGAGCTTCATTCCCTTTCATATCAAGTGGTGCAAACTGCTCTGGGTGTGTAAAAGGGATCATAAATGGGGAGTAAACCCCTTTGCAGCCCTCTGACGTAGCAGAGCCCTTGAAGGACCCCGTGTCTGACTGCAGTGCTGCATTTAGGAGCAGGCAGAGCGGAGCTGCAGGAGTGGGCTCAGGAGCCGGGCAGCGTTCGCCAGGCGCTTCCACACCCTTTGAGCCTCATGCTCCCCAGGCCTGGAGGCTGCTGCGGCGTCCCTCCCTTCCCACAGCCTTCCTCCCTGCGCTCATCCACGGCAGGAGTTGCTGTTTTCCTGCCCTCTCTTCCCGCCCAGCTTCCCCGTTCCCACAGGAACCGGCCGTGCCCGGCAGCCGGAGCGGAAACGGGCCCGAGATAGTCACGGCAGGGCTACAATGTCTGCTTGACATCACCCCAGCGTCCTCCTCTCGGGCTCTGCTTGTCATTCCCACCCAGGGAGGGAATTCCCAGGCCATGCACTGGGGCAGCTGCTCTCTGTTTCCCTCAAACCCCCGGGCTCCGGCTCGGGAACGTGATGGCAGTGTTGGAGGGTGGCATTGTGCACTTTGTTGGTGGTTGTGGCCATGTCTGGCAGTTCTTGGGATGGCTCTGAAGGTTTAGCATGCTGCATTGTCTCTTGTTTTCCCTCTGAGAGATGGTATGAGTCCTAAATACCCCAGGGGTTTTTTTGTGACCTTGATTTTGTTATGTTTAGTAATGCTGGGGAGGAATTTCTTTACTGGGGTACCGTGCTGTGTGGAGGCTGAAGCAGAGCTGGGGTGCAGGGGGTCCCAATCCCCTGTTTGTGGCTCACTGAGGGAGGGCTGTGCCCATCCACCTCTGTCCTCATCCCCTCCACAGGTTAAAAATCCCTCCAGAGGCCACACAGGTGCAAGGAGCATCTTTCCATTTTGTCAACTCCCCCTCCTTGAGCCACGGGGACGTGGCTGCCCCACAGCCACCCCCACAGAGCAGTCGCTGCTGCATTTTGGGCAAATTAGTGTAAATTAACGCAACCTTTTTTGTTTGTTTGTTTCCCTCTCTTGCCACAGTTCTATCTGCAGGCCAGATTCACGTGGAAGGGAGCCCGCCTGCTGCGTCCCCTGCTCCAGTTCACCCTGATCATGATGGCGTTTTACACCGGGCTGTCCCGCGTCTCCGACCACAAGCACCACCCCACCGACGTGCTGGCAGGCTTTGCACAGGGAGCCCTGGTGGCTTACTGCGTGGTGAGTGGGGAAAGCTGGGCAGCAGCAGTGCTGGGAAGGTCCTGTGGGAATAGCAGGGTCTTTGCAACACACCACTTTGGCTCAGGTATTCCCTGTTACAGCTGGGGGGGGATATGGTGGGAGGCTCCAAAGGCTTGGTCCAGGCAGCTCGGGGCACTGAAAGGTGCTCAGTCAAGGGAGGGTGTTTCCCTCTCCTCCAGAAGCTTTGACTTCTCCAGCTAGGTTCGTTTGCAAGGTTTTCCACCAGGAGCTGAGCAGAGAGTCTGGAGTGCTTGGCATTATGGCTCTTCCACACACAATCCATCCGAAAACTGGTGTCAGCCTGACCAGGGGAGGTGGCTGATGGATTTTCAGGGAGCAAAAAGGCTTGTGAAAAAGAGGCCAGCAAAAGCTGTGCCCACTTCTCTCTGCTGGGCTGGTTCTCATGCCACTTGCTCTCCAAAGGGTGACCTGATTGCACAGCCCTGTAACTCAAAGTGACACATGAAGATGTTTTAAATTGGCAGGATGGGGGGGAACCAGGTCAGGCAGCTGCCTCAGACAGACACAAAGGAGCCGGGGGCTGTGATGGTTTCTGTGTCTGTGTGAGCTCCCCAAAAGCAAGATTCTAACAGCTCACCACACTTTTTGTGGGGTTTTTTGTTGGTTTTTTGGTTTTGTTTTTTTTTTTTTTTTTAGCTGCTCTGAAAGTAAATCAGCCTTGGGAACAAGGAGTTAAGTTCACCAATACTACATTTTGCAGGGAGAGAAAATAGGTTATTTATGTACTTCCCACTGGCTGATAATATTCCAAAGCCAAAACAAAAATGGCATTGTTGGGACATTTTCATGGAGTATTATTAACTCTGTGAGCAGTAGCTGTTGGGTTTTGCCTTTGCCTGGTGCCCATGTCCCATGCAGGGCTGGCAGATCCCGAGGGGGAGGTGGGAGCAGTGTGTGTCTTTGTGGTGGGAAGTGGGATAACAGCCAGAGTGTGGAAGGGGAGTGGGGAGCAGGCAGTCCACCCCTGGGTCCCAGCAGTGGTTGCAGAAGGACAATAGCTCTCCGGATGCTTGGGATGGGTGTCCGGATGCTTCCTGGCTGGGACGAGCAGCAGGCCTGGCTGTCCCCTCCCAGCCCTCCGGCAGCTGGGAGCTGTGCTGGGAAGGGGAGGCTGTGGCAGGGCTGGGATAGTTTTCCTGTGTCATAGGAAGCAGCTGCCTTGAGTTTCCCAGGCAGGCTGGGGTTTGCTGTGAGCCTGGGGCAGCCTGAGCTGCTCTCCCAGCCTGCTGGTGGAAGGAACAGTTGTGTCCAAATGCTTTGCAGGAATGGCTCAGTAACCTGGAACATCTCAGGCTTCGGCTTGGAACTCAGGACAGGGTTTGAGCCCAGCCCTTGTCCCATTCCATCAGCCTGCAGAGAACCAACTGTTCTCCAGAACCTGGCTTTGCTGGTGGGAGTCTTTGCCTAGTAGGGCCTGGCAGACTTTCCTTCATTTTGGGAGGTGGCGGCAAGGACAAGAGGAAGAGTCATCCCAAAACATCCTGAAGTTTGCACTGAAGGAGCAGTTAGCAGCTTTTTGCTGAAATTCTTGGTATGTCCTGGATGTTCTTGCCCAGCTCTCCTGCACGGGCTGCTCTGAAACAGAGGGAGGGACCTGGAGATTCATCACCTCCCACCCTGGGTCCTCCCGGCCACCCCTTCCCCCAGCACAGCCTTCAGGGTCCACCCTGGTGATAGCCAAGGGCTGTAAAAACACCTCAGTTATCAGGCCATAATTTTCAGTAGAAACCAATTGTGGATTTCATCTCCAAAGGCTGCCTGAGCTTAAACCCAGGTCGTGCTGCAGCAGACACGTTTGTCTTCCAGTGCCTGAAATAACAAGCAGAAGACATTAATGTCAAGCACTTCCAGCTGATGAAACATTCAGACTTGGAGCCAGGGTGAAATACAACGAGGATTTCTCAAATAGAAATAGTTTTTATGCGCCTTGCAGGCAGCTTGCTGTGTGTTGTGTGGTTTATGTCTCATCTGAGGGAGAGGGAGAAGGGGAGATGTCAGAAGGACATGCTCCCAGTGTTGCTCTGGTTAGCTCAGAGGAGTTGTTTTAACCTCTCTGTATATGATTAAAAATTGCTTCAGTAGGATGAAAAGTAATAGGAATTGTTAAGTGGGAATGTGAGATACTGGCTTAAAATGCTCTCAGTCTTCTCCCATCAAGTTTTCTTTATGGGTGGAGAGCACCTTCTACAGGAAATGGAGCTAATCCAAGTGAAAAACTTAGCACGTTTATTAGTCCTTTTTTTGTGTTAAACAGTTCAAGCATTAGGAGGATTTAACACACTTTTAACCCTCAAAGATCACGTTTCATGATTCCTATAAATGTTTATATAACCTCCAGCCATGTTAAAGTGAAATACAGTTTAAAGAGAAATGAAACCCCTTAACCAGTCTTTCACTGAAACCTGAAAAGCAGCACAGTAAAAGCAAAAATAGCCAGGATGACACTCCACCATAACTTATTCCTGTCAAAAATAAGGACCAGACTCAAAGCAATCCCCAGATGCTTCTTGCACTCAGCAATCCCCTCCCATAAATTGATTTGTCATGGCTATCTTGGTGCAGAAGCTGAACACCTTTTTGATTGAATCCAGCTCTCAGAGGTAGATGAATGAGTGAGATGGCACCAAAATGCACCAAACCAGACAAATGGGGAGTTTGCAGTTATTAACAGCCCAAAAGAAAACCAGTGCCAGAGCAGTTCAATGTAATTTTACACTGGGATGCTGCAGCAAGGGGCCAGTCTTCAGCCTGTGATCCTCAGGAGCATCAGCTGGATCCTTTATTTACCCAAACATACAAAGGCTGCCACTTGGATGTCCTGTAAACAACTTTATCAGCTCTGTTACACAGCCAAACAGACAGACACCAGCACATACATCAAGAAAAGAGCTGTTTTGTTCATCAGCCCCTTCTCTGCTTTTCCACAAAGCAGCACTAGCTCAGCTTCCTTTACCCTGGTTACAGTTGTAGGAGTAAATTGCTGCGTACAGCAGCTTTGCTGTCTGTCCAGCTTGAGCCTTATCTGCTGTGCTGATAGTGGCCTGCAAAAGTTATTTGCAAGGACAGCTTGACCTGCTGCACAAGGCTCTGGGTGGTTAGAAAATGTGGAGATGCAGGTAGGCCAAACCTTTGCTTTCTCCCTGTGTTACCCAGCCGGGAAGTTGTAATCTAGCATTATTTCTTTAAACACCTTGGAATTATTTTTTCCCCTGATTTATCTGGGTACTTAAATGCATTTGAGTAGTGTGAGGGAAAAAAAGAAATGTACTGCTGATTGCTACAGCCATGTGCTGCTCATCCTGGGATTTCAGCTCAGCAAACCCATGGCTTCAGTTGGGATTATTGGGGTTTAAGGCTTTCTGAGATGAGCTGTCAAATTTGGGCTGGCAGGGACAGTCGGTGGCAGGACGGAAGTTTGGGGCTGTGGCTCCAGGTGACAAAATGATGAATCCTTGCCACTTCTTTCTCCATCCAGAGGATCTGTGCTGTCTGACTCTTTTCCCTTCTGGCATGGGACTGAGGTTTGGCAAGGGTGAAAGTGCCCCAGTCCTGGAGGACTGATAAGCTTCGTGCTGCTGCCAAAGGAGGATGTGGAAGTTTCCTCCCAGCACTTTGTTTCTTATTGTGTTGCTACCTTCCGAAATTGCCAGGCTCTGGCTTTTTCACATCCGGGAGAGGGGTTACGTCACGGGGTATTTAGGAAGAAGGAGTCAGGAATAGATTCTCCTCTCCTTAGCCTTTGGCTTCCACCAGATCCCAGCTCTGTACTGGTGCCTTGGTGGGGCATGAGGAGCGTGGCTCACCATTGACTCACTGCTGATAGCTTTTAACACAGTTTTGACTTGAAAGCTTTTAAGTGCCTACCTGATGTCTGTGTGAATGAATTGTTTCACCAACTCCATCCCTGAAACCACTCAGGATGAGTCAGGCCAGCCCTTTGGAGACCTTTGTTATTTTATTGGAGTGCAGGCCGTGGATCTGTTTCCTGGCTTTTCAACCCGTTCAGCAGAGGTCTTGGTGTTGCACTCAGTGATGACGCAGTGAGAAATCAAGTTGTCCTCTCATGTTTTTACAGTTTTGTGAGGTCTGAGCCTTTTTCTCTGCTGTACAGAAAGGTGGTAGCAGGCGCTTGGGATTTCACAGCTGTTATGGGCAGGAATTCAAAAAGTGCTATTTTTGCTGCTTAAAGATGTGTATATATTCTGTAAACCAACTTTTTGAACAAACCATCACCCACTGTGGCTAAGTTTGCCTTTTCCACTTATTCCTGCAGGTGTTTTACGTCTCAGATCTCTTCAAGCCCAAGACAAAGACTTGCCTGCCTCCACCTCCCATCCGGAAGGAGATCCTTTCACCTGTGGACATCATTGAGAGGAATAATCATCACAACATGGTGTAGAACTTCGAGGAACCAGATGGGTGTTGCATTTTAAACTTTTTTTTTTTTTTTTTTTTTGCAAAAAAAAAAGTGACTGCTGACAGCAACTACCTGCTGCTCTCAAATCTCATCAGACAGTAGAATGTAGGGAGAGACTTTCTTGCCCAACCAGTAAAGTCTTACTCTGTGGTCTTTTCAACTTGCGACATTTGGATGAAAGGGGTGGTGGTGGTCAACTAAGGCAAAGGCAACAATGAGAAAGGAAAAAAAAACAACCCACACTACACAAAAAGCCGAACAAACAAAGAGAGGTGCCGGAGTTCTGGATGTGCAATTGGTTTGAGTGTTCATGTTGTAGTGAACGCCAAATTGTTCCCAGCCCAGTGAACACTAAGGGATTTTTGGAAAGCTGGCCATCCTAGGTTTTTTTCTGACTAAGAAGATTTCCAATGCCTGCGAGAAAAAAAACCAACTCACGACTAAATTGTATAGCACTATGTATGAGCAACAGCACTGAGTCAAGATCTGGGATTGGTTTGTAAGAGTTGCTTTTTTCTCTTCTTCATCCTAGTTTATTTTTGCCTCCTCTCTTCCATACTGTGACTTAATTTAGAAGAAGCTTGCCCAGTCCAAGGTCTCCGAAGGGTCTCTGTTCTCTCTGTTCACACTAGACTCCTTTAACGAGCGGCCCGAGACGCGCGGTGAGGCCGGAGAGCTCCTTCCTCCGCACAGAGAAGCCACATTTCTTCCTCTCCGCTTGCTCCTTGGCGAGGGCTCATCCCACCCGAGCCCCTCTAAATGAAAAGAGCATCCTCCACTTCCCAGCCATCCCCTTTCCCCTGAAGGAAAACCCCAGCAGGTTTCGTGCGCGCCCGCCCGCGGGAGCCGGCGGTTTGCGCCGGGGCAGCGGCGGCTCTGCCGAAGACTCGTTCGCACTACGACCCCGGGGCTGAGTCCCGGGGAAACTTTTATTCTGCAGTTTTGGGACGGGCTGCTGGGCGGCACGTCCCGGCCTGGGTGTCAGTCGGTTTGTGCATCCCCTCCTCTCCTCCTCCTCCTCCTGCTCCCCGGGGCGCCCCGGGGTGCGCCGTGGCTGTGCCAGGTCCTGTGCTCCGCTGGGTCACTCCGGTGGGAAATCAGCTGTGCCTCTCTCGGGTGTGATGATGGCATTTTTTTTTTTTGCCCAGAAGCCACAGGTGCTTGGTTTGCAGCCCTTCCACGAAGCGCATTTGCAAAGGGATCCCGCAGAACACGCAGAACGGCCATTTGCACATCCTTCTCACAGAATCCGTCCTATCATTTCAACTTATAGCAAGCTATGATTTTTTTTATATTATAAATATTATATAAATAATGTATAAAACCTTAAAAATTAACTATGTAAAATATTATTTCTGAAACAATTTTAGATATATCCACTATGACTATAAACTGTGTCCTGACCTGTGTTATTTACATTTTGCTGCTTAAAAAAGCATTGAATTAATTTTTTTATAGTCGACTAAAATATTGTAGTTCTGTGGTAGTAATATTTTAATGAAAATAACTACAATTAGAGACATTTGTATAAAAAACATATTAAATTGTCTGTATTTTTGTAATGTTCCATTTTGTAAAGAGAAGAATATTCAAAGACTTTTGTAGAATACAAAATTGAAGTTTGTATCTGCGAAATTATTGCTGTATAAATGTGCTTTTTAAATAAAAGCTCATAACACAACTAAACATCCTGGTACAAGCTGCATTCTGTCTTTGGGTTGCCCTTTCCTTGCCAGAAAAAGAGACTCCTTGCCCAGTGGGATAGTTGGAAGTGTGATGTGGATGTTGGATGGCATTTGGGGATGTGATGGTACAAGAGGGCAGCTGAATAAAAAGGACAAGGTGCCATTTCTGATGGGAGTGATGAGAAGGTCCCACCAGCTCCTGCCTGGGGGCACTTGTGGGTTTGCATTGATCTTCTCTTTTCTATGTCCAGTCTTAAAGTAAATCCAATTTTACTGAGGGATCCCCTTTAACAATCTTAGGAGCTTTAAAGAAATACTATGGAAGTAAATAAGGTCTGAAGAGCCACAGCCCAGCTTCTGGTTGTCCTGGACAGCCCCTGCCTAGGAGGGCTCCCAGCTATGCTCTGCACAAACACCTTTCCCATGAAAAGCAGGCACTTGGCAGCTGAACCAAAATCTTGCAGGTTGCTGGGTTGCAAATGTAGGTGGGAGGGGAAAGAAGCAAAAAGAAAAAAATCTCACAACAACATGTGCTCAGCACACATAAGTTATGAGGCAGCCTGGATTTTTTTATTATTGTTTTCATTTTTTATTACTGTTTTTATTTTTTTATTATTGTTATTTTCCTCCTCCTACAGAGGCAAATGAACTTGTTGGTGGTGACACACGGTCAGAGCCGCGTTTCGACCACTCCTTGAGTGAACCACATCAGCGAGATAACACGGCACAGAAATAATATGCAAGAATGCATGACAGGAAGCAAATACCACATCAAACTGCAGAGAAAGAGCAGGTGGAAATTAAGCCAGCAGAACTGAGCTAGCATTTGCTATTATTATCCTAATTAGGAGTAAAATTTTATTACGCATGGAAAAACTTTGTAAACCCGCACCTGTCCCAAATGCAAAGGGAGTTCTCCTGGTGCCACGTGTGAGCTGAGCCTGACTGTTTGGAGGTTGAGTGTGTTGCAGAGGTGAGACTTCAGCTTCGGGGCAATGGCTGTGAGGATAGGCTCTTAATTCCCAGTTTATCTCCCAAATGATTGCCTGGCTGTAAGTAACCCCCACGGAGAAGGGAACGCTGTCCCGTCTGCCTGTGGAGCTCTCCGTGTGCAGAGCCAGCCCCAGTGCAGGAAGCACTGGGCTGAGAAAAGAGTTTGCTTGCATCTTAACCCCAGCTACCTGGAAAAAGCCAGGAATACAGATGTCTGGGTGAAAGAGGAGGGCTTGGAGAAGGGTCAGAGGGGAAGGGTCAGAGGGGAAGCAGAACAGGAGGTGATAAGAGCCCAGGCAGGGCAGCGGGGCTGGCGACTCACGGGATCTCACTCAGGATGTGTGGGTCAGCCTGGAAAGAGGGAGAAAAGGCCATGTATAAACGAACAGGGTTGAGCTCTATAATGTGGGGCTGAGCATCAGCAGTGCCAAGTCCTATTTGTGGATGGTTGAGCGATGGTTGTTTCCTCCTCTGCGTCCTGCCCACCTCTCCCGTGCTGTCCCATTCCATCCCATCCTGGGGAGGGTAAGGGCAGCTTTGGTGGGATGGAACTTTGCTGGGGCTCATCCCTGCTCACTGCCTGGGATTAAGAGAAACGATCATTTCTGGCAGCATGGGTGGAAAAAGGCAAGGTCCTAGGAGAGCTCTGGGCTAGCCAAGCACAGAGGAATGATCCAGTGCTACAGGAGGAATAAGGACTGATTTTAAATGAGCATTTCAATGAAACCCCACAGAGAAGTGAAAGCCAAAGGAACAGAGTTGTAGGTACCGCAAACCATGTGTGGTGACAGGATGTATCTACTGCCACAGCTTCCTGAGGGGCAGGAAGGAAGAGAAAATAAATAGGTGAAATGGAAAAAAACCCAAGCCCAAACCCATGTGAGCGCTGGGATCCTGAGGCCACCACTTTCTGTCGTGTCTGCAGGTGCAGTTGGAGCTTGCACCTTGCACTGCCGTGCTGCTTGGTCCTTCCCGCTGGGATGCTGAGCAGCCAGGACACTTCGGGGTTTGCAGGAGGAGGCAGACGGGTGTACAAACCCAGATGCACTCATGCAAACAAGGCGTGTTGCTGGAGCCCGGGGCTGGGTGCTGGTTGTGGCCTTTAGTGCTGCAAACACCGGGCTCTGCTCATGCTGATGCTAATCAGGGGCTGCGGAGCACCCAGCTGTCTGCCTTTGATGCTGGGGCCTGGCTGGCAGAGCCTCTCTGCACAAGGGGACGTTCTGGTCAAACCTGTCTTTTTTTGCACTGGGACTGGTTGAACACGTTTTCAAAGGCAGGGATTCGTGTGTGCACCTGACTGCCATGGGAGCAGGTCTTTTGTTCCAGGGGAAGGGAGGTTTACGCAAGCCCCAGGTCCGGCCGTGTCTGGGTGCACCTAAACAGCTTCACTCAGCAAGAATGCCTTGGCAGCCTGCAGAGGCTGGAGCTGTTGTACTTCTGCTCAATGAGTTTCGGATATGAAGCTCTCAATCAAGGGAGGGGGAGGGAGGAGATTCGCCCCACAAGCAGAGACCTGTTTTTCTCAGGCTCCAAGCCTGCCTTGTTCTGGGTGTCCGAAGGTTTCACCCAGCTCTTCGTAAAGCCGAAACCAACCGTGGAGCCAGAAGATGTGCTGGGCTGAGGTCCTGCTGCACAGGAGGGCTGGTGTCAAGCCCACATCCATGGCTGGGGTGCAGCACAGCTGTCCCTGGAGCCAGCACCCCACTTCAGCTGCATTTTGCCTCCCCATCTTTGCCATGACACACCCTGTGCCTTCATCCACTGTTCTCTCAAAAGGCAAGTGATTCCTCCCTTGTGTTTACCTTTTCCTCTGGACACCAGATCAGAGGTTCAGATTTTTAGGAATGAAGTGAATCACTTGCCTCCTGGCTTCTGTAAACATGGTCCATACACCTGCCCTCAGACAGGAGCTACTGCCCATCTCCTCCAGACATTCCTACCCTTGTTCCTGGGTTCCAGGTGATGCTCTGGGCACAGCCCTGACTGCTTGGATTACCCAGCAAAACTGAACAGAACCTGTCACCCTCACTGGAGGAAGCAGAAGGTAGAAAACAACCTCCTGTTGACTCAGAGGAGGGGGAAAAAGACACACAAACAAACCCCAAAACCCAACAACTTTCAATTATCACCTTTGCACGCCACCCCCACTGGCACCAGCCGGCGCAGGAGTGCCTGCGTTAGCTTGTCTCGAGTTACAATTTCCTCGGGGCACAGACTACACCTATGTGTGTGTTTGGGTAATGATGATCCGACTGGTTGTGATGAGTCCACGCCCCATCCTATCTGTAGCTAGAAGGGAGCGAAGTCACCGGGATCATCTCCCAGTTTCCTTAGAAAGTCTCGTTCTGCGAGTTCCTGCCCTGCCGGAGCCGCCGAGTGCCACCGTGGCGGCACCTCGCAGGCAGCTCTGCTTTTAATATATAGTGCTGTGGCCTGGTGCAGTGTTTAATTCTTGCCTTGAACCCAGAAAATAACCGTCTTGGCTTCTTTATTTTTTTTTTTCCCCCCCAATTTCGCATCAGGTGGCTCTCAGAGCTGTGTTTTGGTGAAGTGCGAGGCTGCCCAGTTATTCAGCACTGAGCACCTCTGGTGTCTGAAGGCATGAGCTCTGCAGGGCTTGATCTGACTTTGTGCAGAGGGTTCACAACCAGCAGGAACAATGGGCTGTTATTTAAAAAAAACACCTTTTAGTGTTTCCACGTGTCAGCAGAAAGTTGAGGAACAAAACCACCAAAACACCAATCTGTGTACACACACATCCACGGATGGGATGAATGGGAATTGTGGTGGATTCATCTCGCTCCTGAAGTCTTTGAAATGATTCAAAATCTACCAAAACTTGAAATAA
The DNA here is from genome assembly GCF_017590055.1 of Onychostruthus taczanowskii. NCBI lineage: Eukaryota > Metazoa > Chordata > Aves > Passeriformes > Passeridae > Onychostruthus > Onychostruthus taczanowskii. The sequence continues at coordinate 3,105,113 of NW_024504786.1, forward strand.
AATGTGACTTCTCTTTCCCACCTGAAAAATGAATAAATTGAAACAAAGCCATCTGCTCATTTGTACGGGAACTGGTGTGAAAAGCTGGGCTTTGACATCTCCATTTCCAGGTGTGTGGTGTGAGTGCATGTGAGCTGAGGTCAGCCTGAGATATAAATTAAATAAAGGAGCCTTTAATTCTTGCTAGGCTGATCTTTCCCCTGGAGAAACACCATGAATGGAACAGAAAGAATGGTGCTATTTCAATAAGGAACTCAGAAAGAAAATAAAATATGAAAAAGAGAATAAAAATTCTTTTTATCCAAAGAAGAAAGAGAGCCAGATCTCCTGTGAGCACCATCCTTTCAAAGGGATCTGCCTTCTGCACAAGTGTGTAATTTGCTTATTTTCAAAGAAATTTTAGTGATGTTGAAGGCAAATTAATTACACTGCTCCAGCCTCCCAGGGCTTGTCTGAACAAGAAAAGTTGTTAATGTTTAATATGAGGTAAAATTTTAATCCGTTTCATTAAACTGAGTAGATATTCTTAGTCCATTTTTAAGCAGGATTAACCGTGTTTACCTCAAGTCAAGTAAGCACAAGTATAATGTCAACTGATACAAGCCTTGCTTAAATTAAAGGAAGAATACTACCAAGGCTTAGGGGAGGGAAAAGCCTGTTGAAGTTTTTATTTAAAACAAAGAAATGAGGATTTTTTTTTTCTTTACAAGGTATTTCTTTCCATGGGAAAACAATAAAACCCAGAAAAAGTCTATGAAAGTTTTGCTTGTAAATGATGAGACGATTGCAGCTGAAAAAACACTGCTTAATTCAGGAGAGGTAATTCTTTTCAGCATTGAGTGTATCTGGGGGAGTCTGGGCCTGTTGGGCTTAGCAGGTCCAACTCACCCATTTAAGAATCACCAGCATTGTCCACCAACAAATTAATGATGCTCCAGCTCTCTCTCAGGAACCATCCAGCAGCTCTTAGATTTAGCTTTGTAGCCTATGGCCAAGGTACTGCAAGTCCTTAGGAAGAAATCCAGGCTCAATGTGGAGGTGCCAGATTAAAAGGGATTTACCACATCCCTTGGCCAGCTGTCCCACCAGCTCGCTGGCCTCACTGTTAAAAATATGTTAATACTTCCCTTGGTTTTCATTAATAACTGCTTTTGTGTTCCTATGCCCCATATCCCTTTCCTTTTATTTATTAAAAAAAAGGGGTTTTATTATTAAATTGTGTTATTTTCCCACAGCTGAATCCCTTGGTTAACTTTTCAGGGGGTTTCCTCACAAATAATGCTTCTCGCTTTAACACATGCTCAGGCTTTTTGCTTCCCCTACAAGAGCATAAGAAATGCTGCAAGTTAACACAAAGTCAGTGGGGGAGGGACCAGCTGGGGACCAATTTTCCTCTGTACAAGCAATTAGGTAGGAACACCTTCTGCTTGTAGGTCAGATTTAATCTGATGCTCTTCTGGAGGAGAGATTCCTTATTGGGTCTCACCCCCTTCACCTTCCAGGCCCTGGGAGAATAAAGGCTTGAATAAAGAATTCACCTTCCCTCAGTCTTATTCAGTCAGGCCACTTATCTGCCAGACCTGGGGGTACTTCTGAGCTCAGGGTACCCCTGAACAGCAAATAACCCTCCCCATGGGGTTTTCTGCAGCTGCAGAAAAAGCCCTTTTTAAAAGTGATCATTAATGATATCCAATGTGTGAAATGAGTTTCACCGAGCAGTGTTGAGAGTGGGCAGCGTTTCCAAGCTAGTGTGGGGTGGGATAAATCACTTTGTACTTGGCATAAATGAGGTAGGACACTGTTAGGCAAGTAAACTGGGGCACTGTGAGTTAGGGTAGGCTGTATTTAGCAAAAATCTTTGAGGTTTGGAGGCGACTCCTCGGGGTGATGTGAAGCTGCAGGGTTAAGTCATGGCAAGGAGGTTCCGTGTGGATTGACAGGCACCTCAAAACTCACGCAGCACAGCTGTCTCTAACCACCTCATCTTTCCAAAGCAGCTACGAAGGAACTGGAAGTTACCTCTGTGCTAAATTCTTGCACTGCAGCTGATGTTCCAGCAGAGACAAATGCAGATGTGACCTTGCAGTGAGCACAGAGCAGCACCCTGGGCTGAGGGTGAGTAAACTGCACGGGCACCAGTGGCTGTCAGCTGAACAAAAGGCTGCAGGACATTTTCCACCCACCCCGTGCTGCCAGCCTGGAGGGGTGAGGCGAGGGATGCTAAACACAGGGTTACATCTTCGCTTTTATTTATTATGGACAAAACATTCAAATAACTCCGTGCCTGCTCCCTGCCTGAACTGGCATGAAAATAGGGTAAGACAATTGCCTGGCTGAGCTCTTGGGGGAGGATTTGAATAAAGAAGGCAAGTTTACTGCAGGCACTAAGCCATGCATGTCTTATCTTGCTGTGCAGCTCGGGGTTAGGCACCCAGCAGGTGGATTAACTGTTCAGGGGAAAGACATGGAAAGCAGCTTTCTTGCAGGGCAGGTCTCCATCCAAATAAGTCCGAGGCAGCGTGGATTAGTGCTTAAACTAACGAGCGAGCCGGCAGAGCTCACTGGGAGAGGATATTAGCACATAGCGGGACAGCCCTCGACAGGCTGGCACCCGTGGCCAGCCTCCCAAAAACACACTGCGCGCTTTAATGGGAGCCTAACACGAACTCTGCCAGCGCAGGACCTGTAATGAGCTTCCAGTTTGCCTCAGGACGTTTTCTCCCAATTTGGTTGTATTTATGAGCAGCTATATTTTGCTTAAGTGGAGAAAAGGGGGGGAAGAAATGGCACGGGCAGAGCTCTGCTTACCCCTGCACCCACAGTGGTGACCTTTTTGGGTGGTTCACATCCCCTCATCAGCTGTTGTGCTTTATTTTTTTATTTTTTTTTTAGGAGGGGAAATATATACATTTTCATAGATGAAAGCCAGGCAGTCAGAGGGTTTATTGAACAGAAAATGAGCTTAAGAACAAAGAGAGGCAAAATGAAGGTGCCAAGGTGAGCAGGAGTGTGTTGAGGCTGGGGCATGGAGGTGGCTTTGGCTGTAAAGCTGTCGTCCTGCCCCACCCATGGAAACCTTTGGTGGGTGGCTGGCAGAGGTCAGAAGGGAAGTGCATCCCCCAGGGACACCCCCGTGGCATTTCCCCCCATCTGCAACCAGCCAAGGTAACCCTGTGAGGGGGAAGGCAATCTGCTGGTATTTCTACTGACCAAAACTACTGATTGGGGTTTCCTCTCACCATCCCTCACGTTATTAGGAAGGTTTTGAGTTTGGAATTTTTCCACTGAGAAATTCCAATATTTCACTCTGTGCTTTCCTTCTGAAAATCAAAATTGAGTCAGAAAATCAAAATATTAACTTTTTAATTTTTTTTTTTTTAACCCATGGAATGAGAAATTCCAAACAATCCCCATCAGGAAATGTTAAACATTTTTTGTGCAAATATATTTGCCCATCTAGTGCAGCCCCACATAGCTCCAGACACTCAGACACTTATCACAGGAGAAGTGCCCTTGACTCCAACATTACTTACAACCTCAAAGCAGTCAAGGAACACGTTTTTTCTTTCCTTCAGTGCTTCGAGACATGGTAGGAAAATAAGATTAATTATTTTAAAGTGTGGTGAGCTCGTGTTCACCGACAGCAGCTGTGCAAGTGCATTTGCTTGCCACCATCCTGTGAGACATTGCCTGGAGTGTCACTCCTGAGCTCAGGAAAAGCTTGGTCCTCCTGGCATAGCCTCTGGGTGCCTCAGCAGGGATTACCTGTCTCCTTCTCCCCTGGAGCTGTGCTTATCGATGCTCGGGGTTCAGGGGATGCTCAGCAGTGGTGAGGCCATCCCCTGCTGAAGCCTCCGGGGAAGGAGCTTTTGTTGGAACGACCCATTTCCTCTCCCTAGAGCAAGGCAGGGAGGTAAAGTGGGAGCAAGTTTTCCAGCAATAATGAAGTGGTGGGGTTAAAATGACTCCTGCAGTAACACAAGTCGCCCAGCTCTGGTTTCTCGTTTACTTTGCTGCGCAGCATCTGCCAAGCACCTAAAGTTCTCAGGAATCCCGGTGCTGTTTTGTGAGGTTATTCAGGCACTCTGCTCTTTCAGATTTTAACAGGAGCTGGTGCTAACTGGGAAAAAGAGGTCTAAACAACCTTTTCTGTACAGACCCCAAGTCCTGAGCATGAGCCCTACATGCTGCACCCACACTCTGCTGCCATAAACAGCATGAATCACAGGACGCTGCGTCTGCACAGCCCATCATAACCTGATAAAAATCCAGCAAAACATCCTTCACCTCCTCAAACAACTCAGAACTGAGTCAAAATAAGTGCCAGCAGAAAGAGCGTACTCCTGCAGCAACGGGATTTCCAGGAATGCTGCTCTCCTTCCCAAAGCCCGTGTTGTCCGAGGGCTCTGGGTGTTGGGGCTGAGACAAGTGAGACCTCGCTGCCCGGCCCAGCAGCACATGTTTCACATTATGGAGCTGTTTGAGGGGCCTGTGTGGCTTAGTGGATAAATTGTCAGGTTTGTCCCCTTGCAGCTCACGTGTCCGGAATAGCCTTTGGTCCTAAAGGAGGAGAAAACCCTCGACACAAGCTCAGTAGGTTTCCATCACGGAGGTTCTGCTCTGGTGTGAAACAGCCCGTGGGGCAGAGGCCAAGTCTGCAGGGTGGACCCGTGGGAAAGCCCAGTCCCACCTCGTGTGGGACCTTGGGAGAAGTTTGAGGATGTGACAGCGCCAGTCCTGCCACCCACGGCTCCTCTGTGGGTGCCCTCCTCCATCCACAACCTCGGGAGCAGGCGGAAACGTGGGAAAAGCGATGAAAACTCATTGGAACACAAGCTCGAGGATCCAGCACACAAATAGCAAAGGAAGGAGAGATAAATACTAGGATAGTCTTTAAATATCTGCGAAGGAAACCAGCCAGGAGCCAGTTTGGCTGCAGGGGGAAGGCTGGAAGCTAACATGGATAATCCCGATTTTACCCAGTGGCTAAGTGGATTTCTAACTACCGTTTTCACCAAAAAAAAAAAAAAAAAAAAGGAAGCTGAATGATCCGGTTAATTTTCCTGGGTGGGGGAAAGAACTGCTAAAAGCCTTTAATAGCTCCTGTTCAGGCAATCGTGATTATGAGCATCTGGGAGGAAGTCGGGCCTGAAGTATGAGATGCCAGACTTGGAGGTGGTAAACAGGGGCAGGGGAATATTTGTTTTGACAGCACGCTCAGTACACAGGAAACATCGAGCAATGAGAGGGACAACTCTGCACAGGAGTTCCCAGTCCTATATTTAAGAGCAAATCAAACTAAGGGAGGACCCTGCAAATTACAGACATCTACAAATAACCCCAGACCTTTTGTCTCAGCTGTGGGAAGATCCTGAGGACACTGATAAGAGACACTGCATTGCACAACCTTGGGAAAGAGGGGGCCTGGTGGTGTGTCCACTGTGCCCAGGATCTTGGCTCTTGACTCTGGTTACAGGCTGCAGGGGAAGGTGGAGAAAGCCCAGGAGAGGATAATTATGGAACAACCTGTTGATGGAGGAAGTGGCTTCCCAACCTCCCTTTACTTAGGGCCTGAGTTCTGCTCCAAAGCAGGAAGATTTATAGCCCTCCCCATGGCTGTGTTGTGTTCTCCTTCTGGCCAGATTAGTTTAATGAATGAGAGGTAGGGGGGAAAAAAAAAAAAAAAACCTGCTGAAAAGCAAATCCCCTACAGCCATGTTGTGTCACATCATTAAATAAGGACACTTTTTACTTAAGAGGAGTTGTTTGACCCATAATTACAGCTAAACTCCCATTTGGCTTTTGGTCTATGAAGGCTTCTCCTATAATTTTAACTGGATGCAGCCTATGAATCCTCACCCTCCATTTTCCAGGGCAGCAAAAAGTGATTATATAATATTAAACAGCAGCTGTTTTTCAGGCTTGAAGGGGCTCTTCACTGCTGTTATCCACAGCCTCTCTCTGAAACCAAACACTCTCTGTAAATGTCAAATAGCACCGGGCTCTCATTCCTGAGGTCTGCACACAATTCCTTGTGGCAAGACACAGGCTGAAAGCTGACCTGGCTTGTGTGACACAATGAGTATCGACTGGGAATTTCCAAATCCCAGCATCACTGGGGCTCCTGGAGCTCAGAAGATTGTGAAGGTGTCACAGTGTCCCGAAGCATGGGTTAACAGCAGTATTTACTGTCCCCCAAAGACTGGATTGGGCATGGCAAGAATGCAGTGGCATGTTTAGCCTTGTTGCCTCATCACCATTTTGATCTAAACCAATTATGAATCTATAAATCAGCTCTGAGGTCAGCAGGCAGCTTCTTTGGTGATAATAATAATTACATTCCTTGCATTTACACTGTATTTTTCACTTGCAGATCACAGGAGACTTCATCAAAGCAGGCAGCAGTCATTGCTTCCCTTTATTAGCAGCAGGGAAAATGAGGTGCAGGGAAGGTAAACACCACGTTTGTCCCAAACTCGGGGTCAGGTGAGGGGGGTGGCAGCAATTAGGAGCTCTGTGGGACCATATTCAAAGGAGAAGCCATAGCTGCTGACCCACTCTTTCAGGAGGATTAGCATGGTCTGCTCAAAATCTAATGGTGAGAAGACAAATGGGAAGTCCTGGATTAGCTACTTCAGCTTTGTCCTTTATTTGTTCTAGTTTTCTTCCAAAAGAAACATTTCATGACAACCAGCTCTTTCTTACTTCCCTCCCCTGAAGAAAGGTTTCTGGGCACCACAAGTTGCTTTGTAGTTCAAAAATGTGTGTATTTGGCCACAAAGAACTTTGATGGAGATGTGGGAACCCCAAACCTGTGTCAGAATTCGTGGCCAAATCTCCCCATCCTTGAAGAAACTTCTTGTCATGGTCTCACCAGATTGGTGCAGCTGTTCTGGGCTGCTCACAAAATCCTGGCCAAAGCAACTTCATTACCGCTTTAGCTATTGCTAAAAAAAAAAAAAAAAAAAAAAAAAAAAAGGTATTTAAAATTATGTGATCCAGTGTTTGGATTGCGACCAGTTGTGGGACAAGACACGAGCTGTCTTCCTTTCTGGAAGTTTGAAAGGTGTTGGTCTCACATCCACTTCCCGGAGAGCAGGGCTGCGTTCTGATGCCTCAGCAAATTTTTCTGCCTATCCTCATGTGGGAAATTTCCTGTCCATATTAAAGCCTTGCACAGCCTCTTTCTGCTGTCACTCCCTCTAACAATAGAGTTGCAAAAAAGGGAGTAAAACCCAAAAAGACAAGCCTGTTAAAATGTCCCCTGCATTACACCCTTAAGAAAAACATTAATAGTGCATTATCCAATTGAACATTTTCCTTTCACATCACTTTTAATCAGAACTCCAGTCTCATTTCAAATTTGAGGTCTGGGAAAAATAGCAATTTTTTTAAAATAAGAAAATGTTGTGTTCCTGGGGAAAAAAAAAAAAAGTCCACCCAACCACCAAAAAGTTCCTCCTGATTCTTTCTGAGCAATTCTTCAGTATTTGATCTGGAGTGGTTTATAATGCATAAAGGCATTTATATTTTGCATGCAGCCATCTTTGGGCTTTTGCCTATGGTTGAACAAAATTCTGACAAAAATATCCCCAGCAAGAGTTATTTCAGTTTTTGACTCACATTTTGGTGCCAGCAAGGGACTGAGATCTCAAAGATGGAAAGAAGTTAATTTCTCATAATTTTGCAAGACTACGTGTCATTTTTTTGTCTGAATCAACTCTGTGAAAGCTTTATTGCTATGATTGTCTTGGCCTCCTTCACTGGAACAGGGTATTCCTTCAGAAATGAAGAGAAAAAGAGGGAAATTAGGGACAAGAGAAAGCCTTGCATCCCAACTTCTTTTATATATAAAGGTGCAATTTGCAACTTTAATTCTTCCAGGTTGGTTTCTATTCTTTCAGTTTTGCATTTGAGGAGAGGCAGGGAAAAAAAAACCAAAAAAAACCAGATTATCTCCTTAGAGCTCTGTGCTTTGCATTGGTTTGACTTTTCTTTCCCCCACAAAAACCAGCTAACCCACTGCAAAGCAGTTTCAGACTCACAAACTCCAAACAAAAGCGTGACCTGGAGGTGGAACCCCCCGGTGTCCTGCAGAAGCAGCAGAGCGTTTTATGGCGAGACGGAGCAGCGATTTTTGGGGCGCCGGGGCTGCGCCTGCTGGCAGCTCCCAGGACAGATTTGTGTCTCCACCGAGTTCTGCGCAACCCTCGCCAAGTTTCGTGTCCCCAGCAGACCTGGAGTGTGCGTTGTTTTCTGCCTTCCACGGGCAGGGAGAGAAATCCAACCCCATCCTGAGCGGGCTTGCCCCCAGTGGAGGAGGATCTGGCATGGAGGTGCTAATGTGCCGAATAAAACCATCACGGTGCAAAGCCCCTTTGTCGATGAAGCCCATCTAAATACCAGTTCTCCATGGCAGCCCACGGTTAGGCTGTGTAAACGAGCAAAGAGAAGGATCTTTGCATTGATTTTGCTTCCCTAAAGAATATTCCTGGTATTCCATCTCAGCAGCTGCCCGGGGAGCCAGTGCCAGAACTGGAGGACAGCACAGTGTCATGCAAAGCAGCTCCTCCAGGATCTGATACGGAGGCAGAAGAGAGAAGAGGAGCCAGATTTTCTTGGGAGATAGGACTGGCAGGCCCAGGATGGGGGGATGAATCCTCCTGACCTGGCAGGTGATTGCCATCCCCAGAGGAGGCTGCAAAGAGAAGCCCCCGACAGCCAAGCGCCGCCAACCCTCCTCCGCTTCCAAGGAGATAAAACCAGCCTGTGGACAGCGTAAGTTGAAGCTGATATAGACACAGCTGGTGTGCTGGGAGCTGAAGGTAATTTATTTCTCTTGGCTGATGACCCGCTCCCTTCGAGGGCTGCGTTTTCCAAGCACTCTCTGCTTGGCCGCAACGTTTGTACCTCTGGCAGTTATTGTTATTTTAATATTAGGCTAAGAGCTAATGTGTTAGGCTAATATATTAAGCTGGTAAACTCTTTAGCCAGCCTGTCCTGGTGACACATGAAGGAGATTTTATAGATAGGCTCTTCAAACCCAGCTCAGCCCAGGTCTGGCATTCAACTGTGACCTGCAGAATATAATGGCTGAATGCATTTCGCCCATGCCCACAATAACTCTCTTTGAGAAGAACTTCCAATAAATATGTCATTCAAATGCGGATGTATTTTGGTAAAAATTAGTGAAACTGATGCTATGAATAACCTGCAGTGCAGTTTCTGTTGCTCTCCCATCAGCCAGGACAGAGATGATTAACACCAGACCAGCCACGATATTTATATTGCTCGGATCATGGTGTGTCATGAGCAAATGTGAAATTGGGTACTCTATCAGAACAGCAGGGATGGGAAGAGCCACGTAATGAGCTGGTTTTACAGGGAGAAACAAATGGGATTGTAACACAACCCTGGAAACAAGGGAGGGCTTCCAGGAGGGGTGGGGGAGCAGCACAGAGGTGTGTGAGAGCAGCGCTGAGGATGACTTTGGGGTTAAATCAAGTAATTTATACAGACAGAGGTGTTGGGTGGTTTTTTTTCCTTGCCATGACATAGCATGCATTTGAATATATGCTGTGAACAACATATTCCCAGACCTGACCACCTTGGGAGAGCATTTCATTAAGTCAATTATTTCTGTTTATTTCTGCTAAAATAATCCCCTGCCTTTTTTTTTCCCCCTATTGTCCTCTCTCCATCCCTTCTATTCTATCCATAATGGGGTTCCTGTGAATCTGCCCCTGCAAGCAGAGAGTCCCTCCCCCACCTGCGGCCCCTTTCCACCCAGTGCTATTTTGTAAGATCTCTTGTCACCAGGACTCTGCGAAGACTTAGGCATGTAATGGGAAACATGTGTCTTTCCCTGGCTCTTGCAATCTTACCCCGAGGAGCTCCAGCGAGGGCTGAAATGGGAGTGCTCTCTGTGGAGTCAGGGAGCTGACAGGGGGGAAAACGTTTGGAGCCAGAGACTGCAACTTGGGTGTTTTTTGTTGTTTGCTCCCAGAAGTGAAGGATTTCGCACCAAAATGATAGTGGCAAACGGTGGTTTCTGCTCAGGAGGTGGGGGGATTGTTGGGCAACAGCGTTTGTGACAGGCTGCCCAGACAAAAGGGAGCTAGGGAGACATAAATGGCTTTTTGGAAGATGGCAAAAGCAAAATGATGGGAAAATAACCCCCAGACTGGAGCCTCAGCCCGCCACAGTTTTGCACATTTTCCTGAGCAAGAGAAAAACACAGGAAGGAGCTGAAGAAGATACAGTGAGGTTGGGAAATCATTTGGGTTGTAAAATTATGTTTTCGTGAATCATCACCATTAAAAAGTGGTCATCATGATACTGTATGAATGGTATATGACATATATCGTATACATAATATATGGGATAACTGGCCCCATTCCTCATTGTTATTCCTTCTGGGTGACTTAATCTGTACTCTTCTGGACAAAGTTGATCCTGCAGAGAATGTGGTGCGTGCACAAGGATGTCAGGCTCAAAGTAGATGAGGTTTACTCCAGTGATTAAACCTACTCATCACCTCGGCCTCCTCCTTCTATTTTTCTGGGGTGCCAGCCAGAAATACAGCCCAGAGCAATCAGGACCCAGACCCAATTGTCATATCTAAAATCTGAGTGTGCCTTGGCCTCATCTGGGATCAAACACCGGAATAACAAAGCACGCAGGATCTGGCTGGTGTCTGACAGCCAGTGCTTCTGGGTTTCCAACAGCCAAATTCATTCTGAGGAAAAAAAAAATTTAAAAAAAAAAATCAGGCTAAGGCTGAGGCACGTTGTTGTTTCCTTACGAGTTCACTTGCAAAGGTCACTGCTCCTCTCCCCCTCCCCAGTCTCTCTCTCTTTCTCTGCAACTCTTTTGTTTGTGCAAGACTCCAGGAATTAAAACCTCATTTCAAGGGTTATGAGTAGACCACAGCAGCGATACATTGCCCTGATTATCAGCAGCAGGCGAGCTGTTCCGCAGCAGCCCTTTTGCTGTGCAAGTTCTCTGTGGCTTACACTGATTTTTCCTGCCTGTAAATTTTTCTTTAGAGTTAACAGGGACTCCATTGCACGGACTTACCATGATAAATTACATGGGATTATATTGTTACAGGGAATTGCCATCACCTCAGCAGTAATAGAAAGGAAAGGTTAAAAAAAAAAAAAAGATAAGTAGATAAAGAACAGCAAGATGGCTGGGAGTACAGTGAGAAGAGAAATGGCCCTGGTGGGGAAGCTGATAGATGTCTTCCTCAGGTGAAAAGATTCATTTATGGACAGAGCACTCTGGGAAATCTTTGGATGGAAGAGCCAAACTATAAGAAAGTCATTGTCTTTATAAAAAAAAAAAAAAAAAAAAAAAAAAAAAAAAAAAAAGAAAAAAAAAAGTGGAGATTTAAGGGCTCCTAGGGGCTTAAGTTATCTAGATCTGGAGTTCATATTTTGGTGCAATGATGGGAACACCATTTTCAGAAGTAAACAGCAATTTTCAGTGGCCTTACATCTGGGCAGATAGAGGGAGAAACCTTGGAAAATGCTGGATTTCCCAAAAGAAGCTGTTCCCTCCCCTGGGAAATTCAGGCTTCCTGCAGCAGGACCCCTGAAAACTGAGGGAGCCCCAAATCATTCAGTGCTTTTGCAATGGGAAAATCATTGATTAAAGGCCTGGCAGAAATGTTATCTTCCCTGGCCTCTTGCATAAGACAGGCTAGATAATTAAATTGTATAATCTTTGCATCAAGCCTGTAATTCCCTGATTGCATTAGAGTATATCCTGGAGAAAAAGCCCCAGCCTCAATGCCCCCAGAAGCATTTTGCTTCCCTGAGCAGTCTTTACATTAGAAGGGGTCAGACTTTGCCATTTCCACCTCCCATTTTCACTGATTTTACCTGGGCTCAGCTTCCAGCCCTGGCACCATTTCTGATGGCTCAGGGAAAGGCTGATTTGCCACCAGCCGCCCTTTCCCTTCCGTGAGCACCATCCAGATGTGATGGAGATGGAGACACCTCTTGCCCTCCTCGGGGCACTCAGTGGTCTGAAATCCTCACCCCAGCCAGGTTTTCAAACATCTTTTTCCAGGCATGCTTTCCTAAACCCTCAGTAACTCACTGATGTCCTCTCCAAAGCCCAGCTGAGCCAGGCGCGTTCCCAGCAGCTCCAACAGGAGCAGCGACGCTCACACGCTCGTAAGGCCAACCTCTGCCTCATTTTTATTTCTCTATATCATTATGGTGATGTAATAAATATGCAGAGGAGCTCCAGGCACTGGCTGTCTCCTTTTGTTGGAAACGCTGCCCCACGTTCTCCCAACTGGGCATTATCCTCTGATTATACACATGCCAGAGGAATGGCTCCCGATGTCCGTGCAGCTTTTGCACCGTGTCCCTGCCTCCCTGTCCTTCCCTTTGCACTTCCCATCCCACATTCACACGCTCCCATTACATGCCAAGCCTATATTTTACTCCCTCTGTTCTTGCTGAAGCCCTTCTTGGTAAGGGAAATCTTGATTATACGTTTGGCCAAGTGACTTAAATCACAGAAGAAAAAAAAAAAAAAAGAAACACGCAGGAGTGTTGCCTTGAGGTCAGGATTTAACCTCCATCCCAGGAAACTCCAATCCCCCCCCAAGCCAGCCCAGGGTGAACTGGGTGGAGAGCAAAATCTTCCACATGGGCTGCAGACTTGAGGCACTGGGAAGATCCCTGCCTATTTCCAGCAGTGGGAAAATGTATGAGCGGGGAAGTTGTATTTACATAAGTCAAGGAAAACACTGTTTCCTTCTTGGGCAGGAAACAGAAGTTATTCTCAGAGCTTCGGCAAGAGAACGAGAAATTAAATAAAGTGCTGGCAGCCTAAACTTGTTTTATTCCTGTGGTTTTACAATCTCTGAGTAAAAATAAACACATTTTCAATCTCAGGAGAATTATTAGGGTAATAATAGCGGAGGGGGGGGAGTTATTTACAGGCTCTGATGGAATCGCTCAATGAATCATGAGAACTGCGACAGCAGATCCAGGGCAAAAAAAATCACATTTATGCAACTGTCTGGTCTGTGGGTGCTGTGATGCAGCAATACAAGATTGGGCAAACCTTTGGGTGCTCTCAGCAGGAGTTTTACGTGGGAGAAGGGTAATGATGAATACTTCAGCACCCAATTTCTGTCGTTTGGGAGATTTCATGGATTTTAATGGTCTTGTCCCTCCTTAAGCCTGGCATGGACTCCTGTTGGTGGGTACCAGAGCAAAGTTCCTAGATGAGGGCTCCCATCCCAGGCATAATATGGTGCTAGTTTGCATTGCCTTGTGATATTCAAATATTAAGTGCAAATGAGGAATTTGAACACTCACACCTTGTACTTAACATCTCAGCTATTAAAAATAACCCAGTTTGGCACTGTTTATCCTCAGGACAAGAGGCCAATAGTCCACATAGTCCTTCATCTTCTCTTCTGCCTGGAACAGTTGTGTTTGCCCAGGCTATGGCAAGGACATCCCTATGGGCAGCACCTTCCCATCTCCTCCAATCTGTGCTTTTCCTATGAAATTCTATGGTATTGCAAAGACAGCTCTTTTTGGGGTTGAATTTCTGTCTACCACTATTTTCTACATGCCCAAAACACTCACTGTGAATGAATGGAAGAGTTAGATGTTTATCAAATATACATATATGTATATAACATACATAGATGTATTTAAACTGCATGGTTTAAGCATTTAGACATAAATATATTTATCTTAGGTATCATATAATCTGTCTACAGCCAGCAAGAGCTGCAAGTACAAGGACAACCCACAGCAATTACAAAAAATAGCTACAAGAGGTAGTTACAAGGGAAACTACAAGAGGTACAAGTACAAGGGTAAGCACCAGAAGTAGGTTCAAGGCTCTCAGCCCTGGAAGCATGAAGGGCACAGGAAAAGGAGCCTGGTTTTGGATGCTAGGATGGGAATGATGCAATCAGAGAGTCCTGCAGCTCTTTGCAAAGCTCTCACCTTTCTCTGGGATCCCGGGAGATAAAAGCAGATAGCAGCTAAGTGAGAAAATCTTCAATTGCTCACCCCTTTCAAGTGGGGAGGAGCAGCTCACCCTGCACAAAGCAGTGCCTGAGCTTAGGCTGCTCTTCAAAGGGTAGGGGTTAAACTCGGATGCAAGCCTGTAATTTTTATAAATGAGGCTCATGTTTCCCTTCTGGCAAAACATGTATGGAAACCCACGTAGGCATGGAGCCCAAGAGATGCACGGGAGGACCATTGAAGCCTCGTTATCTTTGCTTTTGTTCCACTTTCCTGGTGCTTTTTTAATCCCTGCACCAGCACTGCCTTGGGATCGACTCCCTTTTCCAGGACGAGCTTTTCCAGGGCTGAAGGGCTCTTTGTTCTCCTTGACCGCCCCTCGGAGCTGTTTGTTGTGCAGTCCCTGGGGTGTGCTTTGCTCTTCCAGAGGGCCAGGAGTGAGAGGAAGAGGCAGAGGATGTGAACTCCCATGTTGGAACACAAAGAGAGAGAAAGGACCTGTTTATTCTTCTGCTAAGTGCTCCCTGAGCAGACAGAGAGATTTCCTCATGTTCACAGAATTCACAGAATTCACAGGATCACTGGGTTGGAAGAGACCTTCAAGATCATCGAGTCCACCCGAGCCCCAACACCCCAACTAAACCCTGGCACCCAGTGCCACATCCAGGCTTTGTTAAACACACCAGGGATGGAGACTGCACCACCTCCCCGGGCAGCAATTCCAGAACTTTATCACCCTTTCTGGAAAAAACTTTTTCCTAATATCCAACCTAAATTTCCCTTGACGCAGCTTGAGACTGTGTCCTCTGGTTCTGTCAGTTTCTGTTCAAGAGTAAAACACTAAAAAAAGGGGGCAAGGGAAGAGAGGGATGTGAGTTGTTGGGGTGCCGTGGTGCTGGATTCCTCCCCATGGGTTGGTTTGCAGCCCTTGCTGGCTCTGTCATCATCTCAGTGCTTGGGTGAACCCTTCAGACACGGTGTGGGACTCGCCTGTGGGACTTCCAGGTACAAAACCTGCTGGTTCCAGCAGAGCTGCTCCACACACCACGGCAGGGAAGGTGAATACATCCGTGCTGATGGCTTGGGAGGGAGCCATGGCCATTCCCAGGCACGCAGGGCTGGAAGGGACCACCTACGTCACGGGGCTCAGTCACCAGTCCCTCACAAACACCTTCCTCAAGCTGGTCAAGCCCCGGCTCCTCGGTGATTTCCTGGTTAGTCCTGCAGCTGCTCCCCCTCGCTTATTAAAAGCTTGGCATAAAAATTGGAGTTCTTCTGTTTGCCTCAATGTTTTTTTTAACTGAAGTCCACAGAGCCTGTTTTGGTTTTATTTGTTTTTTTGTTTTTTTGTTTTTTTGAGGAGCACCCTGAGTCCACCATCCGTGTGCCATCACCTTTTGTTTTTTAATTCAAGAAAACTAGAAAAATACAGCGAGGATGCATGCTCGCTGTTTTACTGGTTGGTTGGGGTTTTTTCCCCTGCGCTCCTGAGAACTAATACCTGGCGAGGATTTTGTGTTTGGTTGTCCACCATAGGGAGGAAAGTCGTCAATCATTTCACAGCCCTCCTCTCCAGTCTGACGGCCCTGGTGGTCCACAGCTGAAGCCTGAGGACTGTGGGGTTGGTGGTTAGACCCAGCCAAGTGCTCTTGTGCTCCCCCCAGCAGGTTGTCGTGACTGATTGAATCATTAAAGTGAGTAATTTGTTGTAACACAAGAGCAGCTGAAACACCTTCTGCATCTTCACAATGGTGTTGCTCCACCATCCCCCTTGCCCAAACTGCACAGCCAAGGTGTGACTCAGATCTTGGAGGTGATCTGGGCTATAAACAATATTTTAGAGGGAGAAAGAATTAATTTCAGTGGGGGCAATTTCTCCACAGCCCAACATGCAGTTGGGAGAACTGGCAAGCCCTCAGGCCCAGGAAAGGGCAGGAAAGAGTTTCTTACTTTGGCTCTCTTTGCAGGCAGGCCCACCATGAAACCATCACAAAAATGGGTATTTCAGGGGAAATGGACACATATCTTTGCAGGATTGAGCTGTGCAGTGTGGCAGCCCTGTACAAATGTCATCCTGGGGTAACAGTGATGGGACTTGGGGGTTCTCACGACTCAGTGAAACTGGAGCTCCCTTGCATTTATTGTGGATGAAGGTGAGGACATGGAAGTTAGTCCATTACAAATTGGTGCTGTCCCTGCCTGCTGGGAAGCTGCTGGAGAGGCCATACCCATGGAAGGAGTGGACAGTGGTTATCTCAAGGTCAGGCGTGCAGGAAACAACCAGAACCATGGGAACACTGTGTAGGTGGGAGCTGCTGGTGGGGCTATCAGAGCTTCCCAGGTCAGGCAGGACACACAGGGAGCCACCCTGTCCCAGAACAAAGCAGGAAGGAGTGAAGATGGAGCCAGAAAGCCTGGAGAGGAGGTTCAGAGTCTGGTCAGAGGAACCAGCTCTTGACAAGTGAGCAATACCCAAATGGAGCTCACCCTCACAGGGTGCCCCTGTCTTGCAGAACCTGCCCTGCTGAGGCTGGAATTACAGAATCTTTCCAGATTCTGTAATCTGAACACCTTCTGGCACATCAGAAGGTGTCTCCTTGCTTGTTATTTATTTATTCCTTCATCTGAGAGTATCGTGGTCCAAGGAGGAGCTCACAAGCAAATAGCAACAGGAGTGGTAATAAATCCACCAGCAGCATCTGGATCTCCTCGAGGGTGGAAACAAACCATGATGTGGCTGCACAGCCATAAAATCAACAGCAGCTCCCAAAAAAAGCCTGAGGAGAAGGACTTTGCTGGAGCACCAGACATCGGAGATGTCTTTAAGGGTTAAGGTAGAAAGCTGACAAAACCCTTAATGTTTTTACAGCACACAGACATGTAACATACAATACAGGACAATTCGTTCTATTGATGTCTAAAAATTCTTAATGGAGAAACAGGCTGTTAAAATACGGGATACTTTATAGGTTAGCTCTTCTCCATACTTCATCCTCAGGTATTTGCCAAGTTAGCAGAGGATCAGGCTTCAAGTCACATTTAGGCTCCTCTAGAGCAGTTTTTCCACTAAAAGCTTAGCTCAAAGACATACATATTAATAAAAAAAAAGAGCCATTCATTCTTGTCACACATTTTGTCCTCAGAACAGTTGAAAATCCTGCATATCATTTTTTTTCTAATCAAAGGGAAATAAAACATCTTTTATATAGTTAGACAATTGTCCACAGTCTTTCCCCAGAATGGAAAAATGCCCTAAAAATGGAAAGCAGGTGGGGTTTCTCAACAGCAACTTTCTTCTTCTGCACCAGAACGAGAAGGCTGCATCCCTGTTTGCTGTTTAAAAAATTCCACAATCAATGTGGCTACTAAAAGAGTCCTGTGAGCTAGGGATCTCTTGGCAGTGCTTTTTAGCTGTAGTTGTCTACAGTTCCACTAACCAGATGGAGAAAACTTTCCTGCTTTCCTACTGTACCACAGCAACCTTGGCATCCCACCTTTCCTTTCCACTGCTACTAACTTGGGAAGCTCTGCAGATTTCTTTGATGTTGCTGTTGGCTTGGCAGTGTCACAGCTGAAGAAAAAACAGGGGACACCTTCAGAGATTGTTGGTGGGGCTGGGGGACAAGAAACAGTTTGGGTTTTAAAGACACCAGAGATATGCAGAATATAAGGTGGGGGGGGGAAACTTGACAAAATAATCCCCACTGCAGGACAGGACAGGAGTTCTGAATCTCACTGATATTTCACTGAGGATTTGCTTCATTGCATCTAAACATCTTCAGGAGCTCAGAAAGGAACAGAGATGGCAAAATTTCACCCCTCTGGCAAATCCTTTTTTCCACACCCAGGTGGATCCCAACGAGGCACAGAGTCACACCATTATTTCAGACATGGGTTATCAGCAACACACACAAAAACGCAGGGTTAGAGGAGCAACTTCCAGAAGAAAAGCTGCTGATAAACCTGGAAATACTCTCAGACCTCCCGTAGCACAGGAACAGCCAGGAATAGTTAATTGAGTGCCAAAGCAAAACCCTTGACCTGAACAACTGCATACTTCAGAGACGTTTAAAACAAAATCTCAGGCTGAACTCAGAGGCATGAGAACAGGATAGAAAATTGAGGTGATACTAATGAGGCACAAAACGGGTCAGAGTTTAGCTTGGGGTCAAATTTTGGGACCTTCCTGGCTTTTCTGGATTTTCTTTTTGGTGGTTTTTATTTATTTATTTTTGTTGTTGTTGTTTTTTGGGGGTTTTTTTGTTTTTTGTGGTTTTTTTTGGTTTTTTTTTTTGGTTTTTTTTTGGTTTTTTGTTTTTTGTTTTTTGAGTGCTCCAACTCAAAGTGGGAAGTACTCAGCAAACACCTCCAGCTTGTTTTCCATTCAGCAGCCCAGCATCCCTCAGAGATAAACCAGTCTGAACCACCCTTGCTTGCTGTGACAGCTAATGGAGGGATAAGGGCAGATGAGATGGTTCCGTTTTGTTATTTTTCCTCCCACCTTTCTTCCTCACTGCCCATCACCGATTCCCTTTCCTCCCCCTCTCCTCCCCCCCCCCCTTTAAAGCAAAACATCTGCCACATTTTTAAGACACTTTGGGCCTTTTCAGGCAGCTACCAGCAAGGACAGGACTTGGCAGGGAGGGGAGCCGAGTGAGAGCCGCAGCAGGTGAAGGATTTTCATTCAATCCACGGCCACGGAGCATCCGTGGGAGGCAACAGTAATGATTTCCAAACCCAAAAGAGAGCCCTGGCAGGCTGGCCTGGGGCTTGGCCCCATCCCTTGGAGCTCTGCAGGGCCCAGCTGGTGACTAGTCGCTGCGTCACTCCTTTCTGATTAAATTCCCTTTAAGTTTAAAATAATAACACGTCCTTAGTGGAATAAGAAACTCTGGAAGAAGAAGGAAACCAGCCTTTGTGGGGATTTTTTGGCCAGCAGTGAACTAAGGGCCAGCCCTGGAGAATCATATGGGAAAAATGGCTCTCGTACCACGCTTTTCTGCTGTTAAGGCACAGGGCTTATCCTTGCATTTTCTGTGACCACAGAATCCAGATCCACCAGTGAACTAAGACCCTTTATACGATTACCACAGGGAAAAAATGCTGGACAAGGCACATAAATTATGATGTGTGAACTATGAGGTACAGAAGCGCCCGAGTCTTTCAGCAGACAATTTCTCAGAGGGGTTGATCAGAACAACCTGAACATTTCTGTCCAAGATATTTGGTCTGACATTCTGTTCTCCCAGCTCCCTGACCCTTTTTTTCATTATCTGTCTGCTTGCCGTCCTGTGAAGGAGCCAAGCAGATGGAGTAGAGGGGTCACCAGCTATTTTGGCATGCCTAGTCACATTCCCTGAAGGAAAATAGGTCCATGCCACTGGATCCCAGGTAGGGGGAGGGTCCTACCACCTTTACCACCAGGATTCTCCATGTAAAAAGTTATTACAGCAGCAATATTGATAATTACAGTAATAATTAATCACCTTGTCTTATGTTTCTTCTCCTGTAGTTCTTACAGTCCTGCTGGGGAGGGACTGTGTCTAGCCCAGTGATAATACCTTACTTGTTTTAGGACTGAAATGGAAGAAACAATCCTAGAAACTTTCATTAGTGGGTTCAAAATGAAATTTTTGGCTAGTCGTGAGATAAAACTTCTGACTTCATTTGGGGGCTGTATAATCTTTCTGGATAACCTTATCCTTTGGTTCAAGTTAATTTTTGAAACTGAAGCATGATGAAAAGCAGATCTGAAACAGGTGAGCACTCAGAAAAAACAACAGAATGAAACATTGCAGCATTTCCATGGCCAACCTTTGCATTTAAGAAACACTGATAGAAAAGTAGAGATGCTTTCCAGGACTCTCTCTTTTCACAGGGGCTACTCACCAGAGTTGAATCCATTCGCTGATTTTTTTTTTTTTTTTTCTTTTTTTTTTTTTCTCTTCCCAAAGCCTCATTTGGAGGGATGAACTTATGGTAGAACTTCAGGAGCAGATGTGGCTGAGGAACTTTGGTTCAGCCCTACCTCCCCATCCTGGACCAACACCCCACACAAACCCCCCAAATTTTGCATGGTGAGTAGCCACATCCATCATATTTGTAGTGGAAAGTGGAAGAGCTGCTGAAATTATGGGGGCCATGAGAATAGTAACACCACGCTCAGCTAATTACACCAGTCTACCTGGGGCTTGGGTCCAAGGTCTGTAAAATAGGTGGAGCAAGTGAAAGACACTGGCAAATATTCATTTTTGCTTGTGGCTGCTCACATGACTTCCCTACTCAGAGGTCATTCACATCAAAGTCAGGTTAGATGGGAAAATGTTTTTTAAAAAAAGCAAAAGAAGCTGTAAATCATCTGGAGATCAGGTTGGGTTCGCCAGGACCACGAGGTTGTGGCCAAAGGCAGGAGTGCAGCCTTTGCTCATCCCCTCAGTGCTGTATCCCAGGATTCCCCATGGTGTGCAGTGACAGGAACACCAGCTTGAGGGACAACACCATAAAAGAGAGTCCCTGCTCCAGGCAGCATAGCCAGGTCACTCCAAGGCATCACAGCCTCATCCCTGCTGCCCAAAGGCACGTCCCTGCATGTCTGCTGTTCCCACCCTGTGTCTCCTCTGGACACTGATGGCTCCTGGCATGATTTGGCTCAGGTTGTTAAGGAATTAGAAAGCAAAACAGAGCTCCTCAGAGTCCCAGGGAACTCTACCTGGCACGCACAGAGGGGCTGGTAACACCACCCTCTGCTCAGGCAGGCAGGGGGGAGAAGGAGCAGAACTATTAATCTTCTGTAATCTAGCTGGAATTAAGTGACAGTGATGGAGTGCTTTGTAATGGACTTCCTGAATCCTCATACAAATGGAGGAAGTGACCACCCTTGACCAGGTTTCTGCTCATGTTGCCTGTTTCCCTGCCTGCACTGCACATTTTCCCTTTTGCAATCAGCTGCGACCCCGCTTGGGCAAGGCCAAAGAGTTAATGCTCAGCCAGCCTGTGGGAATGGCTCCTGGAAGGGCCCTGGGGACTGGTTTGCAGGGTGCCATCGAGCTGAAAGCCTCAGGAAGGTCTGCTATGTACCAGGAACCAGCTCTGGGATAACCAGCCTCAAGTCCCCACTGCCTGAGGAAATCTGTCTGGCCAGTCCTAAAACACTGGGCTCTCCTGGGGACCCCAAGAAATGCTGTCCTTGGGCTGTCCCTGTGACACAGAGAATGCCTGTCATTCCTGGTGCCTCTGGTTCCTCCTCAGCAGCAGAGACATGTCCAACAGAGCCAGCAGCACAGGAGCTGCTGGAGCCTTTCAAGCCTTGCAGGGGGAGAGGATGGCTTTATTTTTGGAAAGCATCATTTCTGCTCTATTGTCCTGGCATATCCATGTCACAAATCCATGTTGGGGACACCTCCCTGCCTCATGCTGGGCTTTCACAACCCTCCTTGGTGTTGACAAGGGACCATGACCTTCCCTTTGAGGAGCAGGGCTGCCCTGCCAGCTGGGAGCTCTGGCAGGCAGGCCCTGGCAGGATTGTGAATTCCCTGCCTCCCACCCAATGAGCCGGCCATGGACAGACCCTGAAGGCTCCTGCAGAGGAGTCAGTGAGGAACAAAAAAGAGACCACAGCCCGTGGGAACTGCCAGGCATGCCAGAGGGAAGAGCCAGTGGATGCTGCAGACATAGAAGGGCATTTTGGAGTCTGCTCCCAGCATCCCAACCTTGGGCTCGACACAGTCTGGCAGTCTGTGTGGGCTCTGCCTCTGGCAGGAGGGAACTGCGGGAGAAAAGGAGCTCAGAGAAATAAATCCCTTTTCCAGCCTGGGCCTGGGAGTCTCACAAGCACAGGGACAAAGAGAGGGATGCAGGGAGGGAGCAGAAGTGACCTCACCAGGACAATGAGCAGCGCAGTGAGATGTCTCACCAGCCAGCCCAGCCCTCATTAATATCACCTGCCAGAACAACAGCTGGCCCACCACACCTCAGCTCAGGTGTGGGCTTTGATTTTTACCTCTTTTCCCACATCAAACTCCCGGGTACACCGAGCAGGAGGGGGTTCAAGATGGGAACACCCCTTGACACCACCTCTGGATTAGGCCCCTTGGCCCTGATAGGTTCCAAAACAAAAATGATGTTGTCAGTGGTGTTCTGCCCCTCTCCTGCAGCCCATCACTCAGCACAGAGCCACCCCTGATCTCCTCAAATGTGGATTCACTCCTGCTGCAGGGGAGGGTCAGAATCAGGCACTCAGTTTGTGCTGCCCTGTAGTCCTTTGTTCTTTTTCTTCCTTTCTCATCTTCTTTTGGTCTTGCCTCAGCTGGTTAAATCCCCACTTACTTGCTGCCTGAATCAGGAAGGTCTAAAGATTTAGCAAAGAGTTCAGGCTACAGTCCAGTGTTCTTTGTCACTTACTTGTCTAAATAATGCAGGAAAAGCTCCTGCTTTGCAGGCCAGGCGCTCCATGAAAGGTGTAGAACAGCAGAGGTGCAAATGGAAACCTTGGTGGCATTAGGTGTTGTTTTTCTAAGCATTCCCCATCAGTAAGCACACAGTCTCTCAGCGCTGCACGGTCCCACCGAGGTCTTTAAGTTGTATTTCTAGGATTTCTCTAAAACAGGGGCCTCAAGCTTTTAAATACAAAGGGAGCTGGGGAATGGTTTCTTTAGTAAGAGATTTGAGTAAATCAGTGCTTTTTTCTCTCCCTCTTTTTTTTTTTTTTTTTTTAAATGGACATCTGCTGGGGTTTGTATTTTTTGAGTCATGGGGGTGAAGGAGGTTGAGGGCAGAAGAGAGGTTTGCAGACAGGGTGAGCACAACATATACTGGAAAAAATCCCGGATGCTATAAATGGGAGCCCCCTAACAGTGCAGCTCATCTGAAGCAAAATGAAAATATCAGGCATCCAAGAAACATATGTGCAGATGGCTTGGAGCCCAGTCTCCTTTCTAGGGCTCTGCATTAAATAAAATGCACCAGGTCATGTTGCTATAGATATAAGAGATTACTGGGTGCAATGTGCACTTCGCTGTGAAGCTGCAGGTTTTTAAACAATTGCAAATACAGACCTTGTTTATGGATCAAGTAAACGGCTTCAGTCAAGCAGAGCAGCCCTTATTTGAGTTTTTTTTTTTTTTTTTTTTTTTTTTTGCCAGGGTTGGGGTCAGGAGGCTCCTACTCTGAGATTGTGCTGCAGCCTCTGCTCAGGAGGAGCAGCCTCACCACTCACATGAGAAGCAGCGTCCAAGAGGGCTCTTGACTGTGACCTGTAGTTTTGAAGGATGATATGAATCAACCCAGAGCCTTGGCAAGACCTCGCTGCTGGGGCTTTTGCTTTCAGCCAATGTCAATTATGTCATTACTGAGCCTGCAGAAGCTATTACTAATGTTACTTTTACAGTTCACTGCCGACCAGAGAAAAGAGTTTTTCACACTGTTGTCGTTTTGTTGGAGCAGGACTATACGAATCACAGATGGCTTCCCTGCCAGATGTAGCCTCGCAGGACGGCAGTTTGGGGTTTACAAGAGGTTTAATGAAATCTTGGCACTTTACCAACTTTTGGCAAATACTCTTGGGCTGTCAACTCACACACAAGCAAATCAAGATCCTAAAAAAAAAAAAAAAAAAGCCTAATGACTTGTTCTCGCCGAACGAGGAGGTGAAAAGTTTTACCTGAGAAACAAAACCCAAATGAGCAAACGAATAGTCTATCACACTGGGCCTGAGCTCATGATCAGTGAGGTTACTGAAAGCTCTCACTGCACCCTGGATCTGTTCCCAAGTCCTTGCTGTTTGCACTTGAGGGGTCCAAGATATTTCTGCTGACACAGAACACGGATGGTGAGCTGGGGTGGGGGGGGAAGTGACATCCAGGTGTGTGGAAAATCACCTCATCCTTACTTTGATGTCTGCTGCTCCTTTTTTATTGAATTATGACTTTGCTGCTCTGCCCTGGCTGAGAGTTCCTTGGCTGGCCTTTCCTCTTGGTTGGTTTCTTCCTTGATGACATGAGCAGCTCATTAAAACTCTGCTAAAAGAAATCCTCAGGTGTGTGCCTTCGGATGTAGGGCTCATCCCCTACTAAACATGCTGAAATTGTGCAGAAATAACCAACATCTCCGGGTGCAAGCTGGAAACTCTGCATTTTTTTTTTTGAATTTTCAGGCCTATTGCTTCCTTTTCTCTGTTAATGAAAGTGTGTGCTAAGTGAGACTTGCCATAGCACAGTGTCACTTTAGGCACAGCTTTTCTTAGTTTATGAGTCTCCACATTTCTCCACTCTCATCATCCTGGACCAAATGTCATGCTGATCCCAATGGCCAAATAGAGTCAGCTGCAGTCATTTGGCTGTGAAGCTTCTTCAGCTGTGGTTTGGATGAGAAATTAGTTCTTAAATCCCAGTGGCCCCAAAGTGCTGCCTAATGGGTGCAGCTTGTGCACCAGGGGGATGGAGCATGAAGGTGCCTGGACATATAAAAAAATATATTTGAGACATTCAAAAAATAATCTCCAGCAAGCAAACCCTGAAGCATTATCCACACCGCAGCTCAAAGTCCCATCTGTGGGCCTTTAGCACTCTCCCAGAACCAACTGCCTTTGCCTCAGCCTGCCTGCCTTTAAATATCTTCATCCTGAGCCTTACTTGAATGGTAGATTTTTTATCACCACTGGTGCACAAACCAGATGACTGAATTCTCTGGAGAGGGGAGGAAGTAGCAGTTTACATCCAGGTGGCAAAGGAATTAATAAAAGAGCTGGAGAAACATAATCACAGAGATGTCATCCTTTTTCCACTGGCTGAGGTTTGGATGCAAACCTGATACCTAACTCTCCTTAGAGTTCCTGAGGATTCATCTCCTTCAGAGTCTCTCTTAAAAAGAGTTATTCTGACTTTTTCTGTGCCGGGTGCTCTGAAAGTTTACAGAAATGAAGTTGATTTATGAGATGCAGATTGAATCAGCAACTGAATCCCTGAGACAAAGATCACCAAGCACTGTGGGTCTCCCTCTTTTTTCTTTGGTGTTGTAGATCACAGAATCCTAGAATGGTTTGGAGTGGAAGAGCCCTTAAAAACCATCCAGTCCCAGCCCCATCCAACCTGGCCTTGAACATTTCCAGTGATGGGATGTTAGGGAAGATATAATGGAATGTAAATCTCCTTCCTTCTCTCCTCCCCAAAAAAAACTGTAAGTGTCAGGCTTCATTAAATGAGATTTTTAATAACCTTCAGTTTTATAGAAGGACTTTGGACAGGATCAGAAGAACTTTAGTGGTTTGTGATAACCAGCCTTTAAAAAGTGCCATGTGGCTTTTAATAAAGCATTGGCTTGCTGGCCTGGGAGGGATATTGCAAATGAAAGGCTGCAAAACTGCATAATATTCTCTACTTTATGCAGCAGAAGAGACTCAGTACAGCAGTAGCCATGATAATAATCAACCCTGAAATATGTTCTGCTTGAAGTTATCTTTTCTTGGAAAACCCTTTGTCTGCCCAGTGAAGTGTTGAGTACTGCTGTTCCCATGGTGCACAACACCCCAGTGTCAGCTCTGCACTTGCTTCTCTGCAGGTGAACTGCTCTTTGCTGAGCTCTGGATGGGGCTGAAGGTTGGAATTCTGAGTGACAATGAAGCTCAGAGGTGTGGGAGAGGATGGCTTAATTCCTTTTCATCCCATAAACTGCTGATGTGGGCCCTCAGCTAAGGCAGCTGGGGCAGATTTCATCCCACTGTGCTCCAACTACATCTGTGCTCAGTGAGAAGAGGAAGAGGGACTATTTACAGGAGCTTGTGGTGACAGGATATGGGGGAATGGCTTCAAACTGAAAGAGGGCAGGGTTAGATTAGATACTAGGAAAATTTCTTTATTGCGAGGGTGGTGAGGCACTGACACAGGTTGCCCTGAGGAGCTGTGGATGTCCCACCTCTGGAAGTGTTAAAGGTCAGGGGGGATGGAGCTCTGAGCAACCTGGTGTGGTGAAAAGTGCCCCTGACCATGGCAGAGGGTGGAACAAGGTGATCTTTAAGGTCCCTTCCAACCCAAACCATTCTATGACTCTGTGATGATCCTAAATCTCCAGAAAAGTTGTGAAAATTGACAAATCTGTTCCTTCCTTCCTTCCTTCCTTCCTTCCTTCCTTCCTTCCTTCCTTCCTTCCTTCCTTCCTGCCATGATCCACCAAGGTGGCCATGGTAAATACCAACATCCAAGACTGATTGCTAATGTTTAACATTTTCCACTAAAATCACAGCATTATTAATTTTCCTGCCTTATATACCTCTGGAATGGCAAAAGCAATAGGAGAAACCTGGGCCCAGTGATCCATCATGCAAAGCTTTGAAATAGAGCCAACTTCAGTGAAATCTGAGCGAGCCCCCAGAAACACAAGGAGGGCTGGAGCAACAAGTGCATTCAGTGAGCTGTGATATCACCCTCTGCTTCTTTCTGCAGGGGAAACTGTTCATCGGATGTGCAGGAGAGAAGAAAGAAGCAGAAAAGCACACACACATATATTTAAATATTAAAAGCTGCCCCAGGAAAGAACTTAAATATATGAGGTCATTTCCTCGATGAGCTTAAAACGTTATTTGTCATCCACGCTGAAACAGGAGAGAAAGGGGAATAAAAGAAGGACAGGAAAAGCACCCTGGGCACTTGTGGTTTGGAGGGAAGGTGCTGGGTTACACCGAGAGCTGAGACAGCCCTGAGGGTGCCCCTTGCGTCTGCTCCTGGCTGGCTCCGAGCACCACGGTGGCAGAATTCCTGGAGGGGAGCAGACCAGCCTTGGCAAAGCCCTGGCAGCACCTGGGACTGGTTTACATTTCCTGACCATGCAGGCATTTGTCAGAGCCTCAGAGGAATGAACTTTGCTGTGGCTGCTCTGGGCTGTGGATAGCAAATCCCACCAAGCCCCTGGAGACTGCCTCCATCATGTATTAAGGTGTATCTGCTTGGGTTCTGGGCTGGGTTTAATACATTCCCCTGCATATCAGAGCAAATTGGGTGTAATAAGGTGCCACTACATAAAGGGAAAGTTAAAAAGTGCCATTTAGGGGGTTGTTGTGACCCAAGTGCAGGATCCAGCTCTTGGCCTTGCTGAACCTGCCAACAGCCACACTCTCCATGATTTGTGCTTCCTTCTGCTCCTGCTGAGCTCCCTGCAGGAGCTCTGGGCACCCCTGTGGTGGCAGAGCAGCAGGATGGGAGCAGTGTGAAAGCACAGACTGGCACAGGCACCTGTGGGATGCTTGGCTCTGGCCCCGTGTCCTCTCTTGGAGTGGATGCAGCTGAGATGTCCTGGGGAGGATCATGAAATCAGGAAATCACAGCCTGGTTTGGGTTGGAAGGGAATTTAAGGCTTATCTCATTCCACACCTTCCACTATCCCAAGCCTTGTCCAGCCTGGCCTTGGACACTTCCAGGGATCCAGGGGCAGCCACAGCTTCTCTGGGCAGCCTGTCCAGGGCCTCACCTCTCTCACAGGAAAGATGAAGCCATGGAGAAGGCATCTGGAAAGGGCCCTGGAAACTTTCTGCCTCCATTTGATCTGCCCCTGGACAAGACAAGAAGCCTTGCTCCACAAGGAGCCTGTGGTCTGCCCAGCAGCACTGAGCTGCCCTTTGGAGCCAGTGATTTCTCTGGAGCTGGGAAATCCAGCTGCTGCTTGGCCTCTGGATTGTGCAGCTCCAAAGAAACCACTGGTTCCCTGTTATCAAGGGCTCTGACTCAGAGCTCAGGGAAACATTGCTGTTCCAGCCTCTGGGAGCTGGATCATTTTTCCCGTGGCAAATTTGGCTTCAGCCACACCAGTTTTGTGAAAAATAAGAATGTCTAAGAAAAGAGGAGACTGGTGATTTTTTGCATATTTGCCTATTATAAAAGCTGCACTTCCAGCATCTTGTGACTCAGCCGAGGGAAACTTCAACATTTCTTTTTTACTCCAAAAAAGAAAATTAAAATGATGATAATAACTGCCCTGCCAGGGAAGCACTCAGGCCTCCGAGTGCTGCACAAATCACAGAATTAAATGCAGGGTGCCCATGCTCAAACACAGCAAAGGGGGGTTCAGGTGGCTCTGCAGCCCCTCTGCACCGGGGGAATGTCACACAGCCAGCAGGTCCTTGCTGGCAATAAGGGAATGAATGATTCCTGTCTGTCTGTGTGCAGCAGATGGGAAAACAGCAGGGCAGCAGTGGCCAGCAAGGCAGCAAGGGCTCCATAGCAAGTCAGCACCTGGAGCTCCACAGACATTGCTCTGAAGCAATAAGTGCTGCCAGTTTAATACTGCACAGCCCCATAAGGATGTGAATGCTCCCTGGGCACTCCCCGAGTTCATTTCAGCTCATTTCAGCTTCTTCTAATACACATTCAAAAAATTTAATATTTGTAAAGGGTTATTAATCCGTTTTTGGGGCAGAAGGAGGCTGCAGTGCAGCCACCTGCTCTGCATGGATCACATGGATCATCCAGCTTCAATCAGCAGCATCAGCATCACAGTCATAACTTCTGGTGGAGCAAGGGTAATTTTCATCAAATGTGGAAAGGATTGGCTTATTCCCTGCTCCACATAATTATCTCAATTAATTTTTAAAATGGTTTTATTTTTTTTCTCTTGGTATTTGAATTTAAAAATAACAAAGTGGAATTTCTCAGCAGGATGAACTTCAGCACTAACCACAAACACAGACCTGGCTGCAGGAAACAGTGAGCTTGGAGGCATTACCACGTTTTTAGTGTTAAAAGAAATAAATGGTGAGGAAAATCTGTTCCCTGCTCCTTCCAAGTGTGCTGATCTCTGGTCAGCCTTCCCAGCCTGGTAGTGTGAAAATCAGCAATGCCCAGCCAGCCATTTAGGCATAAAGAGGGAAGGGTGGAGATCAGCACATCATTAGGAATGATTAGGAGCATCCATGGGGAAGCAATTCTCCAAAAAGAACCCACTCAGCATCTTTCAGATTTCCATTTGCCTCCTTTTATTACAGACACCATATTGTTATTGATATTATTTTCTTCTTTGCTTCTGGGAAAGGTCACCAGGCTAAATCAGCCATCTCTCACTCCAGCAGCCTTTCACTCACAGAAAATGACAATTCCCTGCAAAACATCTCAGTCTCCAGCCCTGGAGCTGAGTGGGTTTGTCAGCTCAGAGGAAGCAATTTTAGCTGCCACCTTACATTGAGGCTTGCAGGCCTGGGAGATGGAAGGTGAGAGCTGAGTGACTTTCTGCATCACCCTGAGCAAACAGGACTTCTGAGAGTCCCATGTCTGCCTCCTCCTTCTCCCTTTTGCCCCTTATCTCCCTTTCTCACTATACATTGCACCCTGACACCATGCAGACACATTTTTCTTGATCCCAGCAGACCTTTAACAAGGCAATGCTTTTGCAGGCAATTTCCCCCCCCATTTAATTTTTTTCTGAGAACTGGGTGAAAACTCATTTTTTTAAAATGAATTTTTAGTTTTGTTCTTTATTCTTTTGCAAGAAGGACAGGTTCCTTGACTGTGCCACCAGAGTTCCTCAGGACACACTGAGGCCAAGCCTGTCTTCCCCTCACTCCTGTGCCCTCCTGAGATCCCCCATGCAACGCTCTCCGTGCTTTGCTTTGACTTTTCTGTCAATAACCCTGCTGGAATGGGCCTGGGCTTTGTCAGGAGAAGGATGTTTTGCTCACACACAACTCAATGCTCAGTTTGTACCATTTGTGATCCGTCTCTGCCTGACACTCTCTACACTTTGAGAAACCCACACGGCCCCGAGTGGAGTTAGATAACCCTTTAATGGTGCTGTGGGCAGCAAGGCAACAGGGTCAGGGTGAAAAATGCCAGAAGTCAAATTAAACAATAAAAACAGTTGCTTTGAACCAAAGCAGGCCTTGTTTATATCATAACACAAGGTTCATCCAGGTTAGGTGTGCTGGAGAATGGAGCACTGCACTCCTCCTCAGCTTATCAGCAGAGAAGATTTTATTCATTCCTCAGACAAGCCCTTGGACCCAGCCAGAGCTCCCAAGAGAAGAAACTCCCCAGACTATGTCAGATTTCAGAAAAACACGACAACAACAGCCTTGCTTCGCAGATGCTGTTATTTCAGAGAGAAAAGTGCATTTTTTTCAAGGCAGAAGGCAGCAGCCTGGAGTTCAGTTACATTGTCTGGGTGATTAATGTGTTGTGTAGGGAGCAGACAGAAGCAAGGAGCCTGAGAGAGACCTCCTCCCCTCTGTGCCTGCCTTCAAGCGCTGAAAAAAAACCCCACAGACAAGAAAAAAAAACCCCACAGACAAAAAAACAACCCCACAGACAGGAAAAAAAAAAAAATCAAATTAACTCATGTGGACACTGTTTTCTGACTATCTAAGGAGCATTTGAGGGACGTGGTGTGTATGACAGGAATGACCCAAATTTGTGCCAGCTGAAGACAAATTCTCATGTTTAATTCCTTCACAGAAACAGCTTATCAGAGCACCCAGGCTAACAACAAGCAAAAGCAACATTGCAAAGAAAAAGCCCAAAGGAAACGAGCTGTGTCTGGTTTATCCTTTTAGACACGTGAGAAGCAGGATCCAAACTGGTGTGGGTTTCACAGCAGATGCACCAAATCTCCCTCCCCATCTTCTGCCCTTTGTATGACAGAGGTGGCTGAAAGGAGAAGAAATTTTATCCCAGTTATGAGGACCCTTTAATGGCAGAAGTTCAGTAGAAGTTCTCAGCTTTAGGGTGGCAGAGAGGAGAATTTCCAACCCACCTGGGGGTGATCTGAGTGATGGAGGTGGGTGCAGGACAGAGTGTAGCATTATCTTAGGTTGGAAATTGGGGTGTGTGTTCTGTCCCCATCTGTCAGAGCTGGGCAGTTCTCTCCTGTTAATTGGGCATTTTTTCTTTATCTCTCCCACAGCCAATCCTCCCTCCAGGAGATCTCTGCTGTTCATGGCCACGGAGTGTCCCTGCATGGCTGATCAAATTCCATCATTCCACTGGGAGATGCTCCACCTAGGGGAGGAGCCAAGCATTCCTACCTGGATAGAATCTGAGGTTTGGAACACCACAGCAGCCTTTGCCCACTGCATTCCCAGTTGAGCAGCTTTCTCCTGCCCTGCATTCCCAGAGGAAGAGCAGGCCCATCTCCAGCAGCCCTGGAGCTTCAGAGGAAAACTCCAGCCTTGTGCAGGACCCATGCTCCAGCAGAACCACAGCTGGCACTGCAGGAGGGCTGAGCCACCATGGGATGGGACTGTGCCACCACCCTGACCCACTGGATCAGCTCCTGCTCTGACTCTAGCAGTGGTTTGTTTTCTTTTTTGTACTATTGCATTTGTATTTTTTAGTTTTCCTAGTAAAGAATTGTTACTCCTATTCGCATATCTTTGCCTGAGAGCCCCTGAATTTCAAAATCGTAATGATTCAGAGGGAGGGGGTTTATATTTTCCATTTCAAGGGAGGCTCCTGCCTTCCTTAGCAGACACCTGTCTTTTCAAACCAAGACAGGCATTTAACATCCACATCCAGGGATGGATGCAAGGAGTAAGGATCTCACTTTCCTCCTGGGTACCAGACATAATCAATGCTCTCTGCACCAGCTCAGAACTGTCAGGCTCTGATTCCTAAGTGGGAAGTAGAGACCTCTGAGCATCCCCTGGGAGATTTTCTCCCTGGAATTCTGTGTCCATGTCTCAGATGTGCAGCCCTAGCATGTGTATTTTGCAGGGTGCATTTTTCATCCCATGGTTTGCCCTCTCTCCTCCCAGCCTCCTCTCCTCCCCTCCTGGGGAATGCAGCACAGTGCGCGCATTCGGCACATGCTGAAATGTATAAATAAACCAACATTTTGCTGGGTCAGCCCTCTGTTGGCAGCCTCCTTGTACTTTGTCACTGCAGGCCACAGCTCCACTCACAGTGACCATCTTGTCTTGGCAGGGCTCGTTTGCTTATTCACTCCGTCCTCAGCTCTGCTGCTTGCTGCCAAAGCACACCAAGAGCCCCTCAATTGCCCTCTGCAAAGGAATGCTGACTTGTGGGGACAGTCCACACCAAAAGGAAAAGGGATTAAAATGTTGGTTGCCTGTGTCCAAGGAAAGGGAGGAGTTCTGTGCTGTCAGGTCCTACTCAAATATGATCCATGGGGAGAACTGAAGGAGGTGTTTATGGCTCCCACCACTGGCTTCCATGTCGGGTTTCAGATACCCTCACACAGTAATAAGGATAAATATCCCTTGGCCCTGATGAAGAGAGACATCTTATGGAACTCTAAATCATTAAAGTTGGAAAAGACCCCTAAGATCACCTATTCTATTCATTCCCCCAGCACTGCCATGTCCACCACTAAACCATGTCCCCAGATATCACATCCACATGCCTCTTGAACACTTCCAGGGTGGCAACTCCCCCACTTCCCTGGGCAGCCTGTTCCAATGCCTGACCACCCTTTCAGTGAAGAAATTTTTCCTAATATCCAGTGTAATCCTTCCCTGGCACAACTTGAACCACAGCTGCTCACAAAATTTCCCAGACAAGTATCATTCCTCTCTTTTTGTCCAGAAACGGAATCATCTCATCCCTTTCCCTGCATTTAAAATTTGAATTGCTTTTCCCCATCCTAACTCTTACACGGGTTTGATCTTTTTCAGTACTGCATTATTTCCAAAGTTCAAAGTGTCTGGAAATGGAAAAGGAAGAAGTCACAGGTACATGGCTGCCTGTCATGCAAGAACAATGGGCTGCCCCATCACTGGAAGGATGCTGCTGTGGATGCATCCCTAAACATGAGGTGTTCAAAGAGGGAGGTTGAAATTTGCAAAACAGACTGTCAATTCCAGAAGTACAACCTCAAAGTAGCCTCATTCTTCGAGGACAGCGCTCTCAAAAAATCACCCTGATCCCAAGCTGGACATTGCTCTGGAAAATATAAAAAGTCTTGCATGGCATTTCAGAGCGACGTCCAAAACATTTGTGCTTTGTAAACAGGAAGTCACTTTGTCTGGAGAGGATATTTTCCCCCCTTCAATAGCTGCATGCAGCCTTTTTACATAACCCCTTTTTTTGCAGTATTTTGGGACTGAAAAGCTCATTTCCCTCTCATAAGCACAGAGGAGAATGCAGCTGCCACCCAGACATCCTTTAAATGGGACCACATGTAAGCCACTTAGTCTCCAAAAATGAAAGCAAAACACAGAGCTGTCATCACTGCACGGCACCGTCAATCAGAGCTGCTCACAACGTGCTGCACCATGGACATCTTACACCACGTCCATTATGAGCTTAGCCTAATGTGGAGTAGTGCAGCACAACGTTACAAACCCTAGAAATTCTGCATTAGTAAGTGAGGTATAAGCAGGACCAAAAAAGTTCTGATCCAGCCGCTTTTTTTTTTTTTTTTCCTGGCCATGAGCATTGGTGGATACAAATTCCTCTGATGTTTTTTTCCCAGATTCACCCTGACCAGGTTGGGTGCAACCTCCTGAAAAAGGGCATTTTTTGTTCCTGTTGCTCCACTGAACAATCCCAATCCAAGAATTTTGCTTGCAAGTTCAGCCAAATGGTCTTGCCAGGGTCAGTCCCCCGTGGTGTGGATGGAGACACCAGGCTGGGTCATGCCCAGCTGGTTTCTTCTGCTGCCTTGTCCTGTTGGTCCCATCCCAGGATGCAGGAAAGCCACAATGGGATGTGCTGCGAGGGCAGATGGTGCCTGTCACCCGAAGGGCCAGGAGAACAGAGAATGTTTACAGACAGCCCTGGGGCTTTGGGCTGCTGCTGGGATTGCCAGGAAAAACTGCCTGGAAAACACATCCTGTGCAATTAAATGGTTGGTCCAGGTCAAATCCCTGCATCTCAAAACTGCTGAAAGCTGGGAGGCAATGTTGCCTATATAGTACATTGAAAAAAAAAAAAGTGCCATCAAGGCTCCTGCCTTGTTTAGAGGCATGAAAGGCTGAGATGGAAAAGGATGTGTGCTTCCAAGGGTGGAAAGGATGCATAAAGGCTGGCAAAATAAAAGCTATTGATAATTGCACCTTTCCTGTAGCTGCATACCTTCTAAGACTTCTTAATTTCCACATAGAAAAGGTCATTATTTCTTCCTGCTTAGCATCATTGCTGGGATCCTGGGCTTGGCATTGAAAAAGAAATGTCTGGGGGCAACAGATGACAGGAGGGTTCTGTACTGAGACAGATACAGAGAACAGGAGGAAGAGGACAAGGAGATGGGTCCAGCTGAATGAGTGTGCACTGGAAAAAAATGTTCAAGGAGCAAAACCTCAGAGAAAAAAAGGTTCAGTTAATAGATCTATTGGAAATATTGTTTAAAAACACAAGGAAATTATTAAAATATATTTGGTAATTTGTATAAAGCTCTTCAAGTAACTTAACATCATCTGTAAAGTGCCTGAAAGAGTGAGGAGAGTCCATTAGGAACGAGGGTAGGGAAAGAGGAGCCAAGGCTCTCTGGTGGGGACTGGTGGGTGGGTTGGTTTCTTCGTGGGAAGGCGTTTCCCCTCCTTTCAACATGCCCTGGCTGCAGGAGCAGTTACAGCCTTAAACAAACCAGCTGGCACAGGCTTAAAATTGTGTTGTTATTCATATGCATCCAAGTATAAAACAAGGACTGTATGAGCTGAATAAATAAACAGACTCACTGGCCTCTGGTGAGGAGGTCTGTGTCGTTTTATTCACACTTTTTGCCATGTCCTCTGGGGTCATTTGCCAGACTGGGAGTAAATGGCATCTGGTTCTTTAGCCCAGGCTTGATCTGCTCTGTCGTATAAAGGCTTTTTTTACTGGCTTCTGGGATGCAAAATCCAGGTGAAATGGAAGGAAAATCTAGCCAGAAAGCATCTAAAATATATCAGAAACCTTTGGGCCTGGTTCTGGCTGTGTTTATTCCCTTTTTCTGCCATTATAATAGGGCAGAGACTACAGTACCCTTGGTTTCACTTAAATTCAGCAAGAAAGTAGTGAGATATTTGTTATAAACTTGCTAAATCTCAACAGAACTAATTTAACTAAATCAGCTGCTTTCAAAAACTCAATATATCTACAATCAGACACTAAGCATGTTTCAGTGGGAGGTTGTAACAAAAGTGATTTCAGAGAAGGAAAAAATGCCATTTGCAGGCAGAAGAAATCCACACATTTCAAGTCAAATTTTTCAGCACTCACACAGAATTCACACCAATTCACCCCAATTTGACTTTGCTCAAGCTGCTCTGTGTCAATGCCTCTGAGAAAGGCAAGTTGGCCCTAACTGCCTTCGTGGAGATTGTTGGACTCTATTCTTTCAACAAACCCATTTTATTGCTTCATGATGGGGTTGGAAAATGAAAGACAATTCAGATCTGGCTGCAGCTGTGCAGACACCCCCCCCCTCACATCCTCCTGTGGAAGACCAGAAGTAGGAGAATGAATGGTTTTGCTCAGTAAACCAAATTCTACAAATATTACTATATTTTGAAAATAATGAAGGAGAGAGGAGAGGAGAGGAGAGGAGAGGAGAGCGTAAAGTGACATTGCAGGGTGCCAGGAGCAGCAAAGTGGTTTGGATTGAGATGTGGGGGCCTGAAGACCATGGCCAGAGCTTTGACCACCATCCCTTGTGCCAAACATTCACTTGCTGCCACCTGAAACCAGAGAGATTCCTTAAAACACAGAACAGGGAGAAGTAAAGGGGACATCTGTGAATACTGCTGCTGGTAGGAGAAATTGTGGGCACACTGATCAGCCACATCAAAGCCAGGGTGGCAAAGTTTGGGCTCAGGCTGGTTTTCCGTGGAACGTGTTGCTGGAAAATCCAGCACGATGCTGGTTGCATCTGAAACCTTCCCCGTGTCATTAATGCTGGAAACCCCTCATTATACTCTCATTAAACCTCCCTTTAAATGCCCTTCCTGCGTTTTTGTGCTGAGGGTTGTGCCTGGCACGTGCAGCGGCTCTTGCTGGCATTTCAGGTGTGAATTTTTGGCCTCCTGGCAGGGAAGGAAAAGAGCAAAACCAGAGACAGAGCAGCTTTAACCCCCCCACGTGTTGAAGGTGGGTGTTTGTGGTCCAGTGCTGCTGCTGAAATGAATGGCAGTGATGTCTGAGGGAGCAGGATTAGGCTGGGGCTGAGATGCAGCCCTGGCATCAGAGCAGGGCCCAGCTGCATTAATTAGGGGGTGATTAATAGAAAAACTAATCCCCAGCAGCACAGATCACTTAGTGGCAGAGCAACGTGGGTTCATGACTTCTGCTCTTGCACTGCTCTCATCCCGTGCTCTGCCCTGGCCTCCCAAAAATGCCTTTGTCCTGTGAGAGAACACGGCACGCAGACGCAATCCTGACGAGAGCATCGTGGCTGCCTTGACACGGATTTTTCGGGGATGGTGACAGGGGAAGAAAGGCTCGTGCAAGCCACAGATTTGAAGGCAAAATGTGGTTCGTGTCTTGGAATTTAGGGGCTGTCGTATGGGAATGGTTTACTGGGCTTTTAGGGTTTCTTTGTGTTTCACAGCAAGATAGATCCTCACCTGCTGCCCTTCACACAGGCCTGATTGCACATGTTATACCAAGGGAAGCATCTTTTGGTCTTGACCTTGGCTCCTTGCCTGGCATTTTCCTCTCACCTGATACAGCTGCAGGTGTAATCCTTATCCTCATGCTTGCTTCCATGTGTGCATCAGCCTTTCCCATCATCCTGAAAGCATCTTGCCTTGGTGAGCCCCAAAACTCAGATTCCCTTTCCAGGCGGTTCCTTGTGCTGCCTGCTCTGCCAGGCAGGGCTGAAGCATCTGAGGACCCAGCAGATGAGCGCTCAAGTGCCTCAGCAGGGTTTTCCCTCCCATGTCCATGTTTCCAGGACTCAGAATCTCCTTTCTGACATGCCCCAGCAGCATTTTTGGTGTCTAAGGCCCAGTTAGCATCCAGGAGAAGCCCCAGCCCAGAAGGCTGTGCCCACAGCAGTTTCACTGAGCAGCACATCAGTTAGCTGCTGAGATGAATGTCCTTCCAGATATGCACATGGAATTAATTAATTCAATTAAGAATTTTTGTTGTTGCTGTTTCCTGGAAGCAAACGTGGCTTTTAGCTCTGGGATATACTACTATTGCACAAAGGGATAAAAAAAACAAAATCAAGGGGGTGATTTTTGTTTGTGTGTGGCAAAGAGCAAAGCTTTTAAAGTGGATTTAGTGTTATTGTTGGGTGGTGGGAAATATGAGACTCATCCAAGTACAGCTTGGAGCTCACTGTGATTTGCAAACCAGGCAAACCTGGGTGATGGCTGTACATCAAAACCATGGTAAGTGCTTGCTAGGCTCTTTTTGGTGCTTGTTGCCCTGAAAGCAGGAGAGTTTGGCTGGGACATGCTCCAGTTTGGGTTAATAACACACATGACAGATGCTGAGACACTGTGGCCACTCAGTGCTGTGGACACAGAGGATCCAGCTCTGGGGAGCTCCAGTGGCAGACTAGGTTCTTTTGTTTTGGAAAAGTTAATCCCAAATGCAATATTGTGCAATATTTACTCCTCTGTGTATTTACTCCCACAGCGTAGCAGTGATTCACAAGAGCAGTATTACATTATTTACTTTTTTTCCTCAGTTTTTTCTCTTGCCAGACGCTGCTTCTGCTGGGTCACCAGGCTGAAATGCCTGCTGGCACATGACCCCTTTCACAAGATTAAAATAAAATAAAATAAAATAAAATAAAATAAAATAAAATAAAATAAAACAAAATAAAACAAAACCAGAAATGATTGTATTTTAAAAGCAGGTTTTCAGAAATTATTCTCCTCACTGTGTGGTTGTCCTCGACCTCAGCGCCCTCGTGGTTGCAGAAGAGCTCAAGGGGATTTATTCAGAGCCCTAGATGGTTTGGCAGTGTGGATGAGGTGTTTGATCAGGGTTTGGAAGCTCTCAGGGGGCTCAGGGTGCTGTGATAGCCAAGGACTATTGTCTGTCTGGGCACACGAGGGACTCGTTTTGAACCAGCCTCCTTCACCCTCACACTCCTCCAGGGAGGTTGCAACAGCCCCAGCTCCTCAGGGTGAGCCCAGGCTTGAAATAAAAGCACATTTTCCTATCATCAGGAATAATCATTCAGGGAATGATCAGAGGAAGCCAAAGCCTGGAGGTGCTGGGTAAGTTTTGGGAAAATGTCACTGTCGACATTGAACACTGGAGGTGGTTTGGAAAGCCAGAGGGGGATTATTTGGGTTTTCTCTTTGCTGGTTTATTAATAAAATCCAACAATAACAACAAAACAAAATAAATTTCCCTCGTACGGAGAGTAATTTCAAACAACAACGCTTAGGTGCTGACAAGGCAAGAGGTGCTGTAAAACCTTTCTGTGGAGAAAATTAGAGCCACAACCTGAACAAAGTAAGGTTCCATCTGAAATAAAAAGAATGGGATATTTTTTTTTTTTTTTTGTGGAAAAAGGTAGACCCTGGCACTTCTCTAGCACAGCTGAGGAGAGCGGGAAAGAAACTGGGAATCTGCAGGAGCAGAGAATGATGAGAGGTCTAGAAAATGTAATTTCTACAGGAAGATGACAAGAACCAAGCTCGTGCTGTCCTGAGCAGGGAGGCTGGAGGGTGAAGACATGACATTGTAACTCACCTATTTAGATAGGGAGGAAATTCATAAACTGGTTTTGTGTCCACTGAGCAATGAGGAAAGAAATCATAGGCTTAATCACAGGCAACAAAAGGGTCTGAGGCTAAAATCTGTAAAAGAGACTTAGGGATGCTCTGGCATGGATTCTGCAGGCAGACTGTGCATTTGCCACTGCTGCAAACCCACACAGGGCACCTCCACCTCCAGGCATGGCTCAGAGAACTTTTGGCACCCATGGAAACTCACAAACTCCCTTCCAGCTCCATTTTCTCTGATTTTGAAATAACAGCAAATTTACAGCCTGGCAGCATAAGAGCTGGGATTATTTGTTTTAGGATTAGCATAATTAGGCTAAGCATGAATCAGATGTTTTAGCAATTTGCAATTAAAGCACACAGGAGAGATGCGAGTCTGTCTCTCTGTCACTGAAAGATCTACAGGCA
The DNA here is from genome assembly GCF_017590055.1 of Onychostruthus taczanowskii. Taxonomy (NCBI): domain Eukaryota; kingdom Metazoa; phylum Chordata; class Aves; order Passeriformes; family Passeridae; genus Onychostruthus; species Onychostruthus taczanowskii. Next base: position 3,144,131 of record NW_024504786.1, read on the forward strand.
GGAAGGAAATGCTGACACCTTCCTCTCACCTCCACACGTGCCAGGTAGGGCTACAGGAAGGATTAGCATCACCTTTTAATCCTGTACAGTGCCAGGCTGAGCCCTGCTTGTATAACCATAGCCTTCCTGCAGTCAGACTTTCAGTGTCATAATTAACATCTATAAATGTTAGCACTTGCTGGATTTGCTGGGAAGGTTTGGACTCCAGCTTAACCCAGTGCTGACCTATCAGCACTCAAACTCAGAGATCAGATCCCTCCTAGAGCTGCCTGTTTGAAGATCACAAGAGGTTGCTCTTGGCTGCCTGCAGCTCCTGCAGTGTGGAGCCCACGTGCAGGAGCAGAATGGGATGCTCTGGGACCGACACCCCATCCTGGCTGGAAACCTTTGATGAGAGTCAACCACATCCCTTGGGACAGCCCCAGTGGATAATTACCCTGACAACTCAAAACGTGCCTATTTTATGGCTGGAAGAGCTTTAACTCCGTCTGCTGGACACCCCTGGTCTTCTCTGGATCTGATAAGTGACTTTATCAGTGAACAGGTCAGGAAGAAGATGCTGATCCCCCCATGGGTGCACACAGCAAGCAGTGATCAAGTCAGAAAATTTCAGAGGGTGATTACAATAATATTCTGTGTTATAATAATAATCTAGACATTATTCCAGCCTCTTTATGACAGGCAAACCATGAAGATTTTTCCAGTTTTCCTCCTGGTAGCCAAGCTGTTTGCTCATTACAACTTGCCACAAGCAATGAGTTTGGTTCAGGGAAACTCCATCCTTGCTCTGCATGGTTCTGGTGTGAGCATGGGAATAACATTTGTTTCTGACTGCTTTTGAGGGATTTATGTTATTTTGGTGACTGTTTGAATGCAATGTGAACTGGCAGTGCACCCCCAAGTGCAGGGAGAGGGGCTGGTGCTCTTCAAACACATGGAAAACTTTTTAAGCCCAAAAATGTCCCTGGTGCTGTTTTGCCCCTGATTTGAAATCAGCATCACCTTTCACATCTGTGGCAGTGGATAAACAAGGTTCTGCAGCAGTATAGAATCAGGAGAGTGGAAGCCCAACAAGTGTATTTTACACCCAAGGGTGTGTTTTAGAGGCAGCTGGACCTATCCATCCCTCCAAACTATGTGCACACCAGTCTTTCTTCTCCTGAATCTCGGCACTAAAAGTCCAGAGGGCTCAATTTTATCCCACCCATCCCACTTCTGGCATGATTTCCTCTCAGGAGAGGACACTGTGCTGCAGACTCTCCCAGTAGCAAACACCAAAGAAGGTTTTTGGAGGACTGTATTTAAATTATTTAAATGCACCAGCCTGCAGCTCACCAACACCACTGATTTACTGGGAATCTCTCTCACACTTTGATCAGCATCTGCTATAAAAATGATGCAGAGGCATGGGCATTTCTCTGACAAATGCTTCATTTCTTTAAGGAAGAAGTGCCTACAGAAGGCTTGAAATCAGGCTGGAGTTCCTAAAGTAAAAAAAAAAAAAAAGAAGTGGCTTGGCTCCCAACATCAAACTCCTCTGAAAATCCTGGCTGGAGACAGGGACATGCAATCCCAAGGTCCAAGCTGCTGTTTGCAGACCAATTTAGCAGCATGCCTGCTCGACCCCTGGCTACAGTGGTACCATCTGTGGTCTATTACTGGGGATTTTGTACCAGCTGGGCAGCAGCAGCTTGTCTGAAATCTACTGCAGCTCGGGAGCTGATGAGCTATTTAGCTACTGCTTGTATTTGTCTTATAAAAGTAATAATGCCATGTTCTCTTGCCATTAAGGTTTGACATTAAATGCATTAATTTCCTAATAGATCTGAAGTAAGAGCTAGGGCAGCCTTTTATTTTAATGAACTGAGGACTGCTGTGATCCCATTCATCCACCCATGAAATCCACTGACTGACAAGGTCCCATTTCTGGGCAGCGGGGTTAAATGTGCTTCAGACAAAAGCCAGATTTTCCTTTCTTCTGTGTGCCATGGGCAGGATCAAAGGAGTGGGGAAATGGACATTAAAGCACTTGTAATCAGGGACACAGACTCCATCCCAGCATGGGCCAGCCCCCTCCCAGGCTTATGGGAATGCTGCTGTGTGTTATTGCATGGGAAGCCTGGGAGCTCTGGGGAGAAAAGCAGGTAATCAGGCTGGGGGCAAGAGCTGCAAGGACCAGGCTCAGATGTCATCACCAGGAGCTTCTCCACGTGGGAGTGAATATCCTTTCCAGCTCTGGGGCTTGCTCCCTGTTCAAGGCTCTCTTTAGGAGCTTGTAGTAACACTGGGACTCAGCAGATGGTGCTGCTATGGATAACCCTGGAACGGGATGGATGGATGGATGGAGGGATGGATGAATGGATGGATGGATGGATGGATGGATGGATGGATGGATGGATGGCCAGCAGGTCTGGGGTGGGGGGGAAAGGAAAGCAGGAATACCAGTCTAATTACATTTCTCTTAAAAAGCTGTGCTAATACACCAGAAAAGCTTTCTCGTGTGTCACTACAGGACACGAAATAAAACAACACAAAATTCCTTGGAGCTGGGAACTCCAAGGTAAAAGGAAGGGTAGTTTATTTTCTGACTTCAACAATTATAGACTTTTAAAAATAACAGTGGATTGGAGGATGAAAGTACCACCTCTCCAATGACACCGGACAAGACAACATCCATCCGATTTTTCTTCTTCCAGAAAAGAATGTCAACCAATAATTATTTACATAAAAATACGTGAAAAAGTTCATTACAAGAATATAAACATCACAAGGCTTAAAAAAAACCCTTAAAAAACCAAAACAACACTCATGAATCACACCTCCCTGCAACTGGAACAATCCTGTAGGAAATCCATAATGTGGGATGGAGACCTGGATGGGTGGCAGGGCCGTTCCTTTTGGCTTGGTGGGTAAACCAAGGACCTTAGAGGTGAGGATGAAGGTCACCTTCAGAGAAGCTGGGGAGTCACCCCCTCCCCTTTGCCTTTCTCTTTGGCTTTTTTAGACACCCTTTTTCAAACAACCCTCTCAAATAGTCTTGAAAGGACCAGGGCAGAAAGGCTGCTGGTGTCTCCCAAAAGACAGCAAACTGGGAATGGTTTGTTTTCCAAGCACATATGAGTTCATTTTCTTCTCAAAATTTGCATTTATTTTTAACTGGATTAACATCCAGCTAATGTGGATGTCAACCAGTTGGAATGCAATTTTGGGAATTATGGAGGAATTTAGCACTGTTGATATAAACCATGTGATGGAGTTGGAAAGCATATGATGTTTATCTGCCTGGGCTTGGTGTCATTAGTATGCTCCGTGTTTCTCCTAGCTTAACTCTTAGGTGATCCAAATGGGAAGAAATATTTCTACCATAGCTCCCATATGGCTAAAATGCATTACTCAGATTGGGGTTTAAAAGAAATAATAGGGATTTTATTACCCAGATCTTCCTCCTAACAGGAATAGATAATAGCACTATAGATATAAAGTGATTTTTCACTTGTTAGGCTGGGGTTTTTTTTTCCATTTGTCAATGTCTGAATTATTGCAGTGCATGATGATTTGTAAGCACATATGTATGAGCATAAGCAGGCAGCTCTCCTCATCCTGCATCTATTTCAGGCATGTTCAGAGGAGTTATTATGGCATGTGCTGAAACTTGAAGCTGATAAGTCAGGAGAGGATTTAAACGTCTTTAAGTCTGTACCACGAAAGTGGAACCAACTTCCCTTTAAACAGATGAGGCCCAGTGACCTTCTCAGTGCTGAAATCCTGCCCTCAGGAATCACAGACCAGGAAGCATCAAAGCAGACAGGACGAGTTGTTCCTTAATGAAAATATTGTGAAACTCTGGTTCTGCCAATGGTTTGCTGCTCGGGGTTTGCAGATACGTAGGATGGTTGGGGAGCTTCAAAGAAAGATGTCAACCAAATGTTCTCCCCAGTCACATGCAGGGCAGAAGGAAATGTGCTTCCTAAAGGTCCTACCGGCAGATGAATATCTTTCTGCAGTCATTAAAGTTGTAAAGTCATCCTCCAGCCCCCTCCCTACACACACATGAAAGATGAGGGGATTTGCATCCCAGACAAAGCCAGATTTGGGATCTGGACGTTTCCCTTCGGCACATGGATCTCGCAGTGGGTGTGGTGGGGGAAAGCACAGCAAGGACCTGGCTGTGTTGGTGCAGCTTTTTGTGAGCTGCTGCTGTGCTGCTGTGCCCCAACACCCGCTGGCATCTCTGTGCAGGGACCCCACCCCAGAGACGGGCCAGCCCTGGGACACAGGGCCACTCCTGGCCTCTGCTTGGCTGCCTCTTCCCACACAAGTTGTGGAAAATCTATGGAAAAGGGGTTTGGTTGGAACTGTCTCCAGAAACCTGCATTTACTGTGTAGAAGAACATTTCCTGATCTGTTCCTCCTCCACAGAGGGCTCATTACAGCACAGAATTCCCTGTAAGTCACACCACAGTGGCCTTTCTTCAGAATGCTCCACAATACCTGCTCCATGCTGACAAAGGTGGGAGGATTTCCATGTGCTAGCATTGCTCCCTCCTTCTCCCTGGGCGTGGCCTCTCCCACAGGACATGATCCTGGACAGCTGCCTTCTTCACTGCTCCATCATCCATCTACATCCCTCACAAGGAAAAATTCATTTGGGAATGGTGAGGCTGACAGAGGCTTCTCACACCTCTATTTCCACGGGTTTGTGTTCACCCAGCTGTTCTTTCTCACCCCAAAAAAATGCCCAGCAAGATGGGAACTCCTTTCAAAAGGGGCCAGGAACATGAGGGATGAGTCTGAGACCCTCAGCAATGAGCTAAGGGGTGATAAAAGGACAGTGGTGGTCTTTGGGCTCGTACCTCTCTCATGTAGGGTCTGTAGTACCAATAGCAGCTGCTTTGATGAATGTGGATTGGAGCAGAGCTCCCAGTTTCTCAGTTCAGGCCAAATTTTAGTTCTACTTGATGGTCCCTCAGAACGCAGAAGGCTGATTTATGAATTGGGAAAATGACTATAATTCATCCTCCTCCTCTTCCTGATAACTCCTTCCCTGCCTGAATTTGTGGGAAGGCTGAGTCATCATGGCATTGGGACATCTTCAGTGCAAGGTGGGATCCAAGGTTACTCTTATTTTATTATTTATTTTATTTTATTTATTTATTATACTTGTTTTATTTATGCCTAATTCCTTGGAATTGGAGGCCTTTGTAGAGATATTACTTGTGCAACACAGAGCAGCTGAACTGTGGTGGTGGTGGTGGTGGCACTCTTCAAAATCTCACATGGACTCCTTACTCTTGCAATTAACAGAACCATTCCCTATCAAGTCCCACGAATGGCTAGAGGGCATTAAAAAGCCTCTTATCACCAACTTATTCCGTAATTTTTGGAAACAGAACCCCCATGTGTTTTTTCAATAAGTTCTTCTCCTGACAGCGCCACATCTTTCACAAACACAGCAAGAGTAACCTCAGGACTTTGCCTGCAGCAGTGAAGTATGAAATTTTGAATTCCATGGGTCACTGTTTTCGCTGCAGCCAGATGTGGATAAAAGGCAAAGGGTGTTTTATTGTTGTTTTTTCAAGAAACAGAGAAAGGTTTGTACTAAGGTACACCCTCTACCCTAAAAACAAGTGGCTAACATGTGGCTTGAATATCACCAATTGGCATTTCAAAAGATGAAACTTTAAAAAAAAATATTTTGAATTTAAATATTCTGTCTGCAGCTAATAAAGTACATTATGACTTTAAATTGGATTTAGGAAAACATACAGGAGAGCTACAGCCTTGATGCCAGGCTGTGCATTTGTTGGTGGCTTCACTGGCATCACAGGTACCAATGAGTTGTGATGAATATAAAAGGGAGATACTCAATGGCTCAGACCTTCCTTTAGTTCTGAACAGATTGGGTTATCCATTGGAAATAAATTACCAGATGTATCCAATCCCTGTGTGCAGTGATGGATGAGTTTATGAAAGCCTTCTTTATTGGTATGCATTTTATGCAAACTCTTCTGGCGACTGAGGCGTGTTAAAAAACTGCTTAGTTTAATTTCTCTGAAGCCCCAGTGTGCCACTGATGATTTAAACCCTCTGTTTCCTGCTTGGGGAGCTGAATATTGAGCAACCAGGAATGAATATCTCAATTCTGGAATTTTATGAGGAAAGCTATCTTCGTGGTAAAATTTCAGTGGACCTCTTGGAAACACTTCCAGAGAATATGTGAAGCTATGAAACCCATAAATAACAAACTGAGAAGCTCACTGTTTGTTTGTGGGGGGGAAAAAATTATATTTGTCTTTATTATTTGATCCAGCTCTCCCAGTCTGACAGACAATATTTGGGTTCCCAGCCACAGTCCGTGCAGCCCAACAGAGTGACGTGATTTTGGCTTCCAGCAGTTTCCCCACTGTCTCCTGAAATGCTCTGTTATGAAAGAAAAAGATAAAAATGGTGATCACAATGAAACACAAACCAGAAATATTTGATCATCCTCCAGCTTTGGTTGCTGCTGCTTTTAGCCTGGTGCTTGACAGCACACTTGCCAGATGCACAAGTAGCAAGGTTGTGACAACCCTGAGATTTTACTGCTGCACTACACTTTTAGGATGATGTTCTCTGAATGTCAACAGTTGTAAGTCATGGTTTCGGTGAGGGAAAATTCTGTAGAAAGTTGGATTTTTCTTTGTCTTGCTGCCCAAGTTCCTGTTGTCAGAGGGATGGAGCATCCCTTCCATGGAGATGGGCTGAGAGAGTTGGGGTTTTTCAGCCTGGAGATGTGAAGACTCCAGGCTGATGTTGTTACAGCCTTCCAGTACTTAAAGGGAACAAATATTTTAGAGGGCAAATTTTTCAGCAGGACCTGTTGTGACCAGGACAAAGAGTGATGGTTTTAAACCAAAAGAGGGTCAATTGGGACTGGATATAAAGAAGAAAGTTTTTACAATGAGGGTGATCAAACACTGGCAAAGGTTGCCCAGAGAGGTGGTGGCTGCCCCAGCCCTGGAAACATTCAAGGCCAGTTTGGATAGAGCCAGTTTGGATTGAGAAACCTGATCTACTTGAAGATGTCCCTGTTTTTGCAGGGGGTTTGGAGTACATGACCCTTAAAGATCCCTCCCAACCCAAATTGCTCTGTGATTCTCTGACAATGGGAAGAAAAATATTTAGCTGTCTATTTGTGCCTGTTGAGAGCATTCATCTCTTCTCCAAATTATGTGATTCCTTTGCTTGTGCCTTTACAGGATTTTCCACCTCTGTGTGTTGCACACAGAGCTTCAGCAGCCAGACCACATTTAGCAGGAAATATGTGGTTTCACCTTGGATGAAAATTATATAGTCGTAGAGTGGTTTGGATTGGAAAGGGCTTTAAAGATCACCTAGTAGAACTCTGTGACCACGAGCAAGGACACCTTCAACCAGAGCAGGCCCCATCCAGCCCAATCTGATCACAAAAACTGCTGATGAAGGAGGAGATGAAAGCAGAGTAGGAAAAAATGTGGGCTGCTCCAGATGGAAGCATAGAATAGGGGAGGAAGGAAAAGGATTTGGAGGCAGGAGCCTTCCCCTTTTGATGGCAGGAGGAGAGAGGATCACCACAGCCATCGTGAGGGGACACAGCTGGCCTCATGCATGTCCCTGCTCCCTGTGTGCAAGAGGCAGGTGAAGGAGACATCTTTCCCTGCCTCCTCCTGAACTGTGGGGGCAGAATAACCACCCTTTCAGATTTACCACCTCATGTGCTGCACAGGTTGGTCCCGCTCCAAGCAAAGCCTTCGGAGCAGCAACTGCACCAAACAGGATCACAGAAACCCAGTCTCACCCCGGCAGTCTAATGATCTCAATAACTGAACCCCTCTGAGCTGCAGGTATTTTCATCCCTTTCTAATTTGCAGTTGGGACCTAGGGCAATTTTTGTTCCTGAAGCCTTGGAGTTACTTCAACATCATAAAGCTAGGGAACAACTGCTAGTGTTCTCGCTCTGGCATTTGAAGTCTCTCTATGAAACAGCTGGGCTCTGATGTGCAAGATACCTGCTTCCCACTATTTGGCTTCCAACAGCAAGAAGATGACTTATGGCCATGAACTATCCCTTAATTTAACACATCAAAACCGAGCAAAAACAAACAAAGCAGAGTGAAGAACACATGTAGACCATGAACTCACATTCTGCACCTTGCACTTTTGCCCAGAGCACATGTTTTTGCAGCTTATCTCCCTAGGTATCTGTGATGGTGCCTTCTCCTGTGTTTGTTTTCTTTGTGTGGGGATTCTTGGCAAGAAGTTGTTTCTCTGGGAGAAAAAGCAGTTTTTGCTTCTCTTTGGCCATGGACCAAACAAAGACCTTAACTGGACACTTAACCACGAGCTTAAAAACCTGTCCCGATACATGAAGTGGCTTGCACTGATTCCAGAGGGTCTTGAGGAAGGTTATGTCCCAACTACTTTTTCCTTTTGAGCTGCATTATCCTTCACTTACATCAGTTTCCTGTCATGTCTCTCTCTGTGATTTCTTAAAGCCCTTCAGCAGCCCCAAAATGCAATGTAATGTCATAGAGGGAATTTAGTTTGAGTCTTGCCTCAGTGTGAAATGAGGCAAAGATCCATCCATAGGTGCAGCCTTTGGCAGCTGGGATTTATCCCACAGTGTGACAGGCAGTGATCATCACTTCTTAACTCCTAATAGACTGTAAAAAGCTAATAGGATGCTTCCAACCAAAAATGAACCATTAATTCTTATTTTTATTTCCACTGCTTTTTCCTCTACTCCTTTTAAGTGAAAAGCTTCTGAGGTGTTTCATTCATGGGTGATATCAACACATCTCTATTGGAAAAAAATTGTGTTACTTGCAAAGACAAAACTCACATATGCTTTAGACCAGAGATTCCCACTATGGGCTCCAAGTCCTGCAGCTGATTTTTCAGCTGGAAAACAGACCTGGTGAAGCTCAGCTTCAAGTTGACTGAAAGGGCCTATAACACTTCCTGAAAACACTTTTAACTCGTTTCTAAATTTGTACTCCTCTTTGTACTGGAATAAGTGTCCTTTTAAAAAGATAGTGAGGGAAAGAGTCCCAGTTTCTTCTGGCCAGCAGAAAGGCAGAGTTCTTCCTGTCAGTGCTGGATTTGTGTTACAGCTGGCAGATGTTGTCCCTCACCAAACACAAGAATTCAAGCCTTCTGCTGGTCTTGCAGGGCTCCAAAACTTGCTCAGAAACTTCTTCACTATCAGCAGGGATCTGCATGGATTTGTGGAAACAAAACCACACACATACAGCCAAGGAGGTGCCACATCCAGTCCATTCCCACTGCTGATAAGGACTGAAAATACAGCCTTTCCTGTCTTCCTCGTGATGAATACAGAATGAAAGGGTCAAATCCAAAAGCTAATGGCTGGTCAGAGATTCAGCTGGGTGAGGGTTAAGATCAAGTCTTGTGGAGCCAGGAAAGAGAAAGGCCCCAAGTGTCCTCAAAATTTCCATATGACATTTGGGTATCAATAACGACATTGTTCTGGAGCAAGAGCTCGTTTTCTAAGGAAGGCAGCTTGCTCCTTGCAGACCACTCTCCCTGTGGCTGGGGATGCCAGGCTGCTGCTTGGCAAGGAGCTTGTTAGTTCATTTAAAAAATGCCCAAGTTAAACGAGGTATAAATCAATGCTGTTTCACTCACATTAAGACACACCAACTTAATCCTGCCTAGGACACTGACCTGAAAATGTTTAACAAAGTCAACATTTCTATGGAAAACTTTTCCTGTGCAGAATTTTCAAGGGCTTTTGGTGTTTTTTGTAGTTTATTTTTTCATCTAAAAATCCATTGGCCGTATTAATTCTTTTTTTAAGGATTATCTCTTAATCTTACCCTGTTACAAAATGTATTCATAATCCTCATGGCAGTTACTTAGCAAGTCTTAAACCTGTCATTAAAATACCTCCTCTTGTTACTACAATCAGCAGTCTTAATCCACTGCAAGTCTCTCCTTTTTTCTTTTTTTTTCTTTTCTCACTTTGTTCCCAAATGGCTTAAACCAAGGTATGACAGGTAGCAAACAATCCCTCCCCCCTCTAATTACTTGGAAGAAACAAATAAAGGGAAGGAATACGTTTGTGTGGCAAATTCCTGAGAGTTTGGAAACTAGAGGCTGTAGGAATGTGCCCTGGGAAATTTTAAACCCACTCCAAAGCTGTGGGTTTGAACAGTGGTGGATTTGTCCCTGGAAGGCATGGACGGGGAGAGGTACTGCCAAAAGAGGGGGTGGCTGTGAGCAGTCCCAGTCCTGGGGTGAAAATGAGGAATCAAGGTCCTGTGCAGGAAGATGTGCAATGTCTGGATGCAGGGAAATACACCTTGAGCTTTACCTGGAAGTGCTCAGCAGCCTGGCCTGGCTCAACAATGCCTGAATCCCTCCCAGCACTGAATCCCCTGGGAAAGCCCAGGCTTGGGAGTTCCAGGAATGGTTGGACACCGGTGAGTAGGAGCGCTGGGAAGAAAGGGGGCCACATTGCTGGAGGAGTGGGTGTGAGTATCAGGGAAAAGAAGGCTGGGAGCAGATGTCTGATTCATGGGAGAAAAAAAGTTCCTGAATTGGAGAGGAGCAGAGGAAACGCTGCAACATCTCTGGAAGGGGGAGGATTGAGGTGTCACTTGGTCAGTGCTTCAGCAGGATGTGAAACTCTAAGCACAGGATAAATGCATCAGGCAGCTCCCACCTGTTGAACTCAGAGCTTTTTTCATACCCAGCCCCATCCCAAACCTGCACCTCTGCAGGGATGGTGTCCAAAATTGCTCCCAGGCTGTGCTTTCTGTGAGGGTTTTTAGGGGAAAACACAAGCTGAGGTTCAGAGTCCCCGGAGACCCGGCACTGTCCTGGGAGCAGCCGGATAAACACTGGTTTGAAATCAGATATTGCCTGCACAGAACTCTTCACAAGATAATTAGGCTCAACTGGGATCTTTTAAAAAGGCATTAACTCCATGAACTTTTCAATCTAAAACAATGCCACAATGACCACGTTGGGAATAAGGCATTCTGGCCCTTCTTGGGGATCGTGTGTTGAAGTTGTCTTGTTAGTAGGGAGGCGTTAATGCAATGAAGGAGAGCATTGTGGCCTGGAACAGCTGGGCTTTTCTAACTGCTTGCCTAAATGTGGATGATTAATGACCAAAATGCATCCTTGCTGAATGGCATTGAGAGGCTGGAGGTATTTCATGGCATTTTCCTTTCTCCATTTTTGTAAGAGACTTTTTGCAAACAAAGCTCCATTGATGTGGGTCCATTACAGATATGCAAAGTGAATTCCAAATTATTGCCTATCTGATGGGTGACAATGCTCTTACATTGTTGTTGCATGTTTCAGGCTGCAGGATCTGAAGATGCTCAAAAAGCCGCTTGGTGCTTTTGGAGACTGGAGCTACTCAAACATTTTAATGAGATTTGTTGTCATTGTTGTCAGAAAACGCTGTTTCATCCAAACCAGAACATCTTGCAGTGAAATAGTCCCATTAATAACATTTCCATGGGAAAGTGTTCAGCTTTTCTGGGGTCAATTTATAAGCAGAGAAGAATCTAAATGAGAACCCTGATCTTCTCAGTCTGAAACCAGATGTTTCAATGGCAACAACAACAACAATAAAAAACACTTTGGGGAAGCATTTGTAATGTTTGATTCTTTTTCCACACCGGAGTGAAAACACATTTCCAGACCTCAAAGACCTTTGTGGAAGTGCAGTGCAGATCTCTGGCTGCCTCAGCCAGAAACTTCTTGGCCCATCAGGAAATGGGCTGGCACATAAATCCTTTGTTAGTCCAGCCATGCCATGGCCAGCCCACTCCATCCTTGGACTTGGGTGGGGATGTCACCCATCTGCTGCTGTCTGTTCTTCTCCTCACCTGCCATGAAGCCTCTGGAAATGCAGAAGAGCTGCCTTGCTTTTCTTCACCTGTGGAAATGTAAAACATGATTCACAAAAAGCAGGAAGAGTCCTTTGGATGTGTGAGCAGCCATCCGGAGGAGAGGCAGCGTTGTGGTATCACGAGATGTGAAATAGTGCCACCAAATAAAAGCACAGAGTAGGTTTATAACACAGCTGCCAGGAGTGCATGTGAAAGGCAAAGCTAAAGGCTGGGCAAGTCTGCAAGGCATGTCCTAATTTCCCAGTGTTGCTGTCCAACACCATCCCACAGCTGCCAGCGTGCAGGTTTGAGTGCCACCCATCAGTGCTGCACCAGCAGTGGCTTGGGGACTCCTGGCTGGCAGGAGGTACCCAGCTAGGCTGGGTGGGTGTATCCATGTGTGTCTCTTCAGGGTGGGACAGGCAGTTTTTAAATTCTTGTCAACACTCTGTGCACGACTGCAGGTTGGTGGGGAAGAAAGGGCAACAATTTTGATACCAGTTCTGCTGGCTGACCCTTCTGTGCCCGCAAGCAGCACGTGTGAATGACAATTTCCTTCACCTAAAGGCACTGCTGCAGCCAGGCAAGGTATATCATGCATTTATCCAAGGCACTTAAAGGCATTTTTTTTTTTTTTCCTCAGCCAGAGTGTTGGCTTTTATCATTCAACAGGCCACAGAATTGTTTTCCCTAACATCCCCTTAAGAAGGATGTATTTTTCAAAATACTGCCATTCCCTTCTCTAAAACAGGTTTTGATGTGGCTACTTCAAATCAAAACCATGAGCTTTCCTCTCCTCACGCCCACCAACTTAAAACCTGCCCCCAATGCCAGTGGTTCAGAACTATCCAAATAAAGCAGTTGCTTTAAGGAGTGTTTGCTTTTCCTCTCAGGCTCCTTCTCCTGACGCTATATTGTTTGTGGAAAAAGAGTTCTCTGGGTGGGTCATTGAGCTGTCGTGGTTAAGAAGCTGTATTTGAAGTCTGGTTCAGGGTAGAAGAAAAACATGTCAAAACAGCCTTGAAAGCACAGCTCCCTTTTTTTCCTCCTCCATGTCAGGATGTTACCTTTTCCCCCCTCCACGTAGCAGCTCTCTCTCATGAAAAAACAGCTTCTTGAGGACATTTGCTGGGTGGCTCCAAAATGCAGTGAAAATAACACTCTTTTCATACCAGGAAAACAAATTGCTTCTGGAATAAAGCCGTGCCTATACAGCTCTGCATTTTAACTTTGCTTGAATACTCACTCCTGGATATCTTTATATCAGGGAAACATGCTTAATTATTCCTGAGTAATTTTGCCTGCTGGACTGCAATTCCTCAAATAAATGCTATGTGGGATTTTCCTGATGATGTTGTTCTTTTCGTTTGAAAGGATGCCAAGGAGCAGGTCCCCTCTTCCATCTTCCCCCTCTACCTTTTGACTTTAAAGCAGATTCTTGGTGCTCCTTAAGTAAACACTCCTCTGAGATAATTTTTCATGGAGTGGCATGAATGCCATGAGCCCAAAAATGGCATTCATGCATTTTTCTTCTGTGGCTTTGGAATGACGTGCATCTAATGTGGATGTGTGTTGCCTCGGAGAATGCTCTGTTTTCTATTCCTGTGTTTGATTCTCTGCAGCTGGGGAGCCACGTTTCACAGGTGGTTGGGAAGCTTATTAGATTATTCATAAGTGGGTTTATTTCTTTTTTTTCCCCCCCTTTTTTTTTCCCCTCTAAGCAATTAAAAACATGTGCCAAAGGAGGCCTGAGATGATTAAAAGCACTCTTGACATCTCTTTCCCATTTACCTTTTGCTGTTTTCACTTGGGTTACACAGAGCCTGGTGCTGGTACCCACAGATGTGGCCCTAAAGGAGAGAGAAGTCAGTGCTTTTCCTGTTAGAAATAGTTAAAATAAAAAAGATTTGCAGCTGGTTTATCAGGGACTCCTGTGTGAGAAAACTCCATTTTTTTCCTGGGAATGAGCAGCAATCACAGTCATAATTAATATAATGATGACAAATGTTTTTAGGCATTTTTTCTGCTGGTGACCACAGAGCAGTGACAGACTCTGGGCAAGCAGCAGTTCGTCTGAAGATGAATTCCCAATCCGTGGCAGCCTTCAAAGAGGCACACACATCAGGAAGGGGAAAAGTACTGGGAGAGTCACTGATGGGGAGAATTCTCTGAGCCAGAAGAGAAGTTGTTACTGCACGAATCCCCAGCTGAAATTCAGTGTGGATGGTGAGGAATTGCAAGCCTGCATCAGGATGGTCCAGACCATGTGTGAGCCAGACACCAGCTGGGCATCCCCTCCAGAGGAGGGATCTGGTAGATCTCATGTGGCCTCTTCAGCTCCTGGCTCACCAGGGGAGCCCAGGCTGACTTCTCAGAGGTGTTGAGCTTTGACTGGCTCCGGCTCAGGCTGTGCTTGTGAATAGTCAGACCCCAAAAAAGCTGAGCTGATTTTCAGGGAAGAGCTGCAAGCAAAGGAAATTAACTCGGCGTTGTACATTGTACAGGCTTTTTAAAGGGGTTTTGCTTAAAAAAAATAGGATTCATATTTGGTTGAAACTGCTGGATTCTTAAAGGAGAGATGGAAGGAGAAGGGATAAAAAGATCAACATCAGAAGTAGCAGTATTATAAAGAGAGATCATAAAATCATGGAATCATACAATGATTTGGGTGGGAAGGGACCTTAAAGCTCATCCAGTTCCACCTCCTGCCACGGGCAGGGACACCTTACACCAGACCAGGTTGTCCAAAACTCCATCCATCCTGGCCTTGGACGCTCCCAGGGATGGGGTGTCCTGCCTGGGGAATGGGAGAGGTGCCCAGCATACGTGTGGGCTGTGGTGATGGGACAGAAACATCTCCTCACTTGTCTCAAGCTACTCACCAGCTATTCACCCTTCTCCAGAGCACCTCCCATCCCTGGTGTGGTTCCCACCAAAACCCGTCAGGCAGAAAGTCTTTGTCTTCCTCTTCCTCACTATGTGTCAGTGGCAACTACATCTCCACAGTTCAGCTCCCTGTTTTTACTATCAGCCAGCAACTCCCTCCTCTTGTCCAACTCTTCTGCTGCTAAATAATTCAGATGCTGAAAAGTTTCCTTTTAAAATGCTCCTGGGCTATACGTACCCCTCATGCATCATGATTTTCTGCATTATCTCCTCCTCTGCCTTTGGGTCACTTCTTATACACAGGAAACAAGAAAAAGATGGCAAGGTTTGTGTGAAATATCCATCCTTGTGTGGGAGAAAACACAGACAGCTGAGTCAGGCCATGCTCACAAACAGCCCAAACACTGCAAAATATCCAGCCACACCCCTCCTCCAGCTGCAGGTTTTCCCAGTCCAACCATCCACCACCACTCATTTGTACAATCAGCCTCTTTGGAATTCACCCAGCTCGAGGAGCTGCTCTTCGGAAATATCAGGGTGAAAACGACTTTAAAAACAGCTTGGACAGCAGTGGGTGTCTGAGGTTGAGCCTGGATTTACACCTAACTTCACCCCGAGTGGAGCTGGAGTTGTGGAATGTGCTGCCTGCACAGAAAATGTCCCTGGCAGCAGGCTGCTGTCATGTTCAGTGGCACATCCACACTGCCATCAGCTGTGCTCCTCGGTGACCTTTCCATCGCAGACGGAAATGAACTTCTTCTTCTCTTCATCCTGACATCTGCCAGCAATCTGAGGCTGCTCCATCCCGCACAGCTTGGTTTCCTATTCACCCTTTTGGTGAGGAAAGGTCACGTGGGATGAGCATAATGATGTTTTCTAGTTAACCCACGGGTCTCACCTCTGGTTCTAATCACCTCCTGGTATGGAAACCAACAGCGTGTCTATGGTGTCTGATCAGAGGACAAGCCAGATCCACTCAGCTTTTATTTTTTTCCCCTCTCAAAGACAATTAAAACTTGTCTAAATTCCTACTTTTCAAGAGAGGAGTTAGTGAGAAAGCTTCATTCAGTACCCATGGGAACAAAACAAGAAAAGAAGCAACCTAACATCTGACTTACATTGAAATAACAGAACAAACCTTGTGTCCATCAAGGGAATCTGGAGTCATTCTGGAATTTTATTGTGCAAAATACCAGTTCTTCTTATCCCAGGGATCACCCACTTTCCTGTCCAGTGTTCTGTTGCTCTCAGGCACTATTCAGCTTTTCCACTTGCAGGTTTTGTCCTCTGAGACATTTCCCGGGGGGTGAGGAGAGCTGCAGTGCTGCTCACAGGTCTGACGTCCCGTGTAGCCTGTGGAGGTCACCAGCAATGTCCTCTGCTTTTGAGAGCTTGCTTTTCCAGCTGAATCAAGGACAGATTCCTCTGGAGGGCTGTGATCCAGGAGACAACGCTTCCCATCGCGCCCGTTCAGGGAGCGCTGCCTGATGCTGCACAGCCCTGGCTGGGATTGCCCCAGTAATGATGTTCCTCCAATTAACCTCGCTGAGATCAGACCTTGTTCAGCTCACAGTGATTCTGAAAATCCCATTTCCCTCATCTCCTTGGTCCACAGGTTCCCCCAGGGTGATGTCCCTTCCTCTGCCTGCACAGAGGTGGAAATATCTTGCTGCTTGCTCACGTTCCTGTAGGGTCTCCCAGCAGCACCAGGAGGCACAAATAAATAACAGTGTACAGCACCAGCTGAAGTTTATTGGAGCTGAGACTGGGGGGTAATTGCCTGAAGCAAGGAGAGATAGGCTGGGTTTTTGGGGTGGCTGGATTCCAGAGTGAAGCAAGAAACCCCCATCCTACCAACAGCTGTCCCAGGGCTTATCTCCTTTCCTCCACCTCTGGTTAATTAATGTTAGGTCCTGATGAGCTGAGCTGCCAGCCATGCCTGTGCTTCCCTGCTCAGATTGCTTTCACAAATGGTGTGACCTCTTCTCTCTCTGGTTACTCTGCAAATATCATTCTATACCAGGATGTTTTCCAGCCTGCCCAGCTGCACCGAAGTGACGACTTCTGGAGGAACAAGTCAGCCCAAGGTGTTGATGCAGCCTGACTGGAGCTACAGGGAGCTCTCAAACTACACATTTTCTTACATTTCTCTCCTAGATCGCTCTTATTTCTATTTTTCTCATGTGGAGCCTACCATGAATTCTATTTTTCTCATGTGGAACATACCTGTGCACGTCCTAGGGCTCAGCAAAGCCCCCCTCCATTCAGAACTGGGAAAGATGCTGCTCTCCTCTTAACCCTAAAAAGAGTAGTTGGTGGCAGAAACTGCAGAAAACCAGCTTTTTCTTTCCCCCCCTCCTCCTCCCATCCTCCCCACGGGTGCTGCTGCTCAGATTTTCCCAAGCACTTCATTTTCATGGAGTTAAGGAAGAAACTTGTTCTTTGGGATTTACATACCTTTGAGGTAAAGGCAGAGCAGCTTTGGGACCTGAACTCTCCTCTCTGCTACCTGCTTTGTGGCTGGCACTACAAACCATGGGAGAGGGATTTTACCCAAAATTTGCAGCTTTTTCACATTGCTCTCTGAGCTGCCACCTTTCCTTTGAAACAGGGAACATGACAAGCACTTTTTGCCCAATGTCTTGAATCTTAATCCAATTTTTGCAAAGGATTAAAGGATTTAGTGGGCAGGTGCTTTTTTTTCTTTTTTTATTCCTCCCCTCATCCACTTTGCTGCTGTGCTTGGACAAATAATTTCTGCAGGGTAGGAAGAGCAGCCAAAGCAAGTAGTTTACTGCCTTTTCTCAGTAAAACAATCATAAAATTTATCAGCCTCAGATTTATTTTGACACTAAATTAAAACTATGTTCAGACACAATGGAAAAATATCACAAATAAAAACTGCACCAAGAGCCTCGCTCCAGAGTAGGTTGGTTCCTTCTGGAGTTACCTATGCAGTAAAATTGTGATTTCAGTGGGAATATAAAGGCAGAGCTGGTGTTAAATCTGGAGCTGGTTTGCACCCAAGCTTTGCCTGTTGGCCTCATCAGTCTCGTTTGGTCAATTAGTCCCATGTTGTCCTGGTAGGGCTGAATGCAAAAAGGAGCAACAGAGGGGTTTTGTTTTGATACCATATCAGGTTATTCCTGAGGGACTCCTACAAGGGCAGAGGAGGGATGTTATTCCCTGCTAATCCAGGCTGTTTACAGGGTGCAGGCTGGAATATCTCAGGATTTGGAGGTCCCTGCAGTGAGTGTGGCTCTCACACAGCCAGAGGCACACACCAGGCAGCTCCTGAGACACCAAGAGTTCCCTTTTACACTGAAATTCAAGAGTGAGAAGTGCAGCTCAGGAGACCTCGGTGGGTTTTGGCCTCCCATAGGAAGAATGATGGGATTCCTCTTTGGGAACTCCTCCTGTGGCCAAACAACAGTGTTCTTAAAAGGACTTGGCAGCAAGAAAATCACCAAGATGTGGCCAAGTCTGAGCTGGCATGAAATATGGAGGCACCCCGTGTCCTCTTTTTTATCCAGCCCTCTGTTTTTGGGGTTTTTTTCCCCCCATTTCAGTAGATGCCATTACAAGGAAAGATTGGGATTTTCCCTGTCACCAGAGACCCCAATCCCTCAGGGCAGATACCTGATCCTGTCTGCACACACTGCCAGCACTCCAAAGAAGCCCATCTGCAGATCTTAAAAAGCCTGAATGTCTTTGCTGGCTTCACAGAGTCTTGTAAAGCTTTATCCACGCCCCAAGGACAGACAATAAAATAAACAGGGAAATTCAGATAAACTGGAGGTAAAAACATCACCTCAAACTCATGTTTGGTTAATGTAAATAAAGATGACATTTTTTACTGTCATTACATTTCAGTTGAGATCATGTGCTGTCCCACCTTGCCTGCATGGCATTAAGGACCACTGCAGGGATTTTTTAGTACCTTAAAGCAATCTGGTAAGGTAATTTCATTTCTTCCCAGTAACACTTGTGATTAAAACACTCCCTTCCATTGTGGAAAATGTACTGTGAAACATGTACATCTTCCCCAATAAAAGCCTTTATGGGGTTGAAGGGGGAAAGTAATGTTTTCCAGTACTCACCAAAGCTAGAATTTCATATGAAATTTTAATTCATCATGTATTTTTAACCCTGGAAACCTGATCTGGGTAGGATGGTGTTTGTATATCATGTATCTCACACACACACGTATGTCTCTTGCCAAGGATTATTTTGTACTTGGCAATGTGTTCCATCCACATATTAATACACTTATTTATGGGATTAATAGGATGAACTCCTGCCAAGAGCAGAGTGCTCTGCATGGGGGATCAGCAGGTTCTGCTGCTGTCCCTCCACCTGGGATTGCTACAGGAAGAATTCCACACAGATTCTGGTGTCCCAGTCCTCCCCATAAAGCACCCCAGTGGCTGCACTGGGGTCTCCTTTGGGTTTTACATCCCCTCTCTTGACTCCAGCACATTTTTGGCTCCTTGAGGATTAGGGTTTTGTGTTTCCCTGTGTGAAAATGATGGATGGCCAGCTCAGCCCAGGCAGGTGCACACCTTGGTGGCCTCAAGTTTGAGGCCAGCTCTTCTCTTCTCTTCTCTTCTCTTCTCTTCTCTTCTCTTCTCTTCTCTTCTCTCCTCTCCTCTCCTCTCCTCTCTTCCTTTCTCTTCCCATGACTGCTTGCTCACTGCTCCATCAGCACAGATTTACTTCCATGCTCGATTTGTAGGAATAAAAGAGCCAGATAAGAAATATGTTTTTAATAGCAGTGTCACTAGTGAATGCAGAGCATCTCGATATCAGCCATTAAGTAAAAGCAGGGGAGGAATGAGCATCATTTGTCTGTTGCCAGCTTCTCTCAACTGGCTTTCATTTACAGGAGAAAAAATCCCCAATCATTTCTATCCAGGTAATAGTGAAATATATTCTTTGTCAGCAACAGGTCAAAATACAGAGATATGTTATTCACAGCAAGCTGACTTCACATTTTCTAACCTAAGTGCTGGATTGCTCTCCTCAATTATTCACATATGTTTTCTGGTTTAATAATAAACCCACATGCTGTCCCCTAAAGAAAACTACAGACTTCATGATGTTCAGCTAGAATACACAGATCTGCTCAGCCATTTCTTGTTTCAGAAGCTGAACCAGCCAGTCCCAGAGATGAAATTAAGAGAGATGCCAGTGTAAAGCTCATCCTGTTAAAATACAAAAATATGGAAAAAAATTGCAAGTAAGGAAAGTTTTAATGATATAGTAAATTAAAAAGAGAGGCAAAACAAGCCTGATGGTCACAATGTAATTGCCAAGCCATGTGTTCTCTGCTCCAGGCCTTCTGCAAAGCAAATTTATTTTCTGCCCACATAGACCTGGACAATTTTCTATCAGCTCAGCTGCTGCAGTTTCTTACCCCTGGAATTCTGCGGGGCTGCAAAGGTTCATTCACCTTGGAGCTGAGAGAGCTGGCTTTGTACAATGCCTGCTTGTACACTGCTTTGAGCTACATGTAAGCAACCACCAGAGCCAGGGACAGGTTCTGCAGCTGGTGCTTCATAAAGAAATTATGGTCTGTTACCCCACAAGGACACTGAGGGTGGAGTCCGTCTAGAAAAAAGGGGCAAAGAGCATGGTCAGAGCTTGATAAGAAGTAATTTGTGCAGCCAGGGATGTGCCAGGCACGAAAAGAAATGAGATGTGGAAACAGTCACAGTCAGAACGTCCCACTCCTGAAATCTGCTCATGTCATCATTCATAGAATCAGAGAATTATCTGGGTTGGAAGGGACCTTAAGGATCATCCAGTTCCAAGCAGGGACGCTTTCCACTAGACCTGGCTGCTCAAAGATCCAGCCTGGCCTTGGACACTTCCAAGGATGGGGCTATCACAGCTTCTCTGGGCAACCTGTGTCAGGGCATTCCCACCCTCACAGGATTTCTTCTTCATATCCATCCTAAACCTACTCTGTTCCAGTTTAAACCCATTCTCCCTTATCCCAGCACTACATTGCAGCCTCATTTTCAGTGCTGTGGCAGCAGGGAGGTGCCAGCTCAGGAAAACATCCCCAGGGTGGGTGATGCTGTGCTCATCACTGCTCCAAATCCCCTTGCCAGGTGTTGGATGGGAGAACTGGCCTGCTCACCAGTGGGGGTTTCATTTTCCAGTAGAAAAAACCAAATGTTCTGAGAACACAGATGTTGTTGACGTAACCAAACCCCATGTTCTCCCTGGAAAAAAGTTTAGTGGGAGATTTTTGACCAGCACCAAAGACACTTTCAACCCAGAGAGCTTAGTGATCCCCCCAAAGATGAAAGGCTGGGAGTTTCAGGTTCCCTTCCTGCCATGCATCAGCTCTGGGTGATGCCTCAGCAGTCTGGCATTAAACAATGCCCTGCCACTCGCGAGCCCCGCGTTCCTAAAGAGATCACTTCCAAGTGTAGTGCACTAAAACCTCATATGATTTCCATATGTCCGGCTGCCTGAATACTTTTCAACTGGTTCACAATGAAAAAAAAAAAGCTTATAAACACATTACCTTGACAGGAACAATTCTTGGAGTAACAGGAGATCCGATAGCAGAGACTTTGAAAGGCGATCGTTATTATCCAGTAGCGTTTTTCTCTGTAGTCTATGAAATTTATGTCAGTGAGTCACATCCTTTCAAAGCCAAGAATGAAAAGTGCCCTGTAGGACAGGTGAGCTCCTCCCCAAGCCTCTCCATGACTATTTAGCTCCAGAGCTGCTCGCAGCACTGCCAGCAAAGCTATTAGCTGAACAAGCCACAGAGCCGGATGCCTTGGCTGGGAGAGAAAATGATCCAAGCTTCCACATCTGGGGTTTGCTGCAGCTGTAGCCACAAGTGCTGACTCCTTTGCTGGAGGACACAGAGGGCCCAGATGGAGAGAAAAGCAGCTCTGCCACTGCTGCCCCTGAATGTGGATGGTTTGAGCAGAGAGGAACAGCCCCTGTGCTTCTGACAGCACAAAACCATCCTTAAAAATGGGCTCAGGAGGGGACGTGGCTCTTGTGAGCACCGAGTGCTGTGCACAGCATGCAAAAGCCTCGAGGTCTGCCAGTCTGGGCCTCCCCAGCATCCCCTGTGAGGCTGGAAGTTGGTTTTTTTTCAAGCCTTGGGCATTTCAATCCCCTGTGCTGATTTTTGGAGGATTGGACCTGTCTGCCTGCTAATGCTTTACAGGTTCATTTAACCCCTCCCCAACTCCTTCCCAACTTTATTTTCACAAAAAAAAAAAAAAAAAAAAACAAAAAAAAAAAAAAAACCACAAATGTTCCTCTCTGTGCCAGACTTCAAATATAAGAGATGCTCAATCTCTCCAGAGCAAGATTTTTCAAATGCCACTTCTGTTCTGCAGTGCCCAACATGAAATTATCCACAAATGGGGGTCTAGTGCTAGGAACAGTTGCAATGACAGATTGACAGAGCTAGCCTGGAAATCCCATACTCCCACCCCCGTAGGGTGGCACCTGGATGATCCAAATACTGATGTAAATGGAGGAGTTAAAAATTCAAAGCAGAAGGTATAAGAGATGCTCAATCTCTCCAGAGCAAGATTTTTCAAATGCCACTTCTGTTCTGCAGTGCCCAACATGAAATTATCCACAAATGGGGGTCTAGTGCTAGGAACAGTTGCAATGACAGATTGACAGAGCTAGCCTGGAAATCCCATACTCCCACCCCCGTAGGGTGGCACCTGGATGATCCAAATACTGATGTAAATGGAGGAGTTAAAAATTCAAAGCAGAAGGGTAATAACAAACCTTTGACCCTAGCCACTGATCCAGGGAATTTGTCCTGGTGCACCAGTGGAAACAGCTCTCATACCTGGGCGTCCCATGACCTGCCTTCTGGGGTTAGTATTGCCCTGAGACAGCTCAGCTGGCCTCTGCAGATCTTTTGGGATTCCCACATAGAAATTTTGGGTTAAATTAGTGAACCCATGAGAAGAGCTCTCCTTTATCTCTCCTTCCTGTGAAGTGCATCTCTGCTTTTAACTGGGAATGGGAAGGATAGCTAATGTTAGTGGGGGAATAATGTGTGTTAACTGCTAAAAGCCCTTGGGAGAAGCCAGTCAGATGAACCTGTTTTCAGTGTGAAGGCTGGTTCAGCCCTTTGTGAATTTGTAGTAAATCAGCACTTCATAATAAGAACAAATGTTTCATTCTCACTTAAAAATTACCACGGTCAGAGCCTTGTAATGTGCAGTTTTCATGCAGGGCTTACATGACGGGAACTTAAATCTGTCCCATTTTCATCTGTAATTTAAAACGTGTTATTTTGATCGATGAATTAGTAAAGGAGCCCGGGATAATTTTGAAACTACCAGCTTAGTAAAGTTGCCTGACCTTGCAAATAACCTTTCCAGTTTAGAAGATTTTAATAGCTTAACTATTAGCTAATCTCCTGGGAAACGTTTTTCCTGGGCAAAAACTAGTATGGAAATACAACACCAGTAATAGGGTTTCCATCTTTCTTCTATCTTGATCTTTTTAATTAATTGCCACGCAGTAAAAACATAAGATTGGGAGGCAAGGGGTAAAAATCCTTGCTGGGGGAGGGCAGCAGTTAACTGCAGGCTGTTTCTAGGCTTCACCTGCCTTTTTTTGCATGGATTCATTAGGTGCTGAAATATATTAGCAATTGTTAAGATATAACGGCGCTTGATTGCTTGACACTGTGGGCTGAAAGCTGTGAAATAGATCACTTTGTAATGGAAAAAATCTGCTCCGGCTTAAAATGAATAAACATTAAAACCTAGAATGGCTCGCAGGGCACCTCAAGGAGCCCCTGAGAGCTTTTGTGTCGCAGTAGGTTCTTGGGGTTTGTGGGTTATTTCTTTCTGAGGAAGGGCAGTGGTTTTCCCGAGGGCGATAAAGGACTGCAAATACGGGATTTGTTACAGGAAAAAACAGAGCTGTGCATAAGTGAAGGGGATGGGGTGGAAATTCATGGCCCAGGTGGAATGTGGACTAAAATATTGTATAAAACATCGACATCCTGGTTAGTTGATTATCCTGAAGTTGCTCGTGCCCCTTTATGTAATGTCCCTCCAACCCAAGCACTGTGCTGGACTGAGGAGAGGCTCTCCCTATGGAATTACCTGGCTGATAAAGGGGTTCTCATTTTATTTCACCCGTGTTTTGCATGGCTTTTTTTTGATGCTGTCTGGGGGAAAGGAAAAAATTAAAGGAAATTCTGTTTCCTAGGCTTTTTCACTTCTGCAGCTCTCCAGCAGCACAGCTCCAGGTACAGCTGAGGGCAGCCCCAGCAGGGACAAGGAAAAGGACCAGGGGACATCACCCAGTTGGTGTTTGCTGTGCTTCAGCTGCTGTTTCACCTTCCAATTAACCATATCTGTTCCAAGAACAGGAAACAAGGGGCAAGCAACCAAAAGGTCCTTTCAAACCACAAAAAATGCATGTTTCCATTTTAAAGACAGGCCTTTTTTTGTTTACTTTTTATGTGTTGGTGAAGAGCTTGTTGAGATCTACACTTGTCTGCAAGCATTCTGCATCTTTAGCTGGGACAAAGTTCACCCACCTGTGCAGGTGAAGGCACAGTTTAGGGAAGGAATAAAACAACTCCTGCATGAAGACAGTGTTTTGGTGCAAGGGAATGGACCATGGGGGTTTTCCTCAGGCCAGGTTTATTCTGCAGGTCTTCACTGCAAGCTTTTCTGCTACATGAGTGAAGAGAAATCCCCTTCTCACCAGCACCTGCTCTGGCACCACCAATTCCAGGGTGTGGATCTCCAAACCTTCTCTGCCAAGGGGTGTGAGGAGCAGAGTGCACGGTCCTGCCTGCAGTGAAAATGAGCTTGGTCCTTGCTCAGGTTGAGGTGACCTCTGAACCAGCACTTCAGCCCCTGGAGCACAGAAATGAGACTTCAGCCTAGAAGGCCCTGGATGATGACCTGTTATTTTATCTTGAGCAGGAGGAGCATTGGCACATGGCTTTTAGAGCTAATCACTCCGGCTCTTTGAGGAGAGCAGGAATTTCCCTCCCTCCCCCTCCAGCAACCTGGGACTTTATTGTGTGTCTGGATCATTTTAGGCTGATCCTTCCTTAACATTTTCCGTTTATTTCCCCCAGGTTCAAACTTCTGGAGCTCTCTGGCATGTGTGATGGAGGCTCTTTGCTCATTGAGCCCATTGAGCCCAACCCTTCCCTGCTGCAGGTCCCTGTTATCCCTCTCAGTGAACCACCTACTGTGCTTTTCATCCTTCTGGGATCTCCCTGCTGAGCCCTGTGTCTCTCATACCAAAATCCTGGGGTTTTTGCCTCTTTCACTATCAACATTCACCCTTGATGATGCACAGGTGGCAATCCAAAGAAGAGATGAGAAGCAGCAGCATTCTCCTGTTTCCCTTCTATCCTATCAAGCCCATAGGGAAAGCCTGAGGCTACAAGCAAAATAGAGAAGGGAAACTCCTTTTTTCTTTTTTTTCTTTTTTTTTTCCCATGCCCTGAGGCTCCTAAATATTTGTTGTTTGCTCAGTCCAGTTTTGCTCTAGTGAACAAGGGCTCCCTGCAGGGACTGGAGTGCAGGGCAGCAACAAACAGGGCTGTGTCAGGAGAAAATAGCAAAGGTCAGAGAGACTGACATTCAAACCAAGAGCCCTTGGAATTAAATTGTGGGCAGTCACTGGCAGTGTGCCCAAACTACCTCCAAAACCTGCAGTGGTGAGCAGGGCTGCTCAGCCCATGGCTGCTCCAGCTTCCCTCCTGTGCAGTGCTGGTGCTGGTCTGGCCTCCTGGGCGTGCTGGTTGGGATATTATTGTTATTCCAAATGCATCCAGAGGTGCTCAGTGTGGCAGAAAACAGAAGAAATGAACCTGCTGTGCCTGTCCAGAGTCCCACAGCTGTGCATCTCCAGTGGTGGCTGTCACCTCCTCCTGTAACTGACCCCCTTCAGGGTGATCCTGCACTTCTGTCCAGGGGTTATCCCCAAACCATTCACATTCCAAGACACAATCCAAGCACTGGATGCACACACTGAGCTTTCCTGGAGGTCCCTGAGCTAGTGTGACTGTCCCCAGAGCAAACTGCCCTGTAACCCAGAGAAAAGTCATTTAATGCAAATGCTGGACTGTAAAGCTCCTGTCTGCTCTGTGACATTGCAACTGCAGAACAGAATTCGTGGCCTCTCGCAGAGGACCGTGCTCAAAGTAAATAATATTATTTTAGAAAACAAAATTCATTTTGCAGCCCAAGACCAACTGCAACAGGATACGAAGCAGGGGAAAAAGAGTAAAAATGCCTTGCCCCCGGGCCTATTTATTATTTATACACCACTGTGCCTAGATAAACTCCTCCTTGAAAGAGTAGGACGAAAATAATTCTGCAATGTGGAAACAAACTACCTATTTAAAGTGATTTTATGCCTGAATGGCCTCATTATAAAAACAGCCTGCATGCAATAACTTTTTACCTTTTTCTACAATATCCAATGAACTGCTTTTTGTCACTCTCACCAGTCTCAGAGCTTTCATGCAACCACCTTGGTGGAAAGCCTTCACGGTTTCCTTAGAAACGTCTTCCTTCCTGGATGTTGACCCATGGTGGCTGAGGCAGCTAAAACCCTGGAGAGGTCCTGTTCAAACAGGAAAGAGCAGACAGTTTAATGGCCAGCTTTGCAGCTCTGCTCCTCCACAGTTTACAGTAGTTGGGAGCTATAAAAAAAAAACCATCACAACGAAGGTTTCTTTATTTTAGGGTCAGCTCTGTGTGGGTGTTTTTTGACAAAAGCTGAATCTGCAGCTCACAGGCTGGCGGTGGGCAATGGTGGGCTGGAGACGGTTCATTTGTAAAGTGCAGGTGCTCAGGAGATGGCTCCTCATGTGCAAATAGGCTTTGTCCTTCGGAAAAAATACATCCTGTGTCCTAGTGCATTCATAACTCACTGGCACAAGGGGCAGTCTGACAATCCATAAATAATGTCACCTTTCAAGTGCTCTGCAATGTCTGAGCAGGAACAAGAGGCCGGAGTCCAGCAGCCCTTGAGAGAGGTGGGAAAAACACTTGTCAGGCTGGAGGTTATTGAACCAGGATTATCTCCAGCTCTGCTCGTGGCCAGGCAGTCATTGCCAGGGACAGTGACCCACCTCAGGTCATTACTGGAGACTTCAGGGTGCTCCTCAGGTGAAGGGACCTGGTGGGACCTTTCCAACCTGCGCCTTGGGCAGGTGTTTTAGATTTGCTGCTTCCTCTCATTTTTATTCATTTCCAGGGGAACTCGTGAAACCTTTCAACTGCGCTAAAACCCATGCAATTGTTTGTTTGCTTAGGTTTAATTGGTTTTTGGGTTTTGGTTTTTTTTTTTTTTTTTTTTTTTTTTTTTTTTTTTTTTTTTTTGTTTTTCTTATTTTTTGTATGTTTTAGATTAAGCTAATACTGTTTTCCTTTTTTTTTTTTTTTTTTTTTTTTTTTGTGCTGCCTAAATAGTGATTCTCCAAGAAAGCTGGAGAGAAACTGTTTAAAAGGACATGGAGTGGTAGGGCAGGTTTAGATTAGGGATTAGGAAGAAATTGTTCCCTGTGATGGTTCCCAGAGAAGCTGTGGCTGCCCCATCCTTGGAAGTGTCCAAGGCCAGGTTGGACAGGGCTTGGAGCAGCCTGGGACAGTGGAAAGTTTCCCTGTCATGACAGGGGGTGGAATGAGATGGTTTTTAAGGTCCCTTGAAGCCAACCATTCTCTGATTCTATGATGACATCTTCCAAGTGCTGCTTGCTCTCCAGGCTTCGCTACCTTTACATAAAGAATGTAAAAACCAAATTCTTTACATAAAGAATGGAAAAACCAGTGACAGCTCCATTGCCAGCTCTAAGCTGTGTGACTCTCCAATCTTGTTCCAAATCTTGCTCCATGTAGCAGCCACAGGCTTAGGAAATCCATGGTATGAAGTAGAGCAAAATATCCCCAGGCTATTCACAGTCCAAGGTGCCCAGGAGCTCTGTGGTGAGCATGGCACTCATCCTGTCCCCATGCAAAGGAGCAGAAATAAATAGCTGTTAACTCCAGTGCAGTGCCAGTGCTGGTGCACCAGGTCAGAGAGGAAAAACCTGGAGAACTGCAATTAACAACAACAAAAATAAATTACACAAGAGCACTTCTCTTAAAGTTTTTAATAGCAAACGTTAGAGAGAGCAGGTTTTTCAAGCCAAACAGGAAGGAAAACAAATAAACAACTGCAGTCAGTGCTTTTAGAAGTCAGGTTATCAACCACGGACCCACAGACAGGAACTGATGAAGCAGAAATCTTCAGGGAAACAGATGAAGTTTTCAAAGAACACAAACACATAAACCCCTGAGATGTGTGTTTATAAATAATCCCAGGGAAGAGCTGGGCACACAATTCCCAGGCTGAGGGTTATGAGCTGGAAGAAGAGTCTGAAGATTTGGCCTACACAGGTGAAATCTGTAAATGGCTGGGGAGGTATTTTGGGCATGTACAAATTTGGAGAAGTCAGACAATACAGTGAAAGTCACTGCTGCTGCTGTGGGTGTGACATCAGAAGGGAAGGACAAAGAAAAGCTGAAGGAAAAGTAGAAGCTCCATCCTCTCCAAAGGACAGTGAGAGCTGTGGAAAAGCTCTGCACAGGATTGCACACAGTCCCCAGGGCTAAAACACTGCCGTGGAGTCACATCAGGGAGCACAAGGCTCCTGGGGGGTCCCAAGCTCTCTTTGGGATGACCTGCTGTGGGCTATTGCAAACACCTCCCAGCCTCCAGGCAGCTCATATTTCCAGTGGCACAGGAGTGCAGAGGGTTAATACCCACAGGAAAAGGCTCAGTGGCCTCTTGGCGATGTGTAAATTAGCAAGTGGACAGTTGCCCCGGAGAGAAATGGCAAACAAATATTTATTAGTTGTTTCAAAGAACCACAGCCATAAAACTTTGCCATTTGGCTGCAGAAGTGTTTGTGTTTTTACTGAAACCAATGCTGAAGGTGATGGCTTTATTTCTAACAGAGGTAACCTCTGTAACCCTGTGATTTACTGCCTTCAGGTAACAGAAAAGCCACCTAGAATGTGCTTCAATGCACATTGCTCTTGCAGTGTGACAGGAAGATGCCAAGAATGTATTTGAATACCATTTTTATCTTATAAAAGTGGATAAACACCTGATGGGGCAGCCTGAAGGAGGTTGAGCCAGGCTCTGCTCAGTCACACTCAGTGGCAAAGCCAGAGGCACTACAGAAAATTCCATTTATATGTAAAAAATAAAAGCTTTTTATAGAGTGAGGGTGGATGAACACTGGACAAGATTGCCCTGAGAAGTTTTGGGGGGACCCTTCTTATGTGTTTTCCAGACTATCTCACTGACTATTTAAACTCAAAAAATATATGTTTAGACCACACTTACACAGCAGGATAATTAGAAATATTTAGCTTCAGTAGAAACCACATGTAAAGTGAAGCACTGTCTAACAGGAGTGGAGTTGTCAAAATCTAAGGATACATATAAATTATTATATAGATGCCTTAAACATATATATATGGATATGTATATAAATATAAACATGGATATAGAAAAACATATAAATATAAACATATATTTTTATATATATTTAGATCTATATCTATATCTATATTCATATTTATATTTATAGATGGAGATGTATATATAGATATAGATAAAACAGACACCTATTTCCTAAATTACAGTAACTTATAATAGGGTTTATGCTTAATGATGACCAGTTTGGCATTCAATTCAATTCAATTCAATTCAATTCAACTGAATGTTAATTTTTTTCCTTGCATTTTTAAGATGTCATCAAATGCACTGGCCTTTGGTCAAGGTTAATTTATTTATTTTAATTAATTTATTTTAAAGAAAAATCTCAGTTTCTAAACCCACATGTAGGTTTCTATGGTGGAGCTTGGACAGAAAGGCACCGTGAAGGATAAGGAAATGATGAAGGCACCTGGGTGTGTGTGAAATCTCTGAGTTTGCCTCAGTGCATCATCAATATGTGCTTGAATGGATGAATGGCCTGAGCAAATTCAACACTCAGTGTCAGAGTGTGCATAAATTTGAGCTGAACTGCAAAAGCTGTGGCGAGGCCAGAAATCCAATCCTGTCACCGTGTGCCATTTTCTCATTAGCCCCCAGAGAGCACCCTAACCACCCCTGATCTGGGGGCCGTGGTTTAATTTGGATTTATAGACGATCGTGGCATGCACACTTTGGTCCAGCCTTTGAAACAACTCGTGTTTCAGTGACCCCAGCATCCTGAGTCAGCTTGGTTAGGGAAATATGCACTGAGAGGTCATGGAAGAGGCCAGGCCCTCTGCCACTCTGTGGAGACCCCTCAGTGCCTGTGAAAAGCCATCCCAGCTCTGCCTTCCCACCCCTCCTACCTCGTGGACAGCACAGTCACCCTGCCAAGGGGTACCACTCTTTTAAACAGATGGTCTCTGAATGATTGGCTTGAGGACTGCAGAAAAAAATCAGGGAGAATATTCTGGTGATCTCCAAACACAAAAGAAAATTTGGTGATAATTATTGTCTGCAAGAATTTCCCCAATTTGCAGGGAAGCTGGTTTTTTTTTAGCTGTCTGCAGAGGGAAAAGATGTAGCAACTAATGTGTTAACAGTGGGGAAAATACATTCTTTTCAGTATGTCTGAGTGAATTGTGGCTGAAGTATTTCACTGCTCATTCTTGCTAATTCACCTTTGAGGGGTCTCTATGACAAACAAAAGCCATCCTCAGAGGAAGACCTCATTTCCCTGGGAAGAGAGGAATTACCACAAATTAAAATTCTATTTGCCTAATCCACTTGGAATTCTAACTGAAATGCTTTTGCAATCTTAATTACACCACTTCTTCCCCACTTGTTGCGTAAGTTAAAAAGGAAAAGCTGCTGTGTGACTTTCTTAAGGGACACCTAAGCCTGGCTGAGCTGTTCCTGGGAAGCTTGGAGTGTGTGTCATCAGGCAGCTGGTCCCAGCCTCCTGGGGCCATGTATCCACTCTTCCTCCTCAGGAGATGAGAATATTAACTTGGAGAAGCCTTCTATGCCCCACCAAAAGCCAAATCGCCCAGGTGCCTTCAAGGAAGATTTTACAAAACGAGGGGCAAAAGAAGGGCAGGAAGAAAAATAACTCCAGGATGAACTTAGATGAGCTGTTCTTAATGATGAAAATTCCTTTATTAACCCCTCTCCAGCTTTGATGCTGCTGTGGCAGGAAGGGGGGAAAGTTGTAAAGATAGTGAAAGGTGTTCCTGCCCATGGCAGTGGGATTTGGAAGTGGATGATCTTTAAGATCCCTTCCAACCCAAACATTTCTATCTTTCTATGAGGGAAATACATGAAATGTATTTTTATCTATTTTATATATATATAGTTATAGTTATAGTTATAGTTATAGTTATAGTTATAGTTATAGTTATAGTTATAGTTATAGTTATAGTTATAGTTATAGTTATAGTTATAGTTATAGTTATAGTTATAGTTATAGTTATAGTTATAGTTTAGTTATAGTTATATGATTTTATTTTTTATTTCTATATTTTAATTTATATTCTATTTATATTTACAGCTTGTGCTAAAAGCTGTGACACATCAGAAGAATGCCCTTGGACTCTGCACCTTTATGCTGCTTTTATACCAAATAACTGTCCTGTCACCCACAGAGCACTCTGCTTTCCAGGGGTGCCAAATCCAGAGCTGAGTGATTCAGCCTGAAAGTCAGATCAGTTTTACAGGGTCTCTAATCCTCACAGATTACTCTGCTCCATGAGGACTACTGCTCCACTGGTGCAGGAGGTGGGTTTTATAGCAGCACCAAAATCCCTTCTCATCTGTTATCTTTGCCTGGAGAATCAGACTTTTGACATAAACCTGGAAGGTAGTTCAAAGCCTTGCTGCATAAACACACATCCATTTTTTGTACTTTAGGAATAGGTAATGTAAGAGTTGAAAGGTGAAGGTTATGGCAGTTCGTGTTTATTTCACCAAGAGCCAAGAGATGGGAAACATCTGGCACTTACACACCAAGCAAGTCTTGAAAACAAAGAGATCTAGACTTTAGTCCGGCTGAGCAAGCACTGGGATAAAAGCTAATGACAGGCTGCTTATTTAAAGGGATCATAATACAGAGCAGCCACATAGGGAACCAGGGAGGATTCGGGAGGGGGAAAATGAGGGGAAAATTCAGCTTTGTGTTTCCAAGCTAAGGGTCAAAGGCTGACTGCGGTTACCCTGACCTGCAGCTCATCCAGCACGTAGAGTTTCCAGGTTTCACTTGGTCCTGGTTTCCAGACTGGACAAATATCCAAAGCAGCACTCAGAAGTGCTGCTGGTGTGTTTCAAGAGTGACAATGCAGAAGCCCTCAGGACCAATGGTTTTTGTGAAGCTTTAGAGGAGGGCTGAGCACAGAAGTGACTGGCAGTGAGGTGAGTTGGGTTAGTGTGAAACGCTCATCAGCAATTCCTGGGAAGGGTGGACATGCTCAAGCACATTGCTGCAGCTTCCCTGGAGCAGATCCTCACCTGCTTTGCAGCTTCCTGCTGAGGTTTGTCGTGAAAAAGGTGTTTTGTAGAGTGGGGCTGTATCCCCTTGAAAAATCCCAGGCTGAACTTGTTCATTTATTGTGGCAGCTCCTCTTCAGAACACATCACCTCCCATCTCTCATTTTCATTGCTCAGTCCCCAGAATAAATTGGTCCCTTGCAAATTGCAGGATCCGTTGTGCAAGCAGAGATTTATGCAGAAAACGAAGAGTGAAGATTCTTTTGCCCCTTTTCCAGCTGATATTGCACAGGTCAAGCTCCCACACCAGCTCAGCCAGCATGGATGGTGACACTGTGACATCCTGTCTTCCCAGCCTCCTGACTTTACCTAATGTCCTCTCCCCATGTGAGCTGTTATGTGACAGCTTCATCTCCTACCACAAAAAAAAAAACAAAAAAAAAACAAACAAACAAAACAAAACAAAAAAAAAACAAAAAAAAACCCCAAAAAAACAAACAAACAAAAACCCACCCAGAAAAACCACAACGAAAAAAAACCCAAAACCCCCCCAAAAAACCCAACAAAAAAACCTCCAACCAAACAACCAACCAAACAAAGTCATGTAAAAGGGAAAAATAAGATTGTCTGTAGTCCCTTAACTGCTGTTCAATGACCTTGGAACTAAGGAGAGCTCCACTTTTTGCTTTTGGCAAGGTAAATTTCCAAGACGAAAAAAAACCCAAAAACCCCCCAAAAAAACCCAACAAAAAAACCTCCAACCAAACAACCAACCAAACAAAGTCATGTAAAAGGGAAAAATAAGATTGTCTGTAGTCCCTTAACTGCTGTTCAATGACCTTGGAACTAAGGAGAGCTCCACTTTTTGCTTTTGGCAAGGTAAATTTCCAACCTCAACCCCTCAGCCACACCAAGAATTAATGTTTAGCCTATCTCCAGAGTAATGGGGAAATGTGGACTCCTCCTTCTAGGATTTTAACGCTCACTATTTAAAACCAGCATTGTCTGCATTGCAGCAAACATGCGTGAGAATCCTCTGTAAATTGGTTTTTCAAGAGAAAAGGCCTGTCACAGGCACACAAGTGGCTATCATAAAAACCTCTTGCTCCCAATAAGATGTGATAAGGAAACAATGGTGACTGCCCTGGAAAGAGATTTCCAGGGGCAGCTACGTGACAGGAGCTCAAGTGCTAGTTCTTAAGGCTGTGGTTTGCAGCCAGCTGTAGGATTTGTGGTATCACACCACCAGTGCCATGTGCCAGATGAGCAACACACTGCTAGAGCATTAAAAAAAACTCCAATCATTGCCTCACATTTGTCAAAACAACAACAACCAAAAAAACCCCTTTATAACAGCAGGTTTTTTGTGTATCAGTATTTTTTAACTTCGTGTTGGACCAGCAATCGCCTGCCTTTCCACAGCAGGAGTGCAGCTAGCACAGGAGGATAAAGCTGGTATAAATTCCATATCATGTCCCTTGGCTAATTTGACAAAACACAATCATGTGTCCATGCCTGATCCACATTAGATTTATAGTCCTGGGTGAGCTGGCAGTGCACAGATCTGGTATTAATAATCTGCAACCACAGCCTAAATCTATTAGCTGGAAGCAGTTATATGATTCTTAATCCTATTTTGTGTCAGAGCAGATGACTGCAACCAAGATGGATCAGAAATTGGATGGTTTTGCACGGCCAAACTTGCCCTGAGCTGAGCTTTCAGACAGTTCAAACCACTGCAGGTACTGATCTTAAAGCTGATGTTTTGGGGGTACTTTATGGGATCTGAACCTGGAAATCCAAGAGCCCAAAGTGTGAAGCTTTGTCCTGTAAGAAATAAACTTCTTTTATTTGAAAGATGTCTAAATGCCAAGCAAGAAATGTCATCTGTGCTTGAGAACCCACTGCTGGAGCAGGATGAAAGCTTAACAGTTTAACATCATTTGAAAGCACAGTGAAGATTTGGAACAGTATTCCTTGAAAATTTAATGAGACTCATACAGCAAGACTCCACCATAAAAACACAGCTCCCTTGCTTAGAATGATTTTCCCATTCTAAATGACTGAAAATCATAATCATACTGTTTCCTCAGCAATTAGACGTTTTTTATGTACTACGTTTCTTTAATAATACGAAAACTCCTTTTTTTTTTTTTATTATTTGAAAAAGCTGTCCCCTGACAAGCACATTATTAAATTACAGTTTATAGCTCTTGCAGTGGGGTAAATTATAGTTGTTTTATTAAAGTATTTTAAAGATTGGAGTTTTACCAACATCTTACTCCTGTAGTTGGCCAAACCCACGAATGCTGTGAGGTGCAAGTTGCCTCTCACAGAGTCCTTCTGCACACCAGGAGGGAACTTAGGTTTGATTTTCCAAATAATGGGACACCACAGGAAGCAAGTCTCATCAGACTCCAAGCCTCTGGTGTTTAACCCCATTATCTGTGTTGGGCTGTTGCATTTTCTGTCTCACAAGCACAAGAAAGGTGGTTAGATCCAAGGAGGAGCAGGCTGGGGGCTGTTGGTGCCCTTATCATTTTATGAGTTTATTCTTTTTGCAATGGTTTGTTCGCTTCTTCACAGAGGACCCTGTTTTTTCCACAAGTGCTCCTCAAATGGAAGAGCTCCACAACTGAAAAGCAGAAATATGAGATAGGCAACATCCAGGCTGCATAAATACTCCATGAAAATGCACACTTGTGCCACTAGCCCAAAGGATCCAGGATCCACTTTTCCTATGGGTTACCCTCCCTGGAATTACGCATCAACAGCATCAATGGAAATTCATATTCCAGGTACTACATGGATCTCCTGAGCCTTGCTTGGAGCCAGCAGTGTGTTCCCTTCCACTGTGTCAGTAGTTGATCTCTGTGTGTTTGTGTCACCGTGTTTTCTGCTGGCACTGTGGGAGCAGAGCTGCCACAGCCAAGCTCCAAGGGCTGATCCCGGGGGAAGAACCCCTTGTCCCCCACTCCCAGCAGCTCCCGCACAGCGTTTGGCAATGCAACAGGAAATTAAGGGCTGTAGGAAAGCAACCTTTGGCCTTTAATTCGCTTTTTAATAAAATCATTAAAAGGAACCTACTCGCTGCCAGACATTATGGGAAATTGCTTTAATGATGCTTTGGAGCAGAACACGTTCTCTCAGCTGCACGCGTGGCTTCCTCCGCAGCTTTGTGTGTTTGCAGCATGAAAATGGTTTCAATTACAAAGCCAGGCTAGAAAATTTTATATGAACCAGGCCGTGATAACAACCAGAGGCCAGGCTCTGTCCATTGCACATCTTACAGGCAGACAGCATTTATGAAGTTCTGCTAGAAAAGATCGACACGTTTGAGCCGAAGACAAAAACCAACAAAAGGACAAAGAAAGCAGAGGGATTCTGTGTGTTGTTCCAGTCTCTCCAGGGAACAAAATAGGTGCCATTACCTGCAAAAGTGATGGGCACTCAGCAAAGCAGACGTGCTGTGAGAGCACAAACTCATCTAAAAGCATCAGGGTGTAGCTCCTAATCATTCTGTTCTGTCGTTGATTTTACAGGTTGCCACTGCATTTTTGCACAGGTTCTTGTGAAGAGATTTTATGGCCTTATTGTCCTAGAGAAGGGACAAACCTTGATTTATAATTCTAAATTCAAAACTTACCACTTGGGAAGGAAAAATCTAGTTAGGAACTTTTATTAATTGAGCAAAGCCTATGGATAGGTAGATGATTACTGAAGACACCTTAAAAATTACATGAGAGACCTGTGCTAAAACAAACCCATTGTTTAGTTACAGCAGTGAAATTTTAAGAGACTGAATTACTTCTAATACAAAATTTGCCCTCATGTACTTTGATTCTTTCTGTCTTTCCCATTGTATTAAAAAAATCTTAATCAACAAACCTGGTAGTCAGTTTTCTACAATC
The DNA here is from genome assembly GCF_017590055.1 of Onychostruthus taczanowskii. Taxonomy (NCBI): domain Eukaryota; kingdom Metazoa; phylum Chordata; class Aves; order Passeriformes; family Passeridae; genus Onychostruthus; species Onychostruthus taczanowskii. The sequence continues at coordinate 3,180,321 of NW_024504786.1, forward strand.
AATAAATTCTACGTCCAAGCCACAGTAGCTTTTATGTCTGTACGTTGTAAAAGTAAATTTACATCATATGTCAAACATTAGACACAAAGAGAAAAACAAGGCTGATTTCTAGTCCTAAAAGATATATGTGTATCCATAAAATCAGCAAGCTGTGTCCTGAATACAGCTGGATGATCATACTCTGACCAAATGGCTTTTTGTCTCAGCCTGGAGATCTGTCAGGCTCAACTGTTTTCCAGAACTGCATCTGTTTCAGGGAGCTCTGGGGAAGTGCAGGATGAGCCCCTGCTTTACTACCAGTCCTATGGGAACCAAATTTTCCTGCTGCCTTGGCTGTGGAGCAGCCTGGGTCGTGCCAGGTTCTCAGAGGCTCCAGGATGGCAAGAACTGAACCCAAATTGGAGCTGTGCTTCCCCAGCAGAGAGCCAGGCAGCCTGGTGGAGTTTGGTCACCAGAAGGAAATGAAAAAAGGAGGAAAAGACCCAGCTGTGTTAATTAATCACAGGGTGACTCCAGAGCACCAGTTTTTCTTGGGAAGAGCAGATCAGATCCTGGGAAAGGGGACTGGGCAGACACAAGGAGCAGGGAAGCCTTTGCAAGAGGCGTCGATAAGAGCCCAGCATTGCTGGGCACTTCCCAGGGAAGGGAAATCCCAGCCAGAAAAAGTGCAGGGAAAGGACAGCCAGAAACACCAGGGAATATGTGACCTTTTTACAAAATGAAACTCAAAACCTGTGCTACCTCTAGCCTACTAAATGACCTCTAGGATGAACACAATACTTGTCTATAAATACATTGGAGGAGAGCGGCCGAAAGAAGGAAAACGCTGCTTTAATTTAAAGACCAAATGTGGCACAAGAAGGATGGAATATGATCTCTGCCCATAATTACATAAACATTCAGGGAGTTCCACTGGCTAAAAAGTGATTAGCCAGGTTTAACAGTCATGGTTTTACCCCAATGCGTTGGAGGAAGCAAAATCTTCTTGCAATGACCATGATTCTTTCTTTTTTTTTTTTTCCCCAAGAATTAAGATGTATTTCTACTCATCTTTCTAACTACAGAAGCTCACACCTTGGTAGCTGGGGGTCACAGCAGAAAGAGAAAAGGTGGAACCAGCAGAGAAGATTTGTTCACGGGCTCTTTGTCAGTGGGAACATCCTCTGTGAAAAAACTCCGCTGCTGGAGAACACGACATGAGTATTTCCAGAACATTTTCCACTGTTTTCCAATGACACGACATTACTTTATTTGGGTGAGCTCCTTACTTTGGCTAGTTGTGTCCCTGTTTTTGGCTGGAAATCTCCATGGATGAGTAGGAAACAAGTAGGGTTTTGAGCTGCAGTCTCTAACAAACTATGCCTTTCTCATGGAAGGAATTTATTAGGAAATCCCTACTGAAAATTAATATGTCTCTGAAATGATCTCTTCATCTAATAGCTCACCAACTTCCTGGGAAGCGATGAGGTGGAGGCAGCTGAATTTCAGGGTGGATCTGGTTAATATAAACTGCCACCTGGTGAATGCTAAAGAGTATTTTTGCCTTCACTAGGCGTGGTCTGGTTTACACTTCGGAGGAGAACAGATCCTCGGATATTCCTAATGTTGTGCCATTAGGAGTTACAACACAAATATGAAATGAAATCACTGCGTGACTTTCTTCCAGCCACACTGCACAGAGGTTATTTTAACACAGTGGTTCCTTCCAGAGTCCCCAGGCCAGAGCCAGCTGAAATCACATTCACATTCACAGGCATTCACAGCTCCTGCTCGTCATCCCAGGTGACTTCTTCATCCCAGACAAGAAGAAGCCACCATGCTTAACCTGTGCTGCCTGTTGGTAACACAGAAATGACACTGCTTCCTTACAGAAGGATGCTGAGGGCAGTGCACAAAGTGCCCAGATCCTGTGGGGATGAGTTCACAGCTGTGTCCAGAGGAGTTTGGGGATGCCAGGCTGCCAGCAGCTCCTTTCAGACAGCTCATGGCATCACAGAGCTGCTCCCAAGCCTGTGGACACTGCAGGACTCCCACTGGCTTTTATCAGCTTTGGCTCACATCCTTGGCATCTGGTTCATGCCTCTTTATTTATAAGGTCATGCATATCAGGAGCAGCCTCCCAGGGAGAGCAGGCCAGCTCATCTCCTCGCTCAGAGAAGCCATTTAGCTGTGATTGCAATCTGTGATTTCATTGCTAGCCTCTCTTTGCCTTCACAGTTGGGCTCTCCAGGGAGGGAATTTTATTTCTTTGGCACAGCCTAAGCATTGTGCTGAGCAAATCTCCCTTTCTATTTATCTCATGCATACCTATATAATAAGCATGGATGTGATGAATAATAAGTACATAGGTGCTACGGGTCTCCTTTGTATTTCTTTGGCACTATTAATAGCCTTTAAAAGTGGGAATAACTCTCATTTGTGCCAGCTCTAAGCTGTCTTCATACAGTCCAAGCATTGTAAGGGAGTTTTATTTTAAACAGAACATTTCTGAATAATTAATCACTCCGATATAGGACACACATAACAATTCCAAATAACCTCTGCATGTGTTCTTAGTTGAAAGGGGCAAATGAAAGATGGGGGAAAAATACAGTCAAAACAAGGAGCTGAGATGCAGAATCTAGCCAGGAAAGCATGGATGAGTTTTTTTCCCCCCTCCTTACTCAAACAATTCAGAACATATTTTCCCTATAAAGTAAATGGGTAGAATGTCCAAGTGTACCTCTGACAGTATCTCTGCTTCATGTGCAGCTGTGGGGTGGAAGGATGGGGTGCTGGACAACATCATCTGCTCCAAAGCACTGAGCAAGGTCCCAAAAAAGTAAGAGCCAAGCTCTGAGCGCTGCAAATGTAGATGTACAACCTGTCAGGCTGCCCAGAGCCATGTGTGTGCATAAGCTGGTGCAGCCAGCCACTTGTTTCACTTTCCAAAACTCAAACAATCACAAACATAGGCACTTCTTAGCTTCAGCAGCCGCAGCAGAACTCACCAGGGTGGGATGGTCAAGGAACTCGTGGGAGGCAGGAAGTTTGGTGGCTGCTCTTTTTTTCCAGTGGATGTTTCTCTGCACCCTGGGGCGTTTTTCAGTACCAGAGTGAGTTGGTGTGTGGCACATCCTGCCAGAGGAGGATAAAGCCCATGAGGACACATCCTGCAGAATAACTCACTGCTTTCTACTCACTGTCCAACACATGTCCCCCAAAGCCAGCCTTGCCCTGCCTCAATCTTCATTACCCTGTGGAAACAGCCATGTGGGATGGGCTCTGTATGGCAGTGAAGACATGAACTGGACCTGAGTCTTCAAACATATCAGGAGCCCATAGGATGTGTTATTTTTGCTGGATTCATCTTGAGAATGAGAGCTAACTCCTGCTTTTTCCAGTTATCTCATCTGTTTTCCCTCGTGCCCTCTCAAATCCAGCCAATCTCATCTTTAGTAATTAAATGTTGAAAGGACTTTGCTTTGCAGCCATGTAACATAAAATTATGTGTAATACATGAAGTAAAAAACAAACAAACAAAAATTTGAGCGGTTTGGGTGAACAACACATTTCTCCTCTGACTCATGCAGAAAGGCTTCGTCAGAGCACTCCCAGCACCAGCATCTACAACTGGCCTCAACCTTTGAAATCCTGCTGCCTAAACCCTGGATGCCTTCTGTGCCGTGAGATGTGGAATGAAGGTTTGGAGGAAATGTCTCTCTCACTCTAGGCAGTGAGACCCATGATGGTCTCATGGGAAGCAGAAGATCACAGCGATCCATTACAATAAATAATGTGTTTTATTTAATTTATTACAATAAATAATGTAAAAAATATTACAAAAACTCACCTGTCCATGGCCAGAACAACCCTTTCCTTGGAATTCCAGTCTGGGCTCCCAACCAGCCATTGGAAAGCGTGATTTGGATTATCCTGTTCATTTCTGCTCTCACTAAACTGCACAGAGACAGGAATAGCCCAACTATTGCTGAACATGTCAGAGGAAACACATGAAGATCCCAAGACACTGGAGTTTAGACAGCACTCCCTCAGATTTTAGTAGCAGTTATGGGGTTTTATATAATTTTTTTTCCTTAATGGTTTGGGTTGGAAGGGACCTTAAATGTCATTTAGTTCCAGCCCTCCTGCCATGGGCAGGGATGCCACCAACTAGTTGTTTCTTGATTTTCTAGTTTGTATTTTTAAATAAAGGACTCTTTATGATTACTTTAATGGCGAAGGTAAATTGAGTGTCTGACTTTACAGCTTTCTTTTGAGATTTGGAAGGAATGTTTTTCCCTTCTAGGAATCAGGAGTTTTACTACAAATCAGTGCCAAACCCATCCAAATTCCCTCTGTCATGGGGATGCCATGTCTGAACCATGATTTGTGCATCCTCAGGGCCCTCTAGACCTTAACACCCTGGTCCCTGGTGCTTGCAACCGGCAAGAAAAAACTTGTTTAATGCCACGACAGCAGGGCAGCTTCTTACCACACAGAAAATCACTCGAGCTCTGTGTGGCAAGGTTATAAATCAGCCCCACTTACACAAGTGGACAAGTTCAAGTTGGAGTTATCGAGTGTGACAGCTCAAGTGGCATCCTGTACGTCAGACCCAGGGCTGGATGACCCCTCTTTTCCTTTTGCCAAAGAGACAAATGGTGAGAACGTGTCAGCCTTTATCTCCGATCCACATTTTTAGCTGGGGACATAGGAAATTTTAAGCTGAAAATAATGTCTTTCTCGGGGCGTGTTGCAACCTCTTCCTGACAGGGTCTTTATTTTTAAATGCGGGGCAGTAAACAGAACAACACCCAAATGATGACAAGATTGAGCTGCACAGATGATCTTAAGCATTTGTCATCAGAGAGACACTGAGCTGCTCGTCTCCAGAGGGCTGCTCATGGATGGCTTTCCTTGCAGCAGGACAGCACAGCACGCCTTGACCTGTGCCACCACCCCGGCTGAGAGGAGCCCCTGCCAGATCTTTCATCCTTGTCCCATGGACAGAAGGTCCCTGGGGATGCCCTGCTGGAATGTCAAAGCACTGATGGCATGCTACACTCATTCTCCCACCATGAGCCTCCCCAGCACCACTATTGTGACATCTTATAGAAACATTTTCTGTGGCATCAAAATGGATCTGTGGTTGAGTTTCTAACCCAGCAATATGTGCTGGAGTGCTGTAAATAGGATGCAACTGGGAAGAGGGAAATCTTCAGTCTTCATGCTCCCCTCGACCAAGAAAGCTCCCTCACTATAAAAAAAAACACCCTAAAAATAATGAAAACTTCCCAGTTCTTTATTTCAGAGCAGTGAGATAATGTATGTAATGTTAGTACATCTCGAGCAGAGACACATTGCCCTTTCCCTTTGCATTAGATAAACAACAGCTTTCCTTTTTCCTTTCTTTCTGATGGAAATCACAACTGTGGACCCGGCTGTGTTACTCAGAGCCTGAGCTGCTAACAGCCTCCACAATCCTGTTCATTAGGAAGCAACCAAACAAACTTGACAGGACTGCCATGTACCCAGACATTTTTACTAAATTCTGTTTATGTTATTTTAAAGTAGATTTAGCATTCACAAGGCTGCACCACTTGTTGAGATGAAGGCAACAAAAGCTCTTGCTGTTGACAGGACAGGGACAGAAAAGGTCCTGCACGCATCCTTGACAGCTCTCTGCTGCTCTTGTGGCTCTGGAGCAAAAAGCGCACTCAGGTCTCACATGCAGCCATGTAAGTTCTGCAGAAATCACCAAAAAACCACCCAGAATATTGGCTTGTCCCAAGACAGTGACTGGGAAGGTCAATCCCATTGACACACTCCACAAAAAAGGGTTGACAGCTTTGTGGTGGTGAATGCCATCACCCCCAACCTGCACTCGGTTAATTTGAGCATTTCTGTTTCCTGCAGTGGGAATTTTACCAGTGGCTTTAGTGATCCAGCCTTTATAGGGGTAAAAAAAAAGACAGCCAGAAGCCTTACAGCCACCCAGCTTAAATCCTGTATCAACAGCAAACACAGGAGTTTCTGTTTGGTTTCCTATCTGCAACTGGACCTACCACAGTGGCTCGTGACAGCCATGTGCCACATCTCATCTCTGGGTTATCCTCCACAAAGCCACTGGGATTTAATCCAGAGAAATTCTGCACAGTGTGGTGAGTGGCAGCAGTAGCATTCTGTGAAATGTTTCATTTCACACAATTAACTTAGTGATTATGTGAGAGAATTCCCATTTGTCTACTGAGCAGTAAAGCTAATTCATTGCCCCTGACAATATTGCATTTTCAAGCTGGAGCTCTCTCTTTTTTAAAGAAAAGCTTTCTGATCAACCAGGCCCATGGTGAAGCAGCACTTATTGTTCCTTGGATGGGAGAAACTTTGTGCCACGTGCAGATAAAACATGATGATTAACCCTAATTCCTCCTCAGCTCACCAGTCCTGCAAACAGCACTCCAATTCCAATAAGGAAGGAAAATATCAATGCAGAATTTATTGGTCATCAGGCAGCATATTGTGGCTGGAATTTTCCAGCGAGCTCATTGTCTTTAGCAGTGGCCAAACATTTGAAAGAAGCTCTTCATAGTCCAAAATAAATGTCTACATTTTCAGAAGACAGGCAGTGATTAGGCACTGTCTGGGAAGAGATTCCATTTTTTTAATCACTTCCAAGTTTTATTTTTGCACATGGACTTTGTCCTCAGCTCTGGCTGGTCTGGAAGAGGCACGTGGTGCTCTGTGTCTCAGAAGGGTCAGCCAAGCATGGGCGCTGCTGTCAGCTGGATGCACTGCTCAGTGGCACTGGAAATTTGGAAATTGCTGCCCCTGGAAGCAGCTTCAGAGGGGTCTGGCCATATCCTCCACCTCTGGGCCAGACCAAGAGTGATGCAGAGTGGGTGTAACCTCATCAGGAAGATCAGGAAGACTCACCAGCTTTGCATTCCTGAGCGTAAGAGAAAAACCTGGCAAGTGCTCCCCCCAGAAAAGCACACACAGATCAGATCGTGTTGCCTACTGCAGTGCAAGAGAAATGAGGAATCAAAGACCCTGGAGACTTTTATTGTTCTTTTTAAGCCCTCTCCCAGAAAACACGGTGCCCATATTTTACAGCGCTACAACACAATAATCTGCCACCACCGCTTTAACGACCAAGCAGTTGCAGAGTTGATCTATAAACTGATGTTGCCATTTAATGTGGTTTCCAGTGAACTGTAAAATTTATAGCTGTAACTAACACCCCCCCTGCCCCTCTCTCTTTTATGTTCTCCTCAAAAAACAAGCTGCTCCACAGCTCCAAAAGGCGACATGCAGAAAACCAGTGTGTAACCTGAAGTGAGCTAATTAGGATCACATTCACATACCATGGATCTGCAGCCTTCTGGTCAATTAAGCAAAGATTAATGTCTGACACTGGGTGGATGACTACCACAAAAAGGCAGACCCAGAAATATTCAGATGCACTGTTGTTGCACAACCTGAATAGAGGCAAAGCTGTTGTGCAGAGCTGAGACCCTCTGTGATGTTTCTTCCATAGTTTTCCCACTCTTTTCCATGCAAACTTCTCAGCATCACCACTATTTCCATCCTATCACGATGCCACTGGCACTGCTCCCTTGGCACCTTCCTGGCATGGGTGTCCCTCCCCTAAACCCTGCTGATAAGGGCAGATGTAAGGTGAATTCCACCTCTGCTCAGCTGACCTGGCCCTTCTCCCATCCTCTTTGTAGTGACTGATGGGATTTAAATGGGCTTCACATCAAGTCCACCACATGGAGAGAACCTGGTCCCAAAAAAACGTAATGTTGGAAAATCTTCTTTGTGCAGGGGCTGATTTAAGCTCACTGTTGTGAAGGCTTGGAATCAAAACTGAGGGCCTGATCCCAAAGCCCATTAGCCTTTGGAAAGGGTTCCTATGATGTCAGTGGATTTTGGAATACGCTTTTGATGCCTTCTGGTAAGGGCTGATGGAAAAAAAATCTCCAAGCTTAATTGGAGTGGGGGAGAAACTGGTTAGGAAAATGTTTTTAGATGAACACCTCTGTTGTGGGGGATGCCTGTCCTTGCTTGAGGTCCACTGATGCTTTCTGCGGAAAACTCACACTGCTGCTGGCTATTTGTTTATAAGGTGTAATTTCTTCAGTGGGGGGGATGTATTAACTTCCCGGCCTCATGTAAGATCACATTTCATATTTTAATCTCCTCAGCGACTTCCTGATGGGAAGAAGGATCTTTTATCTGGATAGTGGATCAAAACTTTGGCTTTCACATCATAGGCTGATGAAAGAAGTCGGGTGTCCTGAACCTCATGGTTGCAAGAGTTTTTTAATCACAGATTTGCTTTAAGGTGGCTTTATGTGGAGCCAGAGCGTGAGGGGTAAAGCTGCTTTATGATGGTTTTGTTAAGCTCATGTTGGTGGTGCTGCATTTTTTCATTTTAGGACAGACAACACAAAAGCAGAGGGCCAGATTCTGATGTCATTTTTGCTAGGAAAACCAGGCATAAGCCAATGGGTAAGAAACCTGCTGCTGGGGAACCACAGCGTGGTGCCATGTAATTATGGTCAGGCCCATAAAAACTGGTGGAGGTGGGAATGGAAGAGAGCTGCTATCTTAGGGAAAAAGAAATTAGGGACTCTAATAACAGGGGAAAAAAGGAAGGATAAGGAACAAGGATCCAAATCACTGGTTAAGAATGTTTGGAAGTGTTAGATTATTTTTTTTTCCCCTTTAATTTGATGCCTAAGCTCACCAGTTGGGCTATCTACTGGAATTCTCTCTGCTCAACACAGTGAAATTACACCAGGATATTCATAGAAGCATAAAATATCCTGAGCTGGAAGGGACTCACAAGGAGGATCACCAACACATTGTTGTGCAAATGGGCAGAGACAAAAGGACCTGGTGTTTCCTCACAGGGATAAATGTAGAAACACTGAGAAACTTGCAAATGATTTTGCAAAGCTGTAGGGCACTGATGGAGCACTGCTCCAGTGTGCAACAAACAGCCCAAAAAGCAGGAACAACAAAAGAAATAGCAACAGGAATTATCTCTGAGAATTTACTCTGAACACTTTACATCAGGGAGAGCTCAACTCTAGTTTTACAAAACAGCCTGGCAGCTGTGCTATTTATATGTTCACCACCAAGCTTTCATTAATTTTAACACGTGTTAATGGACACCCTGTATTATTTTGGGAGGCTAAAAGTGAGATTTGTTTAATTTCCTTAAATATCAAATATGGGTCAAGTAAAATAAACCGTGGATTGTATTTTTTCTTTTTTAAGAAAAAAAAGTGTCAGTGAAACAGAATTCAGACAGAGCAATGTCTGATCATATTTACAGCATTTATAGGTTTGGAAATCTCCAAAGAAATCTGAGGAAACCTAAAGGCTGCCTGAGTACATTGAGTGAAATTCTTCTTGGTAATGAATAAATACTCCACACGTCTTTACAAGAACACCTTTTTAACTACATGCAAATATTCCACAATCTTTCAGAAAATCTCCCATTTAAAGGTGATCCTTAAAAGAGGTTCTTTTTATTTTAATAGCAATTTTTTGAAAATGCCATTTACAGATCCTGTCATTTCTCTCGGATTTCTTCTCTTTGCTAAAAACACCAGTGTTTCCAAACAGGCATACAAAGACTTTGGAAACAGAGTCCTTGTGTTGTTCAAAAGAAGTTCTTAAATAAGAGCTACCTGGACCTAAATCAAGTTGCAGCTACAAGCAAATTTATTTCTCACCTCATCTTGCTCCTTAGGATTTAATGGAAAACTGGTATAAAGCATGGCAAGAGAAAAAAAATACCTGCCACAAAAAATAAATCTGTCAGACTTGGGAAAATCCATTCATCAAAGGAGGGAAAAATACAATGAAATCATGAGAAGTTTATGGAATAAATCTGTAACTGATTTGGTTATAATATTTAATCTCCTTCTGCTACCTTGTAGTGTGAGGTTGTGTTCACCCTGCATAGCTTGAACATGACAATGGGTTTTTTAGTACCAAATTTATAACTTAATCTGGATATTACCAGCGTGGTAGGACAAAGCCAGTGTTTTTTGAGTGTTTCTGATTCTGGCCAGAGGGACAGATGATCAGAGAGGTGAACCAGACAGACTTTTACTGGTAACACATGACTTTGTAGAAGTGCCATTGATTTACACCACTGCGGAGCCTGGCTCTAATCTGTACTGGAAGGGGCACCTTCAAAGCAAAACCTGCCCCTGGTTCCAGTTAAACAAAACCCTGTTCTGTCCTGAGAGCCAGGCTCTGGGATCACAGGTTTGCAGCAAACAAGAAAAAGTTCCAGGAGAAACTCACTTTAGCACAATAAACCCCTTTCCCTCCCACCCCACGACAGCGATGCCGAGCTCGCTGATACCCTAGGCTTCAAAGGGAGCTGAGGGGCGGCTGTGAAGGAGCTGACCTTGCACAGAGGGTTGTTTATTGGCACAAAACAGTGCCCTCCTGCAGCCCAGCAGCCAGCTGGGTCAAACAGCTCCTGTTGGAGCCCAGAAACCGCGGGAAGCTGGAGAGCCCGTGAGAGGGCTGCAGCGCCCGTCCGGAGATTTGACTTTCTTGAGTGACAGCTTGATGAACTCAGGCATGGGGAGTTGGCCCTTTGAAGAAGTAATTATGCTGCTGGTCGAGAAAAAAACAGCTCTGGATTGTGCTGTGCGTGTTTACACAATGCCAAAGGGACAGGCAGGCGTTCCTGGGACGGGTGCCACAAGAGAGAATACGCATTTTGAAAAGTTATTTATTCACCGGAGATCCTGAGAGGATGTTTGTTGGATAACGCAGGAGAGTGGAAGCTCCTGAAATCCAGGATGCCATAAGTTCAAGCAGGAGCAGGCAGCAGATTTATCTCTCTGGGCTGCTGGGAGCTTGTCAAGTGCCATAATTACCATTTGTTCTCATCCCACCCGTGACTCCTCCGTGGCAGTGACCTTTGGAACAGCGATTATTTATGTCACGGAAACAACATGTGCTGGCATAGTCATCCCTCCCCACTTTTTAATTCACCAGTTTCTCAATGAAATGCAAAAGCAAAGGGAATGGGAAGGGAAATTATCAGTGTTGAGCAAGCCAAGAGGTTTGCCTGCATTCTGCTTCTTGATGAGGAAGAATGAGAGTCTCTGTGTAGTCTGCACAGTAGTACCCACTCTGTTGCTGGGGAACCTAGCCTGGCCTTGTCCCCTGGGGTGCTGATGGCTCCCACTGCTCCTCAGGACTTCATTCAGCACAAAACTAGTAAAAAAGTGCATATGTGGCTACTTTTAGAGCAAAGCATCCACCTTGTGCTTTCCAGTGCCTGGCCTGAGGTGGATGCCTCCCACTGGCCAACCCTCTGCCTGCAGCTTGCTCCTCCATCCCCCTTGTTTTGTCTGCTCCCTGATAAAGGCCTGCATTAGTGCACTGCATTGTTTTAATTCCAGCCACCAGCCAGATAAGGCTATCAGCATATCACAGCTTTTGCTGGGGATAATCTGCTGGGGCTCTTGTGAGAGGAATGCTCTGCCATGCCAGGGGGACAGTGCTGGGTGTACCCAAGGGGTGCTCAGCAGCCACGGGCTTGCTGCACAACCTGAAGCAAATCTCTGTTTTTCCATCTGACACCATCTGTCTGCATATTTTTGTGAGTAAGACTGACTTTTAATCCAGATTGACAGACACTAAGCATGGGCTGGACTGTGACTGAATCTCTGCTGGCTACTGTAATCTAAATCACATTGTAATGGACAATATGTTGTCTTATATCCAACTTGTAGGAAAATATTTTTGTGTAGATAAGCTGACATTTTGTTTAGTACATGCACTCTAATTTCCAATAAAACCTCCAATAAAGAATTACAAAGTGAATTTATTGCTTTGCTTCAAAGCAAGGACATGGTGCCACTTTGAAAGGGTATTTGAAGTGTTAAATCCATTTCTATGATGCTTTAATACATTTTCTGTAAATTTCTTTTCATTTAAGTTATTTTAATATTATTGTGCCACTCTGTTAAAAGGCCATAAAATATTTTAAACAGCAATAAATGTAAACACAAATGCTAGAAAGCCCATTCTTCTCTCTCCAGCCCACTGAGAGAGGAAGAGGCAGAGGATTTAGGCATAACAAAATTCATGGCAGCTGTGTAAATAAAATAAAAGAGCGCACTGTTTTTCTGTTGATGATGATTCTTAACATCTTGCTATCAAGCAGGAGCCCAGGGCAAGCCATGGGAAGAAGGAGAGCTTGTGAGGGAGAGCAGGCTTTGCATCCTTCCTGCAAATGGGAACTGAAATAAAGGAACAACAGAGGAAGCTTTCCAAGGCAAAGCCCTCATCCAGCAGCCTTCACCTGCTGCAGGCATGGACCAGCTGAAGGATGTTGTTATTACAACCAGCATTAATAAGGATGTGCTCCTTGCCAAGCCAGAGTAGGCTTTGGTAGGACTGACCCCCCTGGGACAACCTCCCTCCTCCTGCCTGGCTTTCATTTGCTCTATGCAAAGTTTAGCTCTGTGTGAGGTACCTGCTTATGGTTCACTGAAGTTTTAGAAAAGAGGGTTTAAGGAAGATGTAACTCAATAAACTGCATGGTCCTTCTCAGCCCACCCATGAGTTTTGCTTGGTGTGGGAAGAGGGAAGTCTGGTCTATCTGCAAAGTGAAGCTAAAGAAGGATGAAAACGGTCAAAGTCTTTAAAAAAATCTGAATAATGACTGTTGATGCTAAGAATAGAGAGACAAAATCCCCTGCCAAAATGGGCTTATCTCGGGGAAATTGGATTCTCAATGTCCATGGTCTCTGCAGAAATTTACAACAGTTCTCATAAAAGAAAATAATAGATTTTCAGCCAACATCTCTCCTTCCTGTGAAATATTCCTGACAAAAGTGGTTCTTTTATTTCCCAGCCTGGGTCAGTGCCGGGAGTCCAGCAGCTTCCCAGGCTGTGTCTGACAGCAAGTGGTGGCAGCTCCTGCCAGCTCCCTGGGTCACAAAGTTCTGGAATCACAGAATCCTTTGGGCTGGACAAGACCTCCAAGATCACTGAGTCCAACTTTTGAGTGATCCCCAGCTTGTCAACCACACCAGAGCACTGAGTGCCATGTCCAGGAGCTCCTTGACCACCTCCGGGGTGAGACTCCACCACCAACCTGGGCAGCCCTTCCAATGTCTGACCACCTTTTCAGTGCAGAAATTCTTCCTGGTGCAAGCTGGTGCCATTTCCTCTTGTTCTGTCCCTTGTTCCCTGGGAGCAGAGCCTGACCCCCACCTGGCTGCACCCTCCTGCCAAGGAGTTTTGGAGAGTAAAAAGATCTCCCCTGAGCCTCCTTTTCTCCAGTCTAAACAATTCCACAGGCACCAAGGAGCTGACAGAGCCATGGCCAGATCTCAATCCTCCTGCTTTTAAAAAAAATAATAGATCTGCCTGGGTTGCTCTATTTGGAGCATCTTAAAGTCTAAATTTGTAGCTAGTTCTCCAGGAACTAGCTACAAATTTATACAGCCTCAGGCCCTGGTTTACCTCTCGAGATGGGCACAAAGCCCCACAATACAGCTTATGTTTAGCACTCAGCAATGATTGTACAATAAAACCTCCCAGTCTGCCACGCTGGAGTTTTTGGAGGCATCAAGAACATCATGGAGAGCCTGCAAAAGCCAGGGTGTGAAAGGAGGGTAAAATAAATGTGGGAGAAGAATTGGGAAAGCTTAGTGGGAAAAAACTGTGACTAATAATCAAGCTGGTCCAACAGGTAATGAGCACTTCCTTTGAGAACCAGAGATCTCTTGGCTTATGTTGGAAAGGCTGGGGACATCTGAGAAGGGACTCTGCCACCCCACTGCACCCCAAACTGTCCCACCCTGGGCAAGGCACCAGGCTCTCCAGTCCCTGAGGAGCCTGCTGCAGGCTTTAATCACAGCACAGACTCACGTGCTCCACAATGTTTTTCTGGAAGTGACTTCATTTGGTCTGAGACCTTCCAGCAGGATTTGGGGGTATTTATTTATTTTTCCCCGTGTTTTCTCATCCTAGACAACACACATGCAGCTGCAAAGTGCTGATGACTCCCTTTGCTGAGTTTCTCCTGAGATCCTCCTTTCCATGCTCTCCATCATAAGGATCTGGATTTTGCATTTCCGCCGTGGCGCTGACGAACGGAGCCCCGGCTCCTGGAGCCACTACAATGAGCCTGGGGTGGGAATCACAGCCAAATCCACTGGCACAGCTCGCTGGCCACTGATTTATTTCCCTCGGTGACCTCCGCGTGGCTGCGGGCCAGGCGCGAGCCCACGGTCCTGCTGGAATCCTGCTGGAATCCTGCTGGAATCCTGCTGGAATCCTGCACATCGTTTCGGGCCCTTTACTCGTGGTTTACTGACGGTGCTCTCCGAGTCCCCAGTGGGGTTTCCAGGAGGGAGAAGCTTTGGTTGTGCTCAGCGGGGATTTGGCCGCAGCTTTCCGGAAGGATGGGAATACCGAAAATCCTGACGAACTCCAAGTTACTCACTCCGGTGTGTCTGCGTGTGGAAAATTATTCGTCATTTCCTTGCAGGCACAATTTTCAAAGGAGAGATAGATCACTCTGGCAGCGGTGCAGCGCCGTGATTTAGGGGTTTATTTATCTCTCAGCCCAACTCTGCTGCTTAAGTACACGAGTTTAGTCCTGTTCCTTCTTCCTCTCCTTTTTTGTTAAGCAGCAGCACGGCTCTGGTCTAATAAGGCTTGTTCATGGAACAAGATCCACTGACCTGAATGAACCCTGGCTACCAAGGGAAATGAGGATTTGCAGTGCTCAGAGCTTCATCCAGAGGGATGCAGTCATTTGAAAACCTAGAGTGGCTCCAAGAACTGGAGGGATTTAGGGATGAGAAGTCATCAAAATGTTTCTCTAGTGAGACACAGTCACAGTGTTGGGGTGTAGAGGTGTTGGAGAGGAGCATTGCTGTGGGAAAAGCTTTCTGGGGTAAAGAAACAATGAAAATTATTCTCTTCTCCTGTTAGGGGAATAAGTAGAGAAAAGGGATATGAATAGGGTATTTATAAGGTTTCAAACCAACCCTGGACCTCATCATCCATCCTGATAATGAGAATCCCTTGACCTCCCAGCCAGCCCAGTGTTTTCAACCTCTAAACTGTGGGCACAAGCACACATAAATTTCCATACAATTTCAGGATGTTCTGGGCATTAAGAGCTTTCTCTCGTTTTGCTCTTATTTTGCAAAAGAGGCAGAACACTTAATTTTCTGTGCTTTGTAAGCATCAAAATTACAAGGGGTCTGACCTCATGAAGGCTTGAGGGCACTTGGCTCTGCTGGAGTTTGGCTCCAATATGTACATAGACTTTGTACATGTACAAAGTTTGCTTTGAATAGATGTTGAAGTGCCTGTAAGTTCTGGCTGCAGAAAAACCATGGATGTAGTCAGACCTCTTGCAGGAGAAGTCAAATTACATCCTTGGAATGGGAACCAGACATTTAAGAGCTGAGACAGAAATTCATTAGAAATAAAGACAGAAGACCATGAAATCCAGGACTGTGACTGGAAGAAGTTAAATAACCTCCCAAAGCTTTGACAGTCCAGCAACCTCCTCCACCAAAACATTATAGATGTCTCTTCACAAAATAAAAAAAAAATTGTGCATTTGAGGGCTTGAGAGAGGTCTGCCTTCAGGAATCCCTTTGTCCATTTGCCCAAAAGTTTCAGTATCAGTTACAGCCTGTGAAACACTCAAAGCTTTCTGGGGTCTCTTGGCCAGCAGATTCCCTCTCTCTGCTTCCAAGGATTATTTTTTCCCCATTAGAATACAAACTTTGGACAATTTCCCCCTCATCATGCACAAACGTAACAGATGATCTCTCACTGAATTATTTTAGAAATGCATTTATGGAGTCTGTTGTCTGCGATATAGAAGCTCCATCTTTCCTACACTATATATTATCAAATACTATTAACACGGTCCAAAGAATGGAAGACTGACTTTGCAAAAGAGAAAAACCTTCCACCAGTCAACCCAGGCACTGTGATGCATTTGCACTGGGCTTTGTATCTCTCTCAAGGGCCTCTTGCACATGGAGGACAGAAAGTTGCTCCTGACACCAGCTGAGGGAGCTGCTAAAGAGCTCAGGTGACAACACCTCACACATTTTGGTGACAGAAATCCCATGTCTGCTTGGGATGTGTGGATCCCATGCACTGTTGTGACGCTGCCTGCTGGCCTGGTGACATCTTTGGAAAAGGGATGGCTTTCTGCAAAATGATGTGATGGAAGAGAAGGGCTCTGGATACGTGTGGATGCTGTGTCCTGGCTCCTTGTTGGGAGCTGACCTGAGCATGGGCTGTCTCCCCCATTTCCTTGGGAAATAAGAGGCCCATGGGACATTTCATGAGGTCCCTTGGCACGGACAAGCCTCAGACATGGGCTGGGGACCTCACCATGCTGAATCATAGCTGTCGCTGGTCCCATCGGTTGTGCTGGAATCAGATACGGGAAAGTCATTACGAGGATTTATTTACAAAGAAAACAAAAAGAAATCACAACCCCAGTGCTGTACAATGGGTAGCATGGAAAAAACACTGCCCTGAGCCAAGTGAATATTTGAGCTGATATTTAGTGTTCTCTTTGTTTTTAAAATTGTGCATGTTCAGGCGTCTGGCCCTGGCCACTGAACATCTTGGGCAATTCAGCCCCCAGCACTGCTCAGGACATTCTTTTGGGTTTACAAGAAGTCTTTATTGAAGCAGTACACAATGATAAGCATTAATAGAAAGGGCATTCCTCTCCCATAGCTTTAAAGAGAAGCCATTAATTCCCTTTGCAGAAATGTGTGCAATGTGAATTCCTGGAAGGGTGCGGCTGGAGGGAGAAAGGACTGAGAGATGAAAACCTGGGGGAACGGCGTCAAAAATAAAATGTAGGCTGTACATTGCACTATGCAGATTTAGAGAAATATGGTGCCTTGGGGGAAAAAAAGAGCTGGTCAGCCACAAGTAGTGTCCAACTTGATCACCCTGTCCTCAGCTAATGCTCCATGGGCTGCTGCCATGGTCAGCCTGTTATCTTCCCTACTTCTTGTCCCCTGTGGTGTCCCAGCTCTGTGCCCATGGGTCTGTCAGCTCCTGCCCTCTCCTCTTGGATGGGTTGAGGCTGGCCATAACCACGGTGGGCAGAGAGCACATGAAAAGCAAGGAAATGCTGGCAAACTTGGTGTGGTGGGAACGGGAGCATTGTCCCTGCATTGATTTGCTGGTTTTGCAAGGAGAATCTCCTCTGCAGGTCATGCTGTGAGTGCTGGTCCTGCAGTGCTGATGTGCTGCCATGCACAGGGTTAATCCCAGGCTCTGGATGTAGGGATGGGTGCTCCAGCACTCCTTGCCACCACCCTGTGACTGCCACTCCATAGGGCAGGAAGGGAAGAGAGGGGCTGGAGATGTGAGCAATCAGAAAGGCAATTAAGCACTGCCCTAGATAAGAGTAAAATATTCCATCTGCCTTTGTTTTAATGGCATTGATCTAAAGCAGAGACACAACGATTTCCAGTGCAGGAGTTTATGATCTGTGTTTGCTGGTGGGAATGGCTCTCTGTCCTTGAGAGTGGGAGTGCTCCACGTTGGTGCAGTTTATCTTCTGGTGAGTTAAGGACTTCAAGGAGATTGCTTTAACGAGGGGTTAGCAAACTTCACAGTTGTCTGCGATATTTTATTGGAGGCTGGGGAGCCTCTGCTCAAACATCTGTTCAGGAGAATAAACAAACAGCCCTGCCACGTCAGTTATAGCTGAGCCACAGGTTTTGGGAAGGAGGTGATCGATGGGCTTCAATTACAGACCAGCCTGGCTCCTGGGGTGTGTCTTGTAAGGCAGCTGAGAGGATGAGGAGGGTGCACAGCCTCCCTGAGATGGAGTCCTGACCCTCTCCATTGCACTCATTTTTAATATTGCGTCCCAGAGGGGGAGATGTGGTCGGTGGTGGTTGTTTTTCAGGATAAACATTCTGCATTGGGAGCAATGATTAATACAGCAGAGATCTGGGAAAGTATACCTCTGTAAACAACAATGTTTTATAGCTGTGAAAGGAGCTGTGTGTACCTCTGCCTGTATGTGAGTGTAGCCTCCTCACAGAAACAAACCAACAGGGAATTCCCTCACTCGGAGGAAAATATTCAGTAGACTTCATTTGGACAATAAATTTCACATAATCCATATTTCCCTAGAATGAAGAGACAGAATATGGACTGTGGTAGGAAATTAAATGCAAGAGGAATCAAAGCAGGAGGCAGTGAGATTTCTTATGTGGACAACTTAATAAAATACATTAGGAAACCTTAACTTTGCTATCAGTCACAGAAGAGAGAGTTTAAAACATAGATCCTGCCTGTCACAAATTTCCAATGCAATGTTGTTGTAAGGATGTTGGACAAATATATCTATATCTGTCTATCTCTCTCTCTCTCTATATATATATATATATATCTATCTCAGAAGAAATACAGACATTTGACACTGAAAAAATGTGTGTCATACAAAAGAAACAGTGAAGCACGCAGGGTGCAAAGGCACTGGTGATGTTATCTCTTCTCCAAGTGCCAGCCCTGCCAGCAGCTGGGAACACGAGCTCCGTGGGGGTTTGAGGTCAGCAGCAGAAGCCCATATGGGTAACCTAATAGCACAGTATGGGCAGGAATGATTTTCACTGTACAAAGGGCAATTTCATGGTCATCTCCCTTGGAGAGCTGGTGGGAGTTGGAAGCTGAACTGCTATTTGTGTGTTTGAAAACCTCTCCTGTAATGTTTAGACAGACTGGTGGCTGGCTTTTATAAAAACACCCTAAAACAGGTACCTGTACTTCTCTTTGTGAGGGTGATTTTGCTCACTGCCCTACAGAAACCAGGCATGCAAAATCCTTTTTTATTGCTGCTATTCCCTCTTTCAATATATTTCATAACACGCAGGAATCTTATTTATTTACAGAATAAGAGAATATCCTGAGTTGGAAGGGACCCACAAGAATCATCAAGTCCAAGTCTGAAATGAATGGGCCATAAAGGGATCAAACCCACAACCTTGTTGCTATTATCACCATGCTCTTAACCAAATTATACTAGGTAAACTGTTTTTGTAAATAAAACAAGGTTTTTCCTTTAAAAAGACTGTCTCTTTCAGACAAAAAAAAATGTTGAGGTTTTTTCCCTAAGGAAAAACAAGGCTTGTGATGTGGCATCATTTCCTCCAGGAAATATTGTGGCTGATTCCTTTTTCTGGCTGCCCCTGGTGCCAGAGGTCTCCTGCAGCTCCCCATTGCATGAATTTCCACAGTGCTCAGAGACAGGAAGGTCTGTAAACCCAGGCAAGGAGGAGGAAGAGAAAGAGGAGGAAAAGGGGATAATCATCCTTGCTGGGTGAATGTCAATGCCATGGTTTTAAATGACTGTCTCAAATATTTATAAAAATTTAACAATTGGCTTAATAACAGGAAGTTGGGAGCTGGCAAATTACCATTCTTATAATCAGAACAGGAGGTTGAGAAAGGAGTTACGTTTTGGCAGTGACAGCTAATTTCCACGTCTCATTAAAGCGATGTGGCTTAATCATTTATGTTTAAGGCTGTTTTTCCTTGAAAGGATAATGGAGTAGATGGCTCCTTTTATTAGACATTAATTTATTTTGTCTGAGTCATTTGTATTGATGGAGAAAGGTGGGTAAACATAGTACCAGACTTGTGTCCCTCTGATATGTCTGTTACTGGAAAAAAACATGGAACACGTCACTTCCATGGTGTGAGTCTGGGCTTAGCTCTGAATCAGCGCAGGGACTGTCCCCAGAGCAGTTTCATATCTATGTTTTGGGGTTTTTTGGGTTCTTTTCCCAGAAGAGGATCAATATTTTGATGTGGGTGGGGCTGAAAAGGCACCAAAAGGATAAATCTGGGCTCGTGTTGTCAGGGTCCAGGCAGGCACCTGACCACTGACCTGGTCCAGTCTCCAGCCCCCGATCCCACCTGTACAGAGCAATGCTTTGTCACCAATAACATAAATAATAATGTCAGTCATAGAATCACAGAATCCTGGAATGGTTTGGGTTTGAAGGGGCCCTAAAGATCCTCTCATTCCACTCCCTGCCATGGGCAGGGAAACCTTCCACCATCCCAGGTTGCTCCAAGTCCTGTCCAACCTGGCTTTGAACACTTCCAGGAATGGGGCAGCCACAGCTTCTCTGGGCATCCTGTACCAGTGCGTCACCACCAATCCAATCTTTTCCTATATCTCAAGCAGTTTATGAGTATTTCAGGTCTAAAGAGTCCTTTCTGCTTTCCTTGGTTAAGTCTCTACCTATGAAGGCAAAAGAATTGGTCGTGTAGAAAGAAAATGTATAATAAATCAGATTTCTCAGTGACATTTCCCAACAGCAATCCTCTCCAGTGGAACTCTCTTCTTCTTACCTGGTGCAACCCTCCCAAGCAGGGGACTGAGAGACGTGGTGGGCAGCAAAAGCCCTGCACCTCTCCCAGGGTGTTTTGCAGAGCCAGCTCAAAAGTCCGTGCAGAGACACAACAGTGATAAAACACACAGGGGTCACTGGCAGCCCGGGCTACCAAAGATGTGGATCATAATGAGCCCACAGCAACATTTGTGCACACTTCTGGAGCATGGCTTTTGAAGGGACAAGGCTGTATTTTGACTGAATTCTGGATGAATTTTGACTGAAGAGTTCATGGTGTTTTTCTCTCCTATGGCCCCAGAATCAATGGTTTGGCCAGAAACCTCTTGATGCGAAACAGCAGGACTTAAGGCAGTGCAAACTGCACAGTAGAAAGCTCAAAAAAACCACCAGAAAAATGGGTATAACATTCATCCAAATAGAGGTTTTATCCTTTGAATTATATTTAAAGATAAGTAAAGACCGAACATGTGTCTTCATCATTTCTATAATATGAACTGACGCAAAAAAGTTTGGGCTGAGCGATTTAGGAGCAAGGAGAAAATCCTGAAAACTCAGATTTGTCCAGTTTTATATATGAGCTAAAGAGCCTAGAACAGAAGGGAGCCTGGTCTCTGAGGTCCAGCACCTTTTGCTAGATGACAGATTGGCTGTCTGTACAATGCCGTAAAATATCCTGTCTACTTTATCTTGGGTGGAGCAATAAAGGAAGGAAAGTCACAATAGCTCTCCTCCCATTATCAAAATAGTCTGTGCCTATCTAAGAATCAAGGATAAATTAATCACAGCGCTCCTCTGGGATTTGGCCTGCTGCTAGAAGCCAGCGGGTGACATGGTGAATGTGCATGTTTGAATATCATCCAAGCATTTAACACCCTCCAATTTGGACAACGTGTCTCTGCAGCATCACTCCAATCACTTCATGTGCAGCACCATCAAAAATGTAAACACTGCATTCCTTTTTTTTTTTTTTTTTTTTTTTTTTTTGAAAGCCTCTCCCTCCTCTCATATCCGTTTTTTACAGCCCTCACCTCCTCCAACACTCTTCTCTCAAGGAGGATCCAGCAGCTCCCAGCCCTGCAGCCTCCCAGAGCCCCCGGTGCAGGCAGGGATTATTCGGGGTTGTTTGCAACTGATACCATCTGACCCTAATTCACTATGAAGTTGTAACTTGTGTTCGGTCAAAGGTTAGGCTTGATGATCTTGGAGGTCTTTTCCAACCTTAATGATTCCATGATTTTATGAATTTGCCTTCTCCAGGACTCCAGGGAAAGGAGTGGAGGTGACTAGCCCTGCATTTAAACAGGGACAGGCGCACAGGGGTGTTCAGCATCTCCAAAAGGAGAGAGGGGAAAAAAAACCCCAAAAAACAAAGCACATTTTCTCATGATTTATGCAACTGATACGAAATATTTGTTATACATTTCCTTTGGGATGTATTTTGGTTCCAAACCTGTGATACCAGCTGATAATGAGTTACACATTTATTCTGAAACAGCGCAGACCGACGCTAATTGGAAGCACGTTCTGTTTGACTAAGCAGGTACAAGAACTCTGAAATATCCATTGCCATTTCACAGGCTTCTGCAATGGAATTAATCAAAGCTCTTTTCCTAAGCTAAGAAAAAGTCAACACAAAAGTGATCAGGTATGATACAGGGTAAAGCAACAATCAAGCAGGACCAGCCAGGCAGATCTTTCTTTTCTAGGACTGTTGTGTTTTCATAAGAAGAATCGAAAAGCTTTCAGCTGGGAATAGTAAATTTTTCATTGCCAGATGAAAACTTCTGTTGATTTCAGGAAATGTCAGGTTCTTTCCTCCACAGAAAGCAGGCCTTATTTTTGGAAAAGAAAAAAAATTAAAAGAATAGAAAAAAGGATGATTCACATTACAAGCCTGGCTGGAAATTTGTGACTATTTGTTATACTTTCTGGTTTCTTTAGCAATCATGTTGCATCCACATTAACTCGTGCTGTGGCCCTATGACAACTGAGATGCAGAAATGGAGACACAACCAAGTTCTGGCAGCTACTGCTACTAAGACAGAGCAGCTGAAACCTGAAAACACCATCATCATCATCATCATCATCATCATCATCATCATCATCACAGTCATTATGCAGAAAAATAATTAACATTCATGGCCAGGAAAGTGACACATAAAACCAACCTTTGGGGTGGCACAGTAAGTGTAGAAAACTGTGACAGCACTGTGCTAAAAGGATACTCAGCCCTTGAAGTTTTAAAGCCTTGAGAACCTAGATTTTTTTAAAAGAAAGCAGAGAGATCTGCCTTTTATCACTCTGCTATTTATATAGATAAATGGACAAAAATTATATACATGAGTGTGGAGGATGTAGAAAGCTTTTCCATGGTGAAAATGGATTTAGAGAACTACTTGATAAACATTACTGCAGGCAGCAAGAGCTGCACTGAAAATCAGGTTGCTATGATGGAGAGGAAATGGGTAGAATAATACTTTTGCTGGCAGATCTTACAATCACATTTGTGACACCCCAAGATGTTCATGTCCATTGAAGTTACCCATCCCTGTCACAGAAATGTGGCTTTTGTGGTGGCATTCCATGTGGGGAATCATCTGTTAATTTCAAAGCTACAGAGGGGTTTTTTTCAATTGCCACATCTTGCCGAATACTTGTGGAGAAAAAAGAAAAAAGGATATTCCCAAATGGATTTATGTTAATTTTTCAGGTGTTAGACAAGGTTTCCTTCTCCAAATATATGAAAAAACTGTGGTGGTTTCTTTTGTTTGCTCTTTCAGGAAAAGAGTTCAGCAAAATTTCATTCCAGCAGGAAACTTTTCTACCTGTCTAAGTCACAAAAAGGGCCTTTCCCCTCTCCTATGCGGAGAATTTAATAAACCAAAGAAACCACACAGGTTGGAGGAAGAAGCCAGCAAGGAGGGATTTAAGGGGGAACCAGGGCAGAATTTTCTGGCACAAACACACATGCAAGGATATTAAGTAAACAGAGAAAAAAACTATGCAGAGGCATAATCAGATCCTGCATAGATCCATGGCCAGGGATCCACTGGCTGTAAAAAAATCCAGGTTGCTTGGTACTGCTGGGTTGGCTCCAAGCCTTGGAGAAACACAGAGTGATCTCCAGCGAGGGAAATTTCCACGAAACAGCGTTGTGAGGACATCCTGCACTGGCTCCATCACATTTTTTTCCAAGAAAAGCAGCCAGCAGCCCAAACCGAGCGCCAAACAACGTAGACCTCAGAAACGTAAATAAAAACAAGCAGGAGAAAGAAGCCTTTGGGAATTTGGGGAAAGCAGGGAGAGGGGCAGCCCAGTGGAAGGCACCACAGGACTTGAAGAAGTCCAGTCTGCTGTTTGTTCCCTGCACCAGAGAAAATGCAATAAAACTGTCCCTAGGAGCAAGATATTTGGCTGGCACAGCAATGTTCCTGTTTGCCAGAACAGGAGGACTCATGTGGACTTCATCACCAGACAGCAGGAACTTTCCATTTGGAATCAAGTTGGGAGATTGACCATGATGGTGGGAAGACTTTCCTGAGGAAGCTGGGAGGCATTGTGCACTCCCAGTGCCTTGGGTGGTGGATAAAGTGTCTATTTCCAGACACCACATGAAGACAGCCCAAACCAAGGGACCTCTTGATGTCACACACGTGGCAGTGAACACACAACTGGACGTGCAGCTGACATCAGAGCAGCCTCCAAGAAAAGCAGCCCAGGCTCAAGTACTGTGCCTTTAAATAATAACTTCTTCTCTACCAGATGATTTTAATAAGCCCAGGCACATGTGTTGTAACCCCTTGATGCAGTACAATATGAATAACCAAATAAAAGATCTCTCCAGATTTTAAGATTTACTGTTTGCAATGGGAAGAGGCCAACCAGATGACATCATTATATTTCAAATATGAAATACTGCCAAGTTTGGTAATTCTAAACTAGAGAAATTGATCCTCTATGTTTTTGCAGAAATACGATTTTTGGATTTGGGGGTGATTTTTTCTCTTGTTATTTATGTTACTATAATGTTCATGTTGAGCTAGCTTGAATTTGACTTAAAACTAAAGCCAAAGTACCTTATCTTACAGATTATTTATTTTCAGCTATCAGCTTAGCTGGAAATAATTGAGTTTGACAATTTATGGGTTAAAGAGTCAATGGATTGTGTTGGATAATTCACAAAGAGCCAATTTCTAGCCCAGGCAAAACCATACTAGGCTTAGGTGGGAGTCTGCCTGATGAGGATGTCAGGATCTTGGTCCCTGTCTGGAAGATGCTGCTTTGTTTGCCTCTAAGGAGCTAAAATCCATACATACATAGCAAAACCACCTTTTTCATCTAAGACATCTGGATTTCTAGGGGGATAAAGCCATGATAATATCATATTGCATTTACATGCCATCTTTCTTCAGGGACTCTGCATCTTCTCATGTCTCGTGGCTGCTTCAAACACCTCCTTTTTTGAGCTCCCCCAAATACTGTTCAGCCACTGCAGAGCTGCACACATTGAATCCCCACAAGGTTAAGCCACTTGCCCAAGACTGCAAAGTGATTCACAGGCAGAGCTGAAACAGAAAACCACAAAGCTCTTTTCCCACACCCCTGCACACCACTTCTTTTAGACTGCTTGTTGATGATGTGAATAATAACAGTTGCAAAGTTTTGTACTGCAGACAACTCCAGTGATTGTTTTTCTTTTTTTCTTCTAAATCAAATACTTGAAAATCTTCTCTTTTCCACTGCAGCAAGGGATTCTGAAATTTCGTGTCACAGCAATGCTTGCAGTCAAATCCACACCCTGAGGGCCAGGAAAATATTCTATTTTTGCAGCACACAAAAGTGTATTTATTAAAGCAGCCATATATACATGGAATTATGTTGGGTTTGTTTTCCTCAGAGAGGAAGCTCCAAGTGAAATTCACATCGTTCACCCATCGCAACAAAACAGGTCCTACTTAAATCTCAGTGCTGTAACTGCTTTGTTGCATTTTGTGCCACATCTGACCCTTAAATACCAATCCTCCACCCTGGCTGCCAATCCAGGAGGTGGGACACACCAGCTCCTGCACATCCCAAAATCCTACAGACCTCCAGCAGCGCTGCACAGATGGTTTTCCTTGTTGACACCCATTGCCAAGGGGTCACGTGGTGGAAAATGGTTTCCTTGTGGTGGAAAATGGTTACCTCAGCACCAAGGATGGGTTGGTCTGAGGTGACCTTCTCTGGCAGGACCCTGAACTCCATCCCACCACGGACAGGGGGAGAAGTTCCTGGTGGACGTGGCACTGGGAAGAGCGCCTGGAGCGTGCCCGCAGCTTGGAATCAGCAGCAGCAGCAGCAGCAGAGGCCGAGGCCAGAATAAGCACAGGAACTGAGAAGCTCCAAAGGGAAGTTTCTGGGGCCAGGAGCTGGTTGGGAACGGCGCTTGGCTCTTGAAGCAGAGGAGCCTTTCCGGCTCTTTGATTCCCGGTGCGCGGAGGGAAGCGGGACTTCACAGCCTCTCCTGGAAGAAACGGCCCACACCAGCCCAGCTCCCATTCCAGGCAGGCATTCCTCTTCCCACCAGCCAAACAGGGAAAGAGAGGAGGAGAGCAGAGGGAAAACAAGAAGTGCTAAGCCCAGAATTTTGGCGAGCTGCTTCAGCCAAAAAAAAAAAAAAATAGAGTCAGAAATCCTCTCTGGTTACAGCAAAAACCACTGCTGGAACCGTGGGCGAGTTCAAACCCGGGAAGGTTTTTGCAAGACCAGTTCTGAGGGGATTTGGGGTGGTGCAGGTCACACACCTCAGGGACCAGTGCCTGGGAAGGAGCTGGTTCTAGCCACAGTTCTAGTTCTAGTCACAGTGGCTGATGTGGAGACATCCAGGGATTCTCGTGTGGTTCTGCTTTACTCTCTCGGATCCTCTCAATCTTAGAATTCTTCTTCCAGTCTTACAATTCTTCTGATTTGACAGCAGCACACAAGCAGGCCCAAAGATCTTGCTGTTGTCAAAACCATTCTTAGGGGGTGAGGTTCAGGAATGCCCATCGCTTGGGCATGGAAAGAAACACAAATGTTTGCTGCTTTTTTTTGGAACATGGTTTGGTTTTTTTTCTGCCCAGATACATGGATGTCCTCTACAGATCTCGCAGTGGATGGAGATTTGGGATGGGAGAAGCAGAAAAATCTCTGTTCCTGCATTCCTTGTGCACTCCCAGGTCTTCAGCTAGTTAAATTGTTGGTAGATATGGGAATCTGGCAAGTTCACCCACTGCCACATGCTTTGCCAGAGAGGGTGAAGGCAATCAGGTACTTCACAGCACTCAGAATCCACTGCTGCCTTGGCAGGAAGGTCCCCAGGAGGCAAAAGAGAGAGGAATACAGAAAATCCTGAATTCACATATCCAAATGAACTGGAACACAAGCCCAAAAAGTAGAAACTAAAGAACTGAAACACAACATGTAGTGAAAGTTCTTAAAAAGCAAAAAATTAAGAGACATCAGGGACACATTCTGCCCCAAAGCTTTGTTTTTAAGTGGATGTGTGGAGGAAGGAGGCCAGGAAAGGTCTTCCCAGTGAGAGGAAGATGAAGGAGCTAGAGCAAAGCCCTCAGAGAAATCACAGTTCCTTTCCAATAGCAGGGCCTTTATTTGTCCTCCTTCTGCCCAGACACGGAGCCCGGTGCACTCCATGAAAACCAAGATGTTGCCTTCAAGTGCTGCCCAAACCAAAACACAGCAGGGAAGATGAAGGAAGGAAAGGCAGGACAACCCTGCATCCCAAGCCAAAGTCCTCATGACCTAAATTCTGCCTGTGTCACAAAGGGAGAGTAAATCTTGGGATAAATGAGTCAGGGACCACTGTGGGAGGGCGTTTACAGCCAGGAGGATGCTCCCATTTACCACTGCATTTTTGTTTATGACAACTTTCAGATTAATTTTATTTTGCAAATAATCATGGCTGCTTGCCCAGCTTTTAACTTGGGTTGGGTGGGGTTTTGCATTTCAGCAGGAGCCTTGCATTTTGTGGTGTCCAACTAAAACATGTAATGTGGTCAGAAATGTGTTTTCTCTGTTTTAAGAGGAGCAGCAGAAGGAAACTTGGAGGAGCTTCTGTTCCCTTTTCTTCCCTGCTCTATTGGATGACTTAAAAAATGAAAGAGAATCAGTTTCTGTGTGAATTTATCCCTTTGGACTATTTTTGAAACACAATATTTAGAGCTGTGCAAAGAACGGATTTTTGGTTTTTTTAAAAATTTGGCTGACAAACCAGACAAATAAGGGGAAAAAAGTTCATTTCAGATTGACTAATCTGCTTTGTATGACTGCAAACTAGTGATTCTGTTTCATTGTCACATTGGGATTGTTATTTTCTTAGCCTTTGGAAAATAATTGGCGTGGATTATTCAGGGAGAAAAAAAATCTCAAATAGAACAGGGAAAAAAATCTATTTAAACAAGGCAAATGTAATATATGAAAGTTATTCCACTTCCTCTCTGATTTGCAGGTGAAACTATCTGGAAGTTGCCTGACTAATTTATCATCTCAAAAAAATATTTTAGCAAATTTTCTTCTCAGACAAAACTCCAGTAAATTTCCAATAAAGAGAAGATGGATGTGGTGTTGTTTTCCAGATAAATGTCCCATTTTAGGACTAATAGGATAACACACAACAATTTTTCACTGTTTCCTTAACTAGTGATGTCAAAATATTGAAACCACACATTCAGGGCTGGGTAGTGAACCTCCAGCAAAGTCTCACCAGCTTGAAACAAAAACACAGCCAGAGTGCAAAACCTCTCTGCAATTCAATTTCCTTTTTGGGGCACTCACAAATCAGTCACAGATGCAGCCACGTCTCCTCATCTTTCAGGTGTGGGGCTGTGTGTGACATTCACAGCCCACCTTGACTGCAAAGAACTCCAGCACCTGGGGCTCAGCAGGATCATCTGCTCCTGTCTGCTCTTCCTGCTGGTGGCCAAGCTGTGCGCTTTGGAAAAATAAGTGGAAAATGGTACAGAACATGGTGGAAATTAATTAATGGTGTGCACGAACTCCAGCTTGCTGAAGAAGGATTTCTTGGAGGTCCCTGACCCAAGCCATGTCCCAGATGCCTTTTAGTTTTCCCTCAAGACATCACAGCCCAGGCTGGAATGTTCTCTACCCTCCCCATCAAGGTGTTTAGGAGAAAGGATGAGCCCTCTGGACATTTTTAAGCCGTTAGAATAGGATTTGGGGAAGCAGGGCAGGCTTTTATGAAGCCACCCCCATCAGCAGGGGACTCAATTTGAGGGATGAAAACACCAGAAACACTTCTCCTAATTGTCTCCATCCCAGCACCAGATCCCTGTCAAAGCACCAATATTCTGGGAGATCATCTGCTCGCGTGAGGCTCGAGTTAAATCTTTCCAACACGTTCTTCCTGTCAGCAGTTGCACACAGCCAGAAATTAATATCTAGAGAGTGCACAAGGAGAAGCTAACCACAATTGGTGTTAATTTGGAGGTGTTAGATTTTAGGGTCCGTGAGATTAAGCTCCCCTAAATGGAGCTCAGTCGTGGCACCAAGTCAAAGGCAGCGCTTTGCGTGAGGTGTGTGAGCTTGAGGAATTTGAACCGAGAGTCATGAAGACACTAAGACACACAAAACCCCACATAAATGGCTAAAATAATTTTAAAAATCCCTCCTCTTTTTCCACATTATTTCAGTGAGTATTTTAATGGAATTTTGGATTACGTTCAGCAAAAGCTTGGAAAGGTTTTGGATGTTTTACTGTCTTAACCATATGTCAGTACTTCACTCCTGCTCTGTTAGATTCAGGTTATCTACAAACCAGTAAAAAGTCCAATCAAGTGTGTCCAGAAAGGGACAAACCCAGCAGTATGTGACCAACACAGTCCCTTTTTAGCTCCTTTTCTATTTTAACTTCCTGGTGTGCTAATACAATTATTGTCCATGGACACGGTGTCTTTATTTTAGGGAAATCTTGGAATGGATTGAAAACACAGTCCTCATCTTCTCCCTGAGAAAACATTTATGCTTATTTTATGGTTGGGTAGTTGTTCAAATGCCCATGCAATGCATCCAAGAGGGGGATGGTGTGTGGGAAGAGCAAGCCCAGCTGCTCGAGGAAATTCTCCCTGTGCAAATTGTATGGAGTGGGCAGGGTGGGGTGGCAGAAATGCACAGCCCTCACCTCCCCCAGAGGGGCTTTTCAGTTTGGAAATGAAGAAGACATTCCCCTTGATTTTTATTTTTTGTCTTCCTGGAGGATCCTGGCGCAGCTTTCTTTCTCTTTACCTCTCCTTTTCAATTTACAATAAATTAATACAACTACTACTATTATTGAAATGATGTTTGAGCAGCCCAGGGAGGCTGTTTAAGAGGAGCTGGCGACATCCTGAGTCTCACACAACCTTTTACCCTCACATCTGTGCGCTTTCATCAGCCTAACTGGGAGTGAGTGGAAAGACTCACACAATTACAAGCTTTTATGTACGAAACGACCCACATTAGTGAGCCCTGTGCCAATGAGCTGAGGCACAGCAGAGTGGTTCCAGCTCATCCACACAGCACACAGGCACTTCATCCTCTCAGCCCTTCCCCTGCAATCAGGGCTTGTGACTTGGCCACAGGGTTTGGTCACAATTTGTAAACAGAACACGTTGCATTCTGAAAATCCAGTTGCCATCTTCCCACGTGATTTTGGGGGCACAACATTTCTCTCCTAAGCAAGGGGTTGAGGTGAAATTTTTCTGGCCAGGCTGTGAATATCTAACAGCTCTGTGTGTGCAGAGGAGTGATGTCCCAGTGAACCCAGCAGCACAGTGCTGGGAAGGCCCGAGCCCATCTGCCTTGGGATTGATGGCAAAGAATTCCAAGTCAATGCACTGCATCCAAGTTTTAACCAAAACACATCAGGCTGCTTTGCTGCTCCCCATGGAGCAGCTGGCATCTGCTTTGCAAAGGATCCAACCAGCTCCCCCTCTCTCAGAAACGTGCAATTAAACAAACAGCAATTCCCTCACAGAAACAAAATATTGACAGATCTCCAACACTTCCATAGGATCCCTGTCCCTGAATTTCCCCTTGATTGCTACTGTTCATCTGGCACTTTCCTGTGCACTTGTGAACACCTCAGCTTGTCACTGCCTGTCCTCAGGCACCCCATCTCTAAGGATGACGCCGTTGGGATGCTCTCCCTTGGCTGCTGGGAAGAGCTGGAAAGGGTTCAGCTGCTTCCTGCACAGTGACCACTCCATCAGCAGAAAGTGTGATGTGAGACATATTCCAGAGCAACTGCCCTGCTCTGGGAGACAGCAGAACATCCTGCAAGCCTGCAAAGCTCAATGCAATCCATCTGCTCCCTTTGACATCCCTGTGCTGCCTTTTGGAAGACATGTTCCCCGGCATCTCTGCACTTGCCAAATTCTCTGTGACTCATGTTCTGCCCAGGTACAGCAGAGCTGTGAATTCCCCTCAGACATTACAGTGGTTCTCGTGTTTTGATGGTCTCCTGCTTCAGTAGCCTTAGAAGGGCTTGACAAATGGAGTTACTGGTTTGAGGAGGAAAGCAGATGTTTTGCTTTGTTTTCCAGCAAACAATGATGTTATTTCTACAGAATGACCCGACAAGAAAGCAAAATCCTTCCAAATCTCAGAGTGCTAACCTGCAGCTCCAGCAGTGTGGGGCTTTCCCTTTAACCCACTAAGAGCCAGAAAAATAAATATGTAAAGGAAACACAGGTAAAACTGGAAGATGTGATGAATGAGGTCTTTGTCAATGGATCCTCTTCCCTGCTCCTTAACAACACACAAGGAAGACTTGCACACAGTGAGAGGTTCATGACATCCCTCTTAAATCCAATAGGGAGAAACAGGTGAATTTAAGGAGTGGTGGCTACTGCAGAGGAAGTGGTTGAGGTCCTTTAGGTTCCTGTTTCCCTCTACTGACTCCAAGGACTGACAGCTCAGGTTTTGACACCAGCACACACAGGTGAAACACAGAGTTTAAGGTTGAGGGGCAGGCTGTGTTTTGGGGAGAGCTTTCTGCCTCATCACTACAGATTTTACTAGAAGAAATTGTTCCCCCCTTTTTTTGTACCACAGAAAATGATACTGGTGCAGAGTGGCACCTCTTCCTGATGACTGAGGTGATAGCATAAAATACGGCAAAAAGAACAAAGTCTGAGATTTAATACGAATAAAATATAACAGAGCAGTAAATCTTGCTCTTTTTTGTGTGCAGCTATGACTTGTGTGTGTGATTACACAGGTGACAGGAGATGTATTGGTCCCTGACTGCAAAACTGATGTAATGCATGAATCTGTTACAAAACTTTAAATTTATGACACCAGAGTAGGATGAAGCCTCTCATTGTCTCAGGTGTCATTTTATCTGCTGTGAGCTCCTTTGTTCTACTCCTGCAGTTCTTCAATGCCTTTCACCCCAAACGGGTCTAAACCAGAGAAATTTAAGGTGGAATCATGGCCTTCTAATCCAGTTACAAGGTTCTATTTAATTGTTTCTTGTAAGCCCAACTGGTGATGATTTCTTGATTCCAGCACCTTTGTTTCACCATGGAACAAAGTTAAATTGCATTTCCTATCAGAACAGTTGCTGAAGGTGACTCATGGACGTCAGGTGATGATGAGAGGAGAGAAGGGACTTTTCTGCCTTGGGAAGGTGAAGGGATACCATGGTCCAGCAGCTGAGTTGTGAAATCTCCAATAAAATTCCTGAGCTCTCTCTCTGCCCTGTTGACTTTCCTCTGCAAACAGGGAGGGAAAAGGCCTTTCTTTGCAATTTTTCGTGTTTCTTTCCTATCCGAGGAACGGATATGAAAATACAAGGCTTGCCACCAAGAATGGATGTGCATTTAGGCTCTCTCAAATAATCACTCATCTCAGGTTACTGAAAGAATACAGATAGTTGAGGTTTGCTGTTTGAAAAGGGTCACATTTTCAAACAAAATTGCTTCCAATCCTCCTCTTAACCAGCTGCTGATTTCTGTGCTTACAAACACAGAAGGTTTCTCAGATAAACCAAGCAACTGAGTTATATTCCCAGGCAGGGAAGATGTTGTTATTGAATTATGTCTTACCAAACAGTGTCCAGTCTTGCAGTCTCTGGGCTAAATGAACCAGGATTTCCATGGAAAATGACCTGGGCTCCTTCTCTCCCTGGGTTTGCTGTAGAGCTGTCCATTGGAAGATGTACTGCTGGGAAAATACTACAAAAAAGGTTCCCAGGAATACTCATTTTAATGCCTTATTGAATGCACTGTAACTGGTCTTACGTTCTTTTAAAGTTTCTCTTTCCAGTAATGAACACATTTGCTGACAAGAACAATTACAGAAGCAACAAATTAATGGAAAGATATTTTTATAACACGAGTATTTATATTGGAAACTTGGCAGTAAGTGTTGTGTTGCTTTGATCATGGAATGAAGTTGTGTTACACTTTCCTATAAATCTAGTGGCTAATAAAAACAAAACTAAAACCTCAGATGGTATTTCAATATTGATAAGAAAAACTTGCAGGTGAACAATTATTTGTGAGGAAAATTTTGTACTGATTAAGAAGGGTGATGATGTTCTTTGATTATTCTAGATAAGGAAAAAAAGAAGAAATTATTATTCAGTGGATTAATTATTTGATTGATGCTGTTTGTACATGATGAAGAGACTTTTGGGG
Organism: Onychostruthus taczanowskii; assembly: GCF_017590055.1. Lineage (NCBI taxonomy): Eukaryota > Metazoa > Chordata > Aves > Passeriformes > Passeridae > Onychostruthus > Onychostruthus taczanowskii. The sequence continues at coordinate 3,213,415 of NW_024504786.1, forward strand.
GCAGGGGCGGAGTGTGTTGTGCCTATCTGGAACACTACCACAGCACTTATGGTGAATTCAAAGATGAACTTTCAACATCAGAAAACACAAAGAAATTTCAGCTTCTGCTGTATAAGTTCTCCTACATTAGTCAGAGTGTCTCCACTGATTCAGATGGAAATGGGGCTGTTTATGGTCATTATGACTAATCATGTGAATAGGGGAAAAAAAGATCCCACAGACCAACCAAAGAAAAGCCCTTGGTTCAATCCAATTACCACCATCAGCACAAAGAATAAAAACTAAGACTTAACGGCTTGGAAAGGGCAATCCAGACAATTTTGTTAATATGGACACAGTGATGACTTCTCAAAACAAAACAAAACAAACCCCAAACTGTATAATTAAATTTGAACAGGGCAAAAGTATTTTAAAATCTGCCCCATCTGTGCAGTGTAATTAAAAATCTGGCTGAAAAGCCACTTAAACCAGCTTGGTTGTTGTATCAGTAATTACTGAGCTCATTTGGTTAACCCCTAGTCCTGCAAGAGTAAAAAGAGAGGCACCTACTTGAATAGATAAGAAAAAACTCAATTAAAGTTAAAAATTAAAATAAAAATAAAAATATCAATTAAAGTTAAATCTTCATTAAAGTTTTTTTGTGATTTAAGTTTTCTTTTACAGGGCCAGTCAGATCTCTGCGTTAAATTAATTCTAGGAAATGGGGAGAAGAAAAAAAATGAAAAAAAAAAAAAAGCCAATACTTTGCGCTGTTAAAAACAACACAGCAACTTAGCTGGGCAGAGGGGAATTATCCGTAGGAAAAACTGTCAGGTCACCAGTGGCAAGACAAGAAATGTGGCAATGAGTAACAGGGGGGTGGACGTTCCTGACTTGTTTTCAGATGACGTTGAACTCTGTGGGCAGCACATCAGGCTGATCAGCCTCAGAGATGGTCCAGACCTAAATTCCAAACCCCACCTAAAACCCAGCACAGGCCTTGGCTCTGCTGAAGGAATGGTGAGGGAGCGCAGTGGTGGAGAGGAAGGGTCAAGAACTACTCACAAGGGCAACTGAAGCTTTCCCCCTTTTCCCATTTGAAAACTGCTTCTCCACAGACACAACAAAAGTGGAGAGAGGTAAAATCTACCAATTTCAGAGGGCACGTGGCCAGAAATTCCAGTGAATGCCTAACCCCACCTTGTCAGCTCCACTTCATACTTATGGTCAACAATTTTTCACGAAACATGCTGAGACTTTTCAAGTGCTTCATTTCTCGCTGTGGAGTGGAAAACAATCTTTCTGTGTAACGGGGCTGGCTTTTCAAACACTTAGGCCTGATCTGAAAGCATGCCAGTATTTTCTCTCTCAGCAGATAAGGAGATGCTTTTGTTCAGTCTTTATCTTCCATCTTACCCCTGACCTGGTGGCACATGAAGCGGGGTGTAGAAAAATGTGAGGCTGGAGGGAAATTAAAACCTATTTTGTGTCAGCCCAAAGGTATTATATGCCGACCTTTTCTTTTCTGAGAGTGACAAGTGAAGGTGCAGTTGCTTTTCTGCTGTAGTCTGCCCAGACTCTCCCCCTCCCTGCATTCCTGAGCAATACAAACCTCACAAAACTAGTTTTCCAGTCATTTTTTGTGATGCAAAGTTGGGACTGCCAGGTAACTCCTAGGGACTATACACAAAGCCTTTAACCTTTTTACCTCCTCCTGTTTTTAAATTGCTCTAGAGTGACCTTAAAATGTAAGAGGAAAAGGGCACAATCTCAAAGAAGACCTCATGTACAATTACACTGTTTTCTCTGAAGGGAATCTACATTGAAAGCTTCTGCATCATTGATGCACTGCTTAATTTCCTCAGATTTCCCTGAGTTTACTTGAGACTGGAGCCATAAATCTTTCACTTCCCCCTTTTTACTTCTCCCTCACTCAATTATTTATTTTTCCAGAGTTTGGGACTTGGTGGCAGTGGCATCTTCAGAAGTGGAGTCAGTTCCAACTATCAGGCTGATGTGGATTTCACATATATATTTTCAATATTTGGATAAACTCTCATTCAACTTACTTTTTTAGCATTTTTACAATGTAGTTATTTGGAAAACAGAATGTTGTATCTTACCAGCAACATCTGAAAATAGAGATTGAGCAATAAGTGCATTATAGGACTTGATTTCAAAAGAATGCATGCAGCAATTATTCCAGGCTGCATTAAATTACAAAAATTGAGAAAAGCTGTGACCTAGATATTTATTCTCTTCAAATATTTTTCGTTTCAAGACTCTATTTCTTCTTTTTTTTTTCCCAGCCTCCATTTTGTAATGAAAGAAGTATTATTTTGTTGGTGAGGTTTTTATCTTTGCAAACCCATTATGCTATATTAACAGGTTGCAGGGGATAGTTAAACACAACAGAGACATATGTGGTCCCAGCAGAGCAGAGAAACAGATTTTGAAACAAAGATACCCTGTAAACCATTGGGAGTTATACAAAACAGACAGGGGAGCTATTTAAGTGAGGAAATCTGATCTGGATCCAGAGCTGGAATTGAAAGGCTGGAAAGCTCAAAGAGCAAAATTGGAGTATGAAATGTTATCTGTGCAGGAGGGGATTAGCTATGACTTGAATTATATTAAAGCACACTCTACGCTAAGGAAAAGTTTTGATACACATCTTTTTTCATAGCAAAAGCAGACACTTAGAGATTCAGAACTCTAAAAGCAATATCACACACTTCAAATAAAATAATTGCTCCATATATTCAGAAACAAACAGATTTTTGGGTGCAATTGAGTGCTTTAGAAAGGGAGAAAATACTCAGACAAAATTTAACATTGTTTCACAATAGTGTGCAAAACCGAATGAAAAACACCAAACACAAGGACATTGTAACTTGAATAATTACTCTGGATCCGTACTGGCTGGGAAATTACGTGGTGAGTCAAATATCTTTTTAATCTGTTCCTAAACAGTGTTTAGCAACATAGGCCTAAATTCATCTGTAGATTAATCATTACAGGGTAATGACTGCTGACTTAAAAATTTCAGTAAATTGCAATTTACTGAAGAGTTACTCATGTCTGCAACAGAATCAAGTACTCAGTGTCTGTACACAAACTGCTTTGCCTGAGCTGGCTTATCAGAAATCATTAATAATTCTCTTATAATTTCTCCTGCATCCTGTTGAAATGGTTTTGCCAATGTTTAATTGCATCATCTGGGTTCAGAAGCAGTTTTCTCTGGGATTTTATTGCCTCTTTGAAGCATTAACTGGTGGAAACACTACTTCTTTCACCACACCTAGCAAGGTCAAGGTCCAGCAGAAATGTTTGCTGTGTATTTGGGATGAAGAGACTCAGATGGGGGCTCTGAGAGAGGCTTCAAGCCTTGCACTCCTTTCCCAGAGCCAGAAGTGTCCTTGGCTGCTCCCTCAGTGGCTCAGGGATCCCAAACTGCAGCTCCTGTGCTCCATGGGCACAGCAGGAACGTGTGGAGCTTCCTCACCTGCCTCTGCAGACAAGAGGAGGAGCTGGAACAGCTAATCCCTGAAAATTTAATCCCTAAATTGGATGCACCAATTTCCTTCCAGCCTACCCCTGGCTAAGGAAGCACTTTATCAGTGACAGCAAGACAAACTGGTGGCAAAAAAAAAGCAGATTACTGCAAGAAATATTTGTGATTTCCACAGAGACCCAGCGATTAAAAGGAGTTGTCTTTTCTGGAAGTCTTGGGTGAGAGGAGAAAGATGCCAAAGGACCAACAATGTTCCAGGAGGAAGCATTATCCTTGTGCCACCCTAAAGCTGAGCTGCATGTGACTGTGACCTGCCTATGGCAAGTTGGAACCTGTGGTGATTTGCTCTGGGAGGAAAGAAAAATCCTCCTACAGAGCTGATTTCTGGAGATCAGGAGATCCCAGCCCTGTGCCCACAGCTCCCCCAGAGCTCGGCAGCTGCAGGTAGGAAATATTCTCCTACCTCCTGAAAAATGGCTTTACCCACTCAAAATAGATTTTCAGTACAAATATCCTACATGAACCGAAGGCACTTAGGCTTGAAAGAGCCATTCACGTCTATTAAGTCAGACAAATGATTGAAAATTAACATTAAAAGTGCAACTCCACACCTTGTACCATTTATCGACAGGAAATTAGGAACAATTAGATCTCTGTAAAACAAGGCAAAACCATGATTGCTGAAGGTCAGGCTTCAGGAAAACCCTGCAGAAAGCTCCACAGCAGAAATTCTTTACAGGTATGTTTCTTTGCACTTATATTGTGCATATGGTTTCAGCGACAATCAGGTAAAATGGACAAAACCAGATTTCCCCACCAGCTGCAATAAATTCAACCCTTTTTCTCCCCCAGCCTCCTGTTATAAACAAGCAGAAATGTTGCACAGAGCAGACACTCTTCTGCTCTTTTATGGGCGTTGCTGTGCTCTGGAATGGAAAGAGGACTGGCAAAGATTCCTTGCAAGTACCAAAATGAAAGCAAGAGAATTAATTTTATGCAGCTCGTTCTGTGTATTTCTGGAGTTTTAATGCTTTCCCATTCTGAGAGCTCACAATGAAACACCTTGTGTAAATATTGCAAGCTCCTACCTGGAATTCTCACAATGAGCTGTCAGCTGATAAACTTTCACCCATAACTTTCTGTAAATGGATAAAGTTGAGAACACACACAAACACACACACAGAGTCAGATCTCTTGACTTCTTTTCTTTCAAATGGACTAAAATTCTGATTCCTACTAAGTTTCAGGCTAGAAATGAGGAACCACTTTCCAAAATGTTATGTCCAACTCAGCCAAATTTTGAGTAAAGCTTCATTAAGGTTCATTTTTGGACACACACATAAAATACACTAGATAGATAGATAGATAGATAGATAGATAGATAGATAGATAGATAGATAATTTTTCTTCCAGTTCTGGCTAGCACTAGAGCCAACCATGCCAAAACACAGCAAAGAGGACTATTCTCCTGATACTCCCAGCTGTGGCCAGAAGAAATTGTGCCTGCAATGGCGTGAGAAAATTTCAAGACAAATGAGCTTTGGCTGGTTCCGCTGCGAATGTTTGGATGCTTATTTAAAGTCAAGTGACCCCAAACTGCAAAGCACTAGATGTTCACTCATCACTAATTTCTAATAGTCGCCCTGAGACCAGGTGGAAGAGCCAAGAGTAGGCTATGGGCTCCTTGCTTGCACAGAGGATTGGAGAGATGGAGGAAATGAAAAGTCTCTGGGGTCTGTGGGCCATGTTGGCTGAGGAGTTGTTTTTCCTTGGTGTTCCACAGGAGTTTTGATGTTTGAACAACACCAGAGGGAAGGCAGACATCAGGGTGACATCATGTCCTCGCAGACAAGCCAACATCTTTTGCTGTGGTCTGGTCCTTCATCTCCTACAGGACAGACAGGGCAATCCCACTCTCTCCTCTGCCACCCCCTCATCCCCAAGATGCTTTTTCTGCTGCATTTTGGGCCACCTCCATGCAGCCTTGAGCAAGGCTGAAGTGCTAGAGAGAAATATTGTGTGACTCCCCTGGAAAATCTTGGGTTTGAGGTGGGGGACAATGAGAGGTATAAGGAGAATAAGGAGAACTTGTATTTTGGGAACCTTTTTTGTCACTGGTCCCTCTGATGAGTGCAGCTGAGATGAGTATGTGCTTTTACAAGCAATTATTTTAAAGTGTGCCCAGAGGACACAATAGTCAGGCTTTATTGGATATGTAATACACACTGTGACAGTATATGGTGGCCAAAATTACAATTTTGGGACCTTGCAGCCTGCAGCTGTTCAGTAAAACAAAGGAAATTCCACCAAAAGAAAAAAAGGGAAGGGGGTTAACTCGCTTTTAAGCCAAATCCAAAACATAGATTATATGACTTCCCTCATTTCAGGGCTTTTCTGTGCCTCTGGGGGCAGCTGGAGGAAATATGAAAGAGCATCTTCCCTAGAGCTTTTCCTAATGAGGGGAAGGGGGCACAGGCACACCTCATCTTTGCACATCTCATGCCTGGGAGGGGCCACAGCTGAAGGTGGCCCTGGCTGTGGTCATGCCAGGACTGTGATGTCCCCGTGGGCTGCTCAGAGCAGCTCTCCAGGAGCTGCCATGCCACAGCTCAGTCCCAGTGTTCATTCACGTGTCTCTGCCCAAGAGGACAGAGGAGAGAAGCATCCAGCAGATCAAATATCTGCCCAGCTGGAAGCAAAGGAGATCGTCTTTTGGGAGAGGTTGGAGCTGGTCCTGAGGCAGAGCAGGGCAGGACAGTGACTTGGGAACAGAGACAGCCCAGGACACAGACTGCGGGACATCTGTCCCGCCACAGGAACCACACGTCAGGCTTTCTCTTTCATGGTGCTTATTATGACCCTAACCTGATTAGTGGGAGACAGATTGTTCTGCATTCTAAATCACTTCCCATGAATAAGTTTTGTTTGTTAGTTTGTTTGTTATTCTGGCTTGGAGAAACTTTGTCGCTGTGTTCCAGAAATCAGGCTAAGAGTTTGCCTTCCAGAACAGAGTGTGTGCAGATGCTGGCAGGACGACCTCAGGACAGACTGGGATCTGATCAACCACTCCTGCAACCATGACAATCAATACAATTGCAGAGGTACAAAGCAACTTATGTGATTCAGATCTCAGATAAGGCATGCAAGGCCTAAGAGGAGCAGTGCAGCATAGGAAGGGGCTGGTTAAGCATTTTTGAGTGCTCTGGGCAGGGACAGCAGGTTCCTTGTGATTTGCATGAAAAGAGAATGACCAGAGCCTCAAGAAGCCTTGCCACAGCTCTAATGGCAGAACTGTGGCACAGATCAAATAAGGAACAGCTGAAGCCCAGCAGCTGAGCAACACTTGCCATCTGGAAGTACATTCCCAGCAAAACTGCTGTGATTAAATAAAGCACAGCAGTTTTGCTGGATATTAGGAAGAAGTTTTTTCCAGAAAGGGTGATAAAGTTCTGGAATGGCTGCCCGGGGAGGTGCTGCAGTCACCATCCCTGGGTGTGTTTAACAAAGCCTGGATGTGGCACTGGGTGCCAGGGCTTAGTGGAGGTGTTGGGGCTCGGTTGGACTCAATGATCTTGAAGATCTCTTCCAACCCAGTCATTCTTTTAGTTCTTTGAATTCAGTTAATTCTGTGATACAGTACTGAGACTTCACCAGAGATGGGCTCAGCACTCTGCAGTCCAGAAAGACACCTAAGGACTGAGCAAAGCAAAAGTTTTTCTCAGATCTTGGATGCAGAATTAGGAAGTCTGAAGCAACATATTAAGTCCAAATCTCCATTAACTCAACCAGAACAAAAACATCCCAGCTAAGTGCTACACGAGTTTAACACAAAACCCCTCTGGCTCCCTGGTACGGGCAATTTTATCAACACTTGATCTCTGACATCAGAGCTGGCTTCTGCCAGTAGATGACTTTGTCTAGACCGCTAAGCGCTACCCGAGTTTAACACCAAACCCCTCTGGCTCCCCGGTTCGGGCAATTTTATCAACACTAGATCTCCTCTGACATCAGAGCTGGCTTCTGCCACAGGTGACTTTTGTCTAGACTCGGTGTTTGCATGGGGCTCACCCAGACTGGCACCGTGTGCTTGGCAGCCTCTCGGTGCGCGCGCCTTCGCGCCCGGCGCTCGGTTTGCGTGGCTCCCCGCCGAGCCCGCTCCAAAACCAAACACGGCATTCAGAGTGAGCAGCACTCCGTGGCACACTGAGTGGGTTTTGTACAGCTGGCCCACGAAGCAAAGGGTATGAACTGGTTTTCAGACATCTGCAAAGGGCCCTGATCAATCCCAGATCATCAGACAAGAGCGATTGTTCAGGTGAGCTCGATTTCTGCTGGTCTTCACCATTGGAACAATTACCCAAACCTCAGTCATGCTCATTGTGTAAAGTGGTGGAAAAACCCAACCCCAAAAAATTTTCAAGACAGCTTTTTCTGTGTGTAAATGCATCAGCCTGAGGCCAGCAAGAGCCAGTGGACTTTTAATAAGAGCTGTAATGATGTTGGTAAAAGAGGAATTTCACAGCTCATGATGGCTGGAGGGAGCTATTCCATCCAGGAATCAGCAGTTTATGTTCATCTTCCTAAAATCCTCAGGAAAATGCTTTGTTTTAAATGAGAGGATATACGGAGTCATGGATCTGAAAGCCAGAAAGAGCTTTTAAAACTACCCAGCTGCCCTCCTGCAAACCCCTGTGATATTTCCAGAGGTAGTACAGATGTGCATGGCTGAGTCACAGTGTCCTCTAGACAAACATCTGTCCTCTAGATCAACATCTGTCCTTCATTCAAACTGCCTGAAGACTTCAGCTGAACTTCTTCCTCCATCATTACGTTTTGTTTGTCCTTGGCAAGAAGAACAAAAGATTAATCATAACTGTAAACCCAATATTTGGTCAACGTGACTATCCAGGTCGTGCAAGGAGTAAACAATGTGAACATTTGGGGTAAGAGCAGAACTCAGACAGGGAGCAGAGGAGTTCATGGGAATCTGCACTGTTTGCTTTCATCCCAAACCTCCCAAACTTTGTATTTTGTTCTGTGTAGTTAATATTAATCACTCCAATCAAGTTAATTGTCAAGGTTTTGGATAGTCCTTGCTTCTAAGTGTCCCTTCCCGCTCATGTTCCCATGACACACTCACTGGCCACAGCTTGGCTGTTCATTTCTTGGAAAAGAGACTGCACAGGAATATTGGGATGAAATTTGGCCAGTCAGAAAAAAACCAAAAAAACAAACAAACAAACAAACAACAACAACAAAAAAAACCAGCCTAGAGAACAGAGGCAACTGTTGCAAAATGCTTCAATTTACTTAGTAATGAATTTGTTCTCACTGGGGTTTAGCTTTCTGAAATTTGCATCAAATGCTTGAAAAGGTAGGACTTGCAGCAGATCCCCATTTGGATTGCTCCTGGGCTGCTCTGTGGGGCTTTTCTTGATTTTCTCAGACTCATTTGTCCCTCTGGCCATCAGATGTACATGACCACCGTGGCTGATGGCAGATCTGCAGCAAGACAACTGGAATGGCACCCTTGCGGTATGCACAAATTCATGGCTGCAGAAAAAGCAGCTCCTGAGCCAACCTAATGAGAACATGAGACATCTGAGCTGATAGGGAGTCCTGTGTGGATGTCAATTTTCAGCCAATAGTGAAGTGTCAGGACACAACTGTTTGGCAAGTCCTTTGCCCTTTATGTGTCCAAACAGCGTCGATGCCTTTGTACAACAGAGGGCTCTGGATCTCACAGGGTGCATTCCTTGCTGCTTTTCATTCACTCAAAAAAAAATAAAATAAAATAACCACCCCAACAACTGCCAAAGCTTCCAAAATTAGAAGTGAATCACGGGTCATTTCTATTGCAAAATCTCAGCGATAAGGCCTGATAGCTGAAATCTTCCCTTTCACATTCAATGGCATCTTATGAGCTGTGGTGTGATGTTCCCCTCACAGAGATGGGGTAAGAAGAGATGACTCACACCTTTTCCCAGTTGTTGTGCAGACAGCCCTTCCCAAGTAACACTGTGATATATATCTGATGGTGCTGATAAGAAGTTCAAGCATGTTTTAGCTCCTTGTGTAATTTCCATTAATAAAACAACCAGAAAATCTCAGCTTGCTCCACTCGGTCTAAAATGAAGCATATTGTGGGCATCAGTGGGAAAAATGCAGGCCAAGTTTATTAGAAGTATGAACTTACAAACCTATAACGGAAATTTAATGTCAAAATTAATGTGCAGACTCTGGAGAAAACCTTGCTGGTGTCAAGATATTCAGAATAACTGAATAAATTTGCTCAGATCCTCACACAATCTTACCTCTAATTAGAGGTGCCTGAGGCAGAACCTGTCAGTGCAGGGATGGAAATATCAGGCTGGGGACAGGCTGCCGGCCCTCACACTGCTTGGGAGCTCACAGACTGCTTTTCCATGGCTCTACAGCATTTAATTCCCAGGCATTAGGTCCCAAAATAAGGCTGGAGGAGTTTTTCTGCAGAGTCAGGCTGGAGGCAGGTAGAGCTGAGGAGTGATTTTGCAATGGGAATCTGACACCTGCTGTACACGAAAAGCCCTTCTGTTCAGCTGATTTCAGGGAGCTTAGGAAAAATGAAGCATGGACTTAAACTGAAAGAGGGCAGATTTAGATGGGATATTAGGAAAAAATTCTTCCCTGTGAAGGTGGTGAGGCCCTGGCACAGGTTGCCCAAAGAAGCTGTGGCTGCAGCATCCTTGGAAGTGCCCAAGGCCAGGCTGGATGGGGCTTGGAGCAGCCTGGGATAGTGAAAGGTGTGCCTGCCCATGAGGAATGGATGAAATTATCTTTAAGATCCCTTCAAACCCAAACTGTTCCATGTTCCGCGATTCTACGACCGATTAAGCATTATGATTCCAGGAACAGAAATTCCCATGTTATTTATTTCAGCTTCCCAGAAAGCTTCCAAGGAACCCTGACAGGGTTTCCTAGCCGTGGCGAGCAGTCACCTTGCCTGCAGATGAAGTCATTGCCTGTCATTCCCACCTTACCACTGCAACGTGCTTTTCCAGGAACCTCCCACAGAGAGTTTTCAGGCAGATAAGGATTGGTTTTTCTTGAGCAGGAGCCATGGAGTTTGTACAATAGCAGTCATCACCACCATCTCCTGTGCCAATGAAGGCCACAAGCTAACTATAGGATGCCTGAGGAGCTATTTCCTGCTATTATTTCACTTTCCACCAGCTGTTGTTGCTATTATTTAACTTACTATTAGTTTCATGTATGATGCAGCATCAAGCAGTTGTTCTTATTAAGGAAAAATAATTGGCTGTCTGGCCCACACTTGGATGAAAGCTCATTTCTCTCTGGGGAGTTTTCAGCATTAGTTCATCTCCAGCAACAAAAGCTGTGATTTTAGCATCCTCCAAAACATGGGTTTACAGTAAAAGTGGAAATGGGGTAGTGAAGGAAAGTTCTGAATTAAAGTTCTTCATATGGACAGTTAGCAGGACGGTCACTTCTGTGTACAAAAAAATTCTAGTAAAATAAACACACCCTGCAAACTTCCTGGGCTCTAAATCATCCTGCTAAATTTGATTATCACTTAAGTGATTTAGAAAGCAAGATGTTCTCTGCGTTATGAGAGTTTATTCACAATGTCAGCTAAAACTGATAGACACTGCAATAATTCAAACCAGAGGGTGGGGGGAAAAAAAAGGAGTTATGAAAACTTGGCTTAGGCTGGAGACCAGAGAAGAAATTGAAGGAAGAGCAGCATTTTTGAGGGAAGGGCGAATTGAAGGAATGAAGTTTTGAAATTCCTGTCTTTCCTGCCTCCCCAGCAAGCAGGAGAATCCAATGTTCCCTGGCTTCATGGGGAACAAAGCAGAGCTTGAAGCTTTCAGCTCAGCTTCTCCCACTGGCTGTGGCTCCCTGGCTGCCCAGCCCGAGCCCCAGCCCTTGTGCACACACAAACCAGCCTGTGGCTTGCTCCAAGCTTGAACCTGGTGAAAGAAAGGCTCTCCAGAGTGCTGGGACTCAGCACTGAACCCCCTGGATGTCAGGAATGCCAAGGCTTGAGTGCTGAGCAGAGTCTCCAGCCCTGCTCCTGGGAAAGGCGGATTGCTGCCGCTCCACTCCGGCTCTCCCAGGCTCTGAGTTAAACCACCTGTGGGTCTCTGTCCCTTCTGCTGACCCTGATGCAATCCCTGCTCCAAAAGATGCACATCCTCTGCCCACTGCACAGGGCTGAATTACGAATGGGAGTGAATTTTCCAAGCTGGTGTTGACATCCTGGAGGGAAGAGGGCACAGCCTGGCAGCAGCCAGCACAACAAAGAGGTGGGAGAAGAAGATGCCACCTCTCCTGCACAGGAACTGCTGAGGCATACAGCTCTACACCAAATGCCCCAGGAGACTTCCAGAAAGCCTCCAGTAATTAGCATTGTGTGTCAAACATTTCAGATAGCCAAACTGTAAATGAGGATCTGTTAGAATTTTACTTGGAAAAGAAAAAAAAATAGAAGGTTAACCGTGTGCCAAACATTTCAGATAGCCAAATTGTAAATGAGGATCTGTTAGAATTTTACTTGGAAAAGAAAAAAAATAGAGGAAGATTTATTCTGTATTAATGCTCTAGCACATTTCCTTACCTATCTCCCTATCCAAGAACTTTTTTCAGTTCAGTATCCCATCTGGGCTCAGCACCATCCCTTCTATATCCCATTTCCCTCTCCTTAGCGTCCAACAAATTTTTAAACAAATCAGCAAAAGTGGGAGAGGCTCTCAGCATTTTATGTAGCTGGAATAAAAGTGGGAACAGAGGCATCTGTGTGATTTCCTTCCATGCTGGTGAAAAAATCAGAGCATCAGGGTAGGCTTAGAGACATGCCTGCCATGCAGGAGGCAGAGGAATGTTTGTGGGAGCTTGGGCAGCACTGAGCCTGTGCCTTGCTGCCCCAAGATTCCCAACAGCAGCTCCAATCCACAACAAACTCAAGCCATAGCATGGAAATACTAAAAAGTCTGGACATTAATAAACTTGGGAGAGAGAAAAGAATTTCAAGTGCAATACCAGGAAGGGTATGAACTGGGGACCCTATGTTTGGGTTATCTGGGGATCTTAAACCTTCAAGAAAGGAGATTTACACTGGTCCAGAACAAGATATGTGGACCACTGTGTCCAGCTTCAGAGATTTAAATACCTCAGATGTAAACTCTCTGGAAGTTTGAGTCTTGGTCAAGAAAAAGGTCCAGAAAACCCTACAAAAGCTCTTTGGTAGCGTTTCTTCCAAATTTTCTATCTGAGACAGGGAAATGGGCAACCTGATAAATCTGCCACCAGAAATGCCTTTATTGAGATGCTCTGGAAGAGCCTGGCAGTGAGCAGGGGTGGGTACACAGCTGCCAGCCCAGGACATGCCCAGGTGTCAGGGGTTACCTCCAGCCCTGGCACCAGCCCAGCCCTGACATCATGTCCTTTCTGCAGAATGGGAACTGCAGGAAGCAAAGGCTGGCACTGCCAAACTCAGCTTCTTGTCTTTTATTGTAAAGGTCTGACTCCTTTTTCCTGCAGTTCTTAAGTGTGGCCCTTTGAGCATAATTGAACGAGACAGAAGCAAAAATTTAGAGGTTTCTGCTTTGGAAAGAGATGTGACGCTCATTTATTGTTAACCACAAAACATGGGCCCCTTTTCTTTCTTCTTTTTCCTTTTTCTTGGTGTCAACTTCACAGTTTCTGTTACTTCAAAACAACTTGGGGTTTAACAGAGCCTAAGACCCCAAAATATCCTCATCAGCACATTGGGATGTCCCTGCTTCAGGGATTGGAGCCACCAAGCATTCCTGAGAGCTCAGCTGCCACCAGAGCAGGGCCAGACAAGCAGAGCCTCGTTTTTACCTGCACCAAACACCTCATTTATTCCACTTTTTATAACCCCTTTCCACCTCCCACACTGCAGCTTTCCAGCGGCTGCAGCAGAATTTCCCTGTTTTCCAGAACATTTCTCTGCAGATGAAACCTTCTGTCACCTGGACGAGAACTGAAATTAGAAGTCCAAGTTGTCAATAATTACCTACTCCATGCAATTTTGTGATTATAAATTTGGGGTGGTCTGTAATGATGGTCTTTTGTCACCTCCTGCACAGCCCAGGGTGACCCTTGTCCTGAATTTTTGCCCACCCAGTGGTGCCTCTGAGTCATTCTGAGCACCCAGAAGAAAATAAATCAATTTTGGCATCTAGTGATGAGGAATCCTACATGCCCCATCCATAACTCAAACCTTCATGATGTGTCTTATAGTTACCTACTTCTACCATTAAAATTTTTAACAGTGTTTCCAGTCCAGATTTTTCTGGATGTTGTATCTCCTTTTGATATGCAAAGGAAAATCCCATTCCTAAATGAATTTTCTTCAAATTTAAAGTTGATCGGCCAAATAGTGTTTTTAAGTAAAAATCAAGAATATTGGACAGCCTATGATGACAACAGGGGAAAAAATAGGACATTTCCATATTAGTGCTGTGTCCTCAACAGTGTCCATTCCAAAGTCAAACAGTGATGCTGGAGCAGGATAAAAATTCTGCAAATGTGTGGGCCAACATTCATCTACTCTTGTGATTTAAAGAGTCACCATTTCCTGAACTATGAAAGTACCATAAAATAAAACATTTCTTGGATGTTCTCTGACACGAGCAAATCTTTCTCAAAGTCAGTGGGAGACTTTCCACTTCCATTAGTGGGCATTTTGTCAAGTTCTGACTTTTTTTTTTTAAAGTGAAGCTCCAAATCCTACAATAATTTGAACTTTATTGCCTATGGAAGAGAAAAGCGGCCAAAAAAACCTTGTATGGAAAGAAACAGCAAAACAAGGTTTCCCCAAACAGCATTCACTGGTAACAATACAGCTTTGTGACTGCTGTCATTTTTTTATGTATTTCCAAGGAAAAACTAAAGGAAATATATTATTTGTCCACATTTCTGCCAAGAAGGCAGTTCCCAGAGCATACATTTAATGACAGCATCACAGGAAGACAATTTTTCCCATCTTTTTAAGCTCCCTGTCCACTGAAAAAAAAAACATCAGCAGGAAGAAATCCCACACAGAAGGGAAGGGGGTAAGGACACATCTGATGGAAGTGAGACAATTCTTTGGAGCTGAGCTGGTTTGAAAGGGCTCTGGTGAGCAGCTCGTCATCTACTGGAGATTGCCCAAATCCAAGGTCTCACTGGAGCTCATCAAAACAGGCTGTCCATGGATTCAGCTGGCAGGACAGTGCCAAATGTCTGCCCCAGAGGAATTTCTCAGACCTGCTCAGGTTTTTTCCCTTGGTTTGTTTGGTGCTTCTTTTTTTTCTTTTTTTCTTTTTTTTTTTTTTTTTTTTTTTTTTTTTTTTGGGCTGTGGGGTGTTGAGTGCTTTGTTTTTTCCCCCAAGCTGGAAATGGAGAATTAGATTTCTTCAGAAGGAGAATTTGCAGAAGGACAGGTTACCTGGGCCCTTGGCCATGAAGCAAAGCCAGGCTCGAGCTGTTCCACAGCACTCAGTGGAAAGTGGCAGTGATTCCTGGTGGGAGATTAAAGGTGATTTGGAGTGAGGCAAGGACCACCCCTCATGCAGCATTTCCAGATAAACTGAGGTAGAAATGTCTGCTATAAACAATGTCATATATTTAACCTCCCTTGTACTTAAAACCAGGCTTGAAAAAAGTACTGGTGGAAGAAGAAACACCAACAAATCAAAAGTGGCAGAGGATAAAAGGTGGATTTTGGAAAGGCCTGAACAAGAGGGCTCCTATGGAAGGGCAGACAGAGCACAGCCATCCATGAGCTCACAGGAACTTTCTCACCAGCAAGGGAGGACTTAAAGTGCCAAATAAGTCCATGAAATTCACACAGGGCCTTCAGGGATGGAAAAAATGTTACCTGAAGAGACAAATTCCCCAATCAAGACCACAAAAGCCCTTGAAATTATCACATGAGCTGGTTCAGGCTCTCTGGCAGGACTTGTGCAGAGCAGCAGGATCTGATAAATCACAAGCCACTGCTGTGCTGCTGATGCATAGAAAAGAGATCCATCAGGGACCAGTCAGAATCTGTCCAGGACAGATTTGTGGTCAGACAGGACTGTCTGACCGAGACTGGACCTTGGCAATGACCTCTGCAGGGTGCTGGAGAGAGCCAGGAATTGTGCTCTTGATGGAGATTTCCTGGGGGGAAATTGGAGAAACCGTTCTGCTAACCTGGTGGAGCCCAGTTGTTCCTGCATGGGTTTCCTCAGGAGCTGCTCTTTCTGCCCTGCTTTTGGCTAAGCACTGCAAAAGTGCTTCCTAACTCATGGCAAAGAGCTTTAAACTGAGTGATCACCACTGAGTCACTCAAAGCAACACCGTGTCTTCCAATACCAGAAAGGATGTAGAGCTGGAGGAGTCGGAGTTTGAAGGGCTCAGTGACTGCTGTGATCAAGGGTGTTGGAATTTCTATTAGGAAACACAAAAAAATGCTGTCAAATCCACCACCCTGCTAAAGAGAAAGGTCTCCTCCCTGTTCCGCATGGATATCTTGATGTGGAAGAATCAAGGGAGTCTTATAAAGTGTGCAAAAAATGGGTACAAAAGCAACAGAGGAGCATCTTGGAGGATGGGGAGAGGAGAGGTAAAATAAGATCTGTCAAAATTAACCCAGATGGAAGTTTCAATGAGGAAAACAGTCTCAGATGTTTTCCAGCCACAAACACAGAGAGGGGAAAAGTGTTGTGGTGCGGTGAAAATGGAGCAGAAATCAGAGAACTGAGGGTTGCTCCCAGCCTGCCACCCCTCCCCGGGGCTCAGCAAAGGGCTGCTGCAGAGCCTGGGGTGGAAAATGAGGAGAGGGCGTGGAAAGGATGGAGCTGAGAGGGAGTCACAGACACAGCATCACACAGGGAAGTCTAGAGGGATGGGGGAATCTCCCTGTGGGGTTTGAAAAGTCCAGAGAAACTGCACCTCAGGAGTGTGGATTTGTAACCCCTGAAGGTGCAATAACTGCATTTAGGGAATGCAGCAAGGAGAAAAGGACAGCAAAGACACTGTCAGGTCACTGAATCTGAGCTGACAGCAAGGCAAGCCTTCAAGAGCACTTCTTCAAGAAATATTAAGACATTGTGAATCAGGCTTTGCTTCCATTCCTGTTTCTTCCAAGAAATGGGTCCCAGCTCTTTTTCTGGCAGGACATGAGTCATTCTGCCCACCCTCAGTGGAAGCCTGTCCTGTCTGGGTGGAAAGAAGAAAAAGCCCCTGGCACACAGAGCTTTCCTTCCTGGGCATCCTCTGGGTAACACACTTGGAGCCTGAGCTGCCATGCATTTTTGGCAAATGACTAATAATGACTTGCAAAACTCACTACTATGTTTTTCATCACAGCTGCTCTGGGAATACATTTTTGGCACTCAAAGCACTGCTACCATCATGACAAAACCAATTATGCTAGTTAAAAGAAAAAACAGGCCAAAAAGATGTAAGGTTATTGTCAGGGTAAAGGCAGGGGAATTATTGAGATGAGTTGTCTACAAAATAGCTTTGAGAGTTGATTTCTTATTGTGGCATCATGAGTTAGGCTGGCTCAATTATGATGAGTGATAATCATGACAAAAATTGCTCCAGCTATGGCCTTGGGAGATGAAAATTGAGGGGAGGAATTAGCAGGGGGTTGAGAGAAAAAGAAAAAAAGAAAGAAATAAAATTGTCATCTTCAGTATATATTAAGCCAATAGAAATTGGTTTGAATTACAGTGTGAGAGTGGAGTAGCATGAAAACTCCACAAAAGCAGGACAATTATTATCTTATGGCATGCATCTATATAAAGTCAGGCACCTGAGGGAGGATTAGGGTTTAAAGGGTCCTGGTAGTGCAAAGAACCCAGAAAAAGTGAATCTGCCTGGTCCCCAGGCAGAGGCACATTTCAGATTGGAACTGCATCCTCGAGTCTTACCCTCGTCACAAAGCACATTCCAGAGATCCACCTATAAAACTGAAGGATTTTTATGCCTCCTTAAGTGCTCAGAATCACATAGAAATCAGAAATCTGTCCTTTTTCTCCAGAATTTCCTTATTGTAAAGCTATACCTGGACTTTAGGTGACCTCCTGACACCATCCTTAGGATGCTGCAGAACTGTAATATCCTCACCACCTCCCTTTTGCTTGGATAACTAAGCCAGCATCTCCCAGTTCCTTCACATCTCCTTTCCCTGGGGCTCTGCGGGCTGCCGAGCATAATCCAGGTGGGAAACCTGACCCCTGGAGGCTCCCTCTGCCCTGGAATTAGGGGGCAGCTGGGTGCTGAGAAACCACCTCTGAGAAAAGGGCTAAAAAACAAATAAAACCCTGCGAGAGCCAAGGAAAACTGGAAGTAACGAGATGATTTGTGTAAACTTTAAATTGAGCGAGTTTCGTGGAGGAGGCTCGGGTTACATTCTGCGGGCAGGGAGAGGCAAACTCCGGCACAGCAGCGGCGGCTTCAAGGCTTCAAGGAGAGGCTCTGTCCTCTCTGTGCCACCCTCCACACCATGGAAAAGGCAGGCAAATGGATCCTTTGAGGTTTGCTCTGTACTAAAATGAAGGGGGGAAAGCACCAGAATAATCTGAGTTTTGCCTGTCAATCCTGAAACAACCGCGTGCTTGTGATGGGCACAGCAGCACGAGCAGGCGAGGAGCAGCCTGCCCGCTCTTGGCAAAGCCTCCAATCTTGGAGCTCCACTTTCACCTGGGGATCACACACGAAAGGAAAACACATTTCTGGGCCTTGCAGGACGTTTTTTGCCCGAGCATAGGTGGAGGGCTAAGGCACAGCTCCCCGGCAGACCACCCACCACCTCCTCACAGCCAGCGCTTGTTCTCCCGCTGGTGTCTTTGGGACGCTCTGGTGTGGCCAGGGACCAAGAGCAATTTGGAAGGTAGAAAAACATTAACAGCTGCAGATTTAGAAAACAAGAGATAGAGATTTTTGTGATAGAGCTGTCGCTCTGAAGAGTGAGACATAACTATAAAGTCAAAATGGAAAACCTGTCTGGCTCGGGAGCATGGAAAATGCACTGAGGGCAGGAGTTATGCAATGTGGCAAGATGTTTATCACTGCTGGGTTTTTTTCACCTCTTTCTTTCCCCTGAAATTGAAGATGAGTGTTAGAAAATGGGCTGCTGGGGGTGAGAGAAAACAGGGACACTTCACTTCTTGGGCTGACATTGCAAAAGCGTGACACAGCAATGATGACACTGGTGAAAATTTTAAAGGATCCTCTGGTTTGCTCTTCTCTGACTACTTTCAAGGAAGATTCAGGTGAGACAGTGGTGAGAAAAAAGGGTATAGACCCTCTCCCACCCAAAAGCTCGTTGATATCAGCAGCTCCTTGATACCAACACTAACAGAGTCAGGGCTCAGCTCAGGAACACTCTGTGCCACATTTGGCATCATCAGAAACCTCTCCTGTCTCCACACTCAGCAGCACCTCAGAAATGCCTTTCCTAGGAGTTTAAAACCAAACCCAAATGCTGCAGCCTGTCCAAATCCAGAGGAGATGACAGCCGAGGGGTTCGGGAAGGAAAGTCGGGAAAAGTTCACGAGAAACGCTTGTGGGTGGTAGAGTGACGTAACCCTTTAGGTAGCATCCAGCATTTTGAGGTCAGCCATCCATTAACTTTCCACTAAAAACCTGGCAATCTACAGGTCTGAGCATTGCAACACCCGATTTCTGTGTGCCAGAGAGGGTGTGCACCCACGGGCTGCCCCTGCTCCCCTGGGTGCACAGGAGCTGCTCGGGACGTCCAGAGCCAGCAGCCACTCGTTCCTGGGAGAAATGAGTCAACACTGGGGCCCAGAGACACATTCCAGGGTCCAGGAAAACAACTGGAACCTTGAGTGGTCTTGCAACATCCAGCCACTCAACAGAGTGAAGCAATCACTGGCATGAGCTGGTCTCCAACTCCTTTCAGCCACACTGCAGTGCCTGGGAGCAGCCTGGACCAGAGTTGGCTCCCCCGTGGTTCACGGGTGCTGAGTGACCACCAGCGACCTCTCCCAGCCCAGTGTGGGCAGTGAGCTGTGTGCTGGGCACCCCTAAAATGCAGAAAAAGCCCTCTCTGGCTGCTGGGTGGGCAGAGAGAGGCAGTGCAATCTTGCCTTTGCAGGGATGGAAAACTGCTGCCCTGGGAGAAGGAGCCACCTCCTCATCCTCCATCCCATGTACACCAAAACAGCAGCAGCAGATTTGCATTTCTGACACTTCAACAGTTACATTAGACTTGGCTGGGTTTTTTTTCCTTTCTCTTGCAAGCCTGAAAAATGTTTAGAGTCTAAGGAAAATTAAAAAAAAAAATTAGAATCCAACAAAACCTAGCAAAAGTGAGTATAATTTTTCCATGCCAAGGACGGGGGGGTTTAAACAATTTCAAGGCAAAGCTTTTGTAGTTACAGTGGTACATTTATATCACAGAAAAAGTGGTGAAAAACAAACATTTCAGAGGTAAAAGCAGCTCAGCCCTAGCAGGTGTTTTATGATGTTAACAGTGCCAAGTGAGGAAAACATCTCTCCATTACAGATGCAATTATCTGTTTGAACTGAAAACACAGACTTTGGAGGGAAAAAAAAAAACAACAAAATGCTTGACTTCCAAAATATTTAACTTATTTTGAGCATTTGACCAGTAGGAGGGAGCAAAGCAGGGACAAAACCACTCGTGTGGTGCTTCCAAATGTACATATACTATTCACGCTTTTCATAGCTGAGTGGTTAACAACAAAGACAATCACATTCTTGCTACAGCTGATTAAACAGTTGATCCCACGGACCCCAGGCTTCTCAGACACGGTTGTTTGCTGTAAGCAGAACCAGCAAAACAAAAACAAGGCTGAAGAGGAGATGTTCATCTGCTGTGGATCGGGTTCAGAACAGCAATCCCAGCCAGAGCCCTGCATAAATATGAAACACGTCCTGTTTACACTAAAATTAATGCAATTTAGCCAGAACTTTGCAGGGCTGGGAACGTGGAGGTGTGGTTAAATTTCGTAGCTGAGCTGGGATCTGAGTTGTGCCTCTCCTGCTATCATCAAAGAGCTGAAGTTGCCAAGTCCTGTGCACAGCACTCCTGGATCCCTGTTTTGTTTATGGGTTAATGTCCCAGTGTTCAATCCATGTTTTCTTGGCTGTACATAGAGTGTCCCACCAGCCCAGCTGGGCAACTTTACTCGATGTCTTAAGCAAGCAAACAGCTCTCCATTTGGAAAAGCTTTGATTCCTGTTGAGCCTGTGAATAAACACATCACCCAAGAGTCCATTCTCCACCTACAGCTTCTCCCATGGGGCTTCCTGAATTATGTTACATGGAATATCTGACTGGTGGAGAAATACATCCCGTTGAACTTAAATGATCTGTCCTTTCAGCAGGCATACACTCATTCCTAGTTACATACCACAAATTCCTCTCAAAATTATTTTACATCCAGCTTTGTTTTGCGTTTTTGGAAGCACTGAATGTTGTCTCCTTCATGTGCCTTTGTGAGAAACAATTGCATTTGTATTGGCAATCCTTTTTTCTAAGATATTACTAAATCCCCAGTCCTCTCCCTGTGGAATGACAAGTTGGATAAATAAGAAAGCTGGCTTCTCATCACTTTTTTGCAAAAGAGGAAAAAAATGTACTTTACTATGTGGCATAAGAGACAGAATTTCCACATAGCAGCAACCCTCTCTCTGGAAAAAAATTAAAATCCTGCAAGCCTTTCACATTTTAGCCCAAGCAGAGTATTTGCTCCAAAGCAAAAATGCTCAAAATGTTCTAGAACTGAGTCCACTTTTGATATTCAATATTCATTAATTACTCTTGTCCCTGTATTGTTTTTATTACAGCAAATCTGAGAGCTGAACCCAGCTGACATTTTCTGTATCTCCCCAGTGGTGTTAAGGACTATTGAAAAACCCTATTTCCCATATGGATAAAGGAGCTGCAGTAAACTGAAAAGTTTACAATATGAAAAAAACAGGAGAATCAGTAAGGGAGAGCTGTGACCACCACAGAGCTGGAAACTTGGAGCACAAAACCTGAAACAAGGTCCCCTTGCAGGAAGCATGTGGAATTTGGAGAAGACCACCACAAGCATAAGCCTAATATCCCTAATACATCTCATGTTTTATGTATATATATTTGACAGCAATGTAATAACCTTGGAAGAAATGCCATGTTTCATTTCTTGGTGTGTTTGGAGAGGGAACTTTAGCAAGGGTGAAGGGGTTTGCTCTTGATCCTGTACTTGCTAAACCGAGGTTGGTCCTTCCAAGGCTTGGCCTTAACCCTGAGAGCGGAGACTGTTCTGCAGGTCAAATTCACCCCCCACCCAGGGCCATGGTCTGCAGGGTCTGGTGTCCCAGGGTTTGTGATTACTGGAGTTTTTCCATAGTTAAATGCCTCTGAAGCTACAGCTCCATTTTATATTTAGTTAATGGAAACCAACTGGAAATATTCCCGTTGACTCCCAAGGGCCATGCCTCAAAACATAATGTATGAATGGAATAAACCACCCTGTTAAATCACCAGAAGTCATGGACAGACTCATGCCTCACCCCTAAGCCCCTGTCCAGATGACACAACTCCTCTGCAAGGGAGGAGCAGGAGGAGTTAATCGCGGGAATAAAGTCTGGGCTGCTGAAATGCAAATTTCACACTCCCCCCAACAAACACCTCTGGATGTGGGAAAAGGGAAAATCAGAGTAAGGTCCCCAGGGTCAGACCAGAATGATGCTGTGACATCCCTACAGCAGCCAAATCTTCCCCTACCTATCCCAGCGGGTTCTGGCTACATAGGTATTGAGGAATGTGCAGGCAAGAAAAGGCTGCCACAGCTCACTAGAGGTCCAGAATGAGAAAAAAAAATAAAATCAGAGCATCATTTATTTTGGAAAAGACCTTTGAGATCATCAAGTCCAACTGTTAGCCCAGCACCACTGCCAAGTCCACCACTAACCCGTGTCCCCAAGTGCCACATCCACACGTCTTTAAAATGAGCTTACTCTGGAAAAGTTGGATTTTGCTGCCTGGGATTCATCTCCATACACTCAGCCCAGCTCAGAACTAGAGGGCCCTGCAGCTCTTGGAACCTTCTGCTGCAACTTTCCATCCAAAAGCTCCACGTGGACTCACTTGTAAATGGCAAGAGATTAGAGAACTTCCCGTCGTCATCACTTATTCACCAAAAGTTTGGAAAAATCTTGCTTTCCGCAGGAAAAAAAAAAAAAGGAAAGGGATCAGATCTTGAGGGAGGGGGAAAATAAAATGTTTATGGTGTGCATTACCTAAAAGAATAATTCATATGATGAATCTTTATCTTAAAAGCCCTGGACTAAAAACAAATAAATGAATCATTGAAATTATTGTGGAAACAGGCATGTTTCATGTTATTTATGTGCTTAATGTTCCTTTTAGGGTTAGGTATTTTCCTTCCTATAAAGAAAGGCAGTTTTCTTAGCATTGCTGTGAATACCAATGTCAAATTCTATTTTAACGGTGTTCAGTGATGCATGAACATCCCAAAGGCAGAATTTTAAAAACACTAAAGCCATTTGTTAAAGAGCAACTAGACAAATTGAGCAGTTCTCTTCCCCTGCAAGCTTCAGAAAGACAGGTCAAAATATGGCTCCACATGGAGAGTGCCTGAGGAATATTTTCATTGACTTCACCTGAACTTTGGATCAGACCCACAGAAGTATTTTTCTGTTGGCAATCAGTCTTTGTGAACAAAGTTATTGATAGGATTATAAGAAACCCAAGCACGTATTAAATGGGCAGGGGTTTTCCGACCAGACAATGTGGTACATTCTCCAGAAACACTGAAGCTGCCACTTGAGGTGGGAGATGCCTTTTGCAGCAAGAGAGCAGCAGTGCTGGGACTCCAGGAACTCCTGAGCAAAGGCAGAAGATCTCCTGCAGTTTTTATTTCAGGAGAAGGAGAAGTGAAGGGAAGCCTGTTACGAAAACAAAAGGAACTGTCTCAAGTCCAACCATGTCCTTTGAGAGCATCACCAATTCAGCATCTTTGCTGGTTCCTCCAAGGTTACCTGATCCAATTGTTCCAAGGATATCCCTCTTCCCTCTTCTGATGTGATATTTCTGGCCTCATCCTTGTGTATTAGCTATCCAAACAGGAATTTTCTTCCTTGATTCCTATCTTCTCACCTCTTTTCTTTCTTTATTTCTTTTCCTTTTCACTCCATGTGACACACCAAGAGTACAATACCATTTATATCCGTGCCCCACTGGACCTCCAGCCCACTGAGGGACTCACACACAGCCCTAATTTTAAGCACACAGTTAGTATATGTGATTTAATGTGTGCATTTCATGAGTTTAAAATTACATATCTTTTAGAGCAGTGCTGGTTCAGGGGGTATATTCCTGTATTTATGTTGTAGCTTCAAATTCTTCATAATTGCATTGCCCCTCCTGCTCTCTTTAGATATTTCCATCTTTGTGTCAGGAAAAGTCTTTTTTTTCTTCACAGTTTGTTCACCAGTTTATGACAACAGAATCTCCATGGTGCTTCCCTCGGCAGCAGGCCTTGGACTGAAATTATTGAAATTATTGAAATTATTGATTGAAATTATTTAAGTATTGAAATTATTTCGTTATTAAAATAATTTAATTATATTGTCATTAATTGATTACGGTTTGTGGTTGCGTGCACTCGGTGTCCCATGGAACATGAACCCACCAGTGATGAAGAAGTCCATCCTTTCCCAGCATAAGGAATCCAAATTTCTAAGGGCTGAAGAAGACACTCCCCTCTGCTGCCATGATTCACCTGTGATGCTCCTCCAAGGAATACCTGCAGGGAGCTAGCAGGATTTTCCCTCAGCCAGTCACCACAGGCTACATCTTTCCCACAGAGTTATTAGAATTCTTAATTCTTTTACTACTTCTTTTTGGTTTAATGCTTTGGTTTTTTGTTTTGTTTTGGGTAGGTTTTTTTTATTTTTTGTGTCTGGTTGGGGTTCCTTTTGGTTTGTTTTTTTTTTTTTTTTTTTTTTTTTTTTGGGGCAAAAGCAGGTTTTCAAATATACATTTAACTGAAAAAAAAGGAAAAATTACTGGTAAAAGTGTTTTAGGAAGTGGAGGTGATGGCTTACTGACTCTTTTCCATGTAGCAGGAAGACATGTGGTTCTAAAGAAAATCAAAATGCTGATTAAAAAAAAAAAAGCTTCAAGAAAATTGTAAAAAGAAAATAAATGAAATAAAATTAAAATCCCAGTCTCCCCAACAAGGTAAATGAGGGAAATGAATGCCACCTGGACTGCAGCAGGTATTGGCCTGCTTAGATTTTCCACAAGAGGAAAAGAAATTCACTTTTCTCCCCTCCTGTGTCCCCACTTTTCATCCATCTTAATTTGGTCACATTATTTTGTCAGCCATCTGCCCGGCTCCAAGTCAAATAACCTTCCTCCTTCTGCAGGATACCACAGATCCATGCAGGGAATTCAGGCTGTGGATCCGAGCGCTCCTGGCACCTGGGATGGATAAACCTGAGTTTAAGCCTCGCTCAGTTCAGCTTCATAGATTCCCCCCCTTTAAAAACCTGCTGAAATGCTTTGAGTAGCTGAAATTAGCCTTGTAAATACCCTGCTGCCATGCCCAAAAAAAGCCATGGAGCCTTGATTCCCTCTGAAATATTGGAGCATTTTGATATTTTCTTAATGCTGCTGCTGCCTTTCGAGGAGCAGGTGGCCTTAGCACGGATTAGTTAAACAAACACATGGAAAGGAAGAGTTATTCTGGCAGAGGGGGGGAATGGAAGCCAATATTTCTTCTTACTGAGGTCCAAAGTGTGTGCCTGTGAACCCACAGGCAAAGTGTGCACAGGAATTTGTCACTGTTTGGTGTGTGACATGGTGACAGGGATTTACCAGCTCCAGGGGAAAGTAAAAACAAAACCCCATCCGGAGGCAAAGCCTGGCTAAAAGACCAGAACAAATTCTGTCTTTCCCTTGGGAAGATTCTTGTCTCACGGAGACAAAATAAAAATAAAAATTAAAAATAAAATAAAAATAAATAAAATAAAATAAAATACAATAAATAACAATAACAATAAATAAAGTAAAATAAAATAACAATAACAGTAACAATAACAATAACAAACAATAAAATAAAATAAAATAAAAAAACATAAAAATAAATAAAATAAAATAATAACAATAACAAAAATAAAATAAAATAAAATAAAATAAAATAAAATAAAATAAAATAATAACAATAACAAAAAATAAAATAAAATAAAAATAAAATCACAGGCATCTGGCAAGCGACAATGACTGAAGACACAAAGTCACTGTCAGGTGGGAGGGAGATGCAAAATAGTCATTTTTTTATGAGAATAAATGGAAGAAATAGCTATTTTTGCAAGGGTGAGGGGAGAATTAGTGCCCAAACATTAGGATCCACTGCCTAAAGCATGAGCAAGTGCTAAGGGCTAAGGATTTGAAAGGATTTCATGCTGTTTCTTGGGTCTTTTGGGGAGAAGGTGAAGGTGGGAATGGAAAGGAAACAGGGGGAAAAGGGAGAAATAGGTAGTAAAAACATCATGAGAAATATCACAGTAGCGAGGAGAGAAGGCAGCTGAAAAAGTCAAGGATAACTGAAGAAGCACATGAAGCATGACCTTGAAATGAGACTGATGAAGTGAGTTTTTTGGGTTGAGTGCTGGCTGGAAAAGGGGAGTTGGACCATTGCCCAAGGAAACTGCCTCCTGCTATTTAATTCCTAATGAGTTCAGGGAACAAGGATTTTGCCCAGGCTTTGAAATAAACAGGATTGTGTTAAAGAAATACTTGAGACCATCATTAATATCTACTTCTAGTGGAAAAAAAAGCCTGAGACCCCACATCCTGGCTAATCATTTGGGTCAAAAAGGTAACATCAGATGAATTTCAGTGCTACACATTTTATTTTGTAGGGTCAAATAATATTACGTGTTTGCTTCATGGGTCTTCAGAAGAGAAGGGTAATTTCTAATAAATATTAATTAATTATATGAATTATATTGTTATATTAATTAGTTACTCTAGGACTTCAGACGTGTGCTCTTCCGATCTTAATTATATGAATTATATTGTTATATTAATTAGTTACTCTAGGACTTCAGCATTGCAGTTTCTTATTTTCCTTCCTTCCTGTGCCAATTTTTCCATCCCTATAATCGTCCTTCCTGTTTATGCAGATCCATATGCACAGTGGCTACTAAAAGTCAGCTGTTAAAACTGTTTACTGTAAATATTTACACTGTGGCTATTACTGAAATCTGTATCCCTGAATGGATGATGGATGGCAGAGGGGTCTAAGCCGAGAGACACTGTGGGATAAACAGGGGAAAGTCATGTGTGTAGTCTGGGAATGCTGCTTCCCACTCCCTGGAAGGCAGAAAGGAAAGTCATGTGCTTGGGACGTTTGCTCTGAAAAATGCTGAGAAGCACAAGCTTATTTGCTGATGTCCATGATCCAGTTTGGATCCCCTTTTCTCCTGGGAATCCAGCAGCTCCTGGATGAGCCATGGAATCCATCACCTTCTGGAAAGGATGGATCCTAGGTGTGCCTGTTCTTCATATTCTTTGTGTCCTTTCAGAAGCAACTGGTGTGGCAAAGCAGATTTTCTCTTGAGAAAGAGACATTGAAGAAATAATGAAATGCCCTGAAAACAGTGAATTTTTTGGTGAAGAGCAGAATTAAAATTACTTGGGAAGAGCAGAAATAAGCAGGTGTTTGATGTCAGTTAAATGTTTGCTGGAGTAACAGTTTGGGCTTTGTTAATAGGAATTTTTCCACACCGTGCCGTCACATCAAGCTTCAAAGAGGAATCACCTACACAGCTCTTCCAGCCAAGCCTGACATCCTAATGGCACAAAAGGAGAGGGTTGGAAAGGTGACATTCCCTGGAAACCTCTGAATAGACAAGTCAGTATATCTCAGCACAGAGACCGGCCTCATCCCATGCCTCTAATCAGAGTTGTGGGAATTATTTATAAATCAGGATAGCACGTAATCCTAAAGCACGTGCTTGAGTTCCTTGTTTAAGCCCCAGCATGTGTTTAGATGCTGTTTTGCAGGGCTGGGCTCTGCTGATGACCCAGCTGATGCACGTCACAGAGCACATCCTACAGGGAAATAACTTGGCAGTTTACTCTGGATTTAAGATAGGACTTGTGAGCACATGGAAAACACTGCATGACTTGTGCCTGCACGACGTGAGGGTTTGGGAAATGTTCCATGTGTTACCAAACCCATCTGAGATTCTGAACTCTGCCTCCTTTGTGTTCGTTTTAATTCCTAGAAAAATGGAAAATCCACAGGGAGATGACCAGGCTAATAAGGCTGATGAGTACCTATTCTTGGAGATTCATCCTGGAGAACATCATTTTCCCTGATCAACAGCAGGCTGGAGAATAAAGTCAGGTATGGGTTCCTCTGAGAGATGAGAAGCAGAGGAGCCTGGAGAACAGGAAAAAGGAAAAAAGAAAAGAAAGCAGGGGGGAAAAAAAAGGGAAAAAATGACCTTCCTTGAAGGGAGGAGGAGTCACATTTTTGTGATGTTAACATCCTGACCTGCACCTGATGCACAGCAACCTTCCCCTTCCACGTATGCAGCAGCACACCTGCAACTACAACTACAAAAATCTCACTTTTGGTGAAAACGCTCTTCTCTGCCAGCTGCACATCCATAAACCTGTGTTTTCCTCCATCCATAAACCTCCATTTTCCTCCTTGCTGCCCGGGTGCCCCTCTGATCAAAGGGAAAGCAGCTCCTTTTTTCAATGCTCCCTTTCATTTGGAAGGCAGAAGCGCAGAAGCGCCTTCCTTCCCACACCAGAATTAATCTCTGCACAGGTATTTTTCCATTTGTAGCTCAACCTTCTTTGTGGGAAAGTTTATTTTGCTCAGCCCAATTAGCCACTGCTGCAAATGGTCTCTTAATGGCAGCCAGGGTGGGATTAGTCATTCCCAGGTGGAAGGTTTGCTCCGTGTGGCACCTGCCTTCTGCTGCACTTTACAGGAGGAGGATGGAGCTGATGGTACCACCTTTGATCTCTCTCTGTAAGGTATTTTATTTCTGCTGGCACTCCCAGAGCTCAGGCTTGGATGTGTTTATGACACAGCTTGATGTTAATGTGAGTTTTCCATGCTCTGCCACGGCATTCTCACCTCTCCTTCCCCCCACGTTATTCCGCTCTGATCTGCTGCTTGCATTTATCTTTTCCCCACCTTTTGGCTTTATGGCACACGCAGAGCAACAGGCAGAAGGATCGGGGCAGAAAGCTGTCTTCTGTTTGGCAGAGAGTCCAAAAATGGGCTCAAAGCACCACAGGCACACGAGATGTTATCATCCAGGTCTCACCTGCCCTCCCCAGCTGCTGCTGGAGCATCACAGTGGGCAAGGGGCAGCTCCCTTTTCCCTCTGCCCTGAAACAACTAATTAAACTGAAAGCCATTAATTTCAACTGGGCAGACCCAAAGCCTTTGTCAGGAAGTGTTTTCAGGCCTGGCAGATGACCCTGACCCCGCTCCAGACGCAGGTGTGAAGGCAAGAGCTGCGTGGGCTTTCTCCAAAGCCACTGCTCACCCTGGAATGTGATGGGGAATCCAATTCCCACAGCCTCCTAATTCCTTGTGTCTCAGTCCCCCCCCCAAACAAAAGCAGCAGAGGCTCACAATGAGTGCCATTGAAGAGATAACCACCTCCACTCGCTGGTATTGACTTTGGGGCGGCATTTCCTCTATCAAGAATGAGCCCCACAACAAGGTATTTGTACCTGGCTGCAAGACAAACTTGCTTTTCACCGGTGCCTGCTGCACATACCGCACCGAGGTGTTGGGAGGATTAATTACTTAGCTCACGCAGAGGACTTTGAAAATAAAATGTGCCAAGTAATTACTATGTGTTTTACTGATTTGGGCATGCACGGACATTTTTTTCGTAATGATTTGTTGATTTTGTTGACTGGCAGTCCAGGACAAAGCTGCATTTTTTGCGAGGTTTCTTTTTTAAATATTATTTTTAATAGGATTTTTAATTGCAGTATTTACTTTAGTCACCTATTAAATAGCTAATTACTTGTGATCCTGTTTAGGTTTGTGTTTAGCACAGACAACAATTACATCTTTTCTCCCACAGCCCACAGTTATTGCATTACATGCCAGGCTTGATCTATTTTTTTCCCCTGTAAACATAGGACTTTCTGACTGTAATAACTTATTTTCATGCTTTTCTTCCATAAGGTGGAATGAATCTCCATAAAGGCTCTCTGCTTTATCCACAACAAAGGAACCATGGCCAAAAGCTGCTGTACAAACACGGGAGATTGATCCTTTGTGTCATTAAAAGGTGTAAATGGGACACCAGTGTAAACAGGAGAACCAACGGGGTAGGGAAGGAAAATGTATGCAAAGTTGGGTGCTCGGCTGACAAGGTGCCGGTGATGCCCTCTTGGGAGGTCATCAGGTTTTCCTCTCCGGAGAATGAGCAGGGAGACTGGTGGCTCTCACCCACCAGAGCCTCATGAAAAGTACTGACAGGGAGGTGCCACACAGGACCCTTCAGCCAGGGTGACCCAAAAATCTCTCTGAGAGCCTGCCTGGAGGAGAGGAGCCCCAGCAGCAACCCCTGCACGTTGTTAAAGCACCATTACCACTTCCACAAACCCCCAGTTACAGAAAAAGGTTCTGTTAAATGGAGTTTGGCAGATTACCTTTGGCAGATTATTTCTATTCTACTTCCTCACCGCTTCAGGCCAGCACTAAGCTCCTCTGCAGCACTCAGGAATTTGTGAAAAGGTCAAGCCTCGTCAGAAACAGCCACCAACAACAACCAGACAGGAAAGGTCTCCTTCCTTGTCTGCCTTAACCTCCTTTTGCTGCTGCAGGAGGATTTCTAAGCTCAGCACCTTAGAGCAGATTATTTTTTCTGCCTGTCCTTAGTCCCAGCCTCTGACAGGACACCCAGCCCGGCAGGCTGGACTGATGACCTTCCCAGGAGCAGAAGGTGAACATTAGATCTCTTTTTGATGAGATGACCTGTCCTGTGTGTATGGAGCCTCTGCCCAGCTCTTCTCTCCAGTCTGAGCAGGCAAAGCCTCTGTCTGCCGCAGGAGATGCTTTTTTGCAGCACATCTCCTTCGAGCTATAATCCAAAATAGTATTAGCAGATGGAAACTCTGGATTTGCCTCCCTGTGATGCCATCCAGAGGCCAGACAGCTCCAGGGGGGGACCTGCCAAAGGCACAAAGGGAGCTGGGATCTGAGGGCTCATTCAGCCCTGCCTCTCTATTTACTTTTCACAGATTTTATGACAGAGGCTGTGCATTGCAGAAACTTTTTTTTTTTTTTTTTTCCCCAGGAATTCACAGCAGGTGCAGGTTTGCAGAGGATGCTTGCAGGAATAAGTCAGGCTCCACAAGGAAAAAACCTCCAACCATGCCTATCCTGCTGTCTCCAGCTGAGGTCAAGGCAATCCAGCTAATTATTGGATACACTAAAATTCTTTACAAGCACAGGAGCCCCTCCAGGAATCCTGCAGTCAGGTTTAGCAGTGCCACGCATCCCAAAGCTTCCAGGGCAGGCAAGCTTCAGGGATATCATGTTTTTCCAGGCACAGTACTGAAAGTAATAGGAAAACAACTGTCTCATTGTTTAGAGCATCCCTAAATATTGCCAGTAAAGATCTGGTCAACTTTCCACAGTCTGCGGCTTTTGAGATTTTTCCACCAGGGTGATTTATTTCATCAAAACAGCTCTTGGGCCACCAGCTGTTAAAGCACTTGTCGAAAGGGCCAACTCCATTCTCATTCCTCACTGCAGGTTTCCCTTAATAGAATCAAACTGGATAATAAGTGCTAATACTGTGATACAGTTCTCTGTACTTTGACCTAAATTCTCCTCCAGCTCCCAAGGGGGTGGGCACAGGGAGAATGCTGCAGTATTTCCTCCAGTGCATGGACAGGCAGGATTAACCCATACAGATCTGTGGTTTTGGAACACTTTGAGGTCTAGGCTCTGTTGTATCAAATTCTGTGCAAAATCCTATCCAGTACTCTGATCCCAAATTGTTTGAGGTCTGTAAATATCCAAACAGTGCTTGGTCCCAGAGCCCATTCTCCAGAATGACCTTTCACTGCTGCATACACCTAGATCAGACAGTCACAGCTGGTGGTTTTTTTTAATAAAAAGATAAGATATGGCACAGTTTTCTAAGTTTGGTAATTGCACTGCCAGTTTAAGCACCCAATAAGAGAGAAAATATGACTGTGATTAATTAATATCACTGAGGGGGAGGGTTTTATTTTGTTGGGGTTTTTTCCCTGAAAGATTATTAATAAAAATCAGATTGGTGTAAACATCACAAGTGTATTTTGGTCAGGTTCATTTGGCAGGTCAGGTTCCAGTGAAGTTGTTCATTTAACTGCTCTCATTGCTACGTAATCCAAATTGTAGTTTTAGACACATGAGACACATGCTTCTCTAGGACATGCACAGAGCTATGACAAAACCAACTCACCCAAGATGTGTGGAGCAGAGCAAAGAGGTCCAGGAATGGGATCTGGGGTGGAATGAGGTGACTGGTTCCTCCTGGTCCTAATCCCAGCAAAAACACATGTTGTCGCCCAAGAAACTGCTCCTAAATTACTTCTCAAGTAGAAATGGTCAGGGTTAAGGTTTCAGGGTTAAGGCTCCAGGTTGTGGAGCAGGGTTACAGCCATTGTAAGGCATTCCCACACTTCCTCCTCCCAGGTCTGGGACAGCAGGAGTGGCACACTGACCTCCCGCATGGCTCAGAGGAGTGTGGCCTCCTGCACTTCCAGAGGAGTTCTGGCAGCCAAGGGGAGGAAGGAAGGAATGCAGACTCTTCCAGTCACCAAGTTAATGGGTTTCAATGCATAATTAGTGTCATTCTTGAAAACCCACGTCTTGTCACCACTCTAAATGTGTTTAGCTTCTGTTTCCTCATTATTTTAGGATCTCGTTTTTCCGCTAGATTAAGGAGATGCTTTTGTTCCCCCCCCCCCAAAAAAAAAACCCCTCTCCCATGTGGGTGTTCATAGATGATTAAGAGATGATTGGAAACCTCTTGGCCTGCTCTTTGCATTAAATGTTTGTCTGAGGAAGGACAAATATCCACTATGCAAGTTTGGAAGTTTGACAAAATCTGACGCATTGAGCAGAGACTAACAAATCCCTGATTTGTATCTCATCCTGGGTACCACAACTCTTTGGGACTACTTATGCATAATGATCATGAAATGAATTAAAGACTAATTTTCCTATATTGCCATAGAAATTTTGGGGGATTTCAGGCTGCCCTGAAAAGCCCAAGCACCCCAAGAGAGCTAGTTTAGATTAGTCAGGGAGAGCAGGGCTGCTCCCTAATGGAAAAGCCAAGAAAACCAAGCAGCAGCCCAGCAACAGAGCAAAAGGCAGGCAATCCAGCAGCTCAGGCTGGGCTGAGCTCAAGTGGGGACCTCTTGCTATCATTATTAGGGAAAAGCAGGTGCCTTGAGATATGAAGTCAACTTTGAGTAAGTTGGTGGAGAGGATCTCCTCTCTTCACTTTCTCTGTCCCTATCAGAGAAAACCCATTTCAACTGGTGTAGTGAGAAAACATGACTTGACATCTCTGACTCTCATCAAAACACATTATTTATTTATTTTTTTTTTTAACACCACTGGCATGTCAGGGTACGTGTCCTCCTGCAGCCACAATAGTTTCCAAACTCCCTGTGCCTGCAGCCACTTCCACCCCAGCCAGAACGTGCAGCAGCACATGAGCCTTCAGGCACACCACAGCTGGGCAAGCTGAGCAAAAGGGTTCAACTCCACAAATACAAATCTAGAGTTACACACTGCATGCTTCTTATCCCATTTTATTTTTGATTTGATTTTTATTTGCAAGCCAGCACAAATGCAATGTTCTGCAGAGGGACACACTCTCTTTCCCCTGCCTTGAGACAGACAGAAAGACTTAGGAAATGCCACAGAAATAAAATCCACACAGAAAATGCAAGAATTGAGCAGTTCAGCTTTCAAGAGTCAGATAAT
Source organism: Onychostruthus taczanowskii (assembly GCF_017590055.1). Taxonomy (NCBI): domain Eukaryota; kingdom Metazoa; phylum Chordata; class Aves; order Passeriformes; family Passeridae; genus Onychostruthus; species Onychostruthus taczanowskii. Next base: position 3,246,970 of record NW_024504786.1, read on the forward strand.
GGCAAACAGAAGGTTGAACTTTTCCCCTCGTGTGCATATGCATCATGATTCATTGCATACTCCTCTTATGCTATTCCTCAGCTATTGCAGCATGCCATAATTTGTCTCCAGAGGCAAACAGTAGTTTGCAGAGCTGCATACTTGTCTCTGTGCGGCAGGGCAAGGCTGAGTTCACAGCACATGCCCAAGGCACTGCACACCACGGCAAGCGTGCTGGCGTCAGGGAGAAGCACAAGAGCAGGGCTGCTCCCTAAAGGAAAAGCCAGGAAAACCAAGCAGCAGCAGCACAGGAACAGGGCAAAGGGCAGGCAAGCCTGTGGTGCAGCTCAGGCTGTGCTGAGCTCAAGTGGGGACCATCAAAAGTCCAAGGTGAGGCAGGTCAGGGAACGGGTCAGGTTGGAAGGGACCACAGTGGAGCATCTGGTCCAGCTTCCCTGCTCAAGCAGGGTCATCCCAGAGCACATGGCACAGGATTGTGTCTGAGGGAGACTCCCCACCCTCTCTGGGCAATCTGTTCCAGTACTCAGTCACTGCACAACAAAGAAGTTTTTCCTCATGTCCATGTGGAGCTTCCCGTGCATCCATTTCTGCCCATTGCCTCTTGTCCCATTGCTCAGCACCACGGGGCAGAGCCTGGCCTATGCTCCTGGCATCCTCCCTTCAGATACTGATAGATATTGGTAAGATCAAGGCTGTTAGTGATCAGGGCCCCCAGCGGGGCCATGGATATCCCTGAGATGTGGCTGCCCCGAAACAATTCCCTGAGGTGCAAGGGAGGTTGCATTACGAGGTGGCTGAATTACACTGGATCAAGTGGCCTGCCCATGGCTAAGCCAAAAGCTGCCCCACACACCCAACCGTGCAGGATTTGGCCTTGTGAGGTGAGAAGTAGTGGCAGGTTTGAGTCACTTCTGGCAGCAGCTTGAGTGGAGCTCCTCATCCCCAAAGCACAGCTCAGAAAAAGCTCTGCTAGAAAAAGAGCCTGAAATCATGGCTTTGTGTCCGTGTATCCACATCACCGCTTCATCCCAGCCAGTTTGGACCAGTGGAGTCTGGCAGGCTGGTATTGCAAATGCCTCTGAAAAACATCCCTGAGCTGCCTTCTGAAAGGAGTCCAAGCCCAGTGCTGGTGCTGCTGAAGTCAGCATAACCCTGAGCTCAGGCAGGAGCGCTGCCCGTGGAGCCTGCCTGTGCACTGGACACGCTTCCCAGCGCTGCAGGCTGAGTAATCAGCTATTCCCATGCAGATGAGCCCTGGGAGATGAGCAGCAACCAGCACTGGGACCCGGAGTTCTGGGAAGAGCAGACCTCTGCTTTCCCAAATATCTCACGGCGGGAGTGATGCCGCTCGAACCTTGCGAGTCATAAAAAGTAATGGGAAACAGATGCTGCTGTACCTTAGATTAGAATCTGTGTTTAGATTTCCAAGATAATTTTTATCTCTGATACTTTGGCTAATGCAAGGCTGATATGATAAATGGATTTTTTTGTGGAGTCTGAGAACGGTGTGCCTGCTTCAGAACGCAACCTGATCCGGAGTTGTCTCCGGCAGGGAGACAGAGAAAAGAAACAGAGCTTGGCTGGACGAGGGTCGGGGTGGAGGATGTGTTACATGTAGGAGGTCAAACATCCCTGGACTGGTGCTGGAAAGGGAGGAGTCACATCTCCCCTCCCACCTTCCCCGAGCAGGGTGGGAAGGACCATCCCACCGGGCTCCTTGGAGGACAGGGGAGCCTCCCCTGCATCCCTCCTGCAGCTGTGCAGCCTCTGCAGCCCGTGTCTCAGAATCTTCAAATCCTAATGGGGGTGAGCTCAAACACCCTAAGTACACTGGCTTAAATCACCCACAGGTGGAGAGAAGAGGGTACCACATTCCAACAATCCATATTTCCACTGGCCTACAGTACCAGGATGGGGTATAGACCTCCCTGTGCATTCTCATCCTCCTTAGCTCAGCTGAACTCTGAAACTGAATTTTTTCAGAATTTCTGAAACTGATTTTTTTTCCATAAGTTGTCTTCCAATATCCCTTGTCCTCATCAGCTCTCCTGAGGCCAGGCACAGTTCACTGTCATGCTGTCACTCCTTTTTCACTCTCCCCTTGAAGCAATGGCTACCAACAGTCCATACAGCATTATCTTGGTGTGCAGCCAATGGGGCCAATGGCAAATACACATGAAAAAAAAAAAAAAACCAAAAAGGGGGTAAAAAGTAAGAGATATTTTATTTTTTTGAGATTATTTTTTCATTATTATTTTCCAGCCTGAAAACTCTTGGCAGAGTAAAACTCATCAGTTCCTTCTAGCATTGTTAGCAGAGATTATGTAATATTTACAGTGATATTAATGCAATCAATCAGCGTCAGCAAGTGGAGATTTGGGAGCCAGCTATATACACGAGAGAAAAGTGGGGAAAAGGGAAGCACAAAGGGGTCCCTGTGATGGCCAGGGAAAGATGCCAAATAATTTCACTGCTTTCCAAACTAATATGTTACAAAATAACACAATCAGCTTTGGCCCAGTTCATTAAAAATAATTGACTTGACTGCTCGGTGACTTCCCAGCAGACTGGAGATGCCCACGAGCACCCAGGCGTTCCCATAAACACCTTTCCTCCTCCTCCCGTTTGAAGGAAAAGGCTTTGCCCAGCCCTGCTCCAGCTCAGTTCCAAATGATGTCAAAGGAGCCCTTGTTGGACCTTGAGCTAGTGGGAATGGTGAAAGAGTCGTGGATCAAGGGCCCTCACTGAACAGAAGGGCTTGGCCACCGCTCCCTCCACGTCCAACAAAATTCCAGTGCCTGAAAGAGGCTGTTCTTCCCAAGGCGTGGGCCTTGCAGCATCAGACTTTGCAACCCTGGAAGCCCCACAGGCAGCAACTTCTGCTGCTTTGTTTTATTTTCCTTTTCTCCTTCAGGTGGAAATGCTGAGAGGGAATTGTGGCCAGAGCTTGATTTCTGCATCGCCATTGGAGAAATTTCTGGCGGCGGGGAAGAGGCTTTGCTGCACAAGGGGGGCAAGTGGGACCTGGAGATGATTTGAGAAAGGCTTCAAACCCAACCCAGCCAGATGCCAGGTAGGTTGCAAAGGGCTCAGCAGTTGGTTTCCAAGGAGCTGGGAATGTCCTGAAGAACAGCAGCTGAGAATGTGCTCTGGTCCCTGTCTCCCAGGGTGGAAACTGCAGGCATTTCTAAACCATATCTTGGAATAAGCCTCTCCTAAATAGTTGTTACTGATGTTTGGACCCCAGCCTACAGTTTGGCAGAGGCCAGTCTTGGGATTCAGGTCTTAGTGTGGAGAGTCTCAAATTCTGATGATGCTGGAATGAAGGATTCCTGCTGCTCTGGCTGGTGCGTCACTTTCACTGGAGGGAATAGGCAAACACATTTAGAAAGTCAGGTCACATCCTTATAAACCCACGAATCCTGCCTTCAGAAGAGGCAGGAAGGGATGAATGATCTACAATGAGATACTGGGTCGGCCAGTTCTCACATCCCAGTAGAAGATCTGGTCTCTGACTTGTGCTGGACCATGGAAGAGTTTCACACCCAAATGTGACTAATCCAAGAAATTCAGGTCTGCTCTGAAGGGGTCACTGCCTGTTGATGTGTTTAGTGAACTGAAAAATTTCAGCTTACAGAATTTACCCTGGCCTGCTACCTAAAGGACAAAACCTGTGTTTTTTTAGAAATGTGTCACTTGAGAAGCAGAAGCAAGGACCCTAATAAAATTAAGAAAAAACTGAAGTGATGGAAAGGCCTGAAACCTTACAGCACTTTTTTGTTCAAGAATTAAGTTTAACTACTGGAGTGAGACATTCCAGTTATGCTTCATTTGGAGAGAGGACAGTCTTTATATTTTAAAACCCATCAAGTGCAGTAAAAGAACAGGAGAGACATCATTTTTCCCATGTTCCTGTTTGTTATGTTACCCCAAACTCAGAGGAATGCTCAGGCCAAAATCAAAACAGGCATACTCAGGAGGGCAGGTTTCTTTTTCTCTGCTGACTTCCTTCCTGTGGAAATTCCAGAAAGATTTGCTGACACCCACCTTGGTTGAAAGGGAAGGGACAGCTGAGCGGCTCCTGACACCAGTGAGGATGGAGATGATGACTCCTGGAATGCTGGTTTTGAGAAGAGCAATTGGCCTGGCTGTGATTGAGAAATGCCTGCTCTCCAGAGGAGGATCAGCACGTGGGCAGCAGTGGATTTTTCAAGAGCAGCCCTCCCCTCGAGTTTGTTTGGCAGTAAGAGCCACTTGTCTCTGAGCAGGCACGCAGCATGTGATCATTCTGGGCTCCTTCCCACTGAGGAGCATGACTCTTGGGGAAAGCTTGACATCAGATTGTGCCCTTCTCAGAGAGTACAAAACTCTGTTTCGGGCCAAGTTTTGTGCATTTCTGACTCCTGAGCCATGCTCTCACTTTTTGTTTGTCCCAGTGAGTCTATTTTGGGCTGAATTCCTAGTGACACGAGCAAAAATTCCTAGAAAAAGACCCTTGTGCGCAGATGGAAGAGCAAACTCTTTTAACCACAACCACAAACCACTTCCATAAACTCCAACCTTTTGCTCCAGCTTTTAGGTTTCCTTGCAGAGACTTGGAAGATTTCTGGGCAGTTTAGTGCTCTTGGGGAGAAAGGGCCCCTTTTTTTATTGCTGCAGAAACCTGTTCCTTGCACCATGGAGGTGCTCACCAGATGCCCTAGAAACCTTTGTCCCTGGGAGCAAAGGAAAAAGAGCACTTGCCCCAGAGAACTTTAATCATGTAAGCAACTAAATTAGGTGGCTAATCTGCCTTTGATCTCTTTATAATCTCTGCAGAGATATTTATTTAAGTGAGTATAGAGCAGGAATTAACATCCTGTGCAGGGAAGAGCCTTACAGAGTAACCTTTGTCTCTGACCTGTGTAGAGGAGCTGTTGAGCAGTTTAGCCAGGCAGCTAAACTGACTGAGAGACTTAAAGACTTAGACAGCTTAGGTAGACACCTGGAGGTGTCATCACCTTCTGGAGATGAATACTTTTCTGGTACTCTATCCTCTGTGCCTCCATGGAGTGGGGAAATGCTTCATTTGTGCTTCAAAATCTGGACAACACCTTTCCCAACACTAAACTGACCAAGAATTAATAGTGGATAGAAGGATGACCTGAAATGTTTGTTTCAGGAGAGCAGCAGTTGCTTTCCCTGGTCTGTGGTAATATTCACAGCTTTCTCTGTCAGTCACACTGAGGCAAAAATTATGCAATGCCCCAACTGTACATTTATCCACACTTCTGGTGCTTTAGCAATCTGGCTTCTCAGCTAGAGGTTGGAGCCAAAGCATATTAAGAAATGAGCCTGTGTTTTGAACATATGCTATCAGCAAAGTCTCATTTTTTTGTTGCCACTTAGTATTTCTTAACAGGAGGGGAATGCACATGGGGCTGTCTCAAGGCAGGTATGAGGCAGGGCAAAGCCCTGGATGGCTTTACAGCTTCAGGTCATTGGTCTGCAGTGCAGAGGTGTCCAATTCTGACCCACCCCAGTTAGGAATAATGGAAAGAACCATCAACAAAAACATTGCAAGGGCCCAAGATGCTGCCAAACCACGCATCATCTTGCTGCAGGCAAATATGGAATAAAAAGGACTGAGCTGCACATGACCTCAGGATGAAAGATGGATTGGGGAGAGCTGTTCACCCCAGTCCTGGAGAGCCATGGGCTTGGCCAGCAGTCTCTGGCGAAATGATGAGTCCATCCTGTTTGTTATAGACACAGAGCAGCCCTTGGCTGCTGCTCTCGTCTGTATTTCTATTTGTGCCGATAATACACATTTTTAATGGAGATCTTAATTGCCCCACTAGATTTATTATCAGGGATGTTATCCATCCCTTCCTTCCACCCCCTCCCCCCTGCAGCTCAATTAATCATTTTTACAAGAGGGCAACTTGAGGACCACACCTCCTCTGCTTCCCAGGGACAGCACTGTGGACATCAGCTTCACCATCTCCCAAAAATCAGACAGGATGAGTTCACAGAAAGCTGGTAAATGACTGAATGTGGGCACAGGGAGGCCAGCTGCATTATTTTCACCCTGAGCAACTTGAGGTGCCGGTACCACAGTGTCTATTTTGCAGCAGGGTAATGAGAACAAAGAGCTTTTGGGGTAGAATCCAAATCACATCCTCCTATCAAACACTGCCGAGCCAGGATGCTGAAATGGCTGAGCCTGCAGCTCAGAGCTATATAAAGCTGCAACCCTCGGCTGTGCCAGGCTCCAGGCTAAAGTGAGTTCTACAGGAAGGAGGTTACAGGCCTCCAACGAGATGTAAACTGAGTTTCTGGGCACAGCAGAAAGCGTGTGGCTGGTGTCTGTGCAGATCCTGGCAATCTGAATCCTTCCATATAAGCATTGGTGGTGCCAAGCAATTACAATGTTTATAGAAACTGATGGCCTACATCTGTTTAAAATACTTCCCAGTGTTTAGACTGACAGGACAGAAAACATTCTGCAAGGAGTAAGCAGAAATTGGATGGGTTTATATATATATATATGGTTTTTAGTTGGTTTTGGGTTTTTTTTTAACTTAGAAGAACTCACACTAAATTGATTAACTACTCAAATTCATTAGCACTGTAAGCACTGCAGAGTGAGCACAAGCCATAAACCTGCCTTCCTGCATGCTAGAGAATTAACAAAATGTAAGGAAACTCTTCCAGAAGGTGAAGCCTGTTTGGAACTGGACTGAAGCAAGAATGTGGTCTCATATCCCAGCAACTTTATAGCCTTCCTGCTTGATCTTAAGCAAGACAAAGCTTTCTCTCCATTGAGAAACCAGCCAGGATGGCTGATCCCAGTCACTCCAACAGAGATAACAACCATTCTCACTCCAGTGTACCTATTTACAGATGGAGCAGAGGAGCAAGTTGAGCTGTCAGCATCACCTGCTTGCAGAGGATAACTAGATCTGCACTGCTCAAAGAAAGCCAAAAAGAAAGCTCTTGGCCTTATCTCATCTGCCTGTGGTGGTTCCTTATCTCCACCCCAACACTGCCGTATATTGCTTTGAGTCCTTCCAGGAGGTTCTGCAGGGTCAGTGGTCCTTCTTCACACCAACACCCTGCTGGAACCATGGGATGCTCCTTCTTGGATTCAGGCAGCTTTGACCACGAGTAAAATGTCCAGATGGTTTAGGGCTGAAAGAAGCTGAGATTTTGTAGGTTGTGACCATGACAGCAAAGAGAGCAGAGCTGTGCAGTGCTGCAGTCCCATAGTGGCACAAGGGCTCTTCAGAGACCTCAACAAGCCACTGCAAACTAGAGCCACATCCAGAAACCCTGCAATTGCTTCAGAAATGGCCAAACACCAGGACCTCATGGCCAAGCCCAAGAGCTTTGGCAAAGCACCTTCCCTCAGCTGCAGCAGCTCTCTAAGCAGAGTACAACACATCAACACCCAAATTTTCATGCACATACCCAGGGGCTTGTTTGTAGAGCCAACCTTATCTTCCTCTTCCTCGAGCATGGGCTGCTGTGCTTTGTCACCTGACTGCTGAGAGAAGCCTTCCCTCATTAGCAGTTTGGAATCTTGCTATAAATCTCCCTGTAGGGCTCACTCCTGGGTGACAATGCCCCAGAACAAAGAGCCCCATTCACCAGTCGAGACTTTGGAGTTAATTTTCCTTTTTTAATGTCAGTCCTAGAGGCAGGGGGGGGGCAAGTTTTATGTGCAGAGCACACAGAGACCCCAAAAATGGACACCCTTCTGGAATTAGTTATAACCAAGTCCCCTCGGGCATGGCTGCTGCTCAGCAAGTGGGAAGGTCTCTCCTCTCTTGGTTCTACTGAAAACAAATGTATGGCAGAAAAAAAAATCCATCTCTGGAGCTCTCCCTTAGTTCACTGCCAGGATTATTATGGTGTTATTGTGGTATCTAGCTTAGTAAAAAACAGTTTCCATTCTCATTTTCCTCCCACCCAATCCCTTGTATTTTTAAGGCCACTTATGTCACACACACACGCACCCAAAACTTTAGCATGGAAGGCAGCCACATCAAGCACAGCATCACAAAAAACGCAGCCACCATCTCTTCCAAGCCCTCCTTCCTTCTGCGCTCTAAATTAGTGCACAAATTATGCAAATCAGAAGCACGTGCAGAGAAAAGTTGGCACTGGCTGGGAAGGGACGGCATCTCCCATCAGGAAATTCTCTATGGATGGGGTTAGGACTGTGCTTGGGATGAATGGTCCATCCTGCACACCTCGAGGACCCACAGGACTTGGCTTTGCTCCCCCTGGAGCATCCTGTCCCCTCAGCAGTGATATCTCTGAGTGTTGCTCCAGCCCTGCTGCCTCTCCCTCAGTGCCTGAGCAGAGCTGTGTAAAACATGCAGACGTTTTCATCACTAAACTTATGGCTGCCCTGAGGGCATGTGCATAAGTTTACCCAGTGCTCCTTAAATCAGTCCCAGAACAACCTTTTCCAGCCACTGCCAAACAAAAGCTTTTCCAGCAGAACTCCATTTTCCTTTTCTCTGTAAGAAACCCTTTTTTTTTTTTTTTTTTTTTTTTAGGCCAGCTCAGCTGTTACACTTGGGCACTGGCTGGTGGAAACACACACAAATACCTGCAACCTCACTGAAATTAGTGGAAAAAAACCTGCCGTTAAACTCAAAGAGTGGAACAAAATTTCACAGTATTTTTTTTAAATAAAAGGTAAAATAAAAAAAACGACAAATAAAAAAAGGAAGGAAAAGATCTGTTGAAACCCAGCTTTAGTCCACATTGAAGCAAATCTTGATGGCTCTCATTTTCCCTGTGGAGGACATGTGCATGCTGCAGAAGTGAGCTGCTGCTCCACCACAGTGTAGGAGCTGTAAGAATGCAATCAGCTCTAGGCTAGGGCTCCCAAATTGCTCCTCCCATGCCCAAAGTGGCCTGCTATTCCTGCACTGCTGCTACAGGGGTGTGAACATGGTACTGCTCACAGGCAGAGCCTGGCTTTGATGCTAAAGCAAGCTCAGGGCGGGTGGGCACAACATCCACCACGCAAACTCTCCAGGGGTGGGGTCCTTTCAGGCTTTTATTCTCCTACCAAAATAGTTCAGCCACTGACGTCTCTGAGTGGGCTTTACAGGGTGAGGCTGTGCTCTGTTTCCATCTGCTGTGACGATGGCCAGGGAGTGCAGTGTCCCACACCCAGTTTGCATCCATTATCACCAGCCCAGAGGGCAGCCCAGGCTCCCGGGGAATGACAACTCTTGTGTTTCCCCTGTTTGGGACTGGCTGGCTCCATCCTCCCTCTCTGATCCTCTCACCCACAACTGCAGCTTCACACCAGGCAAGTGGCTCAGAAATGTCAATGCCACATGAGAAGGGGTGTCCCTGACAGGGAAATGAGTGCCATGAAGGGACAAACCATTTGTGGCTGTTTTATGATGCTGGCATCATAAAACCAGGGGTTGTTCTTTGCACGGGGGTGGAGAGGGGGATTTTGGACAGCTCTGCTAACACTTCTCAAGTGTGGCTACACTGCCAGATATCTGACGTGGTCCCACATACTGCACCCTCCAAAATCTCTCTTGGTATCACCTAGGACTGAGTAAATCTAAGGGTCATGAGGTTGCCCACCGTGACCATTCATCAGAGCAAGGCCAAGCCTGTCCATTCCGTAGGGACAATCCTGGGGACACCTCTGGCCAGTGCTGAAGGACCTCAGCAGCTCCAAAGGCACCTCCACCTGAAGGGATACAGCACTGCCCTCTGCGTGAGGACTCACAGCAGGGCCAGGGCTCTGGGATGGGGTGTCCCCACACCACAGCCAGCTCTGCTACATGTTGATATTTCTGCACAAACAGACTTGGGAGCCACTCACATCAGCGCTCAGCTGGAGGAAATCCCAGCCACGAGCCCACTGGGATCAGGGGAATCAAAGTGTTGCTAATAAAGATCCTTTTCTCTCCCTCCCAAATCCACACTGCAAACAATGGGATGCAAGAGGGAGGATTTCTCATAAGCTGAAGGACTCCAGCAGGAAATGGCACATTTAGCACTTCTTTCATGACTTTCTTTCCACCACATTTCCTCTGTGCCCCCTCCCAACCTCTGTCCATGGCAGCACAGTATCTCTGGGAGCAGATCCCTTCATTTTTAAGAGCAGCACTGTGCACTCCTTGGTCCCTGGCCACAGCCATGTCTCCCCAGTTTAGCCCTGCAAATCACAGTGGCACCAGATTAAGCCTTTAGCCGTGTTATTTCATGAGGTTTGCTCATCACAAATGTTGACAGTAAGGATCAGCTTTAAGTAACAAACCAGAAAACCAATTCCCTTCCATATATTCAACGAAATCCTGTTGCTTCCTTCAGGAGACAACATGCTGCACTGCCTTATTGTACAGGCACAGGAGGAAATCACTCTCTGGGTTTGGAAAGTCGATATTAATGGGCTCAGACTGAAGTAGAGGGCATGTTCATTTTGCAACGGAGTTACTTTCCCTGATACTCTCTTGATTCTATTTTCCTGGCAAATTGTGATTGCTAATAAATTGCAATAACTTTGAGTTTACATTACGACTTGCAGAAGATTATTTTGGGCAGTAATGACATTCCCAAAGTGGAGGGTCTCTCCAGTGATACATCTGGCATATGGAAGCAATTCAGTTTTTACAGATTCAGATGAAACCTACGTATTACTGATGAAGAAACCATGTTTTGATAAGATAATAGGCAGCAGTGTGAGCCGACAGGGAAGAAAATATGAAGCTTCTAATGCCTACAAGGAAGTCAGGCTTCTCCCAAAGCTTATTGAAGCCAGTGGACTGAGTCCTCCAGGCTCCACTGGGGTTGAAGATCAAGTCTTCACCCTCCTCACAACAGGAGCATGTTCTGGGTCAGCTCGTCCCATCCCAGAACACTTTATCCTACAATAATATTCCAGCCTCCCTCTTATGAGATGCTCAAATCTGTTTATTTCCTCTAGTGTCCAAGTCTCTCTCAGTGTCTCCTTTTGAAACCCCCAGGGCAGCCGAAGCGGGAATTTTAATTTTATTGCGCTATTTGTCAAACATTTTTTCCTTTTTTTTTTTTTTTTTTAACACTGTTTACACAGAGCAGCCTTCCTCCCTGATCCCCTCTGGTTTGTCTTTTGCTTCTCAGGCATTTCCTAGCTGCTGTGCTCGGGCTCCACCTTGTCATGTAAATCCAATTTAATTTGCACAGTTCTGCTAGACTGGGGCTGTTTTCTAATAAATTCAAGCTCCATGAAAAATTCCAACCAGGTGATACACTCAAAGGCAGCAGCTCCTAACGCAGTATGTGGGAAGGATCTTCAAAACACACTCTAAGAGGAGGCAGGTGGCTTTTGGGGCTGATTGCCCTTTTACTTCTAATATTAACTTTTAATTTCCAACAGCTAAACCTTGTTTACCTATATGATCCATTGCTGCCTCAAAATCCGTACTGTCCTGGGGTTATTGACACAGTTGGAAAATCTACTGTGTTTACTCTTTTGGAGAAAACAGTTTGGTTTTTATGCATTAATTTCAAACCAAGACTGTGTCCATGCTCATAGTGAAATCTCTAATTCTGCTCTTCTTCATCCTCTGTCACAAGTAGGGAGTTGTCTTCAGAATCCTTTAGTGCAGAGATGAAAACAAGGATGAAGAAGAAGTTTTGTTTTATGGGTTTATGGTTTTAATACTTCTGCTTATCAGTGAGTGAAATGTGGGGAAGACTCAACAGACTAAAGATCAAAAAAATGCTCTTTGCAAAAGGGGGATGGTGAAGTGCATAAGCCCCAGTCCAACACTGTGAGAGACCAAAGCAGGCTCAGAACTGGGTGGTAAGAGACATAATTGAGCTTTGTGCCCTGCCCAGCCTAACATGGGCCAGGAAATCAGAAATCCCCTTCTACCATAAGCAGGGGCAGGGAGGCTTCTGAGCAGTGCCTACAAAAAAAAAAAAAAAGCCCTTTTCCTCATGTCCCACACCTCAGTGCAGGCTGGTGCCTCGCCTATAAACTATTTTTGGCTGCAGGCTCAGCTCCAGCACAGGTTGGGCGATGCACATGGCTTTGTCTGCCAAGCAACCACTGCATCCCCCCACATCTGAGCTGGGCTTGATCCCCTGTGAAGCACCTCCAAAAATAGCAGCATTACATACCTCAGGTACAAGAGGCCAGCTGGAGATTTAGGTGGCACTTATCTACTGTCCTGAGCAAAGGAAACCCCCCCCAAATTCCCAAGAAACCCACTGAATGAAGAATCTCAGCTTTTGTTCCACTTGGTCAATAAAACCAAAAAGTACTCCTGTAACAGCTTTGTAGATAAATACAGGGCACCACGACAGTGCAGGTGATTTATTGGCACTTAGTATTATGGGGGTGACAGAAAGCACTGCAGTGGTCAAGTGCCATGGCCATTATAAACATTTTGTTAAAGGGGTTTATTACAGAGCTATAAAAGTCAGCTCCAGGCTAGAAGTTCTAGCATACGAGTTCTCTCTGCCTTTGAAGTGTTTATTGACAGTAGAAATTTAGAAGAGGGGGAAAAAAAAACAATTTGGAAACTATGGTTTCATCAGGTTTTGAATAGCAAGAGTAAAAGGGAAAGGAGATATGAAAGAGAGGGAAGAAGAGAAGGAGCAGTGCTGTGAGGATGGATAATGTCCAGCAAATCTTTTGCCAGGGATATCTATCTTTTGGGTTCACCTTTTCCCACCCATAAGTCACTCACAAAGCAGTGGTTTCTACAAGATTTCTCCCCTCTTTCAAAATATTTGCCCAGCCATTTCCATGCAGTTATTGGTGTGTAATTTACGGCTTTTCACAGCAGGCAGTGCAAGTTGCCCTGGGGTAACAGATGCCTTTGAGAGCTGCTGGGAGAGCTGCTGCTCTCTGGCTCCCTGCTTTCACCAGAGGAGAGGAGGAGGAATTCGTATCCAAGAGGATCAGCCCTGCCAGGTTACACATTGGCAAGAGCAAGGGGTAAATCCCACCTGGCCCGATTCTCCAGCCAGTGCTGGAGCTTCAGAAGTCTGGTCCAGGCAGAGGGGCTGCTTTTCCATTCCTGCAAGCCCTTGCCAAATGCAGGTACCTCTCTGATTTCAAATCCAGAAGGGACCACTGTGAGCTTCTTACACGGGAAAGGCAGTCCCATTTTTTGGTTAAATGTCACCTCAGCACTGCTCCTATTCACCAGTCACCTGCACAGTACCACTGTGCCACAAGCTGAGCACACTGGAGCACCCCTGGGAAGCCCTCTGCTCAGGGGTACATTAAAGCTAATTTTAGGAAAAGATTGCACAGAAAACACTTGAGAATGGGTTCACCACCCAGGAGGGACAGTAAGGGAACATTAACTCCTCCACTGGCACCGTCCAGAGGTTCACTCTTAGCATGGTGCAGCTCAGCATCCCATTTTGATGCCTTGTGTGTGCCCACTTGCACTTGGATGTCCCACCAGGCTTGGATCAGAGAGACAAGAATTAATCCATTATTTGTTTGGCTCCTCCAGGAGAAACCCCACCGTGAGACCTACTTGGATGGGAGAAATGAGCTGGAAAATCAGCTTGGAACATCTCAAAGCAAGCCAGTAAGGTTTGGTGGAGATGAACCACACCTTGAGCAGGCAGAGCTGGAGAGCAGACACTGATTAACACCCACCAGCAGCCTGGCCTGACTCCCTGGGAAGATGATGCTATTTTTGTCTGCCCTTTTCAGAGCCACATTCACCACTGAAACCCTGCCACATGCTGAATTATGGGCTGGATGGATGATTCCAAGGTGGAGCAGATGTTTATCTCATTTGCGTCCTCACTTTTTTAAACGTTTCACGTGTAGGAAAATGATAAAAGCAAGAAGATTAAAACATGGATGCCCAAAGCCTAATTAACATCCCCCCATTAAGCTGGGTGTGTTTTATCTTAAAAGCAGAGTGATTCCAGCTTCCTTTGTAACATGCATGAATCCCAGGGGGAGCAATCAGAAATAACACAATGATGTTGTTAAGAATCATTTATTACTGTTATTTTTACTGTGAGCTTGGGTGAATCAACTCAGTAAGACCAACACAACCTCTGTGAATAAGTTAAACTCTATTTTAAGGTCTTGAATGAGACTTTGATGGGACTGAGTATAAAAACCTACATATGGGTGAGATGCAATTATGGAATTTTGACAAGGGCATTAGACCAACCCCAAAAAATCCATGCATCAAACTGTCATCATCACCAAATGTGCATGCCTCAGATTTTCCAGTTCAGCAAGGTTATAGAACATTACAGTTTTTTATGCATTTAAAAGTGAGAGTTAAAATATAATTATAATATAAAAACATTATAAAATAAAAAAACTTACTTTTTATAAGCTCGCCACACTGGAAAAATTGAGGCACAATAATCTTCTCTATAGCAGTCTCAATATTATGGTTCCAAGTTCCTCACACCTTGTAACATAATTAGGCATCCTCCGAACGCTTTGTCGCACTTTGATTTTTGGGGAACATCGCCAGGAATGGTTGGTCAGGCTCCACTCCCTCCAACCATCCCGACACTTGCTGGCTTGGAAAGAGATTGCTCCAAGAGCAAGTAGGAGATTTGAGCCCTAGGGGTAGCTTTGGCTCTATAAACTGACTGCACACAGGGAAAGAGAGTGGTCAGAAACATTTTCTTCCCAGATGCAAACGTGCAAGCAGGTGCCAAAGGGTTCTCACTACATGACTTTATTTAGCCTGGTGACAAAATAAACCCTTGTGTAGGAAGATAAAGCAATAGGTGAGGAGTTTCTTTTCAAGCACAGCCTAAGTAATTTCTTTATCAGAGGGAACAGTGTTAATATACAAATATTCTTTAACAAAAAGTTAGCCCTGAGGTCATGTGTCTGAACTGTTTTATTTTTCTAAAGTTCTGTCAGTGCTTTCAGATGTCCTTACCCTGCAGCTGTGAGCTTGGTCCATGATGCCAGCCCTGTGGCAAAGGGATATTAGCACCTTGTGGCCACTTGTTAGAAGTTGGTTGCTCCTTGGCTCAAAGGCTCCTGCATCTTGGAACATCTGGGCTGGAGAGGTTCGTGAAGTAAATCAAAACAAGCTACAGGAAATTCTAGACGTGGTAGAGGTTCCTTGGCTGAATGATTGATTCACAGTTTGCAAGAAGTGTTGTGCTGGTTTTGGCTGGGGTAGAGTTAATTTTACTCATGGTAGCTGGTGTGGGGCTGTGTTTTTGATTTCTGCTGAAGACAGAAGATGGAATATTTGGAGTGATTGTTGTTTGTCATCCTAAGTCACTGTTACACATAATGAAGTCCTTTTTCCCTGGGGATTCCTGAACACTTGTCTGCCCATCGGAATGAATTCCTTGGTTTGGTTTGCTTTCACACATGACTTTTGCTTTACCTATGAAATCATCTTTATTTTAGCTATGAGTTCTCTCCTTTCTGTTTCTCCTCCCCATCCCACTGTGGGGAGTGAGCAAGGAGCTGTGTGGGGTTTACTTGTCAGCTGGGATTAAACCATAGGGGTCTTCCATGTCAAAAATTTCTTTAGTTATGAGCCTAGATCTTTACAAAAGAAGTATAGAAGATGTTTGGAGTATGGATTATACCATTCTGCACCATAAGGTCACCAAATCCTCGCTATTTATTTTCTCCTTCTCTTTCTGGCTCTGTGGATGGGATTATGCAAGCAGAGCACAGTTACCTCTCAGGACTCATGGCCTGCAGTTGTGATGAAATCACATCTTGAATTCTCAGGGGATTATGATGTTGACCTAGGAACCAAGAGATGGAGTGGAGGGAAGAACAGAAAGGTTGTGCTGTCCTACCCAGATAGGGAGGAGATGGAATGGGTCTGACTGTGAGGGTAGGCAATGTGTTCCAGTCCTGCTCCTCAGATAAAAACACTGTATGTGTGCTGACTCCATGCCATCCTCCACAGAGTTTGGGGTGTTTTTATAAAGAGATTCAGAAGTGGTCACAGAAGAGATACAGGAGACCCCATTATGCCCCAAATTCTGGATGATGTGATGTGCATTGGCTGTTTCTCTTTTGATTCAGGGCCACATGATCCTGAGACAGGAGAGACTACAAGGGTGAGGACCATACTTCTTACATCTCCTGGGACATCTCACTGGGGGTGGACACAACGCTGCAAAACTGGGTGTACAATGACAATTTACGATGGATAAAAATAATCCGCAGCATGTCCAGAACTGACTCTTAGGTGTTAGGGAGGGCCATAAAGAATGATACTCAGATTTTGGAAGACTGAGTGGAACGTTCCAGTTCTTCCCAAAATATACAGTGGAAATATTTGGGCTCAGAGAGAACAGCTATAGCCAGGGCAGCAAGAGAAACAGTCCTGGCAGTGCTGGAGGAGCTGAGAGCTGACTCAGAAGGAGGATTGTCTTTCATGCTGCCCATCCCAACGTCCTCGCCTGGCCTTTGGGGCTGCACCTCACCAGTGCTCTGAGAGCCAAATCCCTGGGGATTCCAGCCAAAGGATAGCCTTGAACGTGGGGCAGCTGGCACCAGGAGAGTTTCTCCAGACACTGGTCGAGGGCCAGAGGTGAGCTGATCTCTGATTGTTATTGCAGAGGTGTGGTGAGCTTGGCAGCTGCTCTTTCCATCTGCCTGCCTGGGCTGGATGGGGGAAAGCAGGGAGGTGAATCCATCCAGGCCGCTCTCTCCAGCTGCCCATGGGCCTGTCGAGGATCGTGGCTTTCTGAACAAATAAACCTCCCAGTGGGACAATTTTACCTGGTTCTTTGTCCCTTTGCAGAAAAGGGCACCAGTTACTGATGGAGTGTTTCTTACAAGGACATTACAACACCACTAATCACAGGACAGAGCAGTTTTTTCATTTGTTTATTCTGTTCTCCCCAAACCGTGATATGGAGTTTCTTTGTGTTTTTCTTCCAAAACTTGGATGAAAGACAGTGAACTGTTTCCAGGCTGGCCTGCAGCTGACCATGCACCCCTGCATGGTCTCTGTACATTGCAGGTGTCACCATAAAACAATTAGCCACTAAAAACAACTTATTAGCAATTAATAATCAGTTAAACTAATAGATTACAGTTGGCATCCCATCAAGGTGCCACCAACTTCCTGGGCACCGAGACCGAGCATTTTCTCAGAAATGGACACATATGAGACCAGTAGCATGAGAGTACAGAAGTTATTCCTTCCATCTTGGGGAATTTAATCCAGGCAGCAGCCAGAAGACATTCTGGTCTTTTCTTTCTGGCCTTTGCCATATCTCAATATGCGTTAGAAAGAAGAATTTCAGACAACTTATTACAAAAGGGGCACATCCCACCCATTTCATCAATTCAAGCAATCAACTGAAGAAGGACCAGAGGTGATTTTAGGGCCTTGAATCCTAATTCTCTTCCCATGGCAACCAGTCATAAAATGGAAAACAGAGTCAAACATCCAGGGAGGGCACCCAAGTCCCTCTGTGTGGGCATCACCTTGGGCATACTCCAAAGAGATTGGTGGTGATGCTATTTATGAAATTGATTTGTCCCCACCCTTACTATTGCATTTTGCTATTTTTGATTACCAGGCAGGAAAGCATAAATAAAATCCTCTTAATGTCATAGTCATTTTTCAAGCAGGAAGTGACACAAGTTGACACCCAACCATTAATTTGACATGGGGTAGTAAAATCATTTGATTCTGCTGGCAGAATTTCATAGGAATTAACCAACTTGAAGATTTATTGCCAACATATTGCTTTCACTGTAAAGGCTGGTAAAAAAAAAAAAAAAATGGATCATTATCATTACTTATTGTAAAAGAGATTTTTTTTACTATGGAAACAAAGTAACTTAGGAAATCTCTGCTTTCCATAAACATCCTTTCCCCAGTTTTGGTTTTGTCCAGATTTAAAAAAAAAAAATCACAAAAGGGTATTTTAGAAGAAACAGTTATTGTAAAGAGACAGAGAAATAGATGAGGTTTACTAGGATGTGAATTTTACTTCCCCCCAAAAAATGAGCACATGTGCTACAGCCAAGGGGATGGTGGCCATAGTTCCTGTCTTCAAGGATTCGGTTTTTCCACTTGTCCAATGAATCCTTAGGAGGTCAGGGAGCTCTTTGGGCCTGATGAGCACCTTCAGCCAGGCCAGGGAGAAGGAAGAGTGAAGAGGCCATAGTGTGCCTGTCATGCCATAATCCCACAGCTCTCTTAGCAGAGCCACCAAGGCCAAGGGAAGGGCTCTTGTGCACCCAGACTCTGGATTTTATCCTCCTGGTCCCATTCTGCAGAGCACACAGCTGAACAAACCCTTGACAGGCCCAAGGAGACTCTCCCCAAGGAAACTTTGCAGCTCATGCTCTCAATGTGGGCGTATTAGGATAACAACCGTGGTTGTGTGCCCGGGCCGGGGGGAGATCTGCCAGGCAGAAATCCAGCACATTTTCCTTTGCAGCAGGCTCCAGCCTGGGATGGCAGCGCAGCAGGGCTGCACTTTCCCTCATCTCCTGCTGGCCATGGCCCTGAGGTTTTCCCTTCCAGAAGATGGAGGGCAGGAGGAAGCACATGGAGATCCTTATGAGCACCACGTCAAGAGTAGGCCTGACGTGTTGTGCTTTGTGGCAGCGAGGCTGGTGAGGGGCTTGGAACACAAGGAGGAAAGACTGAGGGAGCTGGGGGTGTTTAGCCTGGAGAAAAGGAGACTCAGAGGTGACCTCATCACTCTCTACAACCCCCTGAAAGGTGGCTGTGCTCAGCTGGGGCTGGGCTCTTTCTCCAGGCAGCACTGACAGAGCCAGAGGACACAGTGTCAAGCTGTGTCAAGGGAAATTTAGGTTGGTTGTTAGGAAAAAGGTTTTCATGGAAAGAATGATAAAGTTCTGGAATGGCTGCCTGGAGAAGTGGTAGGGTCACCATTCCTGGATGTGTTTAAAAAAAGACTGGACATGGCACTGGGTGCCTTGGTTTAGTTGTGTTAGGGCGTGGGTTGGACTTGATGATCTTGAAGGTCTCTTCCAATTTAGCATTTTGTGAATTCTGTAAATTCTGTATCACCCTCTTGAGTCCCCTAAGCCAAGCCTGTGCTTCCCTGTGCCAGCTCCCCCCAGAGTGTCACTCAGTGCAGGGAGCAGCCCTTACCCCACCACCCTGCTCCTTCATGCTCAGCCACAGTCTCACTCACTCAGCCCTAATGCTTGTGTTCCCAGTGTTATTTAAAATCCTGCAGGGAGATCTTTCCAGCACCTCCAGACAGGAATGAAACCTGGATGCTTGCACAGCCCGTCTGACCAAGAGCTGACTGAAACACTAATGACCAGCAGATGAAGGATGATGTTGGAGTTCCTGGGAAGGGATGGGCTGCCAGAAAAGGAGGGCAGATCCCACAACAGCCATCCTTGTTCCTTGGGCTGTCACCTTCAGTGCAAGGAGCACCACAACCACCCCGTCCAAATCTGATTGCTGCAGCCCCTGCGCTAACAAGGTGAGAGCTGATGTCTATTATTTTGGGCACAGCTGAGCATTACAAACCTCTGGTGGCTCCTGGCTCACATCCCATCACCTTGGAGCAGGAGGGAGTCTGTCCCAGATCTCAGGCAGAGCCAAAAGTCAGCTGCTGCTCCGGGGTCTGCACTGCCTCTGCAACGCCCCACAGCCAAAATTCCTGCACGAACTGACCCACAGCAAGAGTGCCTCTGAACCAAGGAGATTTATCAGCTCAACAGCAGGAGATTTTGGGGGAGCAGATGTAGAGAGAGAGGGTCAAACGAGGTCACATTGGAAATATATGGCAGAAGCAAAGGTTTAGCCCAGTTGAAGTGAATTCTTGCTCAATGGCAAAACCATGAGACCATTCTTCCTCTTAAGAGTTTTTCCATGCCCTAACAAGCCTGGTGAGGAACTTAATGACATCTGTGTGTTCTTGCCTGAGCGAGGACCTCATGATTTGGCTGGAGGCCATGAAAAAAAAAGATGTCCAAAAGTTATGAAAATAAAGGTATTTATCTTCATTGTTGGGGGGGGGGGGGGGGGGGGAGTATGGGGGGGGGGGGGGGGGGGGGGAAGGCTGAGCCTTTTATTTCCCTCTCTTGGAGTATTAAGCTCACAGATTTACAAAGAACTGGTTGATTACCAAAATAAATACATCACCATGCCAATTTATAGGACACAAACGTTAGGAAACCCATCCAACCAAATCAGGCAAAGTGCAATTCATGTGAGAGCCCTCAGCATGTGCAAAGGGCACAGTGCATGTGGAACAAAGTACATAGGGAAAGCATGCTAGAAACCTCTATCTGCAGGAACAATTCCCAGTGCAGCATACAATGGAGCTATAAAATAAATGGTTTGGCTCTCCACTGGAAGCAAAGCCCAACTGTTCTCAATGAGAAGGAGGATCATGTATCTTTATAATGAGAATTCAGTCATTTTTAAATGTTGGCTTTGCTCATATCACCACCAAATCTGTCTGTGGAGCTGACAGGCTGCAGACTTCATTTGGGTTTCTAACTGTGATTAGACATGGCAGTGATGGATACCACAGGGTTTTCCGGGGCTTAGAGTTTGGGGCTGGCTTTTGTTTTTCAGTTGTTTGGGGTTTGGGATTGAGAGAGCTGGTGGGGGTATTTTTAGTGTCACTGTCCAATGAGGCTTAAAGGGTTCTTTCCTTATTTTAGTAGCTCTGATAATGCACAGAGATGAAAGCAGCCCCTGAACAAGTTCCTCTTTATATTGGCAAGGCTGCCCCTTCTGCAATGAAACCCAAGAGCAGTTTCTGCTTTCAGTGCTCAGTGAGATGGAGCAGAACATGTTTACTGAGCCTGAACATACCATTGCTCTCAGAGGTGTAAGCACCACCCGTTGCAGCAAAGGTGATCCTCAGAGCACTAAAACATCTGCTTGCTCAGTGGAAAAAACAACCCCACAATCATGTTAACATTCATGAGCGTGGCATCCAGGAGTTAAGGGAACTTCCTTTCCTCTCTGTTGTTTCTTACAAGGCAGAATCACTTTCTGCAGCTCACAGCACACACAGGAGTGATGCATTTCACAGCTAGAGCAGCTCCTTTCACAGACCAACATGAAGAAACCTGAAATTGTCCATTAGAAATGAAGCACAACGCTTAAAGCCCCATTTGGAAGCTCTTTTTTTCCCATGCCAACCTCAGACTGTAAGGCTGATACAAGCACAGCACTTGTATTACAGTGGATGCAAAGCATCTATAGCAGCTCAGAGCTGTCCAAGACTTGACAACAAACTGGCATAAGGAGGGTATTTCCAATTTAAAAACACAGTTTTTCCCAATCTTTGCTCCTACTATTAAGACTAAAGGGAAGAAAGTTGGCTGATTACTTCTGGGAAAACAAAGTCAGTGCTATGATCTGCAGAGATTGCAGCCTGGACTAAAGTGGGAAAGCCAAAGGCAATAATTTTGTATTCTACAAGGTGCATCTCCACATAACCTGGGGACAACATCGCTGAACTTGTGACATGAGGCATTTGGAAGCAGGAACTTGAGTATTTGGCCTGACTGGGGGCACTTTTAGGCAGACTGGAGCTTTGGTACATGTGAGAAAGGTGCCTGACCTGACATTGGAGTAGTGGAGACACTGAGCTGACAACATGCATGGAGTTCACAGCATGTTCTTTGCAAGTGGACATGAAGCAGCTCATAAAAGTGGTTCAGATCAGTTGCCAAGACCAAATGTTCTCAACTGAGCTGATTTGGCACTCCACAGGGCTGGGTCTCATCAAAGAGAATCTCTCTGTAATTTCAGAGCATTGTGTGGTCAAAGGCATTCCAGCTCTGTACAGGAGCTGGATAACACCTTGGGTTCCAGCCTGCTGTGGCCTTCAGAGCAGCAGTGCATGGCCAGAGAGTGTAAAAGCAGCTCAGGAATATCCAGGTCACACCACAGTCCTTGTGGAACCATAGAGTCTGTAGGACTGCAAAAGATCTCCGAGAGCATTGTGTCCAGCTGTTAACCCTGATGCTGTTTGTTCTTCATGCAAGCATGGAAGTCTGGTTGCAAAGTTTCTGGGACTCCCATCCCTGCAGTGAAAATCATCCTGCCACTACACTGATGGAAAATTTAAAGGTGATAATAAAAAGTCCACCCTTGAAACCAAACAAAAGCGCAGTTAGCTGAGCAGCACACAGCTGTGCTGCTCCCTGTACCCCAGAGAGCGGCTGCTGTGCCACTGACCAGCTGCAAATTCAATAAAGGGCACAGCAGAGCCAAGCAGAACTGCAGTTCTCCCCAGCAGCATGCCAACTGCTTCATCCCAGCACTTCTTCCCCAGCTTTAGCCATCTGTCCACAGGCCTTGAGGCCAAAGTAAGAGGAGCCTTCCCAGTTGGAAGGAAGGAGCCTTCCTTTTTGGAGGAGGCCAAACTCCCTGTACCTTGTGGGTTGTGAAATATATGAACTCCCAGGCTTCACATGAGCCTTGCTCTTCTGTGCAATATCACATGGCTTTTGGATTTGCCTGCCCTGTCCACCTCTCCCATGTGTTTCCAATAATTACTTGCATATGGAGGGGTTTCTTTTGTTTGCCCTGAGAAGGGACAAGCTGTTGTTCCCCCTTCCTCGATGAGGCTGCAGACGTACACATCATTTTTATTGGTGTGTTTTATTGCCCCTGCTTCTTTACAGCACACGCCACAGGTCTCCCCAGCCTTCCCTTTCAGGCCACTGTTTACCCTCTCCCCTGTTAGGTCTCCTCATTCCCCATCCTCTCTCAGTCAAAACAGGGGCCCCTAATTAAGAGAATGCCTTATAAATCTCTCTGCATCCAAATAAGATCCAGAGCCTGGCTGGGGAGACGGCCCTGGAGACAGCGGGTGGGTCTGGCATTCCTCATGTTGCACACAAGGCTCTCTTCAGCATCACTGCTTGGCATGTGAGCTTTGGTCCTAGAGCTGGCAGCCACTGCCAGGACACACCTCTTGTCCCCACCATTTACAGCAAGCAGATACCAGGCTGGACACCACCCCCTTGGACCCACAAACCCTTGTTATGCAGAGCAAGGACCCAAACTGGGATGCTGACCCTGCAGGAGAGGCAGCCACGTCACCTAAGGGTTTGCAGGACCCCGTGGTGTGCACTGGAAGGGGAGGTGGGGTAAAAATCTCACCCCCAAAATGCTGGAGGATTCTGCTCTCCCAGAGTTGTGGGCAGCAGGCCCTTGGGTCAGGAGGTGAGCTGCATTCAGATCTTGTTACTCCTCTGTTAGGGCACATCTTACCCTCAACATCCCCAAAAACCAACCCAAAAATCAGGATGGAGGTTCCTGCTACCAAGCCCTGCCTGGATATCAGTTTGTGTCTGGTTTAACACTGACTGGTGCCAGGCAGGTCCCAGCTCAGCACATCCATCACCCAAGCCCTCAAGGCTGGGGCTCCTCAGTGGCTCTCCACTCTCTCCATCAATCCTGTTTGCGAAGGGAGCACAGGTCTAAATCCAGGCAGGATGACCCTGCTGAGACATCACCATTGCACTGCCCAAATGATGTGTGTTTAAAGAAGAAGGTGCAAGTACCATCCTCAAAACTCCCAGTAATACCAGGAACCTTGCTGAAAACCTGCTCCTTGTGGGACAGTGGGGTTGGAGGCCTATAATTCAAAGAACACAAAGGATAAGAGCAGCCTGAGACAGAGAAAACCCACCGCACTGTGTCACCACGTTACTTTGTCCAGGCTTGCTCACAGTCCTGACTTTTGATCAATACTGTGCCTGCCCAGGGACTTAAGCTCAGCCTGCAGTGGTGTCTCTGCATCACACTCACACACAATAATTTCCTCAGTGTGCATCTCTGGAAACACAGCCGGTGCCAGAATTCCTCGAAACCAAATCCCTGCTTGGGCTGGTGCCCAGTGCTCTGAAAGGGCCGGCAACATCTGGAAGCAGTGACACCACACATCTGCATCAGAATTGCAGGATGGGGAGAGAACTACCTACAGGATCAGTTCTGTTGATAATTAAATCCTAAATAGGAGGTCACTAGATGTGCTCACCCTCCCTAACACCGTAATGCTCGAACTGACTCGTACATGATGCTGCTGCTGCTGCTGCTGGAAACAGGAGGAGGAGTAGATGGACTTTTTCTTGCACTTGTAACAGAAGTGCAGCTGGGGAGGCTGAGAGGGTAGGGTAAATCTAAAGAAAACATCTCTAATTATCAAGGGAGTGATTTTGACGCTTATTCACACGGAGAATAACAAAGCAGATTGCTGCACTTGTTGTCAGCGTGACTCAGGGGATTAAATCAATGCTTTAAACAGAACCAGGACCTCTGGGACCAAACCAAGCTCATACAAAGATGCTTCAGGCTTCCCACAAACCTGTGGAACACATTTTCCCCTCAGACTTCACAAGGCTTTTCTGCTATGCCCAGCAAGATACCTTCCTGCTTCCAACACACTGGCTTGCTGGATGCCTGCTATGGAGGAACACGGAATGCCTTCTGGTTTGGCTGGAAACATTCCCTATTTAGAATTCTGGCATCATTTATACCTCAACACACAAGATACCTTTCTCCAAGCCATGTGACACCATATTTAATGTTTATTTGATTTTGGGCTTGAAGTCATTTATGTTTTTAGTACTAATGAAGTCCCAATTTCCTGGCAGTGGGGTCAGATTTAGCAGAATGGAAGAGAGGGCAAGGGGGAGTGTGAACCCTCCCTGTGATTCCCCTCAGTGAGGCTGACCAGGCTCTGAAGTGTCTGGGATGGGTAACAGGAGTTTTATCGAGTCAACCAAAAGTCAGAGAAGGCAGGAGAATTTACAGAAGGTAAATTCAGCTGCTGTATTTGTGTACTGACACCTCCTGCTTGGCCCCAGGACTATGAAATTTCAAAGAGGCATTACTTAATTTATGTATATTTTTCTATTATTTTTTCATTTTTCATGATGTGAAATGCCCCCTTTGATAGCCAAGATCAGGGATCCCGAGCACCCCAGCTACCCTGGCAGCTTGGGGAAATGTTTCTGAACATGATTCTGAACAGAGAAGACATCCAGACCAACAAACCCACTGCTGCCACAGGCTATGAAGTAGCAGGAGCCACCTGCACACCCTGCAGGAGCCACGGCTCTGTACACAACACAGACAGACAGAGATTTGCACAAAGAAAAACATTTGCAACCGTGATTAAATTCGAGGTAATGAGGCTTCCTGATGCTTATCTCTGATCTGAGAATTAGGCTCATTCCACTTGTGTTGTAAGGCATCACAGATAAATGCTGCTTTGCATTCCCACTGACCCCAACCCAAAGCTTTTCCAAAATCAGAAGCTCTCAGGGCAGCAGTGCAGTAGCATTCAGGAATATGTTTTGGAGAGGGTGGGGCAGATTTATTTTTTGCTTTTTTGCTAGTGAATAAACCCATTCTGTGGACACCCAACACTGAAAAGATGAGAGATCTGGGTTCAAAAAAGGTTTTTGTTTTGCTGTAAATCCTATTTATGGCTTAGAGTGCAGCTGATACGTCGTTAGCTTTTATTTCATTGATAATTCTGTGATTGTAGTTGAAACCTTGCAACTTAATGAGCTGATGTTATTACTCATACTGTGTGGCCATCTGGAACCAGTTTGGCCAGAGAGCCCAAAGCACCACCAGCCACCTGTATTGCATTAAGCCTCAGCCCAGTACCAGCCCCGTGGATTGGAAAAGCCAGGCCTGCATAAATACTAACCTGTGAGAATGTAATTGGAGAAGTGATATTTAAGAACTTGGAGTTTGCCAGAAACGCTCATTCTCAGGGGAATGCAGGCAGAGGCTTAAGGTTTAAAGCCAAGTGGTTTTTAGTTTCAACATTGTGAATCAAGAAAAAAAATCATTGCATATGGATGTCAGAGTGTCCAAACCACTGGGTCTGTCCAAACAGAGCAGGCTGTGCCAGGGCTTCCCAAAACCAAGGCTCCCTCCTCACACCTGAGCCTCACACTGCACATGGTGCTCATTTACTGAGGTACCATCTCCAGACATTGCTCCAAAGGCACTGAAAAAAGGGGTCAGTGCTTCAGAATGCCTTGCAGAACATGCTGCCACAATCACAAAATAAATTAAAATTTTAAAAATCACAA
The DNA here is from genome assembly GCF_017590055.1 of Onychostruthus taczanowskii. NCBI lineage: Eukaryota > Metazoa > Chordata > Aves > Passeriformes > Passeridae > Onychostruthus > Onychostruthus taczanowskii. The sequence continues at coordinate 3,273,008 of NW_024504786.1, forward strand.
GAGATAACACCCAACAATTTGGAAAGGAACAAGAACAGCATCTGAATATCCCAGCAAAATATTGTGAGCAGACACAAGCAGCCTCTGGGGCAGAAGAGAGGAGGAGAAACAGCCTTGCCTGGAATTCTGTGCTGTGTCCCAGGCATAGCCAGCCTTAGTGGCCTCCTGGAAGAACTGCTGAGCTGGAGGTCCTGGTGACAAAAAAGGTGGCTGTGTTGGCAGAGACATAACTCAGCAGGGTTAATTATCACAATTCATTATCATGGTTGCTCTCTGCTCATTCTTGATTGGCACTACCTGGGGGTTTCAGTCACCACTCAGATTTCAGAGTACAGTACAATTCAAGTTAAATTCTTTTTTTTTTTTCCCTTTTGATTTTTCCAAATCTTTTTGGCATTTCAATGGTAAAACATATATTAGGAATTGCTTAATAGACTTTTCTGACACAAACACTGATGGCTGCAACTCAGACAGGCTGCGACACTGACTAAAAGCAGTTTTCCTGGTGGTTTTCCAGTGCCTCAAGGACAATGGTTTCTCCTGCTGAGGATTGATGGAGTTGGGCTTGACGATCCTTATGGGTCCCATCTAACTTGAAATATTCTATGATTCTACAACCCCTGGTTCAGTTAAAGACACAAAAACTCAGATGCTTCCAGGTAGGAATGCTCATCCAAAGAAATAGAGATATGCAGCCCTTGCAAGGGTTTCCATTTCTTTTCTTCCTCTGTTTGTCCTGCACAAGGCAACTTTGCAGAGCAGATAATCAGGATATCCAGTAAATACAGGGCTATATGAAGACTTGACTGGATACTTGAGTTTTTTGTCTTAGAAGAAGAACTTTAAAACTTAGAACTGTAATGTTTCACGAGTTCCATGTAAATATGCAAAAATTGGATTTCTGTGAAAATCACATTTTATTCAGTATCGTGTGGATTTCACACACTCAGGATACATCACCATGGCTCAGCATGGCCAGCATCATCTAAAGTTCAACCATCACATCCATATGTCTTGCCTGGATCTAGTTTGTGTTTTACTTATTTATATTTTTAACGCACTTTGGTGACGGAAATGAATCCATTTTAGATGAAGGCTGCAAATACCTTTTTCTTTTACCCCTGCCTAATCCTGAACTGCTTTGAAATTCACAAAGAGTCATAAAAGAGAAAAAAAGAATGGGCCAAGGAGAATTTTTTCTGCTCTGTTTTTGATATAAGTGATGCAGTGCAATATAAAAGAGTGTCTGCCCAAAGCCCACGATAACGAAAAGGTGAAGAGGTTTCATTTTAAACCCCAGAGTGTGGGGGATGTATTGGCTAAGAGTTGGGGGCAGGTCGTGCATTCCTCACAGACAGAGGCTTTCCAATCCCATCCGTGCCAGGAAAACACCCTGATCTTTTCCTGCCTGTCCCCATGGCCAGGTGGGAGCTGCAGGGGAGGTGGAATATATCCGTGGAGAAGACATTGTCCCCTGGCCATGGTGACAAAAGCCCCTGAGACCCATAGCAGAACACAGAGAACAAATCAAATCCCAAAAGAAGAGATTAATTTCCATGTGGATGTGCAGAAAATGGATCCAGTGACTTTTAAAATTTATTTTATTTATTATGTGTCAGAATGTATTATGATACAAATCTTTTTGGCTTGCGGTCTTTTCTTCATGGTTTCATTTCTTCATTATCCTTCAGACTCTTTTTTTTTTTTTCCCCCAAATTTCAGCAGATTTTTTAATACTTTGTAGTGGGGTTTTGAGTAATTCCATGCATAAAACTGTCCAAGGAATTTTTCTTTTTAATAATTCTTTGTGGGTTGACATCCTGCAAACATACTTGAGTGGGAGTTCCATCAAAAATGCTGGTGTCTCTTAAGTTGGGTGAAGATTAGGATGGGAGGATAAAAACCCACAAAAATTTTGAAGCTTTTACAAAAGCACTTAGAAAATTTACTGAAAATTCCCCATATTTTCTGGGAAATTATTGCTTTTAAAAAAAACAAAACAGCAATGTTCCTCTTTTTCCCTGAAATGTATTTGTGTCTTGGACTGTGATAAAAATCCCTCTTGCCAAATTTTTTCAGTCTGAACCTCCATAGTTTTTCTTATATGGAGGCAACAGGAAGAAATCCAATAAAACCTGACCTAGTGGAAGGTGTTGCTTGGGCAGGGGGGTTGGAAAAAGGTGATTTTTAAGGTGCCTTCCAACACAAACTATTCTGTGATTCCATGGTCATCCCCTATGTTTTCTTCTTGTTGTAAATGTGGGGATTCTACCCTAAATTTGCACCTCCAGGTAAGTCTGACTTCTTCCCTACTTTTTATTTCAAGTCCCTTATCCCAGGTGTGCATCCCACAGGTCTATTTGCTATTCTCCTGACCTTGTCACCATCCTCCCAACCCCTTCTCTGGCTATTCCACCTCTGGCTGTTTCTGTGATATATAAGATCTCTGAGGCTGGGATGGAAAGATTTTTTTTATTCCAAATTTCTTTCACACTTAATCAGCCTCAGGAAAAAAAAATAAATAAAAAGAGAAAGAAAAAATGAAAAGGAAAAAAAAAAGAATAAAGCAGGATTCTTGGGAAGCTCAGTTTGGAAAGCATCAGTCACAACACCCTGAAATCCTCCCTTTTGCTGATAAATATGAGAGTGGACAGTGGATTTGCTCTAGGAATAGCAAAAATGCTTTGCTATTCTGCAGTTTTTCCATTCCCAGCTCAGATTTCCCAGAGCTCAGAAGTGTGGGCAGGCAGGAGCTGCTCACAGGCAGCCCAGCATTTGGCTGTCAGGATAAAATTCAACCTACACTCAATGCCTACGAGGAAAGAAAAATAAGGAAACCCATCTAGATTAACTGGCTCACCCCAGGTCCCACAAGTTTTCATTCACATCTTTCCCTGCCAGCCTTGCACTGACACAAACTGAAATGTTCAAAGCTTTGTTCCTCCAGAGGCTTTTCCCTTCATATAAAATCCAGGTTTATTGCAATGCATCCCTGTGGCCCCGTGCCAGCCAGGGCTGGAGATCTGCACACACCACTGCAAGGAACTTGCTCAAAAAGGGGGAAAAATGTTCCTTCAAAGACTGCACTGTGCTAAGTGGAGGTGTATCTGTCCTGGATGCCTGCTCAGAGTCATCTCCAAACCTCAGCAGCCTCTGGGCCATCTGACTTAGCTCAAATCTGTCCTGTGGTTTCCCCTCAGCTGTCCCAAAAGCAAAAACATCCCCCACTATGTACACAAGTGCCTTTTCCAGTGGCAAAACCAAATTTTTGGGTTTGGGTCGGTATAGAGAAACCAAAGCTGGCTCAGCTTTTCCCAGCAGCTGCCTTCTCCTCTTGTATGACTTGCACCTTGCTCCTGTCCCTCGTATGGTGCATGAAAACCTAGAAAACAAACCCATCATTATTTATAAATAATGTCAGGGGGGAAAAACAAACAGCAAACCAAAGCAGAGAGCTCAGTGACATATCCCATCCATGGTTAGGCTGATCATTTTGACACCTTACACCTTCAGGTGTCTCTGACCACAGGAGGGGGCTTGGAACAAGATGACCAAAACCCTTCTAGGATTTTATGATCTAGACTCTAAATTACCCTATGAGTAAATCACCCCACAAACAAAGCTGCCTGTGCAGCCCAGCACCACAAACTGGGGAGCAGCACAGGGATACCCACCCTCCTTCCATCAGCACATAAACCACTTGATAAAAGTGATAGAAAAGCAATCCAAAATTACATCCCTGCTGTGAGAAAAACCAAGCACTG